>NC_139404.1:152775330-153375330 GCF_905368555.1 Meleagris gallopavo | reverse complement strand
CCTGTTCCAGTGCATCACCACCCTCTGAGTGAAAAACTTCCTCCTACTATTTAACCTAAACCTCCCCTGTCTCAGTTTAAAACCATTCGCCCTTGTTTTATCACTATCCACCCTTGTAAACAGCCATTCCCCCTCCTGTTCATACACTCCCCTCAAGTATTGGAAGGCCACAATGAGGTGTCCCTGGAGCCTTCTCTTCTCCAAGCTAAACAAGCCCAGTTCCCTCAACCTTTCTTCACAGGAGAGGTGCTCCAGCCCTCTGATCATCTTAGTGGCCAATGAAGTGGAGGTGTGAGGGTGACACAAAAGGACAAGGCCAATGACATCTGCCCGAGTGGTTGGATTCCTGTGCAATCGAGTCATGTTTTGTACTGTCTTCTTTTGTAAGTCCACTGAAATCTGTGAGTATGAATCATTTTGTCTTCACACTGACTGAAAAATGTTTTCCTATGTATTTAAATTACACAATAGTCTACTAACATTTGTGCAAAACTCCCTATTCATTCAGCGCTCATGATAAATGGCAATCAGTGACCGAGACAACAGGTCGTATTTGTTATTCCACTATCACTGATGGTTGCTAGATGCTTTGTTTCATTTGGAAGATGCCACTCAGCCACCTTATGTAAAACTTTCTCATTAATGTCCCATAAGACAGCGTCAGAGTTCAAGGTTTACAGATTCCCCATAGCTGTACAGAACCCTGTGCTTCACTATCTGAGACCCTGTAGTACAGAGAATGTGCTGCCTTTGGGACTCCACAAGTGATACTTCTGTTCCCTGCAAGGCACAAGATATCAGTACCTTTTGTCCTTGCAGCCTCTGCCACTGGAAATCCTCCTACAGATAGAAGTGCCACAGGGATGAGTCTTCATGAGTATAAAGACTCCACCAAACTAACTGAGCTCAAAGTTAGCATTCTGATTAAGGCACACCAGGTAATACTGCCTGCGATAAAGCATGGATGGAAGTAAAGGACGACGATGGACGCAAACTGCACACCCTCCCCTCCATGCTGTATAAGCTGCAAAAGTTAAACAACTGAATAATAATGGAAAGCCAATCACAAAGCTTAATTTAAGCTGTGTTAAATACAAACTATGCCAGATGAACAGCAGGAATAATATGCAGGTCAGTATTTTATTTTATTTTTTTAATTAAAAAGGGAAATTAAAGATCTCTGTAGATTCTACACTCAATCCAGTTCCAATTAAGAGCAATGAGATAATGACAAACAATCTAGCTGCATTTAGCTGTAAAACAAATGATCTCTAGTAGCATTACTGGCTTCACAAACAATATATTTGCCAAGAATAATGCACCTATTATCAGAAATAACCAAAGATCCCACCAGCATTTTCCACACATAAAATAGACATTCCTATGATTTCTGATACAGTTTTAAATTTTGAGGTAGGAAAAGAATAGTAAAGAATTTTTTAAACAATATACTTTTCAACTAATCAAACCCCAAAGCAATTTAAAAATGTAAGTAGTTAAGAGCCAAAGCAAGACTTGCACTAAGAGAATGCCACTTCCTAAGCAGGAGACTTCACGTTCAACAGCTTGGTGCTTTAGAAGAACTTGCCACTTGACAAACAGCAGTTGCGTAAGTGAGAAGACTGATGCTAATTAAATCAAGAGACTGCCACAAAAGGTCACGTTATTTAATATATTATATTCTTGGGCCTTCAAAGAACACTTAATATATGGCTCTTCCATTTTTTATGTCAAGTTTCACAGACTTTTCTTACATTCTTTATATGATATCTCTATTTATGAAGACTTGTGGAAAGAACTTGAAATATTGAGTGACAAAGCAGCAACACATAATGCATGTGGGAACTAACCCATGTCGGGCACGCACAACCATGACATGTAAACTGGTCACATGTACATATATAGCTGTTCTTGTGATAATGGGTTATATTACAGTAGTTCTGCTGAGAAACAAGACTATTTTTTAAAAAAAAGAACATATCAGGTTATGGAATGTGTAACACATTCCTTCAAGTGCACCATGGGAGATAGACTAAGCAGTAAAACACTTCCCATTTTTCAGGAATTCACTCCACTTACACTGAAGACTTAATTATATTGTCTTACCATTTTGGGCAGATGGCCGGGGGAGTTCTAAGTAACACCTTTGTTTTAAGCCAACCACAACGTAAAACAAAAACTCATTATAAAACTGTATTTTACATATATAATGAATGACAACGCTGTTTTTTTGAGAGACTTTGAAGCTACAGTGGATACTTATCTGAGAGCATCAGCCCAACAATGTTCAGATGTTCCCACATGCAAAGAGTGAGCAGGGAGTGAGCAAAACAGAAAATATCCCTGTACAACTGAATAAATTCAACACGACTCTAGTTTCCCATGTGGGAGTCAACTCCTCCAATTCATCTTGATACCCTTAATTTGTGTTGGTTATCCAAGCACCCGTTTGCACAGCAGAGAAAAATCAGGGTGCAAGAGAATAATTTGTCCTGCCTGACTTAGCAATGCAAGGTGGTTCACTCAGACACCGCTTTCTTCTTACTGAAGAAGAATCCCACATTTCTTATTTGAAACTGGTATGGTAGTGCCAAAACATTGTGCAAAAAAGCTATACGGACGATCTGAGAAGTGAACATTCAGGGATATATAAAGCAGATAATACATTTTTCAGAATGCATTTCAGAATGGTTCAGAAAACGATGAATAAAGTTCAATGATAAACATGAAAATCCTGATTGACAGGGTTACACAAATGCAATTAGCATACAATAGCTATAGAGTAAGTGAAAAGTAGTCTTTCACGTAACACATACAACTACCACATTGCCACAAGTGTTATGGAGACCAAAAAGCATAAATGAGTTTTAAAAATGAATTAAACAATTTAACAAGGGAGAGTTCATTAGTAGCTATTAAACACGGATAACGAGCGGCATCCCCCAGCGGTCTGTCTTGGGACAGACCCCTTGCTCTTTAACATCTTTATCAATGACATCGATGACGGAATCGAGTGTACCCTCAGCAAGTTTACTGATGATACCAAACTGAGTGGTGCAGTTAACATGGTGGAAGGAAGGGATGCCATTCAGAGGGACCTCAACAGACTTCAAAGGTGGGCTCATGAGGTTCAGCACAACAAAGTGCAAGATTTTGCACTTGGGCCAGAGGAAACCCAGGCATCCATACAAACTGAAAGGAGCAGTCCTTGAGAGCAGCCCTGTGGAGAAGGACCTGGGGGTCCTCATGAATCAAAAACTGAATATGAGCCAGCAGTGTGCTCTTGCAGCAAATGGCATCCTGGGCTTCATCAGAAGAGGGGTGGCCAGCAGGGACAAGGAGGTGATTGTCCCTCTCTACCCTGCTCTTGTGAGGCCCCATCTGGAGTACTGAGTCCAGGTCTGGAGCCCCCAGTATAAGAAAGACAGAGAGCTGTTGGAGAGGGTCTAGAGGAGAACCACAAAGACTGGAGCACCTCCCCTATGAACATAGACTGAGGGAGCTGGGCTTGTTCAGCCTGGAGAAGAGAAGGCTGCGAAGTGACCTCACTGCAGCCTTTCAGTACTTAAAGGGAGCCTACAAACTGGAGGGGAGTCAATTCTTTGAAAGGGTAGATAACAGCAGGACAAGGGGAAATGGTTTTAAGTTGAGGGAGGGAAGATTTAGGTTGGATGTCAGGGGGAAGTTCTTTACAGAGAGAGTGGTGAGGTGGTGGAACAGGCTACCCAGATAGGTTGTGAATGCCTCATCCCTGGAGGTGTTCAAGACCAGGCTGGATGGGGCCTTGGGCAGCCAGGTCTAGTACTAAATGTGGAAGTTGGCAGCCCTGCCTTCGGCAGAGGGGTTGGAGATTTATCATCCTTGAGGCCCCTTCCAACACGGGCCATTCTGTGATTCTGTGAAACACAAAAGTCCAAATACAGCAATGTGCTTAACATGCCCTAAAAACAGATGACTGACAGCAGTTCTGTCCAAGGAAGAACTGCTCGACAATGGACCTTTTTCATCTTCCCTGTTTTCCTCACCCACTGCAGACCATATTGGAGCATGTGGCGAAACATGCCTTCGGCTTGCCTCACCATGGTGGTTACAGTACTCCTGAAGAGCCAACAACCATTCCACTCCACACAGGCAGATTTAAACCACAAAGTGTTCTAATGCACAATATGTTTCACCATGTAAAGGGCCTGTTTGCTAACAGTCAGTGTAGGTCCTATTGTGGATTTTATCACTCAAAATGTCATGCCTGGTACATAGCCAGATGCCATTTGGATACAAATCTAACTGAGAAGTTATAAAGCTTTGTCATGTTCCCCAATAAGAAAACTATGCAGGAGACAATTTGATCAAAGTATAAAATGAAGAAGCAGCTTATTCCTATAATACAGCTTTGTATTTCTTTCCTGTCATAATGAACGGCACTGTGAGGGCAGAGTTCACACCACACAGCTTCCACAGATTGAAGATGAGGCTTTTCCAAGGGCTTCACACAGCAATAACAAATTTGCAGGCGCAGGTGTTCCCTCAAGCTCACCTACTGGCACCACTGCATCTCAATGAGGCTATCTGATCGCCCACTGTTGAAGTCACACAGAGCATCAAACAAGTAACAGATCTACAGAACATTTATTCAGGGACTTAAGTATTAGAAGGCAAGAACTGTACTCATATTTAGTGAAATACACAGTGATGGTATTTAGGTTTTGAGCACATCTCTATTTTTAGAATGCAGAAACTTGACACGGGGTCAATACAACACAGTAAAGATGAGATTACACATATTGGGCATTGAGCTAATTCTTCCTATTAGACACACAAAATTTATTTGAACCTAAAAGAGCAACAAAACAAATACCTGTATTCTGTAAAAGGCACAAACTCCTTGTTCTTATCAGGGTGCAGAGGAAGCAGTTGTTTTCCATCTGCGAATTCTTTACTGACTTACAGGCTGGTTAGACCAGATAAACTCTCATCCATACATCCTCTGCTGACAACTGGACTCAGATAAGGTTCTCCAGCTCAAACCTGACCACATTAAGATGTTCAGGGCATTTGTAACAAGAGTGCCTTCCTTGGCCCAGCAAAGCCCAACCTTATTTTTCCTGCTCCTGCTGAGCTTATGAGTGATGAAAAGTTCTTTTACTTCCTCAAGGTCAGGCTTGAAGTGGTGAGTTAACAGTGAGCTAAATGATTTACTTGGGAGCAGACACACTCTGAATTCAAAATTAGATCAAGTCTTCAACTGAAGCTGGACCACAACAAAAATATTTATCTCTAGCTCATACAAAGAGGTTTTTTTGCAAGCTCCAGTTTAGGCACTTTAGTGCCTACAGCAAATTGGTAAGTGAATTTCAAGAAATGTCTATAGAAATATACCAACATGCTAAAGATAAACAAAATACTGAAAAGAAATGTATGATGGGAACAGTCTTAGCCACGCTGAAGCTCATACTGAAAAACCATGGATGTTGGATTCAGCAAATGCAGATGTTCAAAACCTTTGTGCTGTAAGAAATAGTAACACTGCACTACTGATACCTGTTTTATTCATACAGACTGCTGATTTCTAAAACACGATTTGATCAAGTACCCCCTGCTATTAGCTGATGGCCTCCGTTTTTAAGTCATTCTACACGCCCAGGACTATCCAATGTAAAACACTGCAATTTTGTGTTCAGCACATAACTTCCAGATTCTGCCTGTGCAGCCTGCTGTAGGAAGCCTGCTTTGCAGGGGGGGTGGACTCGATGAAGTCCCTTCCAACCCCTACAATCCTGTGAGTCTGTGACTCTGTAATTATTAAGCTTCTTATACAAAACTGGGGAGGTTCTTCATTTCAAGTTCCTTTCTTGAGATACATACCAAGATCACATTAACATTGCAGTATTATTTACTAGTAATGCAGAAAAACAGAAATAATGGAAGATCATACACCTAACAAAACTATGTCAAGGGATGTGTCTTGAGCTTGAGCGGCTGAATCTCCTGTTGTTCCTGCAGGCAGCAGAAATGGTTTGTTAGAAAGAGAGAATATATTGTGTGGAGTTTGTTTTTTCTTCAAGTCTGCAAGGAAAGGGATCAGACTTTGTGTTTCTTTGGTGTAAACTTGCAAGTCATCTGCCTAGGGGCTTTGCTGTCAGTTTTTATATGGGCAGACACAAGTCACGAGGAGAAACTATTCCCACTACAGCATCTCACTAACTCGTAGATGAACACAACCTACCTATGGAATATATGAGAGAAGGAAACATATATAGATATCTTTATAGACATAGATCAGGTTTTCCTCCTTGAAATTGTTATGTTTGAAACTATGTGAAAGAAAATAATACTCTCTACAGAGTGCCTTGGCTCCCAGGAATGTCTAGTTGTAATCAGCAGGTCATCAAAATAAATAATGATACCCTCACACCATTGTTTCTGCTCAGTCATGCCAGGATCATCTTACTGTTTCATGTGAAGATAATGATGAAATAAATCTTAACAGATCTGTACCACTGCACTTTGTTTTTTCGTGACATGTTCCAACATTTCTGGCCTGCAGATGCATCACCCTCATAAAGAAAAGCCTTGATCTTGTAGTCCATGTGCAACTCAAAAGTTTGATGAACTCCATTACATGAATAGATACACACAGGCACTGTAAGGGACAGGCCTTGGACGTAGTTCTCCACAATGTCTGAAAACTGCCATTCCTTTGCACACGCATTTCCTCAGACTCAGAAGAACAGCCTTAACAAATAAACCGAAAAAAAGCAGCAGTACACTCTGTAGGGTTGCATGGAAAGCCTTGTATCAGCCTAAAAAGGCCAGACTGTGCTGTCCTGCAGTTCCATTGTTTCTCACAATGTAACTTAGCAGTCTGTCACTCACCTGCCTCCTCATCTGCCTCTTTCATCCGTTCAGCACCTGCAAACCACACAATAAAGCCTAGCATGCATCTTTCATCTTTGTGGCATGACTGCAAGCATGACCCATGAGTTAGGGTAGCACAGATCCAACCCAAAAGCTTATTGTCACTCGTCCCCTTCTGTGCACATCCCTTCATGTATGACTCCTCAGAAAGTCAAAATTCTTGTCATTCCTTTCCACCAGGCTACTTTTATGCCAGACTGGCAAACAACCAGCTTACAGAGGGGTTCCACAAGTGCCAGTATCAGCCCAAGGATGGCAGGAGTCAAAGATGGAGGATGAGGATAACAAATAGGACAGCCTTTTCTAAACCACAGTGTTCTATGACAGACTGGGTTTCCACTACAAATAATAGTAAAATTTTTACTACAAGGAATACTAAATCTTGCTAAGATTGGTGAGCAGTCAATTCCCATTCCTCCAGCACAATCCTCAAGAAGGCACTACGCTCTTTTATTAAGACAGTTTGCTAACATGCGTTACATTGCCAGAAGTAAAGATCATCATTTAGAACAGCAGCAAAGACAGGTGGAAGTATATTGTAAGAACTGGGACTGTTGAGAGAAAACAACAGAGGAGCACAAACCAAATGCATATATCTCAGAGGGAGCTCAGAGGGAGCACCACGTGATTCTAGTCCCAGAGGTAGCAGGGTAAGGGCGTGAACAGATTGGGAACAGTGCCCTAAAAACAACACACAGTTCACACTGAACTTTGGTTTAAGGGCGTCAAAGGTAAAGCAATGCAACTGCTTTGCACCACTTGTTGCTCCTCCAGTGCAAAGCAAAAATCCAGCATTTCAGACAACATGGACTGCACTGACTTTTTTTTCTTCCCCTTTTAATTGAAGATTTTTAGAGAGCTGATGAAAATATCCAAATAGCACATGTTAGACTTACAGGACACCTGGCTAATCAGGATTTAAAAGTAAGTATTTGTAAGAAACACCAGTGTTAAAATCCTCCTCCTCACAGTTCTCATTTTGTATTAAAAGAGCCAAGAAAGACAAAAATCAAGTATCATCAAGTTATTTAAAAGGTAGAACTGTTAGTGAGACTGACTTGTGAAATGCTCATCTGGCTTTCTCAGCTGCTCCACAAATAATCTACACAGGGCTCATGCCAGCCTGCAGCGGTGGGTTCAGTGTTGGCACCCATGGGCACGATGTGCATGGACAACTTCCCAGGCTGGCAGATGGGCACGGCAGGGCCTGGTAAAGGACTGCAGAAATCTCCAGCAGAGATATTCCCAGCACACGGAATAGAGTCAAGGTCAATTATTAAAGATGTAACCTCCCTCGTTTTTCTCAAGGTATATTTTTCTCTTAAAATTTCCATTCAGCAGTTATTCATTACCTGTTTTCTCCTGTTAGAGAAATTACTCTGTTGGCATGGTAACATTCCCACCCTGAATTTCTATCCCTGTTCCTTCTTTCAGCTCTTGAGGATGGTGAATATCAACCAATTCACTTCTAGACCTTCATGCCATTACAGTCCATACTTTATTCAATTTCATGGACTTTTAATTAAATTGCTTCTGACATCCATAGGTGCATGTGGTCATCTCGTTTTCTGGCAAACGCTGGAGCTGGGGACTGAGTGCATTTCAGGAACATGTGTTCAATTTAAGGAGATACATCTAAACATACAGTGAAAGTGGTCACTAATCGGTTACTGACCTATGTTATGCAAATTTTGAGATTAAAAATTCGAGTTCAGGAGAAAAATACAGTGTGACGTGGCAGCCTGAACGGCCAACCATACCCTGGGGAGCAGCAGACCCAGCACTGACAGTGGGTGAGGGGAGGGGCTGTCCTGTTCTGCTCTGTGCAGCCTCACCTCCTGCACTGGGGGCAGGGCTGTGTGCCACAACATTAGAAGGAGGAAAGAAGGGCAACAAAGAAGATGGAGCGTCTGGAGGGGAAGACATATGAGGAGTGGCTGAGGTCCTTTGGTTTGCTCAGCGCAGAGCAGAGAAACAGAGGGGAGACCTCATGGTGGCTGCAGCCCCTCACAGGGAGTGGAGGGGCAGCGCTGAGCTCTGCTCTGTGTGACAGCGACAGGGCCCAAGGGAACGGCATGGAGCTGTGCCAGGAGAGGGGCAGCTGGGGGTTAGGGACAGGATCTGCTCCAGAGGGTATCTAGGCCCTGGAACAGGCTGCCCAGGGCAGTGGGTATGGCACTGAGCTTTATGAGTTCAAAAAGTGTCTGGACAACGCTCTCAGATGTAGGGTTTGGATTCCGGATGGTCCTTTGTGGAGCCAGGAGTTGATGACCCATGAGGGTCCCTTTCAACTCAGAATATTCTAAAATTCTATGATATTTTTCCCTTAAAATGAAAAGGGCAAGCCCATCTACTGATACTACAAACACCATTTTTCAATAGCGAATTATTTTATCCTGGACGCACTCAAAGTACATTTGCTGATGTAATTTGCACTCACCATTAACTACTGGATAACAAGAAATAACATGCATCTCTTTAGAGATTATAAAGCTTTATATATCACTTGAGTAGAATCAAGGAACAGACTAATAATCAGGGTACACAATCAACAAAATAAGCCTATCTCGTACAGATTTCACAACATTATTCCATTTAGTATTAGTACATAAGGAATATTTAACATTCACTACTTCCAAAAAAATTTAGTTTGATTATTTCATAGTAGATTTTAAACAAATTTAAGAAAAAACATTGTATCTGACATGTAATATATTATTCTGCTTTAAAAAGCCAGGAAATTTAACCTGGTTGATTTCTTCCAATTATTTTAAAGACTTCTATACACACCTCAGTGGCTCTAGAGATTATAGCAGCAGTTTGTATAGATCTCAGCTTTAGTCTGCATGCTACTCTGGTAGCAAACAGAGTAGAAGATAGATTTGGCTTCTATTCTGTCCCCTGTTTTCAGAGTTTTCTATCATGAAAATTAACAGCACTTTTCATGCCACAGCTACACAGCATGCTTTAACTTGCAAACTATACAGAACTGAGGATATTGCAGATTCATCACTTTAATCTGTTTATACCTACATTTGAACCTGGGTCCATGAAATAACCTGAATTTAGAAAGAAAAACTTCAAGGAGTTTTAGAGAGTTTTTTGTTGTTGCTGCTTTTTTCCCTACAGAATCCTTTTCCAGATCTGGTTTAGAGCTCAGCCATGTGTATGACTGCACAAGAGTTAACTGTAGAAAGGAGCTTCTCAACTAATGGTCTACCATAAAAGCCACAGCCTAGAACACTATTTCTTCCACCGGGGGTCTTTTTTCTCCATAAGAAAAAGCTGTTAGTGACATTAGTTCTTTAGGTGCTTTAGATTCAACAGTGCAAAGACACATTTAGTAAACAAGCTGTATGTATCCTATTAAGTGTGAGGTTTATAGTCACATGAAGTTGTTAACACTGCATTGCTCCACACTGCACAGTAGCCACAGGAAAAAAAAATCATTTGCATTTCATTATGTTCTGAATGGCATAGCTTCTGTTCTCTCCAGAAACCTCAAGACAAGGACACCTTCTGCAATGATCTTTAAAAATCCCAAGTCTGCTCTCCTGTGATTAATGGGGAAGTAAACCAAAAATCTAGCACACAAAACATACTTTGTCACCAACACCTTTACCTTAAACTCTCATTAGTATCAGGATAGCAGTAAGCAGGCACAAGACAACTTAAGGTTTTACAAGTTATAACTAGTACCACAGCCTCCAGTAGTCATAAATTTCTCCATGAAAAGAGCAGTGATGATTTGCAATTTTAAAGGTTCATCTTTGTTTGCATGGTCCCTAGCATACACGCTGACCATGCGTGTGTCATGCATGGAGGGTGTACCAGCACTTTATACTTGATTTTCAAGTGAAAATGGAATCACAGAATTGCCGGGGTTGAGCAGAATTGCAAAGATCACCTAGTTTCAAACCTCCTGCCATGTGCAGGATCACCAACCACCAAACCAGGCTGCCCAGAGCCACATCCAGCCTGACTTTGAATGCCTCCAGAGATGGAGCATCCACAACCTCGTTGGGCAACCTGTTCCAGTGCGTCATCACTCTCTGAGTGAAAAACTTCCTCCTACTATTTAACCTAAACCTCCCCTGTCTCAGTTTAAAACCATTCCCCATCATCCTATCACTATCCACCCTTGTAAACAGCCGTCTCCCCTCCTGTTTATACGCTCCCTTCAAGTACTGGAAGGCTACAGTGAGGTCTCCCTAGCGCCTTCTCTTCTCCAAGCTAAAAAAAACCCAGTTTCCTCAACCTTTCTTCACAGGAGAGGTGCTCCAGCCCTCTGATAATCCTTGTGGCCCTCCTCTGGACCCATTCCAGGAGTTCTGTGTCCTTCTGTACTGGGGGCTCCAGGTCTGGGACGGTACTCCAGATGGGGCCTCACAAGAGCAGAGTAAAAGGGGACAATCTCCCTGCTGGCCACCCCTTTTTTAATGCAGCCCAGGATACAGTTGGCCTACAGGCTGCAAGTACACACGCTATGATTTGCTATTGCATAGGAGAAAAAACTTCTCCCAATGTGGTCACTCTTGTGTTCTCATAAAGCCTCATATGGGATTTAAAAAGAACAAATACTATTGTGTGGAGCAGTGGCAATCACTAGTAGTACCATTGTAATGACCTTTAAGTAATGGAATTCAAGACTTTTAACTGAGTGAGGAAAGGAAGATAATAACACAGGACTGCTCAGATCAGTCTAGACCCTGTACTATGGTAGAAGAGAGGTTTTCACGTAACTACGTACGATCTCACACAAGGCAGCAATAAAAGAGTCAGGTGGTACAGGAAAACTGGCAGATCTTCAAGGAATATATCGAAGTGCAAAACTAGTGCATTCTGCTACCCAGAAAAGCAGGAAACTGGTTTGACAAATGTGGAACCAGTGGTGAAGCTCCAGTGCAAAGAGGCAATAAATATGACAGGAGGTGGAAGCAAGGACAGGCTAAAAAGAATGAGCAAGGAAACATCATGCAGGAACTGCACCAGGAAAGCCAAAGTTCAGACTTGCAGGGGATGTCAAAAGCAACAAGAAGAGATTCTGCCACAATAGCTGCAGTTAAGGACTGGACAAGGAAAATATAGGTCCGTGCTGAATGGGGTTACTGAATGGAGTTACTGACAGTTGGTACATTGGTGAGGTTGAGGTACTTTATGCCTTCTGTGCTTGAGTCATCACCAGCATGGCCTACTCACAGGTCTCTGTGCTTGGAGGCAGGGCTCAAGGAGTAGTACCCCTTGCTGTGACTGAGAACCAAGCTGGGGATTACCTAAGAGAACTGAACTGAAATAAGTTCATGGTTGTGTTGATGTTGCTGAGGCAGCTGGCTGAGCCCTCTGTCTACAGTGTTTGAAAGATCATGAAGACAGTGGAAGATCCCTGGCATTAGAAGAAAAACTGCTCCTGTTCTCTGTGAGCACATTTCTGGGCACTTTGAAGGTTAGAAAGGTAACAGGAAAGACTCTGCACAAATTCACCCAGGGTAAAGGATTTGATATTGCTAATGGTACCCAATCTTGCCTTTCTTTCCTCAGTCAGCAGTTGTCCAAATCCTCACGGAGAAGTCCCTGTTCCACAGTACAACACATAAGTTCACAATTAAGCTTTTACCATTTTACATTCACAAACAGATGTTCAGTATTCATAGAGCAAAACAAGAACAGAAATCTAGTGTAAGGAACATGTAAACATTTGGAGCTATCAGGCACCCAATATCTGAGAACTATGAAGCCAGTTTACAATCAGACTGTAACAAAGCCATCTTTTTAACAGAAGATAATCAGGGAAAGAAGCAAATGATGTGGAAGGACACATACAGAATTAGAAACATAGCTGAGTGTATCTGTAATTCAGAGAGGAGAGAGTGATGCTGCTGTTTTTCAAGGACAAACTGATGTGACTACTAGGAAATCTCCAGTAACTCACCAACAGCCATGACAGGAGCTCTATAAACAACAGCATCACCAATGATGATCAAAGCTGAAATCTGTTATAATACTGATCTCTCATGCAAATTCTGAAAGTAGGAGACTACAAATGGCAAAGCTGCCTAAGGAGGTGAATGCAGGTGGCAGCAGTTTGCCTCTATACCCACGTAGCTGATATAATAGAATCATAGATTTGCTCAGGTAGGAAAAGACTTTAAAGATCATCAAGTCCAACCACAACCTAACCATACTGCCCTAACTCTAACAACCCTCCACTAAAGCATGTTCCTAAACAATACATCCAAATGGTTTTTAAACACATCCAGGGATGGTGACTCAACCACCTCGCTGGGGAGCCTATTCCAGTGCTTCACAACCCTTTCTGTAAAGTGTTTCCTGATATCCAACCTAAACTTACCCTGGCACAATTTGAGGCCATTTCCCCTCGTCCTGTCACCTGTCACCAGTGGGAAGAGATGAGCCCCATTCTTGCTGTAAGCACCTTTCAGATATTGGAAGAGAGCAATAAGGTCTCCCCTCAGCCTCCTTTCCTCCAGACTAAACAGCTCCGGTTCCTTCAGTTACTCCTTGTAGGGCATATTCTCCAAGCCCTTCACAAGCTTTGTTGCCCTTCTTTGGACCTCAATGTCCTTTCTGTACTGAGGTGCTCAAAACTGAACACAGTACTCGAGATGAGGCCTCACCAATGCCGAGTATAGGGGCGGGATGACTTCCCTAGTCCTGCTCACCACACCATTCCTGATACAAGCCAGGATACCATTGGCCTTCTTGGCCACCTGGGCACACTGCTGGCTCATATTCAGCTGCCTGTTCATCAGTACACGAAGCTCCCTTTCCATCAGGCAGCTTTCCAGCCACTCCTCCCCAAGCGTGTAGGGCTGCCTGGGGATGTTGTGTCCAAAATGCAGGACCTGACACTTGGCCCTACTGAAACTCAGACAGTGTACCTCGGCCCACTGATCCAGTCTATTCAGGTCCCTCTGCCTTTCTCTCCTCTGGCAGACCAACAGTCCCTCCCAACCTGGTGTTATTTGCATATCCATTCTAGTAAAGTGGAGCAGAGGCAGCTGAAAGAGGCAGGGCTGGAAATGCTTTCCATGAACAACCCTGTATGGAGGTCCTGCTGTCCTCCATCCATTGCACCAACTCTACTAGAAGCCCCTCACTCCCTGCCAACCCAAAAGAGCTCTGGCTTCATTGCAAGAGCCAGGTGAAGGGCCTGGCCCAGGTGTACATGGGGTGAGCCTACATGGGGCTCTCATAGGCCTCCCCATGCTCATTAGTTTGGGATCCATGCTTGGTCAATGGCCTTGCCAAACAGCAAATGCGCACACAGACCTGGAGGAGAAGATGAATGTCGCCTGTCACTACTGTTTTTTAGGGTTTTTTTTTTTGACCTGTCATTCTTGTGATATTCTGACACATTTAGGCAATGCAACCAAAAAATAACATTTGTAAAACAATGTCTGTGCCCCTAAATAACAGTTTATTAAATACTCATCCTCCCAGCATGACAGGGGAGGAAAAATCACAGAAACAGGATCCTTAAAGTAATTTATGTAAGGGTTCATCTCCACAGAGAGAAACAGGGAAAAAGCCAATAATGCTAAAAAATATATAGCTCTTTCAGTATTTCCCAGCAGGATATGGAGCAAAAGTAAAATATAGATTAAAAGGACTATTTATAAGGCAACCTCAAATAGAAAAAAAAAAAAAAAAAAGTTGAAATATCAAAAAACAAACGTAAACTAGAAGTAATCACATCTTTTAACAAAAAAAAAAAAGATTAAAATAATGTTGGCAATATCATAACATAGTGGCTCATACTGATGAAGTGTTCTGTCATACTGTAAATTACTGAATTATGCTTATTTTTCTTATGCTAACGAGTATATAATAAAAATGTAATAATAATCTACACTTTCACAATAGTTCTCACTTGAAGTATCTCAGTGTTCTTAAAGAAATAAAGCATAGCAATTACGCAAGTGAGAATGAGGGATAGAAAGAGATTTCACTACACACTGTGCCAACACAAAGGAAAAGAACTACAGCCCAGTCATTTCAATTCCTCTTCCACTCTCAACATACAAATATGCTCTGCTGATCAAAATACAGACAACTAGAATGAGGTGACTCTAATGAACATTAAAAAAATCAGATTCTCTGCAGAGAAGAACAAGATGAAATGTGTTAACTTTTTTTTTTCATTTCAAAATGATTATTAGATTTTGTATTTGCAGTTATTTCTCTGAATGGAAAACAACGTAAATAAAGAACTCCGAAACATGAAGACCATCCATCCATCAGCATATGCCAACAGCAGATGTTCATTACCTATGTGCATACATAACACACAGAGGTAAAAAGGAAGCAATGTAAGGTAACTTTCTAATTAATAAAGGAGGAATTACCTACCTCACCTTAACCATTTTCTACATAAGAACATATTAACCATATTTTGGAATGTACTACATTTCAGTACAGTAGCAACCTGCAAACTACAGATGCCCAACCAAGTATATTTTAGATGCCAACGATTGTGATTGTTTTGCATGAAGTCTAAAAATCATATTACTGTATCTTAGAACTGTTTCACACTGCTACACAAAAGTAGAGAGGTCTGTGTTTAGTTTAATATGTAACAAGTATAACAGGATTTTAGACTATAGTTGGCTTACAGAATACCTCGTACTCCTTTGAGTACAGCATTAATACCTTTCTATCAGGATACAAAGAACAAAAATCTGTACCTGACTGGTTTCCTAGTTAAGATTCCAAACAAGACAAAAGTTACAGCTAAGTTGTGGATGCTGAATTCCCAGAAGAAACATAAAATGGAGCACACACAACCATCATTAGAATCGGAGTTATCAGGGAAATGACATAACGGTATGTACTATCCAAATATGTCTCTTATGTCACATATATATATTTTTTAACATTTTAAGCTATTGTCTAATGCACTTAAGGTAACACTGATCTTTCACAACTCTATAAAACCAACTCTTTTCAATCCAAAAAGAAGATTTAGAAATTCACAGTAATAGACAGACTACTGGTATGTTCCATGGTTGTTCTTCTTTACAGCTAGTGCTTCTCGGCTGAATAAATCTTCTCTGAGATTCCCATCATAAACTCTGGTAGCAGAGCAGGCTGAGATGTCACACATTATCAAAAGAAGTAGATTTCAAGGTGAGCTCACAAAATAATTGACTGTGGATAGAAGGCAATCAGACTACAACCTCATGATGGACTTCAGGATTACACTCAAATCAAAGGGCTGACTTCCTTTTTCCCAAATACAGTGTGTTTTTTAGGTGCAGTTTTTTAGTTGCTGCTGTTTTCTTTACAGTCAATAGAAGATACTGTTAACAATCTTATATATTTAAGGAATAATATACTGCATAACAATTTTACTATGTGACTGTAACAACATTCAATGATGCTTGTTTTTGGGTAATATCACACATTCTGCTTGACATTATTTCCATCTTTCTCTGCTTCATTCCTTTTAGACTTGCTACTACACTCCTAATTTGCATGATCATTGTTATATGAAAATATCCATTGAAATGAAGTCTAAACACATCTTTTGATTGATTAAACCAGAGATAATCAAAGACTGTCCATTTATTATTTATTCATGCAGTGTGTAGTGCAATGAAATCCTCATCTACAGCTGAAAATCTACACATTACTACCATACATATAACAAACAATACTAGGTAGAACAAAGAATGTATTCCCCGCGGTGCTCTGTAACAGCCAACTTACCTGCCTTGGAAAGTAAAGCAATGGCAAACACTGGTCAGTAAATTAAGTCTCATAGGATCTAAGATCCTTCTCTTAGTGAGAATTTTAGACAGCATGTTTCATCTTGCAATTCCACCTGCATTTTACATTTGTAAACTTGTTTAAGTTGGCTAAAGGCTGTCAGGCAAGTGTGAAAGTGGGTGTGCTGACTGAGCAGTTTAAGCTATCATTTCCTATTAGTCTTAGACTGATAACCCTTCCACAGTACTGTTGCATCTGATCCTGGAGGGAAAAAATCCCAGACAAATAAACGACAGTTGGTGCAACCATGGTATAAAATAGTTCTCTATTCTATATAAGTGGAAGGGCTGATCTCAGAAGGAATAAGAAATGAGCTACACCATAAACATGCAGTATTTGGCAAGGTTGCAGAGGAGAAGTCCATCTGTGTCTGAGAAGCAGTGAAGGTGTCTAACAATGTTGTTTCAGATACAGTTAGCTGTCACCAATCACATGAAGTTCAACAAGACTATATGCTGGATTCTGCATGTAGGATGGGGCAGCCCTGGTTTTATGTACAGACTGGGGGATAAGAAACTGCAGAGCAGAAAGGGATCTGAGAGTTCTGGTTAACAGCAAATTGAATATGAGTTAGCAGTGTGCCCTGGCAGTTCATAGGTCAACACCACCCTGGGGAGCAGCAGGCCCAGCACTGAAAGCCAGGTGAGGGAAGGGGTTGTCTTTTTCTGCTCTGCGCTGTGCAGCCTCACCTCCTGTACTGGGTGCAAGTTTGGGTGCCACAGTGTAAGAAGGACTTAAAATAGTTAAGAGCATCCAAAAGGGGACAAAGAAGATGATGAAGGGTCTGCAGAGGGAGATATATGAGGAGTGTCTGAGGCCCCTCGGTGTTCTCACCCCAGAGCAGAGGAGCTGGGGGTGGCTGCAGCTCCTCACAGGGAGCAGAGGGGCAGCTCTGTGCTCTGCTCTCCCTGAGAGCAGCGACAGGGCCCAAGGGAACGGCATGGAGCTGTGTCAGGGGAGGGGCAACTGAGGGTTAGGGACAGGGTCTGCACCAGAAGTGTCGGGCACTGAACAGGCTGCTCAGGGCAGTGATCAAAGCATGAAGCTGAGGGAATTCAAGGAGCATCTGGACTACATATGGTTTGGATTTTGTGTAGATCCCTTCCAACTCAGGATATTCTATGATCCTAGGTTGGGATCATATTGCCTGAGCACAACAGTGACGGAAGACATAACTGCATTTTCTTGTCAGGAACCACTTTAGGTATGTCTCATGCAGCACTGCATTGTGCCCCATCCTTACGTCCTTACTTTTTGCTAGGATTAGATCTTGAACTCTTTCTAAATAACATCAAAGTTACAGCCCTGTAGAGCAACTAATGAATTATACCAGCTGTATTTCTAACACTTCAATGACTCTTTGAGTATGGTCTCTTCCAAGATGAAGAAAAACAACAAAAGATGGCAAGTTTCCTTACAGAATATACTGATATGTATGCACTGCCCTCATGCTGCTTGATTCCTCAAAACAGTAGTGCTAAATGTGAAGTAAGAAAAATAAGATAAAATTATGCGGAATAATCAAGGATTCATAAATTACAGCATTGAATACTACAAGTATGGTTTCTTCTAACAATACAAAGATGTTTGTAAGGAAAGGGAATCGATATAAACAGTTTCCCTATACAGTCAAGGAGCACGCTTTGCTATTGACACTCTTCTCAGCAGAATTTCAATAGGTGACTTTGAAAATAGAAGAGATTTCTGTCACTACCACCCAAGCAAAACACATTTCTGTATACAACTTAAGCATTCATAGCTTTTTTCAGACCTGATAGGATAATTTGGCAAGAGGCTACAGAACAATACTGGCCTGTTAAAGGGTTTTGCCATTTCAGTCATTCTTTTCATAATTCTGACATGGTAAGGCACTGGAATGCAGACTTAGAAGATGAATTCAGAATAATCTTTGAACAGAGATCCGAGACAAGACAATGCAGTCACAGGAATGGATGAAACTGAAGATCCAGAACAAAAAGATTGATGAAAATTAGAAGTGCGTTATTCTCCATATTTGAGGATTAATTCGTGGACTTACTCCACAAGGGCTTATGGTCTGAATCTGTAAATACTGAAGAAAGTGTAACTTCATGTGTCTGCGTGAGACACAACAATTTTAAAAAACTGGTCTACATCTGCAGCAATGGCCATCAAAACATCAAACTCAAGGCAGCCAACATCCATCCTAACTTCTTGATATTACACATCAGTTAATGAATTCACTGTCTTTTTTGTATTACCATTTAAATTAATGCAGCCTCCGTGCATTTTTACAATGAGGACAATTACTTTTTAAATTAGTTTTTGGCATAGCCAAATAACTAGTATTTATTTCTACGTACACCACTATAGGTCAAGACAGTTTTCTTTGCGTCTTTCTTTTAAGGCAGTTACTGACATGCAAAGATGTTACTGCAGACCAAAAGATCTGAAGCTGCAGGTCGTGGGAGGGTATTAAATGATAAGCAAATTCACATTTCTAAAGTAATTCTACCAATTTATTAGCAATGCCAGCTCCCGTTCCACAGTAGGGGAGGTAATAACGAAGACTTGTTAAAGGGCAATGTGATATCTTTTATGTAATGTCTTTTTTAATTTGTGATGAAGTCATTAAAGCAGCACTGTATCTTCTTGAAGCTTCAAACAATAGTCGGCATTAAATCTCCTGTGCAAAATTAAGGACAGTAGTTCACTGGGAAAAATAAGCATCTGTTCTTGCTAATGCTAATGGCCTTCTAAAAATCATTAAACTATTCTAAATTGGTGATGATAAAACAAAGCAAAACTGTTTTAACTTTTTCCAAAGCAAAGAGAAAATCCATTTTCCTTGTAAATACTTTGTTCCAAATTTGCCCAGTAACCTCGTAACCTGTACCTCATAAGGCACTTCTCTCTTATGAAGTTGCCTAAATCTCATTCACCCACAATCGTATGGCTTCTATTTAGTATCTTTTAAATCTGCATAAGTAAAAACTTCTCTTTACTTCATTTACACAGCCTGTAGACCCTGAGTCATGAATATCTCTCTTTAGTCACAGGCTTGAAGGAACTGGTGCTTCAGGCATAGCTGAAATACAGGTTTTAGCTTCCCAGTTTCTTACAGCTTAACAAGAAACTTGTCTATTCTGCTGTGGAACCAGCTCACACAGCTTTGTTCTAAGCTTATCCTGAAATCTCAGTTGGCCTACACTTTCTTCTCTGTTGCGTCCTTTATGCTGTGTTGCCTTTTAAATACAAATGCAATTGCTCTACATACATAACATTTCAGCTGTATAAGAATACTTTCTTAACATCTCTGTGCAGAGATGTCACCTCAGGTTTGGATATAGAACACCCTAACATAATGCAAGAAACATATCATGAAACAAAGCAAAATCAAAGATCTCATAGCAAGACAGACAGAGATCTTGGAGTTCAATGCACAGACAGTAAAAAACAACCACATACTTAACCTACCCTGCAAAAAGATCAAGGACTCCAAAAAGAAAACAATGGATTGACTCCAAACACATCAGAAAATGCTTAGTCACAGGTTTAATTAATTGTTCTGTCCTGGTTCACAACTGGGATCTCTATAACCACCACACGTTGTCAAGGGACAACATCAGGTGCATACCAGGTTACCCAGAGCAGAAGATGGAAGACAAATTTCTAACGGAAGTACATGTAGACAAGTGGTGCCTCCTTCACCATAGCCATAACCTGGGTCTGTTAAGCCTAAGAAGACTGAGAGGTATCTGATAAGTGTTTATGAACACCTAAAGAGACATGGGTAGCAAATGGATGAGGCCAGGCTCTTCTTGGTGGTGTGTAGTATCAGGACAAGGAATAATGGCCTAAAACTTACACAGAAAGTTCTGTACTAGCATGAGAAAGAACTTCTTTACGGTAAAGGTGACAGCGCACTGGAACAGGTTGCCCAGAAAAATTGTGGAGTCTCCTATGGAGATATTTAAGACCCATCTGGACATCTACCTGTGCGACCTGCATAAGGCACCTGCTTTAGCAGGGTGGTTGGACTCGACGATTTCCTGAGGTCCTTTCCAACCCCTGCGATTCTGTGATTCTCTGATTTGACCCAAATAGGAAGTATGAGGCAACTTCAGGTTCATACCAGTTTTTGTCTGTATAAGGAATGTTTTTTTCCCTTCTATCATGCTTCTGCTTTGCTAGAGTGGGAGTAAAAGGAAATGGAATGTTACTGCTTTTTGAGCTTTTTTTTTCTACCTTGTCACATTACTGCAGTGACCACTATACGCTTCAGCTATGTTGCTACACAGCAGTATTTTTTACTGCTTCTGTCAATAGGTTGGGAGATTACTACTTCACAAACACTGAGAATAAGGATGATTTTTTTAAAACAGGCTTTTAAGTCCCCTGTTAAACACATATTGTTTAATCATTACACACATCAAATTACAAAATAAACTGAAATTTTGGAGTGCACCCTCAAATGCTATGGTTATGTCATCTCCTGAAGTCATCTGCCTAGCTGGCATTTTACATTTACACTTGCAATTCCGACTTGAAGCAATGATGGAAGCATTTAGCTTACTCTCCTTGTGGCCTTGGAGATGTACCCAGAAACACAGGGGCACCTTCTGGCTCCTGCTCTTTGCTAGTAATTCAGCACTGGCACTGAATGACTCTTGAGAAAATCCTCATACCTTTCCTTCACCTGCATCATGCACTGCACTCCACAGGAGCATGAAAGCAACAGGGCTCGCTGGCACAGAAGCAGAACTTTACACAGTTCCCACCTGCCATCATTCCAAATGTGTCCACTTGCATCCATGCAACAGCTGCCCAGTATGCAATTAAACTCTCCTCTACCAGTTGCTCTCTCACGAGGCAGACATTTCAAAAGCCAGGACAGCAGAGGACTGTCTGACGGTCTCAAACAGCACTGCATGCATGGCCATCCAATATTTATACCTATAGAAAAGCCCTTTCTGTGAATCCCACCATGGAGATTAAGAACCAGAAGCAACAGATAACCAAGGCATAACTAATACAAAAACACCTTTTTCTGGGTGATGGATTCATAAGCCCTGCAAGGAAGTTTTCAGTATGCCATATAAGAAACAGTCACATATCCTTGGAACCCACAATTAATTTAATGTTGATTTCAACCTATAACCAATAATGAGATAACTAAGCAGTAACAGCAAAAAGCCAGCTGTCTTCCTAGACAAGTTTTGGAGCAGTTTGCATCCAAGATGATGAAGCTTTGGCTTGTACCTTTAAAAAGATTCAAAAACGCTATCCTGATTTGCCAAGTTTTCAAAGTAGAAATGCCTCCCTGCACTCCAACACACTGCAACGAGGTGCAACTGCATGGACTTCAGGCACTGAAACAACACAAGAGGAGCTATTTCAAATTCATACTGCGCAGATCACACTTCAGATCCCACCCCACTCTTCCCAGTTATGATATTCACCTTCCCAGTTTCACAGCACGCAACTTTGATAATCACAGCCTTCAAACACTTGTTCCTGTTATGTCTACAAACATCTACATATTCAAAACAGTCTCTGAAGCACATGCTAAACATCTGTTTCAACCATCTTTCTCTTTAGAGTTTGAGCTATTTCCTGGAAAATTGCCATCCTAATGGCCAGTTCCTAAGTTAGCAAACTGGAGAATTCATTTTGTATTTATTGATTATTCCCTAATGAAGAGTCATAAAGGTGCTGGAAAATCCTGACCAGACACTTCTTAATTAGTATCGAAGCACATAAAATCTCAAATCAAACTGAGCTCTTTGTCCAAAGTCTCAGTCACTGGAAAAGAAAGAGATGACATCATTTTCTGCTTACACAGAAGTCTGTACATTTATATTAAAAAAATAAAACCTAAGGAAATTAATAAAACTATATAAATTACTCATTTCCTTCCAGTTCGTAAGATGCCAAATAGGTCTTCCAGAATGAAATCACACTTTACTGAAGGAAGTATTCTTCCTGAAGGGACCAGCTATATCTATCACGTATAGAACTTACTGTAAATTAAAAACAAAGCAAAACAATATAGCATTTGCCTTCTGGAGAATATGAAGATTTGTATTACATATAAAGACATAAACATCCAAAGGATTTAAAATTACCTCTAATGGATCTGTCTTTTCATCACCATGGTTTATAATACAGTCAAACTTCGGTGTTCCCTCAGCCTATGCAAGGCTGGCATATTTTCTGATGGTACTCTTGAGAAGACAGAGAGATGAGCAAAAGCGCCCTTAAATGTCAAGGTTTTCTGCTCAAAAAAAGCCTCAAGAACATTCTGAATAACTGATCTCTCCTTGCAAGTCTTTCAGATTAAGCCATCCTGAAAGTTAATTCCTTGTCTTCCATATCATTTAAGTTCTCAATTAAATAACTGAGAAAATAGCAGGAAGGAAAAAAGCTAACAAAAGGAGGCAAAAGCTATCCTCACATGGCAAGAACTGCTTCTTCTGTTATACTCTCTGCTTGTTGAGTCCAGAATGGGAAGGTGGCTTGAATTCTTCAGCACAGCATAAAATGCACACAAGGGAATAAAGACTCCATGACAGAACAAAACCTCATCTTGTTAGTATCTATAAACATCCCCATTAAATTTAGATCTTCTCATGACAATCTGCAGTCTCTAATATAATTATTAACACACGTATAAGAAAATGCCATGAGCAAATCCAAAACCTCAGTCACCCATTTTCCTAAAATCTACCATTCTAACACCAAATGTTTCCTCCGCAAAAATGCAGAATTGTATTCATAGGGTCAGTTCAGTATTCAGCAGACTCCACAACACTAACTTTAACCATATGAAGTTTCCAGCTCCCTTATCACAACGATAAACAAATATATTCCACCCCAAAGAGCAGTTCTACATAGTTTTGCAAAAATAGTAAATGAAATAGGACAAGCTTATAAAGGACAAATCAACCGTGTTAAGGCAAAGAATGCAAGAAGATAGAATAGCATGAACCTGTGAGCCTTACTGGACATATGAATTTGGCTTCTTTGCTGCAATCCATTACTCTTCTCCACTCTTCAAACTGCATGCTTTTTGGGAGTCTTAAAATTACACTGTAGAAAATATCTTCGCTAAACTAGATAATTTCAGCCTATCGTCCACAAAGTTTTGTGTTCCCAGTAGATAAGATCACATCACCACATTTTCCAAGAAAATGAGCTCCAAAATGGTAACAGAGAAAAGGGCAATACAACAGGAGGGCCAACTAACCACAGAGTAGCTTGGCTAAGGTCACCAGCTTGCTGAAAAATGAAGCCACATACATAGAAACCTCTGCTTACCCCTTGCTCAGATTCCAGCAGCTCTGTTTTAACTCTGACTGCCGGCATCCCATCCAGCATTAACATTCTGTTTTCAAAGGCGCTGACGTCCTAGAGCAAAAAAAGACAAGAGTAATTAAAAAAAACATGAAAAACATTTGACAAAAGTTGTAATTCTATACCATTATAGAAGTAAGTTTCTTCTAACTGAAGTTCATGAACATGTAACAATAATCACAGAATCACAAAATCACAGAATCACCATGGTTGGAAAAGACCTTCAAGATCATCCAGTCCAACCATCCACCATCACCAATAGTTCTCACTAAACCATGTCCCTCAACACAAAATCCAAATGTTTCTTGAACACCTACAGGGTCGGTGACTCCACCACCTCCCTGGGCAGCCCATTCCACTGCCTGATCACTCTTGCAGAGAAGTAGTATTTCCTAACGTCCAGCCTAAATCTGCCCTGGCGCAGCTTGAAGCCATTCTCTCTAGTCCTATTATTAGTTACATAAGAGAAGAGGCCGACCTTCACTTCACTACAACTTCCCTTCAGGTAGTTATAGAGAGCAATAAGGTCTCCCCTGAGCCTCCTCTTCTCCAGCTCCTCATAAGGCCTGTGCTCCTTCAGCCGCTCCTCATAAGGCCTGTGCTCCAGACCCCTCACCAGCTTTGTTGCCTTCTTTGAGCCCACTCCAGGGCCTCAATGTCTTTCTTGAAGTGAGGGGCCCAAAACCGGACACAGTACTCGAAGTTTGGCCTCACCAGAGCCAAGTACAGGAGGACAATCACTTCCCTGTTCCTGCTGGCAAGCCAGGATGCTACCCAGGCACACTGCTGGCTCACGTTCAGCCGAGCATTAATCAATACCCTCAGGTCCATGTCCAGGTACATGTTAATAATGTGTAACAATAATGTTAATAACGTGTAATAATAATGTTAAACCACTGTTTTAGTAACGGACAATACGTGCTGAGAACTTCTATTAGAAGTGAGAGCTGCAAAGCTGAAATTGTCTGAATCGACATCCTCATTTATGAATGCCCCATTCCACTGTTTCCTGAGTTTTCTTACGAACTATGCAGAACAATCTCCTGTGCCTTCAGTTCAGATCCCACCTCAACCTGAGTTAATTTTCTAATGCAGCCAAGGTTCAAGGCTGGTACTTGAAAGCGAGTCCCCTCAGCTGCCTTTTGGATTGGACAAGATGCTAAGAATAAAGATATTTTATCGCTCTAATGACAATATGACCTGATGAATCAACACACTTTGGTCAGTTGTACAGAAATGTGAAAGCCTCACAGCTATTTATCAAATATGAAACTATGACGCATATACAAGCTTTTAAGTGACTCTTCCACAGCTACTTACTTATTTGTGGCCCCCTCTGGAAAGCAGTACTTGAGAATGGAAACTCACTTTCACTCTGTTACCTCACAAACCTCAATAAATGCACTGCAATGGAAAAAAAAAACCTCTTTTTGCGTGTTTCATTGGCAGCAGATCTGCTCAGCACTGTGTGGTGCCGTTATCCGTAAGGAGTTCCTATGTTCATTGCCCTGTTTCTTATCATGACTCCTTCAGAAGAATTTTTAAGAAAAACGGTATGCTCTAGTGCTTCCTAAAAGCTTCTGAAATACACTTACTTTTCAGCAATAAGTTCTGTACCCATTGATTATTATTCGGTGTTTGAGGTGCAAGGTGGGAAAACAAGGGGAGGAGTATGATGCCACAGCATAGCTCTCGGAAATCACTCCAGGCTCTAAATCCCTCTTCCCAGCAAGGGCTGCTGCACTGTGTTTACTTATCAGAAGCAAATCTCATGCCTTTGGGCACTGCAGTGCCTCAGTGGCTTGGATGTGTTTTGGGGTGGAGCAGCAGCAGGAGCCAGGCTGGCATTCTGGGCTCTTCCAGCACCTGTTCTGCAAGCAGGAAGTCCCCCTACATTCTTGACTTATAAGCAGCACAGTTGAGTTTTACAGAAAGATCAGGAATATACCATAATAAAGCATCCCTCAGGCTGTTTAGCTTGTAGACAGAGAAGGATGAGCAGATATTGCTTTGTGTCCCCGAGGAGGTCTTACCCAAATGAAAAAAGGGATGTGGCTGCCTGCTGCAGAAGGCACAGCAGGAGGAGGGGGGAAGACAAAGCACAATTGAGGAAAGGCATGTTTAATGAACTGTTAGAATCTGATTAGAGGCTAATGTCCCTTTTAGTGCTTTGTACCAATTTATAGCTGATATACTTGAACCATTTTTTCCCACTGGCTGTGATAAACTCATTAGCTCTAAAAATGCAAGCTAACCAGAGCCTTTGAAGTTTAAAACTGATAAATCATGAAAACCTGACTAGTTCATGTACCATTTAATACATTCACATTTAACTAAATTTTCCCAGCACCTGTTTCCCTTTTGTTGTCTAAAATTGTATTTCTTAAAAGCAATGCTATGCCTTTTGAGCATTGCTCTGAAGAATGAATACAGTGAACAGTGCTGGCTTTTGGGTCATTCATAATTCAAGAGTAGCAACAATCACAGGAGTAGATTCTTTACAAACTATTTGATCCTTCTGCATTTGTAACTGAAAAGACATTGTGTGACATATCCGGGCAGACCTGAGCAGATCTAATCTGTGCTTTACACACACAGATGAAATATTTGGCCCAGTATTCACTCAGAGAGCTGATCTCTCCGAACTCCACCCTCCTGCTGCAACAAGGCTTTGCTCTACAGTATGCTCAAAGCCATTCTGCAAATACAATATAATTGCTGAGGCTTTGTATGGTGGGCAGCCATCTAAGGAGAACGGACTCAAGTGAGACGGGTGGTGAGGTGAATTCAGCTTCCCTTGGAACCCCTTGGTCAGCTGGGCCAGATGGAGCATTCACACCTGAGCGAGACCAGTCTGCTCCAGTGCCCCATGATAATTTATTACACTCAGGAGACCCACCAACCAGCATTGCCGATATGATGTATTCAGTCAAAATGCTTTTCACACCACAGTTCCCTCCTGGTTCACTAAACCCTACTGTGGCAGCTAAATTGCAGCCCTCTCACATGTGAAGGTGATACGAACTCTTGTGCCAGCCTCTGATGCATACCCTTCCACCTCCCAGCCCTGCCCACTTGCTGGACCCCACTCACCCACCTAGGCACAACACAGCAGATGCGTAGTCTAAACCAGGCATATCACCAAGCCTAGCTCCGCATGACTTTGTGGAAACATCTGCTCTCTTGGATCAATAAACTAACTGACCCTAAAAGACAGAAACCTCTGTTTCTCACTGCTATCCATTTCAGCCTTTCACTGATCAAGTTTGGACATTTACTGTCTTGAAAAATGAACATAAAAAACCAAGTATGTGCACTTACAGTTATTACAGCACAATGACTAACATTACAGTAACTGTCACAGGAATCAAATACATTTTAAGGTTTACATGCTCCTTTTCTGAGAAGGCATCTAATAAGAAGTCGCTATTTTTGAGAAATGCAGCATCAGTCAGTGGAAGAACAGTTCCAAACTCAGCTTTAGATTTACAATAAACAAGTTAAATAAGATCCCTAAAAGTCTTCTATCTCAAAGCAATGACTGATAATTTGTCTTGCTTCTTCATCTTTGAGTCGTTTTCACACAAGTTTTCTGCACACGCAGGAATTTCAGAATTCATCATTAGATTCTCACTGCATGTTTCTCAAATTTTGAGTCATTTTTGCAGGACTCCCAAATTCATTATTTGCTTTTTTTTTTATTTATTTTTTTTTAAGAAGACAGACATGTAAACGCATTACAGAATACTATTCTCATTACTTACATTACTATACTGAAAATATAGTATTCATCAAT
Organism: Meleagris gallopavo; assembly: GCF_905368555.1. NCBI lineage: Eukaryota > Metazoa > Chordata > Aves > Galliformes > Phasianidae > Meleagris > Meleagris gallopavo. The sequence goes on along the minus strand of NC_139404.1, from coordinate 153,347,495 downwards.
CAAAGCAATAGACAACTCAGGACAAAATATCTGAAGTGATCCATTCAAAGTAAAGCTTTTGAAAATATAATTTAATTGAACATTTTATTGATATAACAATGTGATTTTGAAAGTTTGAAATGCTTCTTTTTCTCTGGTTCAAGGGAAACTAAAAGAATGAAAGATCGTAATCTCTTCTCAAACACCACTACCACTTCTAAGGGGAGAAGGAGAATCCTTCTTGAATTCTCACAAGAAGAAAGCATGAAACTGCCTTCTAACTTAATCTCCTATGCTTGCTTAAGACCTTCATTTCCAAAGAAGTAATTTATACACCAATACAATGAGATGTTAGTTGTAGAAATGATGTTTTTTTTAGGGTAAAGCACACAAGTTAACACTGCCACAGTACGTATACTAGCAGTTCATTCTAATAAGCGAAGGAAGCAACCATCCAATAAAAAATGAAAGAAAATTTATGTGGCTAGAAGGTAATCACTCAACTGGGAATTCTGCCAGGGAATCGGGGTTAACAGTCCATGTCTTGCCATAGGATCTTCATCATATGTAATTATGTATATTGCCGTGTGAAATCCTCAGAATGAAAGCAGAAACTCAGGTAGTTCTGCATTTTACTCTGAACTTGAATTTCATGTCAAATGCACCAGAAAAGGATCATTTGCATTTATTGATGCTTCAAGGAAAAAGAAAAAAAAAATAATAAATGGTTGAACATTAAATTTTCATACTATTTCCAAGTGAAACCGAGTGTGGTTTATCTCATTCCATTCCGATTCAAAGTTAATTTCCTTAAGTGAGGACAGAATGTAGAGTTTGCAGAAGCCTGTGTAAACAACATGGATGTAAGTGCTCTGTTTTACATCTTATTTAAATGACAATTTTAAATAGAACAGCAAAGGACTTCTGTGAATACCCCAGGACATCAGCTCAGCATGAGACTGTAAAGAATAATTAACTACGGCTAACCCTGCTAGCCTTATAAAGAGCTGGGTGTGAACCCAAATGGAGTTCATAAAATTCCAAACATTACATCATGCCAGGGGAGACTGTAAGGCTACATACAGATGTACATATCACACACACACACATCTACATGGCATCCAGTGATTACATAGTGTCATGGTTTTATGATTTTTGGTTATCGGTATTCCACATCATAACATCATGCAGTGCACTGGGAATTAAAGAGTTAATGCTCCAGTTCTGGGCACCTGTCCGGAAGAGAAGAAGAACTACATACCCAAGAGGGCTCTGCAGTCCGAGAAGAGATACAACCCCTGGCAAGGTCACCTGATGTTCTCTTCTTCATCAGGCTCTCCTCCCTGCTGCCCAACCACACTGTGCATCTCACCTCAGTGTTATGGTGAGGCCTTTTCATCTTTCAGACACTTCCTCTCATTATATTTATTAGCTTTAATTCTAATTATATTGTATTATAGTGTGCTATCTTGCATTCCGATACCATATTTACTAAATTAGTTTTGTTTCTCCTTAGATCGTTACCACTGTTTTTAATTACTTTGGGGTTCCCTGTTTCCCCTTTCCGGAGGTGCAGATTTTGTGAAATCCCTCCGCCCTGCTAGTCACGGAACTGGGCCGAACCAGCCCATAAACCCTTGACACAGAGACATCATCGCCCTACATCTAGGAAATGTATCTTCTGAGATGGCTTCTGAGTGTGGTCTCTCATTACAATGATGAGAGACAGCCCAGTACAGCCCTGACTTCAGTCAACAACTGAGAAGCACATACAAGTGAGAAGAACACTCATGGTGTTCTTCTGAGATCTTCTGATGTACCAGACCATGTCCAGTTACACTCTGCTGCTGTAAGTACAAGGACATGCACATGCAGCACAAGCTTCTAGAATTCTACTCTGGTTCCTACATACTTTTAAAAAGTAGACAGACAACGGTTTCCAAAAGTAGTTAAGTAGCCAAGGCCCTAAGGAGGAAGCTATGTTTCCATCTGCTACATATTTTTATAGATCTGTCTCTGGGGAACAAGCTCACATACAGATATGATTCAAGGATTGATAGAACCAGGAAGAAAACCAAGGTCTCAAGTTGCACTTTCAAAATCTTTTTGGTTTGCTTGGGTTTAAATTAGTTTTAGCAAATATAAATAAAAACAAAGAAATGTGGTAAGCTTCCAGGTGTCAGAGAAGTGTCGAGTTGCACTGGCAACTAGAAGCCATTCTGCTGTTTCTCTGACTCAGCAGGCAACTCCGTCAGCTCAGACTGCTCAGGACCACATCAGCTCTGCTTTCCTGGTTCTTTTACCCAACTCTACCAACAATTATTTATCACTCTTTAGTATATAACTGTGCTTTAACCAGGCAGGCAGCTAAGCACACACAACTGTGTGCTCCCTTTCTAAACAAAGTGAAACGAGGAGAACAGGTACAAAAATGTGACAATAAAAATATCATAGAATCATAGAATCACAAGGTTGGAAATGACCACACACTTGCCTGGGTAACATACCAGATCTTCTTTGAAGATCCTGACTGTCTGTCAAGAGTCTCCTTCATAAAGTGAAGGCTCATGTCCCTTTTTTAATTGCTCTGTCAATGCCCCTCTCCATAGAAAGGGATCTCAGCTGTCTGGTTTCACTGCCCAAGTGGTAGGATGATCCCAGGCAAGTGGAACACCATGGAGAAACATATTCACTACCTGCGAGAATTAGCTGTGCCCACTATGTCTAGGTTACTGGCACCATTATCCAAGCATCGGAGCAGCGGGGTGACAATATGCTCACCTGGATGATGGCTGAAGTCTTTTTGCGTATCTCATAGCTCACTCATAGTTAGGATAGTTAGAGCTAGGATGATCATTGCCTACTTTATGAGTTCTACCTTTTCCTATTCTTGCGATGGTCCTGCTTCCTCCTTATCTTCTTCTTCCATCCTCATCTTAGCAGGAATTTGTCCTTACTAAACAAGATGACTTTCACAGTCATATTTTTGTCTTGTGTGTAGGGACAACTGATACTGGCACAGATTGGTTCTCTGGTTGAACTGCAAGGTTTGTCATGGGGTCTGAGGCAGCAGCAGGGCCTGTTGTGGGACTTGGAGCAACCACAGGGCTTGTAGCATTGTCATCAGATCCAGAGATCTCTTTCCCTTTGGAGTGTTGAACAGTGTTGAACAGAGCTCGGTAGGAATAAGCCAGGCCCCAGCACACTGCAGTCATGTGTGTCCCCTAGGATTGCTTTGGTGACATCTTTTTCATACATCTTACTAGTTTTTCTAGGATTCTGCAGTTGCTCAGGGGTGAAGTTCCAGAACACTTGGGGTGCCAGCCCATGCCATCCTATGTTCTCTGTCACTCATAACTATCAAGACTCAAGGCAGATCTCTGGGTGATGTTCTTTAGCATTTGTTTAACCATACACAAAACCTGAAACACATTCAGCAGACAAAGCAGTAACAACATGTTGGTTTGAACATTTCCACTTGTCTCCTCCCATAGCCTGACTCCTTGAGGAGACAAAGTAAAGAGCGTAATCACTAATAATCTCTAAGATGAGGTTCTCAAAGTAAGATGACTGTAATATCAAATACCACACTAGTTTCTTGGCTGGTGTTACACCATACACCATACAGAAAAATGATAATCTTAATCCAGCATTCCAAGGTAAACAGCATAACAGGGAAGACAACTAACAAGTAAGGTACTAAACAATAAGGTTTAACGAAAAAAAAAATAACTCTGAAAGACCTCAGAAAATTAAAAATAATATTGTGACCAGCAACTATCAACCTACTTTCACACTTAGAACAATTTTAACACACTCTGGTCAGATATGCTGCTATCTCAATCCTTTGAGCCCCACTGGGTGCCAAAAGGACTCGTGGTTTAAGCTGGCAGCAGCTCAGCACCACGCAGCTGTTCACTCACTCCTTCCCAAGTGGGATGAGGGAAAGGACTGGATACAAAATAGATAAAAACCATTTACTATGACAGAAAAGGAAAACAGGAACAAAAAAGCAATTATGACTATATGTATTTATATGCAACACAGTTACATGCCACCCACTGACTGACACAAAGCCAACAACACAACTGTTCACCAGCAGCGTGAGGTCTCTCCACCCACCAGTGGACCCCCATCCAACAGCCAAGCAGTGGCCTGCCCCCAACCAAGTACACACAGCTTTATGGCCTTCCACACAATGTCACGTAGTATGGGATAACTCTTGGCCAATCCAGGCCACCTGCCCTGGCTCCAACCTACGCCATCATGGCGGGAGCTGTTCCCTGCTGAGCGGCTGGCCTGGCTCTGGGTGTGCATCCATCGTTCAGCAACAGCCCAAGCAACAGTTTGCTGCTCAGGCTATCCAGCTGAAACCAAGACAATAATTCTGACACTATGTTACAAGTAACATTAATTATATCAGAGCCATACCTTTCACTATATACCAAGAATAACTACTTCGATTTCCTTCCAGCACAATATTCACAGAACAACTGGATAAGATTTTTTGAACACCAAATGAATATTGCAGATTTTTTTTTTTAACACTTAGAAGCCTTGCTCAAACACACACACACACACACACACAAAAAGACAAAAATGAGCCATCTATTCAGAACTGAAATGTATTTTAAAAAGGACATGTTTCAAAGAAACATGCAATGCATTTATCTTTATATAAGAACTATTAAAAGCTAAAAAGATTTTTTTGTAATACTTCATGATACAGAGCAATAAGAAATTTTGATATTCTGCTGATTTTCTTTCAAGCACAGACAATTAGTGAAGGATACTATGAATTAAAAATGTACAGCTTATCACCAAAAAGATAGTAATTGAGCTAGACTGCCACTCTTCCTTGACCACAGTTACAAGTGAAGTGGTTTTAAAAAACTACTAGTCGATCTCCAAAGTAGTTTTGTGCTCTTATATCAATTGCCCTCGAGTCTGCAGAATTGTTTAAAGAATATGACGCTTAAAATTAAAAACAAATAGGAAAAATAAAATAGGTCAAGATAACATCGAAGATTTTTCACAGTCCTGCAAAAACAATATTGATCCAATTTACAAAATAAACATTACTTAAAGGTTACCCTTACTATTAGTTGGGCTGTTGCTTCATTATTCAACTTGAGAAAAATGATTGCATAAAACATAAACATAGAATCATAGAATGGCCTGGATTGAAAAGGACCTCAAATCATCTAGTTTCAGCCCCTCTGCTATGTGCAGGGTCACCAACCACCAGAGCCACATCCAACCTGGCCATGGAGGGGCATTCACAACCTCCTTGGGCAACCTGTTCCAGCGTGCCACCACAGTTTGTATGAGCTCAGGTTTCTATGTAAGAAATCCCCTTATCTTTTGCCTTTACTGAAAACTAAAATCAAAGTTTGTAAAATCAAAAGTAAGTCTCAAGTCACAACACGTTTTTACTTAACTTCTCCTGGTGCCAGAAGAAGTATATGACATCAACTGTGTCAGGGGAATAGTTCGGCCATCTGACACAAATTTTCACATATCTTTTAATTGCATAAATTGTGACTTTCTAGTAACTGATGACCAAATAAGTATTAAATAGAATTGCCAGGAGCCTACCTGGAAACACATAATGACTAGAATTGTACTCTGAATTCCACCCTGATCTGCTCTAGTAGCAGAATGAGCTGCTTGAACTGTGGGGAGCCATTGGCATTCTTTTCTACCCACCTGCCAATGTGCAGTCTGCTGCCATGAAGACAGATACAACAGGGGCACTGCACACTGGAAAATAAAGAGAGCATTTAGCATGTAACAGCAGCCATGATTTAGTCCAGCATTTCTGTCTGAGCTCCTGGGTGAGACGTCAAATGGTTGAATGCTGTTCCCCATTGCAGCCTGTGGGATGTGCTTGGCTGTGCCTGCAGCCCAAAGGGACCACAGATCCTCGGCTCTGCCACAATAAAGATCCAGAGAGGTGGTAAAACAGCCACAGCAGTTGGTTTGGAGGCCTTGACATCAGTACTTCCTCCTTACATCACACTGCCCTTTGCCAATCCAGTTTTCCAGGGAAACAAATGACCTACAAGCAATACTGTATGCCCTGCTGGAGCACAAATGGCTGGTGGATCATGCCCTTCAGTTTGGGGAGAAAACTGTTGCTCCTGTATATATCGCATTCCCTCCCCTAGGACAGAGAATAATTACAAATTGATTGTCAGTGTCCAAAGCTGACACGTTATAAATCACAGACATTACAAACTACGTCCTTTTAACAAGAATAATGTAAGGTAATGTAGTCCTTAAGTATACCTAGTTCCCTTCCAGTAGCTGGGCCCTAAAAATTTTTTGACTTGATATTACTCTAAGCCAATGGAAGTGTTTCTAATTTATCTGAGAGCTACAACATATAAGCAGAAATAAAAGTATACCAAGAAGTCAGCCTTCACACTTTGCGTTAAAAATGTAACCACTAAACTTTAGAAAACTGAATTAAGCAGGTCTTACTTTCATTTCAGATTTTCCTTTATCCATAGGCAGTTTTTAGAAACTTTTTTTTCACAGAATGGCTTAGGTTGGAGAAGATCTTAAAGATTATCTATTTTCAACCCCTGTGCCATGGACAGGGCTGCCACCCACCAGATCTACGTGCCCAGGTACCCGTCCAGCCTAGCCCTGAATGCTTCCAGAGATGGTGCATCCACAGCTTCCCTGGGCTGCCTGTGGCAGTGCCTCACCACCCTCTTCCTAACATTCTTTATCCACCAAATAGCCCACTCTTCACATCCATTTATCTCCAATTTAGAGATAAGGATGTGGTGTGAGATCATGTCCAAGGCCTTGCAGAAGTCCAGATAGACATGAATTGCCCTTCCTTTGCCCTCTGATGCTGTCACTCCATCATAGAAAGCCACCAGATTGGTCAGGCATGATCTGTCCTAGGTGAAGCCATGCTGGCTGTCTCAGATCACCTCCACATTTCTCATGTGCCTTAATATCTCTTCCAGGAGGATCTGCTCCATGGTCTTCCCAGGCACAGAGATGAGGCTCACCACCCTGTAGTTCCCCAGATCTTCCTTTCTTCCTTTCTTGAATACAGGAGTGATGTTTTCCTTTTTCCAAGCACTAGAGACTTCGCCCGACGATCACTGTTTTTCAAATATTATGGAGAGCAGCTCAGCAACTACCTCAGCCAGCTCCTTCAGAACCCTGGGATGCATGCCATCCAGCCCCTCAGACTTGTATACGTTCAGCCTCAATTTAGATTCAGCCTTTTTTTATTAAAGAAAAACCAGTATATGAACAGCCTTTGCTCTCAGAAGTCAGATGCCATTTTCCAGCTCAGCTTGTTGCACTGCCCAGTAGAGGGACAGAAGATGAAGCATATTTACTGTAGTCTTACAAAGAGGAGACGCCTGAATGCAGCTGCACCCCTTAAGAACAAAAACTGTAGGACACACCTGCAAGCAGCATAGCTGGCTCTCACAGGACTCCAGATACCATCTGCCACAGTTCAAGTACAGAGCTGTAGAGATGATAGGCAGCAAGTGATGAAACCAAAAATACTCTGTCAGTGGCCTCATCCCACCTGTTAGGAAGAGCTGTAACCACAGCCCTTGCCCCAGCAGCTCCACCAGAGCAGCAGCAATAAGAGAGCACAGAGGCTGCTATTTGCAAATCTGTGTATAAATACCATTTGATTCACGTACATACCAAAATAACACAAGAATAATAAAATTAAGCTGAATGCCCAGGAGAGAAAGTCAGAGTGTTTGCCAGAAGCAAAACATTATTTGATCAACTTTCTCTTTTGCACAGTGCATGCGTATGGAAGCGTAGTAAGAGCTGTAGATGCTTCTTGCTGTGGAGCAAACAATCTGCTTATTCTGATGCTTCAAAAAGAAAGATACATACTGTGATGTATCTCCCAAACTGCAAATGTTGTACATTCTGTCACAACTTCATCTCTATCCTACTTAACATCAGTTTGAGGCCTTCCCACTCCCCACAGGCTTCAGCATGAACTCCTGAGAACATGTTAATATTGAAACTGGCAAGTAGCACTCATTAGTGTGGTTTTTTTTAAAAAGGCAAACACTGACTTTTGTGCAGTTAGCAAATGAATTATAAAGGAGCTCAATTTATGAATGAGAATTTTTAAGTATCTACCAAATACGAGGAAAAAAAAATGCCTGAAATAATGCATCACCCGCAAACTGCTCACATCAATTCCTACACAGTCAATATTATGGGTATTCAATTGCTCACAATGTATCTTCTTACCCAAGGCGGGGTGACCAAAATGCTTATACATAATAGAAGACAGTCACATTTAACTCCACAAGCAATAAATTATTGTGGAATTAGGGTCCACTTCAAAGGCAATTTTAATTAAGTGTTAAGAATTTCTAATTAACAAGTTTCAAATGTCAACAGCATGAATTTCTCAGATTCTAAGTGAAGTTGCAATTCCTCAAACACATTTGATGGAAAGTGTACTGCATATGAACAGTTATGCCAATAATTAAAATATCTGCCTAACATTAAGATTAAAGAACATTTTAAGTAACTATGGGTATAGCCATGAAAATGGCAGAAAAAAAAAATATCAGAAGAGATACTCAGCTAGCATATAAAGCTCCACAATAACAGATGTTTGCACTTTGATTACAGCACCCTTAAAATTCAGAGATACCAAATTTGTTGGAGTCAATCAAACTGGGTACATAAAATAAATAAACGTGTGTCTCTAGGGGAAAAATAGATGCATAACTTCTAACACATCAGCTAGCACAAAACTTTCTGATACCCTGTAAAAATTCAAGGAGCAACAAATGCTACAGCTAATGTTTTCTTTGACAGGATTGAAGGGTAAGTCTGCTGGGAAGGAACCTCAAGAGGTCTCCAGTCCAACCTCTGGCCTTAAGCAGGGGCAGCTGGGCGCTCTGACCAGGTTGCTCAGGGTTATGCCCAGTCAGACCTCAAAATTTGCAAGGATGGACATGGAACAAACCCTCTGGACAAGCTGCACCATTGACAGAAAACAATGTTTCCTCATAGTCTGAACCTTCCTCCTTTTACCATTCCCTTTCCCCTGCAGTCCATGCCTTCCAGCTGGGATGCAACCAACTGACTGCAGCCCTCTGAGCTGATACATGCAGCTCAGTTTTGCACATCTGACTGTGCCCCATCCCTGCTCCACTTACTGTAACTTGGATACAAGAACATTGCTGCAGACAGCTGGAAGCCTTGCAGAAGTTGAGATGAACAGTTCTCACTTCCCTTGCCCATTACTCCAGTCACTTTATATCACAGAAACCAAGACAGCAGCTCAAGCATGCATCACCCTCGGGTGATTCCATGCTATTTCCAGTCATCTCTTCATTCATGGTGCCCAGAAGCATGGTCCCAGAGGACTGGCTCCATGATTTTTTCTGTGGACTGAAGGAAGGTCAACTGTCTCACAGCTCTTATTGTTTTTGACACTCCTTTCAAGCCTGAACTCATGCTGAGCTTTCGCTTTCCTGGTGCTGCCCCTGCATGCCTGCACGATATTAGTGTTCATTCTTCGCAGCCAACCATGCTTCTGCCTCCTGTGATACTACTATTTTTGAACTGTAATTCAGCCATTAGAAGTCCACTTGTCTTATGACCTGCAAAGGGATTAAAAAACAATTGGATTTTTCTTCTACAAACTTGTTTTTCCAAGACACATTAAGCACAAAAATAAATATGCAAATTCTGGCTACAAATGTATTTGTGCCCTAGATTTTCTGCAGCTCTAAATTATGGGTTTCCAGTCCCCATACTCAAGACAGAATTTCCATTTTTCTGATAGTACCTGGTACAGGTTACTATCAAGAAAAGGACCTCAAACCAGGTGGGCCACTGACTGAAATATATCAATGTTGTTTTGCAGCACTTTACTCCCAGTGATTCACTGCAGAGGCAAATGAGACTATCACCAAAGCTTGGCATTGACTTCAAATGATACCTTCAGAGCCCACTTCCTTTGTTTTCCTCAATCATCACAGAATCACAGAATGGCTTGGGCTGGAAGGGTCCTGAAGGATCATCAAGCTCCAACCTCCTGCCAGAGGCTGGACCACTAACCTCCACATTTAATACTAGACCAGGCTACCCAGTGCATGATCCAGAATGTTGACTTACTGTTATTTTCACAAAGTACACCACGCTACACATTAAACCATACATCTCTACTACAGCTGTTCAACACTAGCTTGCAACAGAGGTGCTCTACGTAAATGCATTTGACGGAATTGTGTGTGACTGTTAAATGTGCCCCTGCTGTGTCTTTAAATCCTCATTAGTGTTCTTTAAGTCACTGCACCTGATTATACATCGCACAGCAGGAAGATCTAACAAAGTATTGTTATTTGAATTATCTTTTTATAACCTAGCATCTCATTCCCATTAAAAATGTATAGTGACCTTACCCATGTCAAGGCTTTCAAGAAATAAATAATGCACTGAGATAATTGGTTGTTTGCCATCGTACACAGTCTTTATTGCGTGTCAAGCCCTGAGTCATACTAATATATTTAACATTTCTCATTAGAACATAATAGGAAATTGTGCCTGTATAAATCACATATTTATTCCCAACACATGGCTCAGTTACACTGTGTAAAACAGTGGAAATGATTTCCTACCTACAACAGCTATGTCTTGCTTAGAGTAAAATGTTTCTATTAGATTTACTTTGTGCCACCAGAACTGTATGGGTTAAGCTGCTCATATTTTAAAGCAATGATTTCTACACAGGGATAGAGTGTTATATGCACTGAAATGTGTATCGCATCCTTCTGAAGAGACCTGGACCACCAACATTAATATTGTGACAAGACTGGCAACATCATCATTCTGGATGCTGAAATTCAATAAACATTATTAAATTATTCTAAACACTAAAATCACAACCGTAGTGGTTTCACCAGCAGTGTTATCAGATTGAATGATGCAGGACACAAATCTAAACAGTAATTCCCTCAATCAACACAGATGATTAACAACAGTGCTTTCCATGTTTAAAGTTCATGCCAAGTCACTGGGTTATACATATGAGTAAAACAGATCTTTAAGGGAAATATGGCTTTTCTTAAAATCACTCCTCATAAGGCTTAAAGAATTAAAAATGAATTAAAGAAGGCTAGAAGAATGTATGTCAGGTACCCAACTCATGTTTTGTGATGGAAAGAACCGAAGTTGTGTTACTGCTGGGACACTCTGGTACAAAGCAATCACAGGGTCTCCCTCAATCTTTTCATTGAATCATAGAATGGCCTGGGTTGAAAAGGACCACAATGATCATCTAGTTTCAACCCCCCTGCTATGTGCAGGGTCACCAGCCACTAGACCAGGCTGTCCAGAACTACATCCAGCCTGGCCCTGAATGCCTCCAGGGATGAGGCATCCACAACCTCCTTGGGCAACCTGTTCCAGTGCGTCACTCTGTGTGAAAAACTTCCTCCTAATATCTGACTTAAATCTCCTCTGTCTCAGTTTAGTACCATTCCCCCTTGTCCTATCACTATCAACACTCGTAAACAGTCATTAAACTGTTGAACTCCCTGTGCACATGCATGCACATTATGTATGTGGTGGTATACTTCATATCATCTAAAGGCACTGATAAATTCTGCATTTCAAGAATTATAGAAAAAAAGCACAGTAATTATAGCTCCTGGTTGGTGCCAGGAACAATAATAAATTATCCACTATTAAGAGCAAATTGTGCAAGTCTGACTATCATAATTTATCCTCGTGTTTAAAATAGTCTCTGCATTATAATTCAGATTTTTTTTGTTTTGTTTTGTTTTAAATAATGACTACACTTTGTGAGCAGCCATTTGTCTGAGAAAAGGTAGGGAGAGAAATTTGTTTCCAACCTGAAAGGCTATTCACTGATTCAGTAAATTATATTTATTATTCTAAAACAGTTAATTAGGTATTAACCTGACTAGACCGAAACTAGCTAAATAAAAAAATCACTTTGCTGATCCGAGGAGTAGTTCTGAGCAACTACTAAATTAATTCAAAAGATCAATGTTAACACTGCTGTGGCTATATACAATTATCAAGCCTGGTAACATCCTATCCAGGCAAAGCAAACCTTTTAGAATACGTTAGCAAATAATACTTCACATTTTGGGCATCAGCAGCAGCCATACACTCTAAGACAAAGGTTTATACCTGAACTGCAGAACTTGTACTGTAATTCTGCAACTTGGATAGTAGTTAAGTATTTTATGTGCCAATCATCTGGAAGAGCGTACAGAGAGGTCAATAACTACTATCTGTGAAGGTCTAAATCTTGGCTGGCTGCATGAATCATCCCACAGTGTTCTAAGCCATCCAAGTCAATTTGGACTGGAGAATGCCAAGCCTCACATCTCACTGGCGAGAATTATGGGCCCATCACGTTATGAGCAATAAGTGTTCTTGAGCTGCAATCTCAGAAAAAAGTAAGGGACACACGCACTTCTATGTTACATCACAATAAGCCGTAGATGTTTTATATTTTTAACCCTCCAACTTTTTTAAACTTGTGAAATTTTCAAAATGAAAGTCTTGGGAACTTTACCTAAAAGAAGATCAGTTTAAATAGCAACCAAATCTTGTTTGCACTTAGGTTCCTTAGCAAATGCAGCATTATCTCAATCACACGTGAAAAACACATTTTTATCTACATCACCTAAGATGTAGGCAAACACCTTTAGGCTTATGTTTGGAATAGAAAAAGGAGATATCTCCCTGAGACAAACGTATTATTTTGCACACTAATCCTTCATACAACGTATCTGTCAGGAACAACTGAAAAAACATACTTTACAACACACATATATCACAAGGAAGGTTGTTCAACACAACAAAGTGCAAAGTTTTGCACTTGGGCCAGAGGAATTCCAGGCATCCATACAGACTGGGAGGAGCAGTCCTTGAGAGAAGCCCTGTGGAGAGGGACCTGGAGGTCTTGACAGATGAAAAGTTTAGGCCAGCAGTGTGCTCTTGCGGCTCAGAAGGCAAATGGTATCCTGGGCTCTATCAAAAGAGGGGTGGCCAGCAGGGACAGGCACGTGATTGTCCCCCTCTACTCTGCTCGTCAGGCCCCATCTGGAGTACTGTGTCCAGGTCTGGAGCCCCCAGTACAAGAAAGACAGAAAGCTGTTGGAGAGGGTCCAGAGGAGAGCCACAAAGATGATCAGGGGACTGGAGCACCTGCCCTACAAAGACAGGTGGAAGGAGCTGGGCTTGTTCAGCCTGGAGAAAAGAAGGCTGCGGGGTGACCTCATTGCAGCCTTTCAGTACTTAAAGGGAGCCTGCAAACAGGAGGGGAATCAACTCTTTGAAAGGGTTGACAACTGCAGGACAAGGGGAAATGGTTTGAAGTTGAAGGAGGGAAGATTTAGGTTGGATGTCAGGGGGAAGTTCTTTGCAGAGAGAGTGATGAGGTGGTGGAACAGGCTGCCCAGAGAGGTGGATGCCCCATCCCTGGAGGTGTTTAAGGCCAGATTGGATGGGGCCCTGGGCAGCCTGGTCTAGTATTAAATGGGGAGGTTGGTGGCCCTACCTGTGGCAGGGGGCTTAGAGCTTGGTATCCTCGAGGTCCCTTCCAACCCTGGCCATTCTGTGATTCTGTACCAAGACCTGTGGCATGTGGAAGCTCTCATAATTGCAGGATTCCGCGCATTGCTGTGGAGACTAGCTTCAGAGCAGGTAAGACTGCACTGGGGAAGGGACCTAAAGCAAAAAGGCTGACCAAAAAGCTCTTTTTAGGGCTTTTTTTAAACCAGCAAAAGCACTGTGCTGGTGCTGGGGGCTGGCAGCAGCTGGCAGCTTGTGGGCAGGCTGCTGAGACACCAAGGGTAGAGCCGGCACAGCTCACTCTTATCTCTGAGATTAACCTTGACCCTTTTCTTAAAGGCTAAAAGCAATCCGGGAGAGGGCAGAAGCTAGCTTCTGTCCACCTAACGTGCTTGGTGAGAAAAGGGTGTTACTGCCCACTGATAAAAGGGAGGGAAGGCAGAGTATGAACAGAGCCCACACTGCCCATTACTGCAGCAGTAGGTATGGGAGGTGGGTCTTGTGGCAGGACACATCAGTGTCCTTGTCTTTGCTCCTACTGTCTGACCCTGAGACCGCAGGCTCAAACATGGTCTCTTACCAGACAGCGGCCTTGCTCCAAGAAGACTGTGGCAACCCAGATGGAGGGCCTGCCCAGAAATGTGGTGGTTCAGGTCTCTGGCTGCAGGGAGTGCCTGAGCCTGCTGCTGCCAGGGGAGGATGGGAGGGATGCCACCTGCGCGAGGTGTGAGCAGGTGGATGAGCTGCTCAGCCTGGTGGTGGAGCTTAGGGAGGAGGTAGAGAGACTAAGAGCCATCAGAGAGTGTGAGAGGGAGATAGACTGGTGGTGCAACTCTCTGCGAGAAAGGAGCATAGACTGCAACCCCCAAACTGTAGTGGACCCTCTTCCTTGCCATGGTCAATCCGAGAGAGCCGACTTGAGAAGAGAGGAGAAATGGCAGCAGGTCCCACCTCAGCAACGCACCTACCTCAGTTCCTCAGGTGCCTCTAAGCAATAGGTTTGATGCCCTGAAACTGGAGGGTGAGGTGGCTGAGAATGAGGTGGAGGGACAGCCTCCAAGCTTTTCTAAGGAGAGGCGGTCAGCTCCATGCTTGAAGACTGCCTCCTCCAGTAAAGAAAAGAGGGTAATAGTCATAAGTGATTCCCTTCCAAAAGGAACTGAGCCCAATATGTCGGCCTGCCCCCACCCAGAGGGAAGTGTGCTGTCTCCCTAGGGCACGGGTCAGGGATATCTCTAGAAAGCTTCCTGGGCTTATTTGCCCATCTGACTACCATCCCTTATTGGTAGTTCAGGTCGGCAGTGATGATGCTGCTGAGAGAAGCCTGAGGACTATCAAAAATGACTTCAAGGGACTGGGGAGGATACTTGACGGAGGGGGTGTGCAGATGGTTTTCTCTTCTGTCCCTTCAGTGGCGGGGAAGGACACTGAGAGGACCAAAAAAACCCTCCTCATAAATAAATAGCTGAGATTGGTTTAGGCACAAGAATTTTGCTTTTTTTGACCATGGGGCAATTTACTCGGCTCCTGGCATGACGGCTGCAGATGGAACTCACCCGTCTGCAAGGGGTAAAAGGATTCTAGCCCAGGAACTGGCAGGCCTCATTGAAAGGTCCTTAAACTAGGTAACAAGGGGGAAGAGGACAAAATAAGGGCCGCTGGGGTTGAGCGGGTAGATGGAGGCTCAAAACAGAGCTTGATGGGTGATGAGGGTGGAGCTCAAAGGGATGGAGAGGGGCAAGAGGATGCTGTTTCCCTAAAGTGTCTGTACATTAATGCGCGCAGTGTAGGAAATAAACAGGAAGAGTTGGAGATCTGTGTGTGGTCACATGGCTATGATCTCACTGCAAACACAGAGACGTGGTGGGACAGCTCGCATGACTGGAATGTTGTCACGGAGGGCTACGTGCTTTTTAGGAAAGATCAGCTGGCGAGGCAGGGTGGTGGAGTTGCTCTTTATGTGAGAGAGCAGCTAGAATGTATTGAACTCCACCTGGGGGACAGTGGTGTAGCAGTGGAGAGCTTGTGGGTGAGAATCGAGGGGAGAGCTGGTATGGCTGACATTGTTGTGGGTGTGTACTAAAGGCCCCCTGATCAGGAGGAGGAGGTTGATGAGGCCTTCCATAAGTAACTGGAAGTAGTGTCACAATCCCAGGTGCTGGTGCTTATGGGGGACTTCAATTATCCAGATATTTGCTGGATAAGCAACATGGCCAGGCACGCACAGTCCAGATGGTTTCTGCAATGTGTTGAAGACAACTTTCTGATGCAGGTGATGGAGGAACCGATGAGGGGAGGGGTGTTGCTGGACCTTATTCTCACTAATAAGGAAGGGCTTGTCAAAGAAGTAAAGGTCAGGGGCAGCTTGGGTTGTAGTGACCACGAGACGGTGGAGTTCAAGATCTTGAGTGGAAGAAGCAAAGCAATAAGTAGGATTACTACCCTGGACTTTAGGAGAACCAACTTCGATCTCTTCCAGGACCTACTTGGAGCTATCCTGTGGGCTCGGGTGTTAGAAGGTAAGGGGGCCTCTGAGAGCTGGTCAGCATTTAAACAGCTCTTCTTCCAAGCTCAGGATCAGTGCGTCCCTGTGAGCAAGAAATCAGGAAAGGGTGGCAGGACACCTGTGTGGATGAGCAAGGAGCTCGTGCACAAACTCAAAGGAAAGAAGGTCCATGAAATGTGGAAAAAGGGTCTGACCACTTGGGAAGAATATAGGAATGTAGTCAGGGCCTGCAGGGATGCAACGAGGAAGGCTAAAGCCTGCCTGGAATTGAATCTGGCAAAGGTGATAAAGAATAAAAAAGGCTTTTTTAAGTATGTTAACAGTAAAAGGAAGACTAGCGAGAATGTGGATCCCCCTAAGTGAGGGGGGTGTTCTGTTAACGGGAGATGCTGAGAAGGTGGAGATACTGAATGCCTTCTTTGCTTCAGTCTTCAGTGAAAAAGCTCTCCCTCAGAAATCCCAGACCCCACAGGGTTAGTGAGAGAGTCTTGGGAATGGAAGACTTCCCTTTAATCAGGGAAGAGGCGGTCTGAGAGCGCCTAGGCAACACCAGTGTTCATAAATCCATGGGACCCGATGGGATGCACCCACGGGTGCTGAGGGAGCTGGCTGAGGTGATTGCTGAACCACTCTCTATCATCTTTGAGAGGTCTTGGAGAATGGGGGAGGTCCCTGAAGACTGGAGGATAGCCAATGTCACTCCGGTCTTCAAAACTGGGCAAGACTTCAAAAAGGGCAAAAGGAAGATCCAGGTAATTACAGGTCTGTCAGCCTCACCTCTGTCCCTGGAAAGGTGATGGAACAGCTTGTGCTGGATGCCACCTCCAGACAACTGGAAGAGAAGGAGGTTATCAGGAGTAGTCAGCATGGATTCACCAAGGGGAGGTCATGCTTGACCAACCTAGTAGCCTTCTATGATGTTGTCACCGGCTGGGTGGATGGGGGAGAGCAGTGGATGTAGTCTACCTTGATTTCAGTAAGGTGTTTGATACTGTCTCCCACGACATCCTTATAACAAAGCTGAGGAAGTGTGGGATAGATGAGTGAACAGTGAGGGGGGTTGAGAATTGGCTGACTGGCAGAGCGCAAAGGGTCGTCATTGGCAGTGTAGAGTCTGGCTGGAGACCTGTAACTAGCGGTGTTCCTCAGGGGTTGGTGCTGGGTCCGGTCTTGTTCAACATCTTCATCAATGACCTTGATGAGGAGATAGTGGCCACCTTCAGCAAGTTTGCTGATGATACGAAGTTGGGAGGATTGGCTGACACGCCTGAAGGCTGTGCTGCCATTCAGCGAGACCTGGACAGGCTGGAGAGCTGGGCAGTAAGAAACCAGATGAGGTTCAACAAAAGCATGTAAAGAGTCTTGCATCTGGGGAGGAATAATTGCATGCACCAGTACAGGTTGGGGGATGACCTGCTGGAGAGGAGCTCTGCAGAGACGGACCTGGGTGTCACAGTGGACAACAGGTTGGCCATGAGCCAGCAGTGTGCCCTTGTGGCCAAAAAGACCAATGGCATTCCGGGGTGCATTACTCCCTTGCAATAACTATCACTGCTAAGAACTTGTGACTAGACAAAAATAACCAGTTTACTAGAAACCCAGACAGAAAAAGAAACTGTGAAAAAAGAAAATCTAACTTCTTACTTGAATTGATAAATAATAGTTGCCATCCAGCATCCAAAGTAAAGTCAACAGAACTAATTTCAGTGTGCACTGCGGAATTAAGAATGGAGTACAACTTATTTAGTAGATGGACTAGGGATTGTCAGTCACTTTTGACATCAACAAAAACAGAAACTAATCCTCCTGTCAGAACACCACATTCAATAACTTTTTTTTTTTTTTTCCAATGGCCTTCCTACTCACAGGAAGTGGTATAATATCAAGCAAATAAATGTGTGTTTCTATACAACACGGTATGATGAATTATTTACCCAGACTTCAAAAAGTAGCAGCAGTTGATGCCAGATTAATACAAGAGGATTCTTAAAGCTGTATATAGCTCATAGAAACCAGAAAGTAAGGACATAATTAATTGTTTTGGAAACTTGCCACGCCCAACACTAAATCTCTTCCTTCTGGCAAATGGTGGTAAGTAGCCTTGATACAGATCAAAGAGTGATGGCACATACATATACTGAGAAAAAGAGAATGCAAACTCTTGCCTGAAGCCAAATAAGTAGTTGAGAAGCACACAATGGGAGCTGAGTGCTATTATTATCATCTACATTTAACTGATCTACCTTTTCAGAATTTCCTTCATTCATATTTTACGCTGAAAAGATATCTTCAACCGAGGTATGGGGAAAAAAATAAAAATAAAAAAATAAAAGAACAAACAAAAAACCACAATAAGTGGGTAAACAAAATGGATGAGATTAAAGTCTGAAACTTCTTGATGTTAATGATGCCAACTGTATCCCGGGTTGCATTAAAAAAGGAGTGGCCAGCAGGGAGAGAGAGGTGATTGTCCCCCTCTACTCAGCTCTCGTGAGGCCTCATCTGGAGTTCTGCATCCAGGTCTGGGGCCCCCAGTACAGGAGGGACGTGGAGCTCTTGAAGCGGGTCCAGAGGATGGCCACTAAGATGATCAGAGGGCTGGAGCACTTCTCCTATGAGGAAGGGCAGAGAGAACTGGGCTGGTTCAGCTTGGAGAAGAGGAGGCTCCAGGGAGACCTCACTGTAGCCTTCCAGTACTTGACGGGAGCGTATAAACAGGAGGGGGAACGGCTGTTTAGGAGGGTGGATAGTGACAGGACAAGGGGGAATGGTTTTAAACTGAGACAGATGAGGTTTAGGTTAGATATGAGGAGGAAGTTTTTCACTCACCACAGAGGGTGGTGATACACTGGAACAGGTTGCCCAAGGAGGTTGTGGATGCCCCATCCCTGGAGGCATTCAAAGCCAGGTTGGATGTGGCTCTTGACAGCCTGGTCTAGTGGTTGGTGACCCTGCACATAGCAGGGGGGTTGAAACTACATGATCATTGTGGTCCTTTTCAATCCAGGCTATTCAATAATTCTATAATTCTATGATTCTATGATTAATATTAAAACATCTTCCCAACATAAACCACTTCAAAATTATGAAGGTTCTAAATTTTTTGAGATTACTGTTATTGCCACTACAGGAGTAAACAGTAGGTAAGCTTTATTTATAAATGCTTTCCATATACTTAAATATGTAGCTGTTGAGATAATTACACAACCTCTTCCAAGCCTCTTTTATCGAGCCATGACTTATCAGTAGATAGCATATTTTTACTGTGTAAAAGCCATATTTTCATAGAGATACGTACATTCACTTGTCAGTCCTAAAGAACTTTACATGAACTGAGTAAGACAGTATGTTAAAAGGATCCAGATTATTCTAAAGAAAAGTTTGGCTCCTTGTACACCAATAGCCAGGATTACAAAATCTCTAACTCTTTCTGCATATAAAAAAGATTATCCTTGCTCTCTGCAGAGATTATTAAGGCAATTCACTTGTTTTACATTCAGTGATAGAATAAACTCCACGGTCATGCAGCCTGGAGCTCCTGTATCTCATCCATTATGTAAATCTCCACAGAGTAGTTCAGCAAACATCATCTCAGTATCACTGCACTTAATAAGACTACCTACACATCTAAGTTAATTTTCATTTTCTTAAGACCAACAGAAGCTCTGTATTTCTTAATTTGCAAGACACAGTCTTACCATCATCTGTCCTCAAAGAATAACCACCAAAGCCCAAGCCCACACAGTTTTAAACACAACTCAGACTTAAATCCAAACATACGTGTACTGGGGCGGTATCATCTCCCTAAAAGATAGGAAAATAAAACAAAGGCAGAAGTACTGGGATTGCTTTGAATCTCACTATTTCTAGGACAACATCTTTTTTGTTGTTTTGCTTTCTCTGGATTTTTTTGTGAGTTTTTTGTCTGTTTTTTGATAATACAGTTTCCTGTCTGCCTTTTAATAACACTGAAATGTTCTTATATGACTTAGGAATTCAGGCAGAGAGCCAGCGCATATTTACATATGTTCAAAAGCTAAAGCTTCTCTTTTCAGTTGAGCTATGCCTACACATCCCTCACATCTGACTGTAGAAATCACAGCTGTAGAGGACTGCTATCAAACTGAACTGAAGCAATAATAAAAAATCTAGGTAAATAGCGAAGTTCACAAGAAGGTGACAACCTCAAAAGCAGAAAACTTGCCCTTTCATGATTCATCACTACACCTATGAACAAGAAAGGCTTAATGAATCACCAAGACTACATCTGACATGCCGTGTGGGAAGTATACAAGCAGGTCAACACTTAGATTAATACCAGGAGCTTATTTTCTCCTTTAGACACATGTCCTTGGGTTCATGAAATGCCGTATTCCTTACAATCATTATTGAGGTCTGTGAGCAGTGGATATCAGGATTAAAATAACTGCCTTCTCCTTACGTGCTATGTACAGAATTCTAACGCATTACTCTATGCCTTCCTGTGAGAAGTGATGAATTGCATTGTTTGATATTATTCTCCCCATGACATGCGAAAAATATACATTTATTTCTAGCATTCAGCATTTACTGTCAGGTAGGTAGGAAAGGGAAAGCAGTAAAGTACATGTAGTATTTCCATTTCTGTTTCAATGTTTCTTAATCAGTATGAATGTGCAGACCAAGAGTCGTATTTTTTCCCTTCTCGTTGAGAACTAAAGATTAACTTCAAATCGCAGTTAGCTGTGCTGCTTCATGGTACTGAAAAAAAAATCCCTCAATAAAAGTATTCTTACTTTTAAGATAAGCACTTAAACTCTGATAACTAATGACTGGAAACAGGCAATTAAGAAACAAGGAAGAATTAAGTTCTGTAAATCTCTGGTTTCAACTTGTTTTATTTGATGGACAATGCCCAACTGAACGGTATTCAGCTTCTTGGAAACAAAGAACCTGAGAGTATGAATTTAAACATTTTTCTCCCCACTTTGGTAATTTGTGTCGTACTTTTGAAAATACATCAAAATGGTCTTGTCAAACTGCTTGGAAATTAAATGCCTTGTGCTTCTCTCTCTGGAGTAGTATAAATTTAGTCATTATTAGAATTAGTATAATTGTTCTTTAAGTGCTCTAGGAATAAAAGGTGAAATGAGCTAAGTGGCTGCTCTTTCGTTCCCATGAGGACGTGTTACAGTAGAGCAGTCAGAATGCAAGAGCAGGGATGCTCAGTGATGCTCTAAAAACCCACGGACTGGAGAAAAAGTCTTGCAAAGCAGAGCCCCGTATGCTCATGATGTCTGGTCCAGAACATTTTTCAGGCAGAATATGTCTTTTTTTACTGGGAGAAAAAGGAATCCAGTGGGAAGAACTGCTCTCTGGAGATGCCTACTCCTGCCTGTCAGCCTGTTGATGACAAGAACCTTCAGCAAAATCACTGAGTTAAAAGTGAAAGGATCCAGGCACTTGCAATCTAGCTCCCTGTGGACTCTGTCCATCACTTAGGACTTCTTCAGGAGCAACAAGGATAAAAGAACAAAAGTAGCTACTCTGAAAAAGCATGATATACAGACAGAAATACAGAGTGCCACCCCAGCTAGTAGGCTTCTGTGACACTCACCCAGCAGCGTGACCAGCCTGTCTCTATCAGCAAGCACCACCATGCAACAGGAAAGGACCTCCTCAGTGAGACAAATTTTCCTGAAGACACCCACAGCCCCTATCCTCTGGGGGATTTACTTTGGTTTAGACCACGAGAAATCAGAGCATGTGAGATAAGCTTTTAGAGCGCATCTCTCAGTTTAGCTCCTGTCAAAAGCAAGCCAGCACATGCGGCCCACAGCCAAGCTAGCACTCATCAAATCACAAAGAGACAAGATTCATGGATGCACTTCCTGATCTAAGCTATAACGGTAATACAGTCAGTTAACTTTCCAGCTCCCATTCGAACTAGCTTTCACCAAAACCCAAACTAGCCTATGGTTTGGGTGATGGATCATTCCAGGCATATTTGGTAACCATGGGGACAAAGGGACAAACCTGTACCAGTATAGTCCTACCAAACACTTCAAGTCTGTTCCCCTCGAGCCACTGCACACAGCCTCCTGCCAGAGCCCACCACTTGCAGCAGACACCCTCTGCTTTCACACAGCAGCCAGAACTGAGGAAATGTTCAAGTCAAGATTTCTGAACTTGATTTTCATGCTCCTTCCATCATAATACAGTCTTTAAGATGTGTTTCGGAGACCACATGAGGTTATGGCATCTGTTTCAGTTTCTCCCAAGAGGCAGGGACTCTGTAGCACATTTCCTCTCCCTCTCCCAGTATCATTAATACAGCCAAGCATTTCAAAGTCCCAGAAACTGCTATTAAAGTTGTCTGCATTATAAAGCAATCTGTCATTTTATATTCACTAGTTAGGTTTTTCTAACTGTTTTCAGCTCTGGTTAGACTTTCAAACTGAAGGGTTTCTTTGGCTTTTACTCCTAAACGAATTTCAAAAAAAAACACTGAAAAAGCAAAGTAATGGTTACAGAAAGATATTCATTACAGGAAGAACTTAAGCTCAAAAGGTCAAGTAATCATAAAGCAAGCTTTACAATCAACAGTAATTAGTAATGTGATAGATGTCAACGCATTTACTAACTAAAATAGTAAGGAGACACCTACTAACTTTCAAAAGTAGTTTTACAGGCATTCTACTATACTGAGTTATGTCAAATAAATCAGATCCTTGAACACAGCTTTCCTGTACATCCACAATTTACTAGCTGGCTCATTATTGTCGGGTAGCATTTTGTGGAGCAATGATCTAGGTGACAACAGCAAGATTTACCTTTACAGTATGCTGTGATTTAGTAATCTCAGCAACACACACAGTGAAAATAACTTGCTTATTAGGAATATTCCATAGTTTGGTTACACTCTGTCAATTCTAGACTAATCGCTCTCCTACAAGCTACACTGCACTACAATGTGGAGCTGCTGCTTCTCCCTGTGCCACCTTACACAAATATTGCTGCCTTGCTTTTTTAATGCAATTCTCCACTTCTCCAGTTTATAAAACATATTTGATAAATAGGATTGTAATTCAAGAACCATTGCAAAGTCAATGCACCCGAATCATCCCACAGCTGTTCCAAGCAGAACAGAAACCTGTGCAGCCACCAGGATGCAAGCCCCACAACACCACCACTGAGCAGCCGCTAAGCCAAAGACATTTCTCTGATTCCTAGCAAAGCCTCCTGGACAGCTCTGCACTGACAACTTGAAAACACAACCTTATTTATTATATATAAGAACCTCTTTATTTATTGATTTTACACTGAAGTTCGAAGCTTTTGTAGTAGATGAGGCTTTGACATGGAAGGCCTAATCCCCCCGTCCTTCCATAGCCCTTCTGAAGTTTGAGGGTACAGAAAAACCACAGCTACCTTTAACCACGACTTTGTATTCTTCTGAAGTAACAATTCTGCAAATACATTTTTGTTTTGTGATATGAGTTTTAAAGCAATGGTTATGATCTTTCATAGACCTCTGTCCCCAGTCCACACTGGCAGGAATAAAATAAAAGCACAAAAGCCTCAAAATTAAAATCCAACTTGGTTTAAACAAGGTTAGGTCACAAGTCAAACAGCAAGCATGATTAGTCCCTAAGTCTGATGAACTGGTTTTATGTGTATATATGTGGGTGTGTTTTGGATACTTGCCCCAAGCCAGCTGCTGAAGCATTGTAAACACAGAACAGTGGACAAATGAATAGAACAGAGCCAAGACCCAATGTACTGCACATGATCATTTTAAGGGACAGAACAAGACAGAGCATCTTTGCTGCATCTCCCTTTTCTGAATATAAGGTTTTGGAAAAAGTAAAATTTTCCTCCCGTGTTACCATTTCAGAATCCTTTATATCTTTAAATGATTAAAAGTAAAAGCAGCTCTATTCAGTGTATAAGAGTGGACCCCAGACAACAAACACTCTGCTATCTGTTTTAGTTGTTAAGCATCCATTAAATAGTAGCCACCATGGATTGCTAAGGGACAGATCTCAACAAATGCTACCCAGCAGATGAAACCCAAAGAACTTTCCAGGCTTTGTGCCCTGCTCAATTTGGCCAGTGGTCATTTTTAAGTGGTTGCTTGTTATATTTTTTTATCCAAGGTATTTATAATCATAATGAATTGAAATAAAACATCAAATTGCTTCCTCTTCACTGTAATCTACATTGAAAAGGACATGACAGAAAGGAAGGATTGATGGCCAGTGCAAGATAACTCTCTTGAGATTAATCACTTTATCCTGTTGATACTTCTATCTGCAATCGTACTCCAGTAATCCATTGAACACTGTTAGATGCGAAAGACCACGTAAGAGCAGTCATTTCCTTTCTAGGAAAAGTGCTTGCAACAGATACAGAGGAGAAAGCAGATGACAGAAACCAAACGTACTGCCACACTACTACCAGTATTGTGACAGCAGGATACATTATGCAAACAACAATATAAAAACTCCTCAAATATACATTAATAATAAAAACAATCACCTTTATCATTATCTAACTCTAAAATCACAGTAAAATATAGACTGAAGTCCAACAAGACCAAACTCCATTCAAAAGGACATCTTCAAGGATACATCAGACATCTCATGGACTTGCCCAGTCTACTGTGTGGAGCTGTTTCTCTCCATGTGCAGGACTTCACATTTTCTTCTATTGACCCTGATGAATCTCCTGCCAGCCCAGTCACCCAGCCGGAATAGCAGCCCTGCTCTCACCACACTGGCAGCATGCCCTCACTCTCAGTTGAGGAAGGTGACCGAAATACCTGGACAAAAGTTCTCTCTTATTAAGAGAGACACACTGGTTACATTCTCACTTCTCAGGTTTGTCACATGGACCTCTTCAAGAAAATAAACAATCGGCTCCTAGCAGCAATGAATTCAGTACAATTCTGTGTGTTGCATTACATTTTTTGAGCATGACCTTAAATAATTTAGAATTTAAGTTTGATCAAAGGAGCTGTCCAGAAGTAGGCTGTCCATAAAACCACAGCCTGACTGGGAGACTGCACCCAAGACTACTCACTGAAAAGGCAGGTCTGTTAATCTAAGCAACTTCTACCCTCTTCTGTCCTTAAGTTTTCTGACCACCTTTCAAGCCTACCCACTTCTTCTGGCCTGCAGTCTTAATACTGATGCCCAGGAACTTTCGGAGCTCTAGCTCCTCCCTGCCAGTTATCAAATTCCTCATCAGCTTCTACACCTGGCTTTCTT
Organism: Meleagris gallopavo; assembly: GCF_905368555.1. Taxonomy (NCBI): domain Eukaryota; kingdom Metazoa; phylum Chordata; class Aves; order Galliformes; family Phasianidae; genus Meleagris; species Meleagris gallopavo. The sequence goes on along the minus strand of NC_139404.1, from coordinate 153,322,175 downwards.
CTTTATAAATTCACATTCAATCAATGTAGACTGAAAAATGTAAATCTTAAATGCTATATTCAACAAAGAACTGACACTGTTACAGACAACACAGAACCATTCCAATATGCACGCATGCCATCAAGCTTGTCATGCATGTTTCTTACTTTGTTGTGAAGGATTCATCTGACATTATTTTATGAAAAATAAAACATTAAATCCGTATTTCATCCAAAATTACATATATGGCTAGATGTCAGTTATTCACATAAAAGTAAATTTATACACATCGTGATACGGTTTGAGGGAGACCATCAAAGAGTTTAAAAATGCCAATATAGCATACAGATGATGCAATCCAAGATCTTTATACTACCAATGATGTATCAACATACTCATTCCATATTACTAGAAAAATCTTGGTTTTCAAATCTTATTTAGCCACGCAGCATTTTCATAGCTATACAATAAACTGAAGACCACGGTGCTGGTTGAAATCCTCCAGTCTCCTCTCCACTGGAGTCAGAATTTTATCAACTGATCTTAAAAGCGACAACCGAGGATGTCCCTCCACCTCTGTTGCTTAATTTTTCTCAAATCAGTCTTCACAAACAAGGATTTTTGTCTCAGAGCTTGAGTTATTCCACAAAAAAAACATTTGTTTTTCATCGTTCAGCTATATGATTTAATCATGGTATTTTCTTAATCTAAAAGATTAACAGCTGGATTCAGAGCCCTACGTTTGCAAAGACTGCTAAACTGAAAACACACAATGAAATAATGCAGCATTCTCTCCCTTATCTGCACATATTCTGCACAGCTTCCCCATGATTACTGAGGGACATCAGAGAACATGAGAGTAGAACTATGCTATGAAAAAAAAAGAGGTCATTCCATTTCTCCTCTTCCTGCCACCACTCCACACTGAGTCAAATAAATAAAAGGACCAGAGACACAGAGCTAGAAGTGCTGCATTTCTCACACAACTACAGTCTTTTCCAAGAGATTTGGAAAATGGCTATATGAACTCAAGGAACATTGTGACTTTCTCCTAGTTACAACAGCCATTTTTGTGGATCTGACATATCTTTAATTTTTTCTGCCCTGGTGTCACATCCCAGGCCAGATACATAGCATGGCTCTCTAGTCTGAACATGTTTCTCCTCCAACACTAATGTTATTACACCATGGTTGTGTTGTCTTATCCTGTTTTCTGGACAGCATGTGGAGCCTACTCCAACTCCAATATCCAGAAATAACTTAGAGATAGTAAGAGGGTACTGACAACCTCTCATTAACTTTCTGTCAGTGAAGCATCATCATCATCCCCACCTTTTACCCTGTATGTACAGAATTTTGTCACTGTCATTCTGTAAGATGCAAGCAAAGTCTCAATGGTATCAGTTTTTCACACTACTATTTATACACCAAGAGCTCTGAGCGAGGAAGTGTTTGCTCCTCGACGATGTTATCCTATCCCAAGCTATCATACGTATCTGTATAGAGAGCAGCCATGAACATGTCAGCAATTAAATCAGAGAAATTCCTTAAGACTTTGCATGTTGGCTTTTGCAGACAGCAACTGCTGGTTCGTATCTGGGAATACAGGCCCTGATCCTGGAAAGGAATTACGCCACAGAGCCAATAATACCACTTGTCAACTCTTATTAAGGTTTAAATTTGGCTCCTGGAGGTTTTCAGGAACCTGTGATATAAAACGCAGATGTTCTGCAGATGTTTCTAAACTAAACATTATTTCAATTGCTGTTATATCAGGAGGTTGGGTTCAAGGACACAGATGCTTCACTTGAGGCTTGTGCTCCTTGTGAAACTTCAGGTAGTTAGGAACAATGCATCTTTTACCTGTTGCAAACACTAAAAAGAGTAATCGGGGAATTTAAGTCTTCCATAAATAAGTCAGCTGTCAGTAAACTGTAAAACATCTGAGCTACTCAAGTACTGATATAATCAAATTATCTTTGTGATAAATGACAATCTTAGCCCTACTAAAACACTTCGCTCAAATAGAGCTATACATTTCTGGTAGTCAACTGCACTTCTGGAGAATCTTAATTTATGTTTCTTTGATTGTTCCTGCCCCTGTCCAAGGTTCAGGGGATGAAGAAAACTTTCTGGAAAAGAGCTTTTCTACTATGACACATCCCTTCTCAACAAAGAGTTTCCAGAATGCCTTACTTAACTGAGCTGTTGCACTGCATTTCACTGCTTTGTGCATTGCATCTGCCACTGCAATTCGTTTCATCTGGTGCAAACCCAGGTACGGTCAGCTTTGTCTAAACATCCTGGTCTGGTACTGGTTAATACAGCATCCCCAGTCAAAGTCCATAGTTCACCAACAGGTCAGACTGACAAATGTCAAGTCCTACTGAATTCTATCATCTTATGAAACATAACAATAAATTCAGTAACGCACAGAGGTCCACTAATAATTTTTCCTCTCCATCTACCATAGAAAACATAGGTGATATGACATATCTCTGCATGGTAAGAAAGCAAAGCACCAAGGTATTTACTAAAACATCATATCCTATTTGACTTACATAGCATTTGTCATTGTGATACCTGACTGCCACACAACAGTATATTAAGCTTCACAATCATCATATGTAATGGAAGGTAACACCAAAGCCATCCACCCTACACCCCTGTGCAGAAGAATAACACATCCCATTGTGTGTTTGATCATTCAAACACCTGATCTCTATGGCATGGCACTACTCATTTCCTTAAGGCACTACTACATTTTCATTTGAATTCAGGTCTTGTGGCTTTTGTTTCTTTGTTTGCTTTCTTCTGTTGTGCTTTTGTTTTTCTGTTTTTTCTTTAAACTCAGAAACTGTTGCATTAAGCTACAGTTACATCAAGCTAAAGTTTTCCCCTGCAGGAAAGACAATATGGTACGTGAAACTCTGACTGGTTGCTTCATCTATTCTGTTTTGTAATATACTGTAATTTTTTTTATAATAGCAGTAATATGTACAATGCATATGGCTGTAAAAATGTCAACCAACTTTTATGGCTTTCCTCTTCATATGAATACTTAGTCATCCATTTGTCCCTAGATCCACTTCAATCCTGAAAAGAAAAAAAGGAATAACTTAGTTGACATATGATTGATTTATTTTCTTATCGGCTTATTAATTAAATTCTCAAATATTACTATACATATATATATATAGGTAAAAAGGTAACCACAGACTTTTGTTTTGCAGTGAAATAGCTTAGAAGAACAGTAAGATTGTAAGCATTTTAAATAAAACTGGATTATTATTATGATACAACTATATTAACTATATAGGAGAAAGCTCTATATATTTCTTGTTAACAAATTATTTTATTCAATGTTCTCAGAGTTGTTCATTTCTAAGCTGTTTGCAGTTATTCTTCAAGGCCCATTATGTTTGCGTCACATTTGTAGAGGCAAACTTTGCAATGCAACTTAGCTTCATGAAAACACACAAATGCTGGCAGTCTTCTTATGTTACTGTGGCTATGGCAATAGAAAAAAGCACAGATACATGTTTCAAAACTGCTAAAATGCAGTTATGTAGCTAATCACAACCATGACCATGTTTGCATTATCAACTCACGTACAATTGCCCTTCACAAAAAACATACTTCTTTAGCAATAACTGCCTTTGCTTATTCATTTTCTTCAAGTTTGCATGATTTACCAAGCAATGAATTGCCCATTTCTCATTTCCTTTCACACACATCACTGCAGTCTCTCTCCCTAATGCACTCCAAGCCCATGGAAGTACTACTGCATGGACTCTGATAAGCACAAGCAGCTCCAGCACTGCAACCACCCCACAGCCCAAAACACAATCCAGGACACCCAAAATACGGAACACATAGTTTGACAATAGAACAGGAATCAGCCTCTTAGCACTGAGAAGGCCAGCAAGGGTGGCAAAGAGCACTGATGGTTATGGGCAATGAACACTGGCCACAAATTCCACAAATATAGGCAAAATAACTTAACCATGACTTTTTAGGCTGTTTATGGGTGAAGAGAATCACAAAATCATTAATATTTTTAAGATCATCTAGTCCAACTGTCCACCTATTACCAATATCGTCCACTAAACTATGCTCCATAGTATCACAAAGCTACTGAGAGGTAAACCTCTATCTGAAAATACCTGCTCAACGAGTAGCCTCATTTTCAGAAGCACTGTACAGCTTTGGCTTGAGATGAAATGACATGGAAATGTGCATGAAAAATAGGGCCGTCTGTCCTTGCAGATCTAATGCACTGATTCTGTACTGTGTCATACCACTGAACATTAGATTCCTCCTCCTATGTCAAGAAAAAAAGCAAACAGAAATTTAAAAAGCTCAGTTTGGAAACAACTCTTTTTCATCTGGTCAACATCCCCAGTGCTTGGTAGAGAGGGCTAGAGTAAGGAACATGGGAAGACTTTTAGGACAATCATGCTAGACATTCATAGACAAATGGAGGCTACTCTTATTTGTAGAGAAGTATTTTAATGAACTGGAATGTTTTTATATGTTTGTCTCAGTTTCTAGACAACATCAAATTCATACAAGTATCATTTCACTATTTCTTCTGTGTACTACTAATTTTTAAGTAAATTCCTCATAAGTACTCCTTACGTCATACACCTCCTCTTTCTAATTTGGATATATAAAGTAGAACACACATACACAGAAAATATCAACTACGTTACAAAGTAGTAATTTGCTGAATTTTTCTATCTACAAAGCAAAACCCATATTTCGATATAACCATACCTCCGAATCACTGTCCTGAATCATTTATTTTACTTTAAAAAATATATGCACTTTTATTCTTCAAAGCTCTCAAATCTGAACTTGCAATCCCTTTCAATAAATCCCCTTACAATCCCCTTCAAACGCCTCAGGTCACATCCAACTTCATGAAGACTAAGAGTGACTACTTCCAAACTCACCAAAGCCATCCTAATCACCAGAGGCAGCAGAATAATTGAAAGTACACTTTTAGCAGTGTACAGAGCATAAAGAAAAGTGGTTGCCATCAATGCAGTGTTGAGAATGGCTACCTGTATGCTAATAGTAGCCACATACTTATCATAATCATAGAATGGCCTGGGTTGAAAAGGACCACAATGATCATCTAGTTTCAAACCCCCTGCTATGTACAGGGTCACCAACCACCAGACCAGGCTGCCCGGAGCCACATCCAGCCTGGCCTTGAATGCCTCCAGGGATGGGGCATCCACAACCTCCTTGAGCAACCTGTTCCAGTGTGTCACCACCTTCTGTAGGAAAAACTTCCTCCTAATATCTGACCTAAACCTCTCCTGTTTCAGCTTAAAACCATTCCCCCTTGCTCTGTCAGCTTGCCTCCTTTGTTTCCTACATTTCTGGTTCTTGCAGAGAAATCTGTAAACTCTGTAGACCAGACAGACCTTCCCATTCAGAAGCAATAAGGGACAGGAGAAGATAAAATTCAATGCATCACTGTACTGTATCTGTGTACCCAAAATTTTACATACACTTGCACTCAAGTACCTACATTTCTTTCCTTGGATCTCACCCCAAAATATCTTCATAAACTGGATTCTGCACCACTGTAATTTAGACTAGGCAAAACACTTTGTCACCAGTTTTTCTGTAGAGAAAAAGAAATTGCAACGTGAGCCGGTGTCCCATCAGCAGGCATCACAATCTGCAGGTGGAGTCAAGTAACAGAACCACAAGAGCACTTACTACACTTTTTGTCACTGAAACCCAACTGCGAACATGAAGTTTATTCTGTTCTCAACTAAAATTTTTGCTTGTCTTTGATAATTTCTCTTAAGATGAGGAAAACTGAGTTACTTGCTCTGAGACCACCGGCACCTCCCAATATCTTTGTTACTCTGATGTGGTGTCAGTAACAAAAATACCTGAGGCTGCTCTAATATTTCAAAAATATTTCCGAAAATTAACTTAAATTTTGAACTTCTGGTATTTTAATAAAAGTAAAGAGAAGCAGGAGGCAGAGAGTGGGATGCTTGTTGCTAGGTGATACCTAGGCTCTCCTGAACTCCTACAGACTGAAATATTTATCCAGACTCCCACAAAGAATGACATCCAGCATAGAGAAAGAAGAGACATGCTGACTGAAATGCATCATGATTCAAGGTGAGAAGCTGCAGCTCTGTCACCAGTTCAGTCCCTGGGGTGCACCATGACAGGGATGCTGAGGGGGAGGCTGACGCAGCTCCTCCTCGGTGTCTGCCTTGACTTCAGTTGGAGCCCTGGCAGCGAGACACCTCCAAAACCAGCTTTCCTTTTACATCAAACCAGGACTACCTCAGTTCCACTAGGGTCTTGGCAGCAGGACAAATCGCACCCTTCACCCAGCTGACTGTAAAAGCTGCTGTGTTTTAAATTGTTGTATTTCAACAGTGGGTTTGCAGCTGGCCAGGTGTGGACAAAGCTGTCACTAACAAAACATACAGCCTTGGCAAGAAGGCTGCAAGCCACATGTCTCCTCCTCCTCCCTTTAAAAGGTTTATTCAATGGCTAAACTTCCAAGAAGTGCTTACGAACACTTCCAGTAGAGTATTCGAGGAATAAACACTATTCTTTACAGGTCTCATATATGACATTAATTAATTATTTAGAATTGAACAGCTTCAAGGATCAGTCTCAGACCTCCTGGGACTTACAGATGCACTTCAACCTCCCTACGAATCAAGGGCATGGTTTGACAAAAATAATATACAGAAACATACTAGAATTCTGGTGCTATAATTTTAGAGAATCGTTATTCTGAGGAAGGTGTATTTCAGTAAAGAAAAAATCTGCAACTGTATGCATGTTCACAAAGAATTCTGGTGTGGCAAAGAAGATGAGAAACATTGCGAATGCTACACAGCTTTAGTAGCTAAAATACATAGAAAGAACAGAGTCCTCAAACATCTGAATTTAGGTAATATTCACTGGTCAATCCAGAACAGTGCTGTAAAAAGCAGAGAAAATCACAGCAAAACAACGTAACCCCTTGAATCATTAATGTAAAACACTGATTATCCTCCATGCTTTTTGTTGATTGAATGGATAGCTCTGAAATTTCACTAGTCCCTTCGCACCTCAAGCCTAAGTAGAATGACAGTGGTTTCTATTAGATCTAAATAAAATAAAGTTCTGATAAACACAGCCACACATCACTTTGGACAGCTTGCTGACATAAGGAAATGTCTGTGTTACACAGCACACACACTCAGCACAAGGTCTCTCAGATCACCATCTACCCTCACACACAGTTCAAACTGCACATTAAAGTTAAAATCCTATTTAGCATCCTGCACACATGAAGTCAAAGGACTTAGCGGGCCCTTTCTTGGTAGAAGAATTACTTGCAACTTTTTAAATATATATATATACACACACACATTTATATGATTATAGATATATGAAAATATGTGCATACAGCCACAGAATTCTGATGAATCGATAAACTACTGATTTGTAAATAACTGACTTAAGGAACCTGCAGAAAGCACACTCTCAATTACATCACCAAAACAGCATAGGACCTTTCAGCCAAACTCTGAAAATATTTCTGAACCCTCAAAGACATAGAATTAAGAAAAGTCATTTTATCCTCTTATTTTAGACTTTCTTCAGCAAAACTATATAGTTGTATGTATTACTCTCAAAATAATAATGACTCTCTGAGATCACTATTCTATTTGAAAGTAATTACAAAACAGTAATATCAAAGCAAGTGCCATCTCAGTTTCAGGTTGAAACTGTGCTTCCGGACTTTGTTTGCACTCCAGCTCATGCCCCACACAGAACAACAGAGTAAAGACCAATGATTCTTCCTTACCATCATGGTGGGGAAGGGGACAAAGCCCAAAGCTCTCCAACAGACTCCTAAATGAAGTGACTGGATTGACTACAGAGATTGCACAGGAAAGTATTTCATTGTTTGGGCAGGTTTCATGTTGACATATCTTCCTGCTAATAACAAGTAGCATTACCAAATGCTATCACCTACCCCACCCCTTCTGGTTTAGTATCATTACTGAAACCAGCTTTATGTTCACAACAGAACGTAGCTGACTCTACTTGTGGTGCAGGCAGTACTCACACTCTGCTCAAAGTTGCAAGATAATCTACATTTATATCCTAACCCAGTTAAAAATAAAACAAGGATTTTCCTTATTTCCTTATTTAGAGGGTGGTGATGCACTGGAACAGGTTGCCCAAGGAGGTTGTGGATGCCCCATCCCTGGAGGCATTCAGGGCCAGGTTGAATATGGCTCTGGGCAGCCTGGTCTGGTGGTTGGTGACCCTGCACATAGCAGGGGGGTTGAAACTACATGATCATTGTGGCCCTTTTCAATCTTGGCCATTCTGTGACTCTATGATTTCCTGTTAAGAGGCTGCTGAATCCCAGAACATTAGAAGAACAAGCAATTCTTACACTCACATGCAGTTGTGAAATATTAAGAGCTTAAGGAGGAGGCCATCATTTCTTTAGGATACTCAGTAAAGTATTGGTTTCTGAATGTACTGTGCACCTAGTGCTGGGAGCCATCACCCAACTACCTGAACACACAGGGTGGCTGAACAAATAAGGCCCCTCACCACAAGCCCAAGAAAGGAACAAGCACAACTGAGCTGCAGTCTTGTGTCAAAAACCACTCTCCAGCTGCAGTGAGCATCCTGCCATTTGGTAACACAGCAATGTGTTCAAGACATAACCTGCTAGAGAATTTGAAAATCAGTAATCCTGCATCAGGATGCCAAATGCTAAATTTACATGGTTCAAAAGTTATTAGGGAATTTCTTCACAGTTGCCTTACAGGAAATTCCAGGACAATGGAAAAATCACAGCAGGAAGAAAAGAAAATGAATGCTGTTAATATAATAGAATCACAGAATAACCTGGGTTGAAAAAGATCTCAAAGATCATAGTTTCAAACTCCCTGCTATGTGCAGGGTCGCCAACCACTAGACCAGGCTGCCCAGAGCCACATCCAGCCTTGCATATATATAATACAACATATATGTAGCAGCTTACATAAACCCTGTCATGTCTTTTCCTTCTATGCTCTGAAAGAAGTTATAAAGAAGATCAGCACTACCCATCATCAGTGCATGAAACGGCACATGGCTTCCCCATAACCACAGCACCAAGCATGCTTTGCCAGCTTTAATAGCAAAACCACTTAATAAGCAGCAACAGAATGAGCTGCACCTAGTAAATTCATTTTAAAAGAAAAAAAAACATTTTCATAGGCAACAAAGATGGCTACAGAGGCTGTTTGTTTCTGTATTACCAAAAGAAGTCTGTAAGATCCACATGGACTCCCCTGCAGATGGCCATCTCCTCAGACTTCCATCCACAAATCCCACCTTACCACACTGATCATGGTAAGGTGAGTTAGCAAGAACCTGGCAAACTGTTCAAGCAAGCCCATTCTGTTGCTCCAAAACACAAGTGACAAAAGCCCAACGTGCCATCTGGCACAGCTGCAGCTAGGAGAGGACACACGGTCAAAATTTACTACAAAGTTGGGAAAAATGAACAAAGAAAAACAAGCAAACACAACCACAGAGCTCCGAGTTACAATATATGCCAAAGAAGCCCAGGCACCTTGCTTCCAGGCTCAGTTAAGCTTCCAAAAGAAAAGGAAGCCACAGCTGAACGCATGCTGCTCTATCTATTCGATGGTTGTGCTCAGTTCCTATTCTTGCCTTCCCTCAGCTCCCAACAAGTTTTCTTACTGCATTCATTACAATTTGGGACCCTTCTTTGTTTTCAGTTAGAAGTGTCCCAACCACTTTTTTTTTTTTCATGAAAACAGCATGATAGTTTTACACATATTGAGGCTCTAAAACCCTGTACGCTATGTGATAACAGCAATGCCATTAATCAGTTTTACGAGTCCATTTGGCTGGCATGATACAAACGTGGCTGATGAGTGTCTGGTTTAATAGGAAGGTAAGCTCTCTAAAATTGATCAATTGACCAGTCGTCTTCATTAATCATTTTTAATGGCTCTTCTCCTATCATGGCCTTTACTGAAAGTGCAGACTAGCATTATTACTAATAATTATCCCTCAAGATATTGTAGGCAAAAAGCTCAGAAAAAAGGAGAAATCACACAGCTGAATATATAATATTCCCATTCAGCAGCATCCACAGCTTGAAACCACTCCACTAGCAGATTCAACAGCTACAAATCTTTAAATAATAATTTGAAACCCAAAGCAAGTCAATGAACCACATTCATCCTCTTGCTGTCTTTGGGAGGACTGAGAAGAATAAAATTGACTCCAATACTGTTCCTTCAGAATTTCAACTGGAAACTGTCCTAACAGTTCAACCTTTACAATATACTGTAGAGCTCAGTGCAAGCTATGATTAATCTCATGAGAAAGTGTACTGTTAGGAGACAGTATCTACCTGCTACATACCAGGTCATGTATTTCCTCAGCCTTCCTACCCCAATCACTTCTCTGCTTGTTTTAAATGTCCACATGTCCACAGGAAACACAGTTGTTATGCTTATTTTTCTTTCTTTTTTTTTTTTTTAAAAGAGAAGTATATTCACTCCTCCTATCAGATAGTTCCACATCCAACCAGACAGAAATTCTGGGGTGTGGGGAAGGGATAACTAGAGGAGGCAGCAGCAATTACCATCCACATGCAGTAGGAGCCATTGCATTCTGCAGGCCGACAGGAATCAACAACCCCCTTTAATGGTGGGCCCAACCTGAAGAGTAACCTTAGTGGATAAAGTTCTCACCACCTGAGGGTCATCTTTCAACTGGGGTAATCCCAACTATCTACAGACAACATCTGCATTCACTGCTCTTCATGCCTCTAGAGCTAAAGGAGAGAAAGATGCAATGCAAGGCCCTGAGTCACTATTCCGTAACATCACACACATTCCAGCAATCACTCTTAATTGAAAAATAAGAGCAAGCTGATACATAAAAGCTAGCAGAACTTAACAGAAGGACAGATAAAACTGTAAAAAATCATTACAAAATCAGAAGCTAACAATGATAAGGAAGTTGCATTGCTTAGTTAATTAAAGCAGACTGGAAAGTGCTTCAGAGAAACAATGTTATATTGCATAGAGGAAAGCTCAGTGTAAAAAGCAAGAGTTTTCATCCTGTACTTACTGGATCTCAGTCAGATTGGCTGTTTCTGTACTCTGTGCCATGGAAGTGTATCAATCCCAACTTATGCTCCTGTCACTCTCATTAATAGCTAGCAAGTGGGCTCATCATACTTAATTATCGTGCAGGAAAAAGAGGGTACAACTAACTAAATAATAATTTAGTAGTAAGTTATTTAATAATAATACAAGGCATAGATACAAGAAAAGGCTTCTGCTGAAGAGCACAGGACTTTTATTTTTTTCAGTATTCCAGGTGTAACAGAAAACCAACGCAGATGTGATGTTATGAACACTGCTTTGCTTGAACAGTGTCTTGTCAAGCATTACACTTCTGTCAAAGACAAATGAAACAATTTCTGGTCAACCACTGAAATCTGTAATCAGTACAAACCATCCTTGGGAAGAAGAAACAAGAATGACTAAGAACTACATTCACCAATTCTCTGAAGTTAAAGATCAGTAATTTCTTGACAATCAAAGCTTTTGTATTTATATCAATCCCCTTTGATTACTTTTTAATGTGCAGGCAACACCTGACATAGTACATTACATAAACTGCTTAACAAAGCAGTTAAGCTAGCTGGCAGCAGCAGCTACAGATGCACCTGGGGCTAAACCCAACCCTGGTTTAATTCCAGGAACACACCTATCTCGTGTTTCGAAATTATGAGGAAGCTCCTAAACTACATTACCTATTGAAAAATATTCTGTAATTTAATTCAGTACCAAATAGTAACTGCAGCTCTTGGTGTTAAAATTATACTGATTTCAAGTTGTTACCCCTCATCAACAGTCTGAATCACAGAGTTGGTTCATCTGTCCCTACCTCTTGGATATTCCCTTTGTTACATCACCTTTGCTTTCTGCATTATCCACTGCAGAAACATCAGTTCTCCAGACCTCAAGCCTCAAGTTTCTCCTATCTTTCTAAGATTTGGAGCCTTATGGCCACTCTTGAGACTCAACCACCAACAGCCCCAGATCACAGTAACACTGAGCCAGGCAGCAACATCCTCCCATCCTGACCATTGTGTTTCTATTCCCCTTCCCATCCCACTGCTGCCAGGATGGACTTCTGGTGCCTGAGACAATCTCACAGATGCCCACTTGTACATCCAAGTACCAGTGTTGGCAACTGAGAGCTCCAGCTATAAACTTCAGGGGTCCAGGTTCGGTAAGCACATCACCCTACTCCACAGACAGCACTCTTAAACCACACCTCACAATCCTCAGTGGGTTCAAAGAAAACAAACATTATAATCCAAAACTAGACAATGAAGATTTGTGAACCTAACACCCTTCTGTAACTCGTCCCACCTACTCTCATTGTGCTTTTCAACACACTTCTTTTTTTATTCTTCCCCCTGAATTTCTGACTTTTGTGGGCTACACATTCACTAGTGTTAGTCCATCAATAAGCTGCTCAGAGCTTCACTGAGATTGGCATCGTTCCCATTAAAAAGACAAATTCGGACTTAAATCTGTAATCCATCCACTACTATGAATGATGACAGGGCTGGTTGGGTTTTTCCACATTTTTAATACACAAAAGATAATAACTTTTTCTATATCATAAGTTGTACTCCTGATTATTCACTAGAAATATATATTGTCTCTTCTCCATTTTTCCAGTGTTCGCTTTCTGAATTCATTGCTAGCAGTTGATGTGGAATTGCTAGCTATTCCCTTAATACCCAAACTGAACATGTCTCACACACTGTGTGCTACTGAAGAGGTTATGCTGAAAGAGCTGTTCCAAAAGTAATGCCTCCTACATTATTATGTTGGCCTTCAACATCAGAGGCAGATGGTGGTGGTACGGCAGTAGAAGCTGAAACATCCCACCAGTATTCCATTGCACGTTGTTGCTGTGTGACAGATGGCAGCAGAGAGGCAGTCTGACAAATGGCATCTGACATGGAAGTGCGTATGACACAAAGGGGTGTCACTGAATTCCTCCATGTGGCAAAAACTGCATCCCTTGACATTCATAGAAACTTGGTGAACATTTATGGAGACCAAACAGTAGATGCGAGCACAGTGAGGTACTGACTTCTGTGTTTCAGCAGTGGTGACAGCGACATGCAAGGCAACCCACATTCCAAATGGCTATGCACAGCTGTCACACCATGAAATGAAGTGCATCTCAATCAGCTCATCCGTGCAAATTGTCATATTATGGCCAGGAAACTGTGTATTTAGCTGAATATCGGCTTCAATGCATTGGAAATTATGATTGCAACATTGGAATAACACAAAATTTGCACCAGGTTGGTCTCATGAGTGCTCACACAGGCAGAGAAAGAACACCTCATGCAAATATGTAATAATCTACTGAACCATTATGTGGCTGAAGGTGACAGTTTTCTGGATCTCAGCATTACCAGTGATGAATTGCACTTCAGGGAGTGGTGACAAGTGAATTCCCCATCCAAGAAAGAGTTCAAGATACAGCCCTCTGTGGGTAAAAGTGATATGCACTATTTTTTGTGTGAGGAAAGGAGGGATCCCTCTGAATTTCCGAACACAAACTATGGCAACTGTACCGAAAAGTAGTGTTTTGTAGCTGAGAATTTGCTGTATCAAGAATGTTGTGCTCTCTGTATGAATTGTATTTTACATGGAAATGCAGAGGAGGCATTACTTTCAGAGTAACCTAAGTATCCAGGCTGGATGTGGCTCTGGGCAGCCTGGTCTAGTGGTTGGCGACCCCGCACACAGCAGGGGCTTTTAAACTAGATGATCATTGTGGTCCCTTTCAACCCAGGCCATTCTATGATTCTACGATGATGAAAAAAATAAGTAATGAGAAAGGCATTGGTAGAACAGCAAACTTCATTTAATAACTTATGGTCTTAAACTGAGACAGGGGAGGTGTAGGTTAGATATTAGGAAGAAGTTTTTCACACAAAGAGTGGTGACACACTGGAATAGGTTGTGGATGCCCTATCCCTGGAGGCATTCAATGCCAGGCTGGATGTGGCTCTGGGCAGCGTGGTCTAGGGCTGGCAATCCTGCACATAGCAGGGGGGTTGAAACTAGATGATCATTGTGGTCCTTTTCAACTCAGGCCACTCTATGATTCTATGATAACAACAACACATACAATCAAAGTACTGACAGCAGTCCAGAGGCAAACAAATACAGCTGCATGCTGCACAGCAGTGGTAGCTACAATATTCTTTCTGATAAGCATAAGGTATTCTTTCTGATAAGCATAAGGAATATTGCAAATAAATAACACTCTCACAAGTGGCAAATGTCATCATTCTAATGATAACCCATATTGAATTGCATCCTCTTATCACAATTATGATTCTGTTAAGACGTCCATTGAAAATATCTAATTTTAATTAACTTAATTTAGACTTATAATCTGAAAAGGTTATAACTTGCTGGTTTTATAAGACAATGAATTACCGAATAGAAAACAAAATGTTTGTCTCCCTTGGGGGAAGCAGGAAATCAAATATATTTTAATATACAAGGGAGAAGTAATATAAATCAATAAACAACAAAAATAATATACTGAGAGTTAAAATAGAAAAAAAGGCACAAGGGTACTATGTGCTTGAAGTTAGCACTGGAAACAACGCAGAAGTTAAAATGTGTAGGTGCAGCATCAGGCTGCTCTGCATCGCTGAAGTTAGCTGCAATAAGTGAATACTACATGCGTAATACACAAGGACGTACGTGGACATAGGCACAAAACCACACATATCAAAGCAAACTGCTGCACCAGAGCTGTACTCAGCAGAGGCCTGCTGTCACCCTGCTGCAGCCTACCAGAACTTGGCAGTCAGGGCAAGCCTTGCAGCTGGGATGGCAAACAGCGGAAGGTTTCCTGTCTTTACGGGTCATTCTGCCCACTGAATCACATCTATTCTCTGCCCCACTGATGCATTACTATCAGCTTATTTTGCTTTCCAGCTCAATTTCTAATCAAGTGTATAAAGGGAGCCCGCTTGTCTCATCTCCCTCTCCCTTATCAAAAGACCGAGTGACAACAGCACAAGATCAGCCCAGCGATTCACCTGCCTTCATGTCCCACTGCTCACAGCAGGCATCACTGCGAGTGTCGGGCAGTTAAGAAGTCTCAACAGTTCTCTAATCTTTAGAGTATCAAGCATGTAAATCATCTCTCATAGGGAAGATGTCCTGGACCCGGCCCAGCGGTTTAAAGGGCTTTGACACTCTGAGCAGGATTACAACAGGCAGCACCGTTTCAAAATGAAATAGCAGCGAGGTTTGGCTTCCTAACAAACCCACTAAAAATACACAAGCTTAACTGGAAACATATTAACCTGCAGTCTGTCAGTAAATACAAAATACCCTCTTTTCAACACATACTCGAAGAAATAATGTTGTATTCTTTTGTGTTCTATTTCTTATCAGTGTTTGAAAAAAGCCCACAAGGAAGTATTACACTGGATAAGTTCAGAAGGAGTGTATTATATAAATACAGAAGCACAGTTGCATTAATATCCAGGAATGACATTCACAAACATCTTGTTACAACCCTATTAAGGCCATAAACTAAACAGCATTACCCTAGCATGTATCAGGGAAACTTCATAGAAGCATCTCTTCAGAAGTTTCCCAAAGATCAGCACACTAACAAAGACAACAGCAGTGCCAGGTTTGTCACCACTGTCCATCTCCTCTCCACCCACCCCTATAACTAGACCAAGACAAAACACCATCTCCTTAAGAGAGAATGCTGTTAATACTGAATTAAAGTAATACCAAGCAGTATTTAAGCATATAGCCAATATCAGCTGGAGCTTAAGGTAAGACTGCCCAGAGGCAAGAAGCATCAGACTATGGAGTCTGTAGAGCACTGACAAACTGGAAGAATTTAGCAAAAGGAGGGTGATGTAAAAAAAGCATCAGCCCTCCCCCCACCCTCCAGTCTGAAACATGCCAAAGCAGGATCCTTATCACCCGGCACCTCTTTTCTTCCAAAGCTTCATCTTTTCTGACACCAGCTGAAGAGCCACCAAGACAGAACTCTGAAATTCTAAAAGCTTGTCCACTGGGAACCTCAAGAAATTTCCTCATCTATCCCTGGCAATTCCCACTGCTGTGATCACCTCAAAATCATTACAGCCTCATTATATCCATTATGTACAAGCTTTAAGAACAAATCACCAGACCTGCGAAAGAACAGCTTGCGGCATCTGGACTCATCCAAATTCAGTCTGGAGACAAAATTTCTGCTTTAACTTACAACCAGGAATAGAAATTAGAAGGAAGTTTTTCATCCAGAGGGTGGTGAGGCACTGGAACAGGTTGCCCAAGGAGGTTGTGGATGCCCCATCCCTGGAGTCATTCAAGGCCAGGCTGGATGTGGCTCTGGGCAGCCTGGTCTAGTGGTTGGTGACCCTGCACATAGCAGGGGGGTTGAAACTAGATGATCATTGTGGTCCTTTTCAACCCAGGCCATTCTATGATTCTAGAATGAACAGTCAGTGTTCATGGGCTGAGAGTTTTGTTGACAGTTGTCAACAATTGATATTTACTTCAATTATTCCTATTGACATCTATCTATAAAGAAAACACTTTTAAACGAAAATTAGGGCTTTACTCCACACTGACTGTGATTAATTCCAATTACTTGTATGCCTTTTACGATTGTGCTGCAGATTATATTTCACAGATTATGTCTGCAGTGTTATAAAAATAAAGACAAAAAGCAATATCACAGAAGCATAGAGGTTGAAAGGGACCTCTGGAGATCACCTAGTCAAACCCTCCAATAGGTGTTGTTGCTACAAAGTTGTAGCTGTAAGGAACAATAGGGAACATACGAAAAACATATTTTCATTCCTCAGAACCAAAATGAACAACACAATAATATTTTAAATGTCAAATATATATACATATAACCACAATAGCAATCACTTCACCAGTTTCTCAAAACTGATTTTGAACACAAGCTTTCTGACACACGGTCCCCCCAGAACAACACAACCAGCAAAAGACAGTTCCTTTGTGCAGAAGTCCATGTTCCCCAGCTAAATCTATTTTCTGAGAGAGGCAAGTCTGGTGCTAATCCCAGTCAGATTAAGTTTCTGGATACTGCTGAACTCTGTGATAGTGGCACATCTAGGTCATTGCAAAGGTCCTTGGAGCTGATGATCTAATCGGTGGTGATCCCTACTGAATACAGAAGTCAGCACTTGGTCCATGGTTTTTTGGTGGTAATGATAGGTTTTTAATTTTTTTTTCCCCTCACAATTTCAATACATCTCAACTCAAGACATGTAAAGATATAGTGTAAATCTGCAGCATCCAACAGCCATATAGTAGCAACAAACAGTTGTGCATACACTCAAAATAAAACTGTTTTCACTATTAAAATAAAAATATTTGTAGTACAGCAAAAGGACGCACAGAAATGCAGACACTCTCAAAGTAACCCTATATCAAAGGTGTTATTTCTGTGTATAGATAATTCTACATGCTTCTGATCTCTTGGGATTTGGTTACCCCAGCTTAGTCACACTCAGAAAGCCATCACAAATAATACTAGATTTTATTATATTCCACACAGAAAGCTTTGCAAACTATTTTTTTTCATGTTACAATTACGATCATAAAATTGTTTGTAGCTATTAAGGTTCCTGGATCTGTAGATGTACTCTAATGGGCAACTGTCAGACAGAATGCTTCATTTCTGGACTGTGCTATGGGGATGTACTGCCTGAAAACAAGATTAATAAAGCCATTAGAAATTACATATCTTTTAATTATCTTCCCTTATGTTTTATAGTCACATAGCACACTGCTTTTAAAGATGGGAAGAAACATCAGTACATACTTATGAAAAACAAGGGAAAACTAATAGTAATGAAAAGGTAATAGCAGGAAGAGAGCAAGAAGAATCAAAATACTACTGAAAATTAGAGAAGGGAAATGAATACATATTTAATGCAACTCTCTCTATTGCATTTGTATTTCCCCTGCTACTCAGAAATGAAAACAAGGGAGTATTAACTTACTGCTTATTGCAACCATGCAAGACACAATCGATCCCTAGAGTATAAAGCTGGGGTTATATCCAACCTTGCTCTGAAAAGACTAAATGACTGCAAGATACAACAAATGGTAAACTGTGCTTTAGACATGTTTTGCTGAGCTTGTGTTTTCACGTAAGTCTAATACTTCTAAATAAGACTCTTTTCACAGAATTAGCAGGTAAGTCCAGCATCTGACTGCTGTTTTGCAACTGTCCGTTCCTACTTACTTTGACATGGGTATATTCATTAATTTTTGCTTGAAAAGCTATCACAGTCCAGTGCCCCAGCTTTGCCATTTGCAGTGATTCCTTCCCGTGAGAACAAGCTCGAGTAGCAGGCTTTCTGGTGACAGGAAGCCTGTCACCAAAGTCACACACAGACCACTAGGGAGACACACAAGGAAGCAGTGTGACAAAGACAAAATTTCGTCGTGTTTTATATTTTAAAAGAAGGAAAATAGAAAAACAGAAAGCCAAGTCTCAAAGAGCAAGGATTAACAATGAGAAGAAGACAGAATGGGAAACAAGGAGAAATATTAACATATGGTGGAACAAGAAAAGGACAAGAGAAAGCATTAGTTAAAGGAAGCAAAATACCATGACCTTAAAAAGCAAAGACTGCCTCCTGTAACTACCAGACGTGCAAGTTTTCTCCTGAAAATACAGGGCAGGAAGGTCTGTGGGGATATATGAAAATGTGAATTGAACAAGAACACTGCAGATGGTTGACAGAGGCAGAGTGATTGAAATAAAACCCTTAAGACCAAGGGAACCAGAGGATGCAGGGATGAAATCATTCTTCTGACTTAAGTTCTAAAAAAATCCACAAGATTTACAAGAGAGAAATATTACTTCTGTGAAATACATATGATTCACTGAGCAAGTCAGATAAACCATCCTTCACCTCCTGCTACTGGAGTGCAACACAGGTGGGAAACCAGCTGGATCAATGGGCTCAGGGCACCTCAGCTACTCCAAGTCCTCAGCTACTCCAAGTCCTACTAGTGGCTGACTTCTAGACATCAGCTCCATTAACAACCTATGTAGGCCATCAATCTGTTTGGGGACTGCAGCATATGGTGCACACAGACAGGCTGTGAGAGCTGGACTGTTCCACCTGGAGAAGGGAAAGTGTGAAGGAGCTCCTACTGCTGTCTGCAGGTACCTAATGGGGTACAAAAACATCTGAGCCAGGCTCCTCACAGAAGCACATGGCAGGAACTTAAGGATATAAGTTGTAGCAAGCAAAATTAACTCCGGTTAGCTATGAGGAAGAGTTTTATGATACGGGTGAATAGAGAGTACCTAAAAAGGTCACAAAACATCCATCCTTGAAGATAATCAGAACTTGACTAAACAACAGCAGAGCAACCTATCTTAAAATTTGGTTTTCCTATGAGGAATAGCTATAGATATGGCAATAAAGACGCAAGAAAAGTAACAGCATGTAAAAAGAACATCCAGAAGTACATGACTGCAAAATCACACCATCATTAATGCATAGTTTTAGACTATATTGAGGGGAATTCAGTAGTTCACGTTCACTGCTCAAAAGAAGACCATGCAAACTTACAAAAAGTAAATAAGCAAAATAATAATAATTGCACTGGTAACTTTTCTTGTCTTCCAGGCACATGTGAAATGTTTATGTAAGCATATTGGAATCCATCTGAGATATAAAATATCTTCCAAACAGAAATTTCAACTTTCAGATCTTTATGCACAAACCAAGAATATGAGTCACATGATGAAACAGAAGGATGAGCAGATTTCTGCAGTTTCTTATCATCTGTGAACAAAACACTGAGAAACATACATGATACTAATCAGCCAGGACTCCACAGATTGCATCAGCAGAATTGCATACAGAATACAGGGTTATTATTATACTGCTATGCTAAAGTTAGACTGAGGTCTCTGAGGACACATTCAGTTCCCCCTCATCTTCAAAATTTATGCAACCTTAGATTACACAGTTCCTCAGATTCAGAACAATAACGCAGTGCCCAGGTCGTGCCTCAGTTCCAGAATACTTCACATTGCATTACAACATTCTTCAGTAATGTCCATAATTATTTTTCATAATGGTGTAACAAATTTTGTACAAAGGTAGGAACAAAAAGTAGACTGGAAAATCCTGTCTATTTCAGCATCATGATGGTCACGCTTGGCTTGGTGTCATGGGACATCTCTGTCTTTGGGAAATATCTGGAAGAGCGCAAGGGAACTCTGCCTGGGGCTGGGCTCTTACTTTCACAGCTTCTGGGCATCTCTCCTGAGCCCTGCCACTGACAGCAAAGATGTTCCACCAGCATGTCTCTCCATGATCCATACATCAAGAAACCACAGCAAAGCCCAAGGGCAAGCAACCATACCCCCACTCTGTGTTGGGTCACACCAATACTCAGCACTTAACATTTTTGTAAAAGAGAGCAGCAGCTGAGCAACTGGCAGTGTTACAGAATGAAAAATAAGAACAAAACAACAGTTCACATCAAATCCATAACCAACCTTGCCATAGTAACTAATTTCTAAGAGAACCACCATATTATTATCAATTATCTTGCTACAGAGAATACACAGCTCCATTTTTGCAACATACAGTCACAAAATTTAGACACTTTAACATTTAGGTTTAGGTTGTATATCAGAAAAAACTTCTTTACAGAAAGGGTTGTTAAGCACTGGAATAGGATCCCCAGCGAAGTGGTTGAGTCACCATCCCTGGATGTGTTTAAAAACTGTTTGGATGTGGTGCTCAGGGACATGATTTAGCGGAGGGTTGTTAGAGTTAGGGTAGCATGGTTAGGTTGTGGTTGGACTTGATCTTTTGATGGTCTTTTCCAACCTGAGCAATTCTATGATTCTATGATACTATTTAACCCATATCCTTCAAGGGAGGAGGGAGATAACAAATACATAGGTCACCTTGGATGTAATGCCTCCTATGTATTTCCATGGAAACTACAGCTTATACAAAGAACACAATAACACTAGTTGACAGAGCAAATTCTCAGCTATAGGACACCACTTTTCAACACAGTTGAACACCATTAGCTATGCATTTTCACCAGTGATGAACAAGAGCCTGCATGCTGCACTCATTACTGTTGGAGCATCCCTTATCTACTGAAGGCTTACCATTGAAGATTCACTGCCTAAATACTTTTGTGGGTAAAATATAAAGCCAGTTTCATCCTCATGGATTTTGAAGTGATAAAAGGAAGGGATTTAAATTAATTATTATATGGCAACTCATGAAAGTATTGAGACAAATATGGCTACCACAGTTTTACATATTGGCTTTCACTGCAAGAACGAGAAAAACTGATTTATGACACTTCCAATTAGGCTTACGCTACATAAATACACCCAGAGGGAGGAGAAAAACATTGTTTCAGACAGCACAAATTTTTAATATCATACATTTGTATCTAATCCCCCAAGAATAACCTATCAGTATGCTACAAACTTAGTGTTTACTTTTTCCATACATAAATATCTGAGTTGACTGCAAGAGATGTCAGACATTCAGGACACCCACTGATATCAGAACTGTGAGCTGTTTCAGAGCTCTGCAAAGGCTTACTTACCATCTCCAACTGCCAGCTCTTTTTTTCATGTCACCGTTGCTATGCAAGTTGACCAAAACAGATCTGGATGGTGACAGGAACAGTTTCTAGATCATCTAATGTAGGTAAGAAAACTGTACTTACAAAACTAAAACTAATAATTAGACTCAAGCCACAGTTATTTCTTGCATTCCTTACTTCATATTTATTTTAATGCCTCAATACATTTTAGATAGAATTTAAGACGACTCTTATACTTTTGTTCAGTAGAGAGATGACAAGAATTTATCAAAACGAGTTGGTAGGATTGAGTTCTGTGGTCTTATAATTGTTTTATTTTTCCTGTAGTTCTGGAATCATCTCAGGAGTTGCCTGCTCTTGACAGAGCTATACATTCCATCATTTGACATCAGTGGGATCAATCCTTAATGAAATGAATGGCACCCCTGGAACAGCGAGTGAATCAAAGAGAACTCTCCATAAAAAGGCGATGAAGAACCCACAGGAGCATTTTCATTTCTCAATGCTCAATATAGAGCGTTGATATATATACAGACGTGGTTCAAAAGAAAACTACATTGGCCCATGATTGACTAACTATCTAATACAATGCCAATGGGTGACTCAACAAAGAACAGGAAGTCAGAGACAAGAGGCAGGATACACTGTGGTGATCTTCAGTACTTTGCTTCTGTACAACTGAATGTGTTTGGCTGCAGTTCCAATTTTTACCTCTGTGCTGCCTCACAGTATGCAGCACAAAGGCATACTCACATTATGTACCCAATTACAGACATAAAAGAACACAAAGCTGCAATGAAACCTCCAAGATTTGCTTGCATGTCTAGCAAAGGAACCAAGACAGAGATGCACCACAAAGTCACTAAATAAATGGAATACACGTTCCTAGAATCACTTAGGTTTTCTTTGGCATAGTCTCTAAACATATTATTTAAGGGAACTGGTCCCTCTCAAGTAATTCAAAGCAAACACCATCACAGGGCCTCACCATAACTAGTCAACCGCAGACCATTACTCTTCTGGAAAACATGCCATTGCTATTATAGAGCAGGCTGTTTTGCAGAACAATACAATGTAATTTTTGCAGTCCTGTTAAATCCTTCATACAAGTAGAAGATAATTTAAAACTGAAATCAGTTTAATTTTATTTTTCTTGCAATATCCTATGTTAAATTTCTGCTGAGAAATAAATTTTTCAAGCTGAGCATTATCAGCTTCCAGAAATGTGGACTTCTAGAAGCATGAACGTATTTAACGGAAGATCTTGAAAGAAATACTGGTTTTCATCTACTTAATATTAAACCTTTGCTGGAAGATTATAAAAAGAAATGGACAGTTCAAGGTAAAACACTGTCTACAGTCACTTCCATACACATCCTATCTTTATGACTCCTGGCTGCAACCTTTTTAAGGTCCTTTCACTGATAGTGCTTATCTCAGCTATGGCTTCCCTTTTTTTTTTTTTTTTTTCTCCAATGAAGTACCCTTCAAACTAGCTCAAACTTCTTGATTTTGACATGGTCATAATAATTTTTCACCACTAGCTATTCATAATCTCAAATTACCTCCAAATGCCAGAACCATAAATAAAAACATGCAATAAACTCCAATGCTTAGAAGGGAAGCTACTCAGCCTGGGGACTCCGAGTTATCTGACACCTCAGAACAGACCAGAAAAATCAAATCCAGCACATGGCACTGGGCTCTGCACATCACCACCCTGAGCTCAGAGGTATATGGTCCACAAGCCCGAGCACCCAGAAACATGAGCTGGGACTCCATGCCTAAGGAATAAAGCTCTTTATGGTGGGATGGAAGACTTCACTCACCTTTTGAAGATCAGAGCAGAGTTAGCAAATGGTTAGTTGTTTGGACAAAATTTCAGGAGCATCTAGGAATGCAGTAATTTCCAACAGGATTTTGACAAATTAGTGAATTCTTCTTGCTCAAAAGGAAGACAGGACAGGGGGGAATGGTTTTAAACTGAGACAGGGGAGGTTTAGATTAGATATTAGGAGAACGTTTTTCACACAAAGGGTGGTGACACACTGGAACAGGTTGCCCAAGGAGGTTGTGGATGCCCCATCCCTGGAAGCATTTAAGGCCAGGCTGGACGCAGGTCTGGGCAGCCTAGTCTGGTGGTTGGTGACGCTGCACATAGCAGGGGGGTTGAAACTAGATGATCATTGAGATACTTTTCAACTCAGGCCGTTATATGATTCTGTGAATATGATGAATGGGCGAAGACTATGAGCCATGTGATGAGACATAAAACTGCAAAAAAGCAGAGTAATCCTCTCCTCGTGTCCCACTAACAAAGGCAAACAAAGAGAGGGACATGGCAAATGGCAGCAATGACCTTCAAGAAAAGGAGGAATGGCAAAAGTGTAACCTTCTCCCGGGGAAGGAGAAGTACAGACAAAAGAAGGAAGAACAGCATGAGAAAGATGGAACATAAGCAAGAGAAGCAAGGAAACAGAGTACACGAAGTGGGGAAAAAAATATGGGCAGAAGTAGGAAGACGACAACAAGAGATGGAGAGAGATGAAATACAGAAGAAACAGAGTAAACTTGTACAGCTCTTTCAGTATGAAAATTTAAAGTTCTTTAAGAAGCTTCAGAAGGTCATTGGGAAGAACATGTTTTTTTTGGTGGTGGTTGGTTGTTCTGTTGTTTTTTTTGTTCTGTTCTTCACAGAAACCACTGAATCTGCAAGCTGAGTCGGCCACTCTCAGGAAGTGAAGTCAGTGAAACAAAATATATCCACTGATGTTTTAAAATTACAAGAGCATCTTTCATATGTATCCTCATCAGCAAGAGACTAGAATGGAAACAAACACAAACAGGTGAGAGGACGATGAACAGAGAACATCAGACAAATGTTAACAAGACACTGGTATGAAGATGAGTCAAATGTGGAGAGAAGAAGAAAAAAAGCATTCAGAGAAATGAGAGGATGGAAAAATTCACAAAGATGCAACTTCTACACTACTCATCTGTAAAACTTGTGGCTTCTTTATTTTTAATACATATTATATAAATCTGGCCAATGTCCTATGATTATGAGGATACTAAGAAGATAATATAGCTACCAGTAGTATTTTCACTACATTCATATTTCTGACTATTCTGAATTTTAGTAAATCAACAGAGAGACAGAGGAAATAATGTGTAGTGTACCTCTGCTCAAGCTCAGCATGAGCACAGGATCCACTCAGGCTTTACTTGAAGAACAGTTTCTTGAAAGCATTTTCAAATGCGTGGCCACTATTGCAGCCTCTGAGGAAGGAGTAGAACTCCACAGCAAGACCGTGTCATCCTACACAGTGTCCTGCTTTCTCCAATCTCGACCTGACTGCAGCCACTTAAAGCCAGGGGACTCCTTTTAAAGCCAAGTGCTATTTCTGTTTTCTCCACCAGAACATCTTTTCACAGCCACAGTGCCACAAGGGTACCTGGCTGCTGCTGACAACCTCAGCAAACCATGACTGAGTCCTTTACGAGACCAACCAAGCTCCATTCTGCAGCAGAATCACAGTAATGCTGTGCATTTTATTAAAAGGCTGAAGTGAGAAATACGGTAAGTTTGAGCTGCTGTGCCCTTTGATTTTCAAACTCTATTCCCATACTCTGCAGCAAGACTGAACAGAGCAGCTAATACTATTTACCTTGTCTTCAGCAGTAGAGACATTCTACATGAGGTTGTCTGGCACACTACTGTTTTTTTCTGATCTTCAACCACTGAACATCCCAGAGACTGTCAGTCTCTTTGGCTGCTTTCTCAACCAGACGTGTAGACGTATATAATGAAAGAATCCCTTAACACTTCAGTTTCTGCATAACTGCAAAGAATTCTGTCTTTTTTTGTTCGTCTCCCATGCCTTCCCGCAGTCTTGGCAAAAAAAAAGAAAGAAGTTTTAAAATAATAAAGCAACCTTTCCTCAAACCTCATGGAAAGGATTATTTCTGCTACAAATGTCTTCTCATTAAAAATGCCAGCTTAATTTCATACCACATCAGAAGCTGCGATGACAGAAAACTTACACAGCCTCAGAAACTGCAGAGGAAGGAACAGAAATACAAGAGATCAAATTGTCTTTTTTTGACACTTCTCCATGCATTAGCACTGCACACAGGCAAGTGAGGGTTTGAGCACATCATCTCCCACCACCACTGCAACCACTGATGATGATGCTACCCACAGCCCCTGGCCAGTGCTCATCCTCCCAAGAGACCCACTGTTCCAACAGAAGTCATTTAGGGAGAAAGAATGAATTCAAGTACACAACAAATGCAAGCAAGTGATAAACTACCACCAGGTGAGGTTTGGGTAGCAGTTTTCTAGGGTAGAGGCTGGACAAGGATGCATGGTGAAACACACAGTACTCTCGCCTAGCTGCACAGTCTAGTTAACACAGGAACACGGTCTCATAAGTTAACAGTCTTGCAGTTTATACATATACCTGCTAGTGTTTCAGCTCAAAAGTCTTTACCAATTAGCTTGAGATGCATTTTCAAAAACTACTGCACAGCAGCAGCTGGGATGGAGGCATGAGAAATGACAAAGAACAGCCCTGCAATCACTCAGGTTAGTTCAGAAGGAGGGCAGAAGGTGCTCTAAGCACAGAGCAGAGGTTCCCTGTAGCGCAGGAGACGCCCATGGAGGAGCAGGCTGACTCCCTGCAGTCCATGGGTACCATGTGAAGCAGATCTCCACCTGCAGCCATGGAGGAGCCTACTGAGCAGCAGTGGATGAGGCCTGAAAGAGGCATAGCCCATGTATACCCCTGCAAGAGCAGCCCCAGGCCGGAGCTGC
The DNA here is from genome assembly GCF_905368555.1 of Meleagris gallopavo. Classification (NCBI taxonomy): domain Eukaryota; kingdom Metazoa; phylum Chordata; class Aves; order Galliformes; family Phasianidae; genus Meleagris; species Meleagris gallopavo. The sequence goes on along the minus strand of NC_139404.1, from coordinate 153,295,601 downwards.
AGCCTGTGGAGAGCAGCCTGCTGTGGAGCAGGAGGGCTGGGGGAGCTGTGCCCCTAGGGACCTGTGTGGAGCAGTGCCTGAGGGGTGGGCCCTACAGTACAGAGCCGTGTTAGAGCAGTGCTTGGAGAGCTGAAGCCTGTGGGAAGACCAAGCAGGATCAGTTTGGGAAGGACGGCATCTCATGTGGAATAGGGGTAATGGACAAAGCATTATGGACTGACCACAGCCCCAGTTCCCCTGGACACTAGAAGAAGGAGGCAGAATAGAGTGGATGGACGTAAGGTATTCACAGTTCGCTTTTTCTTCTCACCATTCTAGTCCGTTAGCAATAGGCAATAAATTACATTGATCTCCCTACAGTGAGTCTATTTTGCCTGGGATGGTACGAGTTGAGTGACCTCCCCTGTCCTCATCTCAACCCTTGAGCCCTTTTCCATCATATTTTCTCCCCCTCTTCCTCTGTAGAGGGGGAGTGAGAGTGGTGGAGTTGTCAGGGTGAAACCATTACATCAGACTAGACTCTTATTTCTCCCACTGACCTTTGCAGAACCTCTGAACTATAGTGGGTGCATTTCCCTACATTCCTTTGCTATGCCACAGCAGGAGTTATACACAGGAGATAAGCAAATCCAATTACGATCAAAAAAACACTACAAAAATAATTACTAGAGATTAAACAGTGATAAAGATTTTTTTTTGTTTTGCAGATCTTACATGAACTTGGCAGTACCTTCCTAATGATTCTTTCCACTTGCTCTTCTGAGCCAAGACCTACCAAGTGCCTGCTTGCAAACAAGCCCTCCACTTTCATGGGCCTTTAATAAGAAAAGGCTCCACACCAACACACAGTTTTGCCTACTACATACCAGACTGTGTTCTTTGGATAATCAGATTTGCAGGGTAGCCCAGCTCTCACACAGTTAACAACGCTGGAGATGTGTTTAGCGACATGGAATCTATAGAAATTGTCCAAAAAGTACCGTTTTGGTTTCTCTTTTAAACATAAGAACCTGGCACCCTGCCATGGCATTCTGGCACACTGCATCCACAGGAGATGAGAGGGTCCTCAGCATCCCACTTGGATTCCCACACAGTGTATTGGACCAGACCCCATGCAGACAGCACTGCAAAGACAAATTCTGCACTTCCACTTAAAATACTGGTAATGTTTTTGTGGGGCACTCTCACCATCAGGTAGCCAGATGGAATCACAGTCTGTTGAAAAGAAACAAACACAGATCAATAATGACAGCCTGAGTCCTATGCTTTAAATATTGTCAAAACATGCACCAGAAAAAGGCTGGTGGACTTCAGAGAGAAAGCTCGGTGCACACAAATATTCCTATATTGAGAACTAACATCTGCAGGAGTTAACTAAAGACGTATAAATATCTGCCAGCAAACAAGATGAGTAAATAAATAAGGATGGGGAGCATTTCGCACTCTTTTAGCCATTTATATTTAATGATCTCTGTACTGCTCAGTCTGTAGTTCTCCAATAACAGAGCTGTGGAACATGTGAATGAGAACAGGAAAGCATGAACTCAAAGATCAAACCTCAGATCCTCTGGTTTTAAATTGAAAATAACAGCCTTTTCCCTATTGATTTTTTTCTCCTTTTTCATTTGTGAAAAATTGATTTTTTCTTGCCTGTGTTTGCTGTAGTGTCCACAACCTGCAGCTCACTGCTTGCATTAATCTTTATATTTGTTCATCCATACCTCTAAGTAAGCCACATAAAATAAACACCTGGGAGCCTTTGTCTCACACTCACTGGTCTTTTTATAAAGGCCTGGAAATAGTATCCTTCCCATGCTATGACCAAAAGGTGAGGCAGCTGTGCTTGCATCCCCTGAAGATGCTCAGAGAACCCTCAGAGAAGGACCCTTTTATAGACTTTTATGTATTTTCCACAGAACAGTACCACCTTCACAGCTGAGGCCACACAGACTCATGCCCCCCAACAGCTCCCTTAAAAAAAGGAGAGTGAAACCTCCAGGCTCGCTAACACCTGAAAGCCATGAGGAATTTCAGAGTGAAAAAAAGCCCTGAGGTACCCTGGCAGAGGAGATAATTTTGGAAGGTCAAGATGAAAAGGCAGAAAGCTCTCAAATAATGAAGCCCTCACCACAGTTAATACCTGTTTCTCTCACCCTCTCAGTACGAGAGTAATGGATTTAACAAAGGAGCCCACACCACACTTTGCGGACCTACACAGCTCTTACCAAGGCAGCTGGGCTGGCTGGAAAACCGCCAGCCAACTCCACTCCTTAAAACCCAGCGGCTATAAAACTGGCAAAGTTTAACACAGAGCATCTTTTTAAAAGCAGCAAAAAGCTGAGGTCTGACTGAAAAATTTTCCTCAGAGAATGATTTGGGGATTAATCTGAAAAAATGTAATTGAGGGTAAATCTGCGGTGCTTATGAAATACTAATATTTTAGCACTGAATTTCTCCCACAGAATAGGAGCTCTTAATTCTCTAAGCAGGCCAGATTGTGCAGCAGTATTTATGACGTGCGCACATGGCCACTCAAAACACGTATAGCTTGCTTTGCTTTTGATCTGAACTATGAAGTGCAGATGTGGAAGGCATTAATCCATTTTGGCAATTGATCTCTTGCACACCAGAAAACAGTCACAGAGAAATGAAGAACCAACACAATGAAGTATCACTCATCTATACTGGAAATAGTCATTAAACGTATTAGTTAAATTTCAGAACTTGATGCAGCATTGAAGACAGGCTGAGGGAGCTGGGCTTGTTCAGCTGCAGGGTGACCTCAGTGCAGCCTTCCCGTACCTAAAGGGAGCCTACAAACAGGAAGGGAGTCAACTCTTTACAAGGGTAGATAATGGCAGGACAAGTAATGGTTTTCAGTTGAGGGAGGGAAGATTTAGGTTAGATATCAGGGGGAAATTCTTTACTATGAGAGTGGTGAGGAGCTGGAACAGGCTGCCCAGAGAGGTTGTGGATGCCCCATCCCTAGAGGCGCTCAAGGCCAGGTTGGATGGGGCCCTGGGCAGCCTGGTCTAGCATTAAGTGGGGAGGTTGGCAGCCCTGCCTGTGACAAGCGAGTTGGAGATTCATGATCCTTGCGGTTCCTTCCAATCTGGGCCATTCTATGATTCTGTGTGATTCAGCATGCAAAAATATTTTCTTGCATACAACTGGCCACTTCAGGTAGTTAGCCATTATGCTAACTTGTGCCTTGCAAATCTGAAATACACTACTATTCCAAGATCTTCACAGCATTAACTATTCTGGGTTTAATTTGAAGCCCTTCATGACAGCCTACTGTCATCCTTCCTTGTCCCTTTCGTCCAGAGGCATCAATAACATCCATAGAGACCGCTGTAAACATCCTCTCATTACACAGTTCTATGACCCATATATCAGACTAGGGAAAGAAAGGAGATTGACTGATTATGACGCAAACAACAGATACCCAACTGAATTACAAAATGCATCTAAATCGTATAGAACTGTCAGTTCAAGATTCACAATAAGATTCACACATCCTTCTTCATTCTTCATTCTTCTTCATCAATGACCTTGATGAGGGTATAGTGGCAACCCTCAGCAAGTTTGCTGATGATACGAAGTTGGGAGGATTGGCTGACACGCCTGAAGGCTGTGCTGCCATTCAGCGAGACCTGGACAGGCTGGAGAGCTGGGCAGTAAGAAACCAGATGAGGTTCAACACAAGCAAGTGTAGGGTCTTACACCTAGGGAGGAATAATTGCATGCACCAATACAGGCTGGGGGATGAGCTGCTGGAGAGGAGCTCTGCAGAGAGGGACCTGGGCGTCCTGGTGGATGACAGGTTAGCCATGAGCCAGCAGTGTGCCCTTGTGGCCAAAAAGGCCAATGGCATTCTGGGGTGCATTAAGAAGAGCGTGTCCAGCAGGTCAAGGGAGGTGATCCTCCCCCTCTACTCTGTCCTGGTAAGGCCTCATCTGGAGTACTGTGTCCAGTTCTGGGCTCCCCAGTACAAAAAAGACAGGGATCTCTTGGAAAGAGTCCAGCGGAGGGCCACAAAGATGGTGAAGGGCCTGGAGCATCTACCCTGTGAAGAAAGGCTAAGTGAACTGGGTCTGTTTAGCCTTGAGAAAAGACGACTGAGAAGGGACCTGATCCAGGTTTATAAATATCTGAGGTGTGGCGGCCATAGTGGTGAGGCCAGTCTCTTTTCAGTGGTACGTGGAGACAGGACGAGGGGAAACGGACATAAGCTGCAGCATAGGAAGTTTTGCACGAATGTGCGTAAGAACTTCTTCACGGTGAGGGTGACGGAGCACTGGAACAGGCTGCCCAGGGAGGTTGTGGAGTCTCCTTCTCTGGAGATATTCAAGTCTCGCCTGGATGCCTACCTGTGCGACCTGGTGTAGGGAACCTGCTTTGGCAGGGGGGATTGGTCTCGATGATCTCTAGAGGTCCCTTCCAACCCCTACAATTCTGTGATTCTGTGATTCTTGCAGGTCATGGGAAGAGAGGTTGGGTGTCAGGAAAAACTTTTTCACCAGAGGGTGGTTGAGCCCTGGAACAGGCTCCTCAAGGCAGTGGTCATGGCACTGAAATCATGGAGTTCAAGAAGTGCTTGAGAAATCCTCTCAATCATATGGTCTGATTTTGGGGTGGTTCTCTCTGGAGCCAGAAGTTGGATTCTGTGATCCTCATGAGTCCCTTCCAACTCAGCATGTTCTACATTTCTGTAGTAGGAAATTAGGTGATACTCCAGATGCTGCAGCACTGACACACACATTCAACAAAGGACACAGAGACTGCCCATGAGAGGGCAGCTCAAGTGACAGTACTCCATATGGGTACACTCTAATTGGAAATCACCTGCATTGCACATCGTGCTGAGACTCCTCCAGTGAGATGCAGCAAGCATGCAACAAGGGTAGGTTCATCTCTTACATAATTGCATTCCATTTGGTGGATTTTCTAAGCAGCAGCAATTCCCAAGGGGAAAAAGAAAAAAAAGAAAAGGCAACTTCTGCAACGTTATTCATGAGAAAAAAAAAAAAAAAAGCATCTTCCTCTGGGCACAACAATGAATCATTCATCTGTTCATAGGGTAATATTCAGGCCAAATAAGAATGCCAAATATAGAAAAAAAAACAACCCAGAGTGCAGTATAAAGTAAATAAAATAAGACCTCTACCCTTTCTGAGAAGTGGAAGGAGCACTTTTTTTGTGAATTTGGGTTCTAGAAGTAAATGTTCAACAAATCTTTAATTGCAGCTATTACTGAGAACAGAGGGCTACAACACAGAACCACAAATTCATAAAATCATTAAGGTTGGAAAGACCAGCAGGATCATCTAGTCCAACCATCAACCCATGCCTGTGACCGCACTAGACCACGTCCTTCAGTGCCACATTCACACTCTTCTTGTACACCTCCGGGGACTATGATTCCACCACCTCCCTGGGCAGCCTATTTCAACACATCACTACTCATTCTGAGAAGTATTTCCTAACATCCAACCTGAATGTTCCGTGATGCAATGTAAGGCCATTCACTCTCAACCTATTGCTGTTAGCTGACAGAAGAAAGTGACCCCCACCTCACTACAACCTCCTTTCAGGAAGACTGATAATGCTTCCTCTTCTCCACTCTATACAGTCTCAGTTTCCACAGCCTTTCTCAATTAGACTTATACTTCAGACACCAACCAGCTTCATTGTCCCTTCTCTGGACATACTCCAGGGTCTCAATGTCTTTCTTGTAACAGAGAATATTTATTTATTCTTACCAATGCACAAAAGAACAACAAAAAAATGCTTACAGTTACATTATAAAACAGAAATTCATACAAAGAAGTCACATCACATAGGCAAGGAAGAAAGGTCATCAGCACAGGAACCTCCCTGCGTCCACATGGGATAGGGCTCACCAATACCCTCCTCCCCGATCCATGATCCCAGTGCCACATACAGGCTCCGTGTCCCTACCCAAGGCACAGTGAGGCACCCTGGCTTGGCACAGGTGCCCAGAGCTCAGAGGGACAATGAGTGGCATACAGCAGGCACAGCTGTGCTGCAGCATCACTGCTGGGAGCAGCCATGCCCTACGCACAATGCAGGGACATTTGTACTATTTACAGTACTGCTCCAGGTCCCTTCTCTTCCCACTCGTGCTCCCAGCTGCTGCCCCAGCTGCAGACAGATACCAGATTCTTTCCTGCAGCTCCAGCTTGCGGCTGTGTCCCAGAGGCGCAGTTCCACCTGCAGAGCCCAAGAACAGTAACAACTGCAGAGCTCCAAGCAGACCAGCAGATAAGAACGCCCTGTTTATTCTGTGAGGAAATAGGAAAGAAGAGGGCTGAAATGAGGGATGAACCAGCCCGTGTACTAGGTAGAGGGTTGGTCTGCTACTGGCTTGCTGCAGGGCCTGTACTTTGCTTGCATAGGCTTTGGGAAGCACATACAGTCTCGCTGTTTCTGTGGGCATGGGACCTCACTGCAGCGAAGCATTTAGCCTGGCCCAGCTGCTGGTGGAGGACAGTTCAGAGGGAGTGATGCATACTGGCCTAGAAATGTTCCTCTTGCTATTCACAGCTAAGAGACAAAGCTCTGAAGGGTTTGTAGGCTCAACAAACTTGGTTCTGCCTCCCAAGCCATCGCACTCCCAACCTCACCTTGCCCACATTCTTGTGGGAACGAAGCAAGCTACTCAACTTACAATTCTTGGATCCTGAATTCCTGATGAATGCTGGCAGGAATCTGTTAAAAGTCTCACCCTTCAGATTATCTTCCCAGTTCTCCACTGTTTCCTTTAAAGCTTTCTTTAGCAGATTCAGCACTGGAAGATGCTTTTTAATCCAGCTTCTGCCTTTTTTGCAAGACTTAAAGGAGATCTGCAGGGCTGATTTTCACGGATGTCCACATCAGAAACATTATCTAGATCAGTCTCATTGCTGTGGGCTTAATAACAGAGCTTTGAATGCTGAAAGACCCATTCCTATGGAATTGCAAAAGATGAGTCATCTGAGTGTCTCTGGTTATAGCTGTCTATCTTCCTCAAACTTGGGATCGTCCACATTTTCCAGATCCTTCTGGGTGCGTTTTAACTCCTCCTTTCTCTTATCCAACTCTGAAACTGTTTTCTGCAGCTTACTGTTGACAGAGAATAACTCCTTCTGGTTCTCTGTCATCTCACCAGACATCTTCCAAGTCTTCTTCAAGTTCACATATTCCTTCCTCAGTAAGACACAGTAGATAGCAAGCTGCTTTACTGCTGCCTGCCCAACTCCCATCTCTCTGAACATCTCCTCCACTTCAGTGTACTATCTCTGAAGCAACAATTCAATCTGCTTTATGGTTCTCAGATTGTCTTTCTGGTGGCGGGCCTCTTCTTTTCATCTTCTGTTATCCTCCTGCTACTTCTCCAGGAATTTAACCTGTTTTTTGAGGGAGGAACACAGCATCTCTCCGTCTCTCCCAGCACCTACTAGAACAACTCTATTGTGGCACTGCAAATATCCAGAGCATCCCACAGCCTATCCATGATGGCCTGGTATTCCCATTTTTCCTTCTCTTTCATACAGAGCTGAGCCTTCACCTTGTCCACTTCATTTTGTAAGGTCTCTGCATCCAGTTCAGTCTGCTCCTTCAGGGCAACATCAAAGAAGAGCTTATGGATAACCTATCTTTTGCTGACCTGGATCCTGCACTGAGGGCAGGTGCAGCCAGGCACCATACTGAACCATTGGAACCAGGCTGGATGTGGCTCTGGGCAGCCCGGTCTAGTGGCTGGTGATCCCACACATAGCAGGAAGGTTGAAACTAGATGATCATTATGGCATTTTTCAACCCAGGCAGTTTTATGATTCAATGATTCTACAATTCTATGAACAGGCAGGCACAGCGGAAGGTGTGCCTGCACAGCACGCCTCTGAAGAAATCAGAGCAGATAGCGCAGTGGGCATAGATGGGCAAGATGGGTCCGACAGGCTGTGACTAGGGGTAATAGAGCAATTTTCTAGCACTCTTCAAGCAGTTGGGTTGAGCTTTGCTTCACACCAGCTTTAAATGCCAAATTGCCTTAATTAAGAACTTAGTGGCCCTAACTTTCTAATGCAGTCAAACAGGATAGTCCTGTGTGGAATGAGAAATTGGGCTTGATGATCTCTCCCTTCCAACTTGGAATATTCTCTGAAGAGAGACTGGAGAGCAGAATCATCCCTGCATGTGCCTAGAGATGCTCCTCTTGCTCTTCACAGCTAAGAGGCAGACCACATGCCCCTCTCTGGAGAAAACCCACGGCAGTAAGGCCACTGCTGGAGAAGTGCTAGCACATCCCTTTTCCCAGCGAAGCCCACAGTAATGACTGGTTTCATGATTTTCATCTACTGATCAGCTCCTACTGCTCCAAATTACTTTCTGATGTCAAAATAGCCTCCAGCACATTGGTGTCAAAGTTAGGTGAGGTGAATCTAAATCTGGTGGGCTGCAGATTCTGTGACTGCTTCAAATCTCATTTAAAATAAACTCACACTGCCCAACATTAGAAATATGACTTGCTAATAATACTACATCAGTATTTGTTGGATATTCTACCATTCCCTTTACTCCTCTTGACTCCTGCTGCTTCTCTGAACAACCTTATCCAATTTTCCAGGTAAGCAGAACTTCTAAATATCTTTACACAAAATTACAAAATCATGGAAAGGAGCCCAAAAGCTGAAGTACTGAAGCCAAAGAGTTGGATGGCTTTGTCACTGGGAAACAGTACATGCCCTGTGAACAGAAGTGAACCTGACACACTTTCTCTGATCAGATGCAGGCAGCTGACTAGTCCCCTTACAGCTTGAAAAAGAGAAGGCTCCAGGGAGACCTCATTGTGGCCTTCCAGTACTTGAAAGGAGAATATAAACAGGAGAGGAATGGCTATTTACATGGGTGGATAGTGATAGGAAAAGGGGGAATGGTTTCAAAATGAGACAGGAGAGGTTTAGGTTAGATATGAGGAGGAAGCTTTTCACACAGAGGATGATGACACACTGGAACAGATTGCCCAAGGAGGCTGTGGATGCCCCATCACTGGAGGCATTCAAGGCCAGGCTGGTTGTGGCTCTGGGCAGCCTGGTATAGTGGCTGGTGACCCTGCACATAGCACGGGGGTTGAAACTAGATGATCATGATGGTTGTCTTCAACCCAGGCCACGCTATAATTCTATGATATGATTCTATGACAACTTGGACAGCTGTACACCTGAGCCCATCACCTAAGGCCTTCCCTACTGCCCAAGGGAATTTCTCTCACCCTAAAATAGGTAGCTAAACAAACCAAACATTGGGAATCAGGCATGAATGTTTCTGTCCCTCTGATGAGGCAGCATACCTGGAGCCATTCGGCTGCAGATTTCTGCCTTCTGGACACCAGCAAACAAGAGAGACTATTTCAGTCAGTGCTTCAGGTTGACTGACCCACTGCTAAATTCATGTCTCTTGTCATGTGCTGTCAGAGTTAACATCCAAATGTAACAAACATGTACCACCAAAGACAGTTTTCCTGTTGTTGAAAACCTTATGCTTGCTTTGGTTTGTTCACATATGATCAGTCATGGCTTGCCTATTGAACTGTAGATAGGCATCATCTTTTACACATGGAAGTTAACATAGCTAGATCATAGCACCCTTGAGGTGCTCCAGGGGAAGAAACAGATTGGGTGAGGTAGCTGCAGGCAGGCAGCCATTCACCAAGGCATGAACTGCTCACTCTCCCCTCCCATACCGCTACTTTCTAAGCCTCCCATTCCTGAAACTTTCAAAGTCTTCCACACTCATCAAATCCACTCTTTGGGATCCCTTCCCTCCAGAAACTAGAGCCCCCACACAACAGTGTGACATCTACACACAGCCCTCGTCAGCTGCAGGAGCTGGGGCATGAGGCATGCTGCCCTTGTCCATGGGGCACAGCAAGAACATGCACAAGTACCACGCTTGGAGGTAGAGGGCATGCAGCTCAGCAGGTGGCCACAACATTTTCACCTCTGACCTGTGACAGCCTTATAGTTTTGCCATGGAAACATCCTCCTGAATTGCATGCAGTCGGCTTTTCGCTGCAACAGTAATGAAAAGGATGCACCATTTTCATCAGTTCATCTAGAAGGAGCAAGAGAAGTTACCTGGCTGATAGGAGCAGAGTTTCACAAGCACCAAACACCACCACACCAATTACCCAATGGCAGCATGCAGAGCACCACTCCCTCTTGCAAGATTAATGCTTAAATGCTAGTATTTACTTCACAGCTACAGCACTGAAATATACTGGCTTGCTACAGACTTACTGATTACATAGCCTTACTTAAAAGGATAAAAACCCATACTCCTTTTATTCCTCAATTCCTTTTAATGCCTTTTCTTTATTTTACATTCACTTCCTCCTCATATAAGGTGCCCGTGCACCTTATACAAAGCAATATACAGCAACTCTCTCAAAATTTTTACTATCAAGTGCAAGTTTTTTTATTATTATTGAGACTGAAACTGCAGAAAAACATACCTGCAAAATGATTCTGGAGATGTTCTTTGCTTTAGCACATTTTATTTTGTCAAACATATGGAACAGAACACAGTATTTGGAATGTTATGAGCAAAATTATTTATAAAAGGCCAGAAGCTTTAAAAACACACTTCTGGTTCTCTGCTGCCTGACCAGCTCTTACCTATCATCTCCCTGTCCTGAAGTTGCACAGCATCCCCTAATAACAGCCAAGAATGTAAACAGCAACTTACATATGTTTAATTCTGAAAGCCAAATCATAAAATATACCAAGACCAGGATGTAGGCTGGCTCTTACAAGATAGTTTTTAATCTTAAAAATGAAAAATCCTTATCTTCTGAATAGAACCCTTCATTGCTAATACAGTTTTACAAATACGAAGCATTTACCACCATTAAAATCAATATAAAGTCTGCATCAGACCATCTTCATGCAAGAACCTCCAAATCTAATTAATTCCCAAAGCAATAATTTCCAGAACATTAACATTTCAAATGTCTAAAGCAGACAGCGAGGTGCAGAAGAAGAATGATTCAGTGACTACCTAGAGAAGGAAAAACACACCATGAGTCTTCCAGGGTGCTGTCCTCAACCAAAAAACATGGCTTGACTTATTGCAGCTGAAAAATGAGCTGCTTCAAAAACAAATGCCACTGTCTTTATCAAGAGGTAACAGCTGACTTCAGGAAATAGTTTGGCATTAAGAAATCAAATCCTTATCCAGAAAAATTTTAGGTGAATTTTAGGAGTTTCATAACTGCAGAGACCTAACATATTAAAAGGGAGGCTTCCCTTACAGCAGTTTGGTACCTTCTGCACACGAGTTCGTCTTCCTAGAGAAGAAAAAAATATGTGAGTCCCAAAGAAGGTTATGTGAATTATTTCTTTATTTAAAACTTTTTGCCCAAGGCAAGAAAAAAGACCACACAGTTATAAAATACTCTCGAAGTCTGCCAACCATAAGGAAAGCATAATGTAAAAGGTACAAGGATATTTAAACAAATGGAATTAATTCAGGTCCTTTTCTCCTTAGTTTCTGAGCATCTTCCAAAAAAATGTGAAAAACATAACTTACATCTGTCATCTAGAGCTTACTTTCTCTCAAATTCTTCCTGGGAAAATCCACATGTGCACTGCAGCATTTGAGGGATTTGAGGTCATTTCATTCTTCTTTTTGTCCCCCACACGCATCTGCACATTTGTCTATCCTTAGTCATGAGAACACGGATGAGTTGAGAATGACCTTGGGGAGGAGCGGTGGAGCAGCACGATCTAGAAAAGCCTCAGTATCATTAAGAGAGGAGATGGTCTGTAGTAATAAATCAAGAAAATAAAAAAGGAGGGGGAAGAAAGCAGAATCACAGCTCCTCTTACTGATGATGTCCCACTAGATAAAAATTAAGATACACCATACACATCTTTAGTTAGCAGCCCTTCAGAAAACTGAAAAGGAACACACTCAGGGAGAGTGTGCACCTTTTCTAAAGGTGGTCAGGTACAGCATCCTCAACCTGCTCTTTTCATTTCAGTGATCTCTCGCCATAACAGCAGTCTCCTCTAGTTTTTAATTAGTAGTTTGCAGAAATCACAGCTTGAATATGTGGAAATATAGCTCATAGCTTTGAAGTATTTTCCATGTATCATACATGAAACGCTCTGCTCACCTCCCATATTCTTTCCATTCCTATAACAGTAAGAAATTCCCATTCTTTGGGATTTGTGAACTAACAAAATTTGCAGAATTCTCTTGCTGCAATGGCATATGCAAATGGGAAACACCCCTAACAGGACAACACAACTGCAACATATTTGGTATTAGAAAGCATCACATCTGAAGTTGCTCATTTACGCAACTTAAGAATAATACAACTGTTAATTGGCTATTCTACTACAAATTCAGGCACCCAGACAAGAAACATTTGTGGCCACTGAGTGATATTAAATTGAACCTCCTTTCTTCAAAAAAAGGCAAAGCGTGAAATCTGATTCATGACAGGGTGCTAAACTAGACAGCAGAGTCCAAGATTTGCCACTAACTCTCCTGCAAACATTTTCAGAAAGAAGGTCCTGCCACTTCCATCTTTGAGCTTTCCCTGGAAAGCAGTGTTTCTGGAATAGATTACAACTTTTTATCTATTTTGGAGCACATGGGGAAGGAAAAAGGTAACCACGTCCAGAACTGAATTCCTCTTCAGCTTACAGAAAGCCTCAGGAGGGTCCAACAGAATCACAGAATTGCTCAGGTTGGAAAAGACCTGAAAGATCAAGTCCAACTGCAACCTAACCATACCACCCTAACTCTAACAACCCTCCGCTAAATCGTGTCCCTGAGCACCACATCCAAATGGTTTTTAAACATATCCAGGGATGGTGACTCAACCACCTCCCTGGGGATCCTATTCCAGTGCTTAACAACCCCTTCTGTAAAGAAGTGCTTCCTGATATCCAACCCAAACCTCCCCTGGTGCAACTTGAGGCCATTTCCCCTCATCCTGTCACCTGTCACCAGTGCGAAAAGACCAACCCCACTCTCACTGCAATCACCTGTCAGATAAACAGACTTTCAGACTAAACAGCCCCAGTTCTTTCAGTCTCTCCTTGTAGGGCATATTCTCCAAGCCCTTCACAAGCCTTACTGCCCTTCTTTGGGCCTGCTCCAGCACCTCAATGTCCCTTCTGTACTGAAGTGTCCAAAACTGAACACAGTACTCAATGTGTATAAATACTTGAAGGCATGGTGCAAAGGGAATGAAGGCAAGCTATTTTCAATTGCTCTCAGTGCCAGGAACAAAGATACTGGGCACAAACTGGAGCACAGAAGGTTCCCTCTGAACACCAGACAGCACTTCTGTGTTGTACAGGTGACATGACACTGGTGCAAGCTGCCCAGAGAGCTTGTAAAGTCTCCTTGCAGCTCTTAAAAAACCACCCGGAGATAGGCCTGGGCATCCTGCTCTGGGTGGACCTGCCGGAGCAGGAGCTAGACCACATGGGCCCAGAGGTCCCTTACAACATTAATCATTCTCCAATTCTGTGGTAAATATGAAAATAAGTAGCACTGGTAAGCTAGGTAGTATCTGCCAAAACAATTTTTTTTTTCTTTCAGCGAACTTCAGAAACTTTACTTAGGGGGAAACAAAAGAAACTAAACTTTTCCTGAGTGCCTGACATTTCTGAAGGCCACTTCCTTGTGCTCTCACTCTCAGCTGCCACCTGCTCCAGTTGAATCAACAATACACAGAGCCTGCAAACCTCTTCCTTACAGCTGGAGGTTCTGCAAATAGGACAGGGTGCAAGAACCTGGCAGTGCAAAGGTACGCACGTGTGGGCCCACCTTTGGCCTTCCTCTCCTGACATCCACTCATGCCACCCATCTCTGCTTTTTATATCCCTTCTGATCTACATCAATACTATCAGGTCTCTGCACACAAATGCAGTCCACAGAATCATAGAATCGATCTTTAAAGGTCATCTAGTCCAACCTCCTGCAATGAGCAGGGATGCCTACAGCTAGATCACACTGCTCAGAGCCCTGTCCAGCCTGACGTTGGGTGTCTCCAGGGATGGGGCATCCCCCACCTCTCTGGGCAACCTGTTCCAGTGATTCGCTACCCTTACTGTAGAAAAATTCTCGTTATACCCACTCTAAATCTCCCTTTTTAATTTGAAACTGTTTCCCCTTGTCCTATCACAAGGAATTCTGCTAAAGAATCTGAAGAGTTGCTTGAATTGCATCACAGCAACAAGAAAGCAAGCCCAGCCTCCACTCACGCTGAGTGCTCAACCAGATCCCACAGAATCAGGCAGAAATGCAAGCATGGAGGGGAAAGGTGTCTGATCCTCCATGCACCACATCCCTAGCTGGCATCTGCAAACCCCAAAAATAAAATCAAACCCAAATTGTCAGCCAGCACTTCTGAACATGGGCTGGTGTTCTCAGAACCTGGGCAACTAACTTGAGGTGTTGCGGTTTGGCTTTATTTGTGCTATTACTCTCTTAAAGCTTGCCTCTGAGGCTGAGAAGCACATAACCAAGAAACCTACAGATTCCTGTGACTTTCAGGAGGTGTGGGCGTCAATGCAAAATGGCACTCTGCTCTTTATTTCTTCCACACCAATGTTATAACACTGATTTGTTTTAATATATTGAATAATGTCACAGCACACTACCTATTTGCACTGCTCTGTAATATTAAAGTTTCCCAATTCAACCGCTTTAGATTTGTATCACAGGAGATAGGAGAGCAATACATAAATGAACTCCAGGCGTTTCTCTCTATCTGGTACATCCACAAGTTAATGAATGCAACTAGGAACTGTTTAGCAAACTCCTCAAAAGACAAAAGCCAATCCAGCTGTTAAGACTCATTGCTTAGCACACAGACAGAAGTCTCAGTGATCTGTTCACAAAATTGTTGGACAAGGGGCATTTTGCTGTGCTACAGAACAAACAGACTCTAATTTAGAAAAGGAACTCCGAAGTCCAGCGCACTGCATGGAAAATGTGTTGGTAGTAACTGTCTTCTGATATGACACAGACTGCAACTCAAGTAATTTGTTTATTCACAACAGCAAAGGCTTCAGAAGGGAATAGTGTTTCTTAAGCACATTGATCTCCAGAGATTTATTACACAATATGCCACACAGAGCCATATAAAACAACCATACGTTCTCTAGAAGTATTGAGAGGTAAGGGACTACAGGTATCACTTCCATAACTCTACGAGAAAACATTACAAGAGCAACTGCTACAATTAACCCAGTAAAGGTGCATCTAGCATGCCTGGCCCTCCAGTGTGTGCAAGGTAAGGTAGGATCTGCAAGGAGCTAATCTGGTTACACAGGTACAGAACAAGGGGCAAAGCAGCCAGATCTGAGCTCTTTGTTCCTTGTTATGAATCCGCAGCTGGGGATTCATAACCTGCCCAACCCACACAGCACGCCTGTAATTCAATCCTTGTGGTGACCAAAACAAGCTCTAGTCTGCACTTTTCTGACCTCTGAGGAAGAAGATAACCATCAGTAAAGTTCAGAATTGACTGTCTGCTCAGTTTCATCAAATTTCCCTATGATGCAGGATGCCAAGAAGCAACAAGAACCAATTTATAGCATATAGCAACTTAGTGGGTTTCTTCCCCACCCCCATGCTTTCTTCACCAATTTCACACAGGATGCTTATGCAATTCATCAGCTGAGCTCAGGCAGGTCAGCAAAGGTCAGCATGACCAGACTGCCCTTCTGCCCTCCCAGGAGGGCCCTGCAGCCTGGGCACAGCACCATGAGACACAGTACCATGAACCACAGCACCACTGTGAGTGGGAGGATGGTACCAGGCTCCCTCCACATACGCAGCTCCGTGGTGGGCTCAGCAAGCCTAGCTTAGAGCTGTGGAGCAACAACAGCTCATACAGAACAGTTCTTGCACTTCTATGTGGAGGAAACAACAGGTAAGGCTGAGCCTGGTACCAGGAAAGTGCAGCACCCCTTAGGCACTCGCAGTCATGCACCAGAAAATTATTATTTTAGTAGTGATTAATACAAGCTTTCATGTAAAATAACAAAGGTTAAAAGTGAAATGCATGCCTTCATTACTGAGAGTAACGGATTTGCAATAAGAAAGTTCTTAATTTATCTTTGGCAATTTTAACCATTTTCATATAAATTATGTTAAGAAGGCAAAACTGACTGGCACTTTGTTTCACAATAATACACCAGCCAAAAATCCTGGCTCGCATGACTCATTTGTCATCATTGCCAGAGACTAGGAACTCCACATCTGATGCTCTGTGCATAAATACAACCTACCCACAGTGGAAAACACACATCACATCAGGACAGAGTCAACCTTGACTGAGGTTTGTAACTTCCGCGCACTTCCTATCACTAAGGACAAAAGAAATACGTCCCTTTATTTTTACAAAACAAAAATGACTGCAAAAGCTTCCCTAGTCCCCAGCTATATTCCAAATGGGACTGCGAACGCAGCATATTCACATGGCATTCAGAGGATTAAGACATCATTTCAACAGAGCTCGACTATCATAGGCTATCATTTAAAAAAAACAAAAAAAGACACACTTGATTTCTGCAACAAAACCAAACCACAGGGAGGAGCAGCCCTTTAACCCAATGAAGCACAATGACAAGTACACTGAGCGCATCTACTCCGTGTCTCCTGAAAGCAGCCAAAATGGCACTTGCCTGTCCTCTTCCTCCATTCCCCTCAAACATCAATTCCATATTTGGAGGAAAAAAAAAATCTGGCGGCTTGGAATTACTCCATCTTTGATCATTCTCTACCTTGCAAACAACTGTGGCAGACGGAACCAGCATTTTTATTGTTACTTGGAGACGTCACAGTGGAATTTATGCCTCCTTTATACAGCGTCTCTCTCTCTCTCTGGTATTCAGATTTTTTACAGCCAGTTTTCAACACTCTTGCCTGCTATTCATAATGAAAGCCACAGTGGAATCTTTCAGGTTTGCCTGCAGTTGTGGTTACCCTGCTTCTCATAAACACGGCAACTTCCTGCCAAGGTTCCCACTGCTAAATCAGGTTGAAGCATGGCATCCTTCACAGCTGTGACCCCTGAATGCACTCATGCTGCAACTCTGTCTGTTTCTATTAACTACATGCAGCACTGAGAGAGCATTTCTGCTGCTGCATCCAGAACAGCCTCCTCTCCTCTCCGCCAGTTCTGAACCTGCCAACATACTCCTGCTGGTAGCAGAGCAGTAGCTATTGTTTCAGAAATAATATCATTTTCATTATTATTTTTCTTTGCAATAGGCAGTTTGTGGTACACCTTTAAATGCACTGTGGTGACAAGTATGTAATCCTCAAGGCAGGATCCCAGGATCAAACCATGCGTCAGTCGCTCCTCTAACCATGCAGACTCGAGCATGCAAAATAAAGCTCTTGATTAAGGAAGCGATAAAGGACAACCTGACTTTTCTTACATAGGTGAAAAAGGATGAATTAAAAAACAAGCAGAGAATCTATGCACTCTCTGGTGCTCCTGTGGAGGATACATTTATTGCACAGCAGGACATTAAATGTGTTTTCCTATATGCTGATAAATTATAAATGATGTGTGTCCTACTTCTTGTAGTACCACCATTCTGATAATCTCCTGCAGGACAGAGTCAGCTAATAGCAGCCCTGGCACTTCTGACCTTTACTTAGTCACAAAATTTCAATTTCCTTCTTTAAACAAAGAGTTTTGCCCACAGTTCCCTACAGTCATCATTTCTCTTACCCAAGGTGAGCAGGTCTGTTGGACACGTGCATCATAGCACCTTGACACCAAGCCACAAGCACACAAAACCAAGATGAGCTTCTTTGGAAGACAAATGGTGAGCTGACCCTCTAACACTTTTGGCTGAAACATTTCCAGCCCTTTCAACTCTCTCCGTGTACCAAAACCTCAGCAGCATTCAAACTGTGAAGCCGCCAATCACCAACAACTTCTGTTGCAGGGACAGAAAACGGGAAGGAAAAGAAAAAAAAAGCCACCCGTCTCCCCTGCTTGCTTTGTGCATGCCCACACCTCCAGCTGACCCAGAGCATCATGGCAGTGATTAAAACACAGCAGCTGCCCTTGCTCTCAAAGAGCCAAGCTGGCAGAACCAGCCAACTCCCAAGCAGAAAAGAACAGATGCATACTTTTTTTTTTGGTTCTCCTTCCACCGCTCAAGTCTGAATGCTCACTTTCATTCTGACCACAGGGGAGCGAAGGGGAAAATCTCCCTTTAAAATACAACCTGAAACATCCAGATACTCACCCACGCCTGGTGATTAGGAAGCCTTCATGAGCATCATCAGGTGCTGCACAACCTTCTCTCCCTGACAAGAATCAAGCAAGCCTAAAACTTATTACTGCAGAGACAACCTTCCAAACACAAGTGAAGCAATGAACTACAGAAACATACCCGGTGCTACTGCTGTACCTTGCTATACTGCTTCAGAGCAAAAATACTCCTGCTCAGAAAACCTGGGGACAATGCCCAAACTGAAAAGCCTCCATTTCACACTGCTGCTATTCTGGCCATGGGCCATCGCACAGGAAGCCTAAGAAGCAAACCAGCAAGAGGGATGTGAAGGGCTACAGGGCATGCTGAAATCCAACAGGACAGCAAGGAAAAGACAAAGAGTGGCAGTGCCCAGAGCTCTTCTGATGCACACAGAAGACCAAGGGGACAGAGACCAAGCCTGATAAGAAACACAAAACACTCCATTAGACAACAGCCATGTTGCTAAAATAAGCTTTCTTAATTGAGCTTAAACGCATACCAACATGCTCTTGTAAGAATGCCTGCATCCATAAGCCTTTCTCAGACATGGCCTCAGAACACTTGGGGAAATGTTACTATCAATTCTTTAGATCTCAATGTGAAAATTAGCACACAGCACCTGTACAACTGGACAAAGCCAGAGGAGAAACACTGCCAAGACTGCAACCTTACCCCAACCCCAGTTTGCACAGCTGATGTTTGGGGACTGCAGCGTGCCAGTTCTGCATGCTTGGCTGGAGAGCAGCGTGCTGGAATTGCAGCAATCAGGTGGCACAGTCCGTGTGCTTTCCTGCTGACACCTATTCAGGCCCATGACCACTCTACACCTTTGTGTGATTACATCACTAAGGACACGTAAGACATCAAACAAGGCCCAGATGTGCCCATGCTGCAAAAGAAAGCACCGCTGGCAGCAGTCATCTGTGCAAATACAAGAGATCTGCTAAGGCAAAAAGGTTTAGACTGCATTATGTCAGAACGTAAACTAACCATCTCACTACCATGCAGGTCACTTACAAAGTCATCTCCCCACTTCAGAAGCTTCAGTCCTGTTGCTAAAGCTGCTAGTTTTCAGAGCATATTTCTCATTTAAAGCCAAAATGACTAAAAGACTATCAGAAATATTCATTCTACTTTACAGTCAAAAAATACACATGGATGGTTTGAAGGGACAAAATCTATTTATGACGGCTCACCTAAAATCATCAGTACAACAGCCCAAATGTTTAGCACTGCTGTCACATAGACAAGACCACAGGGCACTTCTGCGTGGTCATTAGAGGAATATTTGCTATCCCCTGAATGGACAGCTGCTAGCAGCATCACAAAGCTGCTGTGCTCCTAGGTATCTCCTGAGCGTCTCTCCCTGCCACGATGCAGCAGCAAAGCCCGTAATTCTACTTCTGATTGTCTAAAGCTGCAAAGGACAAACCTTGAGAAGGAGAAAAATACATTAAAAGGTGGAATGCTGATGCACAGACTAAAAAAGTGCATCAGCTCCAAATACTTTCTGCGTGTGTTGGTTTGTCCTCTGTTCATTTTTAAGACTCATAGTTATTTAAGACCCAGGAAAGTTGGATTTACCCAGGGCACAATCAGCTCGAGATTGGGCCACTTTCCGTACCTGGTGCTACAGACTGGCGAGAGCCATACGTTAAGCCATTTGCAGATCTCAGATGTCTGAACAATGCTCTCAGTTGTATGACCTCATTTTTATGTGGCCTTATGAGGAACCAGAAGTTGGACTCGATGATCCTTGAGAGCAGCCTTGCAGAGAAGGACTTGGGGGTCCTGGTAGACAAGAAGTTGGATGTGAGCCAGCAGTGTGCGCTTGCAGTGCAGAAAGCCAACTGTGTTCTGGGATGCATTAGAAAAGGGATGGCCAGCAGGGAGAGTGAGGTGATTGTTCCCCTCTACTCAGCTCTTGTGAGGCCCCATCTGGAGTACTGTGACCAGGCCTCGGGCCCTCAGTACAGGAAGGACGTAGAGCTCTTACAGCAGGTCCAGAATAGGGCCACTAAGATAATCAGAGGGCTGGAGCACCTCTCCTGTAAGGAAAGATTGAGGGAACTGGGCTTGTTTAGCTTGGAGAAGAGCAAACTCCGGCGAGACCTCTTTGTGGCCTTCCAGTACTTGAAGGGAACATATAAATAGGAGGGAGAACAGCTGCGGATGGATAATGATAGGAAAAGGGGGAATGGTTTCAAAATGAGACAAGGGAGGTTTAGGTTAGATATTAGAAGGAAGTTTTTCACACAGAGGGTGGTGACACAGTGGAACAGGTTGCCCAAGGAGGTTGTGGATGCCCCATCCCTGGAGGCATTCAAGGCCAGGCTGGATGTGGCTCTGGGAGGCCTGGTCTAGCTGTTGGTGACTCTACACATAGCAGGGAAGTTGAAACTAGACGATCATTGTGGTCCTTTTCAACCCCAGCCATTCTACGATTCCGCGATCCTCAAGCATCCGTTCCGACTAGGGATATTCTGTGATTCAGACAAAAATAAACTCAACAAAGCTTATGTTTTGCCACGTGGAAAGGCGAACTTAGTAGGTGAATTACAAGAACAGGAATAGGAAGATCCTCAGACATAGAAAAAGCTGAGGGACTCAATGAGTGCTTTGCCTTGATCATCACGGGTGGCCAGGCTTCCCATCTCAACCAGGACCATGAGCCTCTAGATGAGGGTGTGGCAAGTGGTTTCTGTCCCACTGTAATTGTGGAACAAGTCCAAGTTCCCCTCACACATATAAGTGCATAGGGTGGATGATACCTATCCTAGGGTTCTGAAAGAGATGGCTGATGTGGTTGCCAAGACGTTCTCCATAACATCTGGAAAATCATGGCTGTCTGGTGAAGTCCCGGGTGACTGGAAAAAGGGAAATGTTACTCCCATTTTTAAGAAAGGGAGAAAAGAAGACCTGGGGAACTACAGGCTGGTGAGCCTCACCTCTATGCCTGAGAAGATCATGGAGCAGATCCTCCTAGAAACTATTTTAAGGCACATACAAGACAAAGAAGTAATTCAAGACAGTCAGCATGGCTTCACCAAGTCCAGATCGTCCCTGACCAGTCTGGTGGCATGCTGTGATGGAGTAATGGCTTCAGTGAACAGGGGAAGGGCGATGGATGTCTACCTGGACTTCTGCAAAGCCTTTTACATGGTCCCTCACCACATCCTTCTCTCTAAATTGGAGAGGTGTGGATTTGAAGGATGGACTGTTCGATGGATGAGGAATTGGCTGGCTGGACATAGCCAAAGGGTTGTGATCAAGGGTTCTATGTCAGGGTGAAGGCCGGTCCAGAGGAAGACCACTAAGATGATCAGAGGACTGGAGCACCTCTCCTTTGAAGAAAGGTTGAGGGAAATGCACTTGTTTAGCCTGGAAAAGAGAAGGCTTCAGGGAAACCTTATTGTGGCCTTCCAGTGTATATACAGGAGGGGGAAAGGTTGTTCACAAGGGTGACTGTGAGAGCAACTTTCTGCACAGCTTTTAACTGACTTCTATGATCACTTTCACAGATTTTCTTTTCTATGAATACACTAGGAATAGAGACTTTCTGCGAGTTTTATGCTAGACAACAAATTAATCCCAAGCTGGCAGCCCAAGCATACAGATGAATATTTCAGCAACAACTCATTCAATAGGGTATTTGCAGATGAGTGCTACCCACAGTCAAGGTGACCGCAGCCCAGAACACAACTGAAGAACTCAGAACCCTTTAGCCAGGCAGTCAGAGCAGCACTGTCACTGTAAAACTACATCACATAGTAACAGATACTAAAGGAAAGCACACAGGGGGACACCAGCAATTACATACCACATAGGCGCTGGGAACTGCACATCGAGGAGTCATTTCAGACTGGACACAATCACACACTATTGCAATAGCTCAGTGGTACAAACAGTGCCAGTGATGCAACTACAGCCAGACACTAGGGTTGGGCCACAAAGTACAGAGCTTCCAGATGAGAAAGGCAAGCAAAGCCCCCTTCAGGAAGGGTGGGGGGAAGCAGGAACAGAGAGCCTGCTGGAGACGCATCAACTTTTTGGCAAAGGAAATACATCAGTGTTGAAGTCCTCTTAGTAGGGAACAGCAGCAGCTGCAAAGCAGCACAGCTGCAAAGTCTGAAAGCACTCAGGAGAGGTTGGGGAGGGAGAAAAGAGGCAGGCCTACCCAACCTACAGACTACATACCATAATTCTCATGGGACTTCAGGAGCATGTGACACATATCTCACACCTTGGAGGAGATGGGAAAGACAACAACTCTATGGAGGCCTCACTTCTCCAGTGCTGGACACACCCCCATGCAAGTGGGAGCAGCAAAGCTGGCCTCAGCAGAACCTGCTGGCTTGCCTCTTTCTACAGCTGTGTGCTCTGACCACCCAAACCCCAGTGGCCAGCACAACTTTCTCCTGCACACATGGCTGCCTCAAAGGACTGGCATGTGCAGAATAAATACCAGCCCACTCGAATCAGAACAGTAGCCTACCTTCTCCTTGCTACCTGCAAGATGAATATTAGTGGAGACCAAGCACCATGAACAGAGGAAAATGAGAAAGAATTGGCATGCAAAATAGAGCATGAGCTGACAAGAGGTGCAATTTCCTTTGGAGCTGCCAGAGCTAAAATTCCATCAGAGAGGACAAGCCTGTGGGGAAGGACAACTCAAGTTTCAACCGTGGATGATGTTCCTCTAGATTAATCACTGTATTTGTCAAAATACTGTCCTCCATGCACAACAGCCAGTCCCTTTATATTATCTGCTTGTTAAGTAACCAGAGAAAGCAATACAAAGGAATGCCTAGAAAGGCTTTAAGACCCAAACCACCTAGGCCTCTTAATCAAGGCTACTAGTCCTCAAGGGCAGTAACAGCCAAGGCCCGTAAGTCAAACACCTCTGCATTTGTTCACACCAACCATTTCCTGTCCTTTCAGTTGGCCATGATCATCTGCAGGTTCACTTTCCCTTCACCTTCTCTTGGGTTTATCTATTTCTTAGAAACAGAGGTTCAGAGATTACAACACAGCCTTACGCAAGGGAAACTTTAGGATGCCACTAGGCTGAAACAACTCGGATGAAAACTTGTGATACTGAATGGAGGAAGGGATTGGCTCAGGCCTTCCTACACAGCCTCTGAAAAAAACCTGATTACATTTTTCATCTGAGTTTCATTATAAAAGTTTGCTGGTGCTCTGCCCAGAACATGTCTCCAGACCAACCCTACCAATGCAATCACAGTACTAGATTACCTTACCTGGTACTTCAGGGAAGCCTAAGCACAAAACTTATTAACACTTAATTGGTGCCCTAAAAATACTCAGTTGAGATTCTTTTTCCCCCCTAACCACAGAGAAAAGCAAGCTTTTAGAAGAACAGTGTTCTGCAATCTCCTCTTACTGCCTGCATACGGGAGGAGAAATCTACCCTTTCTGAATTGCTCTTGGGACTAAAGAGCAGATAGCTTTTCAGAGGGAGATGAGGAAAACAACTACTTAAAACTCCTTTCTCCAAGTCTGAATATATTTACAGGTGGGCAAAGGGTAAAAGCGAGGGAGTAAACTAGAAAGAAATACACTGGAAGGTATGGTAAAGTAACCTAGGGAAGAAAAAGAAAAAAAGTACGTATCTCCTTGAATAACTCCACTTAGTTCCACAACAGAAGGACAGGCAATGGGAATGACAGAAAAAGGTGACAAAATACAAACATTTACATATAGTCACATCCTTCAGTGACCAACTGACTGATAATCATCCCTTGCATATTACATAAATCAAATCTTCAGAAAATCTTTAACTTTTACGGTCTGTTGAAGAGATCGTAACCACCACAACTACAGCAGGTAGAATCTGTTATTTTATTTTTTAATTAAACACATATTAAGAGAAGAATAATGCAGGAAAAAGGTTACTCCAACTGCACATCTTGCGCTACAAACTGAGACTGGATTTCAACTCACCTAGCATGTTATCCATATGCTTGCTTTTGGTAATGGCCCAAGGTTTGCTCTGTAGTGAAGGAAGAAGCCAACCACAGCTATACAAAAATTTATCCTCTTTTCAGATTAGTTTCTGTGATGGGTGGGAGGAACTGCTCTACAGAAACATCACTGTTTTTCATTGTTGACAGAGGAAATCCAGGGAACTAGTCTAAACTAGACTTCTAACTACAGTGACTGAAATTAGGGTGGGAGTCATCTCCCCTAACAGGGTCTTCAATTTGTTTCCTTCCAGGTGCCAACTAGTTCTGTAGTCTAGTGCAAACATTACTTGCACAAAAATACTTTGGGCTTCAGTTCACTGGGGAACAAAGGGAAAGAAGTTAAGGAGGAACAGGGACCCATTCTTTAAGTCAACATTAAGTAAAAACCAAAGAGGTCTGATGTTTCCTTGCAAAGGTGCCAGGCACTTCATAACTTCTTTTCTGATGCTTATGAGCTGAGGAGTGCTGCTCTGGATCACCTGGCAATACCAACACATCTTACTGGTGACTTCACAGAAGTCACTTTCGGGGAATTTGCTCCAACTGACACTCATTGGCAGTCTGAAACCTTCCAAGAACATCTACTAAAGAAAACACACACACACACACACACACACACACACACACACACACACAAACAACATTAAGAGAATCATAAAGCTTAGTGGCGATGAGAGAGAGAAAAGTAGAAAAAGAAATCTACCACCTGGCTTGCAAAGTAGTTTCACTTCTCTGTGGTGTGGCAGGAACACTACTGATTAGAAATGGTAAGGAGGTTGGCACACAGCACTGAAACAGCTGCGACTTGCTGCAATACCTTTAAAAAATTGTTTGATTCATCTCCTCTGGCTGCTGTCCATTCTACTTTATCAATTTATTCAAAGTAAGCATTAAAAGCTCTTCAGTATCTCATAATTCTCACTACTGCTGAGCAGAAACAATTGCCAAGTGATATATCTGTCCCACAGTGTCTGTTCATCACTGAGTGTGGAGGTTTCCAAAAGTTCAAAGTAGAACTTCTCCAAGTTTCCAATTCCCACATCCATATGACAGCTGAACTGCACAGAATTATTTTAGGTGAGAAATCAGACACAATATGCCCAGAACAAGTACCAAGTCCTGCACAGGATTCCTTGAGGAAATTCTGTGTTGTTTTCTCTGAAAACAGCACACAACGAACTTCTTTTCACTTCAGACACTCTGGTGCTTAGCTACAGCTGCTGTTGAAGACAGAGGGGAACAAAGCAGCCGTGCCTGGAGAAGCCTCAGTCTACTAAGGAGCTGGGAGCACCAAGTGCCAGCCCTACCTGGCCTCAAAGGAAATCAGCAAAGTGCACACAGTGCTCTGGCTATGGAGCAAAGCCCTAGGCAGCCAGTCCTGACTGCAGATACATATGCAATCATATGAGGCGAGGGGGAGGGAACAAGCATTTAATCTCTCTGACAGTGTTTTCAGTCAAAGACATGAAAAATAGTTTTCTTCAAGTCCCATTTCTTGTTCAGCTCTGCTGTTACAACACAAGTTAAGCTCTATGCCAGTAGCTAGTGTCACTTGATAGCCTACTAAACCTTTGTTAAGCAAGAGGATTTGCATGCTATTATCAACAAAACCATAAATGTCCCAGGCTACTGCAAAACCACCTCAGCCATGATTAAACTGTGACCACCGCCTTTTCCCCTTTTCCAGTGTTAGTCGATACAGCAGCATACCTCCCCACCCCTAGCCAGTTGGTAACACAGGCCCAGCCTGCCCCATCTGCAGCCTGCATGGGCACATGCTCTGGAGCCCACAAAGCCCTCACTCCATAGCATGGCTTCATCCTGCTCCCTGAGGGCCTGCAGAGGCCCTGCTCTGTCCTTCAGTCACACCATACCAGTGCCCTGCCCCAGTACCCATCCGTCCGCTTCTAGCCCTTGCAACAAATGACCCCTCTTCACCCATCCCACAGAACTTCACAGATTTTTCTACTTCTAACAGTGTCTTGGTTGACATGTTATGTATTTTTAAATAGAACTCCTGACAAGGAGGGGCTCAATATCTACAAAGTCACAGCAGAGACACACAGAGTCAAAAAAATGAAAACCTCACCACATAATACAGGGAAAGCTACTCCCTTGTAAAACAAAACATCTGTGCAAAGGCAATAGATTGGTATGCCCATATGTACCCTTGGGCTGGATATCAACACACAAGATAAAACAGGAGGAAAGAAAGGCTATAATGAATCATAATAAACAAACTGTGAGGGGAAACAAAACTGGGAAGTCTTTTAAAATTGTTTACGAGCTAAGGGAAGCTTAACTTGATGCACCTCAGGTAGCAGAGCAGAGACACTGTGATCCAAGGAGATGCTTCCTGTGTGAAATGCAGAATCAGGAGTAAGTCAAAAAGAGCAAAGACCCCTGAGAATGGCAACTATCACTGCTGCATTTTTACTGTGCAAGCAACAATCGCTCTGAAATCATGTAAACACACAGGGTACAGCACAGGGACAGTCAAATGGCAGATGAGTGGAATGCACAGAAAATACTGTATTTATATGTACACAATGCTATAGTACATATTTCAGTCACTCCAGCAATGAAAGGGATTTGTCCACCTTTAAATTTCCCTATCACTGATCCTAATTCGCTGAGACCAGCTGTTTTTCCTCTAGTTTTCTTTGACTTGCTTTTACTTTTGTGGGCTTTTCCTTATGGTTTGAGGTCTGTTTGTTATTTTTTTTGTTGGGTTTTGTGTTGGTTGTTTTTTGGTTTTTTTTTTGGTCTGTTTTGTCCTTCATTGTTCTCCTTTGTGTTCCCTTGTTAGCCTACTTGCGTCCCTCCACTGCCAGCTTTTTTAATCCTAGACCCTCAGGAGTTCATTTGTGGATCCCTTACTAGAAGGGAATCCTAACCTCTGACCAAGGCTTATAAGCACTGCAAACAAAACAATGAAATTATCACAAATGTGATAAACTTATGGACAATAATCTCCAGCAGAACAAGAAAAACACAGCTCCACTTGGCAATGATGCAGAACCCCTGATTAACATAATTGAAGAGCTTTTGTGCTCTCCTAGCAGATTAAACAATTCAGAGTTACCAAGTCTTTGGACAGACCCAAATGAAGAGATCAACTTCTCCTCAAAGAGACCACCCACATGCTCTCTTTCTGCTATTCTCCGTGCCCTTCTGGTCAGGCTCTACTGTTAGTGAAACTGAAGTGTGCTAGAAGTACTGAACAGCATTCATTTGGATTCTGATTACAGCTGATACGTTACAGATTCTGATTACCAAGGCAGAAAAAAAAATAGTGTTGTACTTCATTTTTCTAATTCCAGCTTACATGTGTGCCAATGCACTAAACAGACATACTGTAAATGTTCATGAATTTTGTGTCTGAAAAGAAAGAACTGAACTGTCCTCCCTCACTTCAATCTAGCAGAATCACAGAAAGCATATACTTCCCTGAAGTCAACCTCCATGAGACCTGAACCCATTGTCACTGTCATGCTACCATTTGCTGCAGTTAAATCTTCAGTCCCATAAGGACTCTTGTATGGTACACTGAAGAACCAGAATCTAGCTAACTATTGCTGTTGTTTTCAACTGTTAGAAACTATGACTGAGGCAAAGTTCGCGTCACTTCAAAAGTGTTATGACATGAGGTACATCTCATACCACTCACAATTTGAATAGACAGCAACGAAGGGAGCAGTTTTTGGAAAAGGAAAACTACCAGCTTACCAGGATTGACATTAAACCAAATTTTATGCCTGTGAGCGGGGGGGGAGGGGAGAAACAGAAAAAAAAAGAAAAACCCCAAGATGTGGCTGGAGACAATTGTTGTTACAGAATAACTTTCATGCACAGTAATCTGTACAGGATGTCCCCTGCAACTATCATAATTTTTATTAAGAATATATGCTCATAATTTCTCAATGTCTCAATATGAGGACTAGTACAAATAGCTGAGCAGTTTCAAAAGCAGACATTCTCAGTACCCAACTTCAAGCCCTGTGGGTAAATTTTTGGACTAATTTTGCTGTTTCAGCAGATGAGCAGAAAGAACCCTACATCTCTAGATCACACTTCGATTGTCTCAAACCAGTTTAATGCAACCTCCAGCTTTTGGCACCTTTATGAGAACACTGCTCTCCCCCAACTACTGTCATCATTTGAGTCCAAGAAGATTTAATGCTGAGAGAAGTTTCCCAGAATCACAAATACTGTATGAGAAATGGAAACGTAAAGCCCTCAGTCTGCACTCCCATAGTCATCTTAATCTTCCTCTGCACCTTACTGCACTGTTAACTGGCATCTCCTGACGGGAAACGAGGGTTAGAAAAGAAGTCAGTCCTTGTTAAGTGCATTTGGAGAAGGCTGTTGACCAGTTACCCAGTTACATTTCAAAATCCAAACGAGAAAGGACAGTGTAAGAATGACTCCAAAGAAAAGGGAGAAAGAAATACTACACTTGGACACTAATTAGCAAAGAACTGACAACAAAACAGAAGGGACTTCTAAGATGTAGAAGAAATGCAAGTGTAAGCTCGAATTCACAGTTTCTTCTAAGTATTATACTCACATAAGATAGAACAACAGTGGAGTTCCTTTATTTTCCCAGTTTTGCAATTTTTTTTTTTTTTTTTATGATTGAAGTTACCTATTTCCTCCTACTGTGAAATGAAAGTAGACAGAGTCTATATTTCATTACTTTAATAACATTTTTTTTAATGACAACACAGTTACACATGAGTGGAGGTGCTGTGCATTTATTACTGTTGAAACCACCTCACAACTTGACTCAGACAACACCTTAGTTCAGATTTTTAGAGTACGTCAAAGGGAGTAAAAAGAATACTTATTTAAAAAGAAAACAAACTTGAAGCCTGGTCACAATGACAAACTATAAAAATCAGGAATTTGTAAGTGTACAGTCACGTATGCTGTAGGTAACTTAGTACCAAGACTTCAAAGCTCTGAAAAAGACCTTTGCTTCAGGTATCTAAGAAAAGAATTACGCAGACAAGCCCATCCACACCCCCAAAGTGTCTGCCAACTATAGAATTTTTCACTATTACAAATCCAAACAGTACAATGAAACCTTGAAGCAATAATTTTACTTTGTCTGCAGTGACATTCAGGACACAGTTGACTGGAAAGAATATACCACCCACACCAAATCTGCTAGCTACAGAAGTGGATACCCACTAGTTCTGAAAGTGAAACTTCACCATGCCGCTTCACCCTGTTGCTTTTCAAGAGAAGGACTAAAAGAAATCTACGAGGGGCTGTTTTAGATTTTAGCATGCAGTGGTTTATCTCCTTTAGTAGATACTGTTCAGCAAGAGTTTTCACTTTACACTTCCAGTAAATCCAAAATTAACGCACTTTATTGCTTCCATACCCTGAGTTACTGTCTGCCTTTAGAGCACTTCCACATCAGCACCTGCATTGTTCTGTTCTAGGCTCTTTATTAACCCTTTTTTTTTTTATTATTATTCTTTAGTATTTGTTATTCTTCTGAATAACCTACTGGAAAGTGGGAAACGAACCAGCTCTCAGATTGAGAAGGAACAAAACAGTCAGCTATGGCCACTCTATCTCCTGTTAGACAACATGTGACTTTCAGTCCTCCTTCGGTTCCTGCTGCTCACCTCCTTCCTGCTTCTCTCTTTCCAAGGACTTGCTTGACCCCCAACTCTTCCCCATTAGTTGGATGACTGATTAAATTCAACAATAACTTTAAGTAAGAAGCAGATATCGCTGTTCCCTCCTCTCTGCTTCTACATCTGTCTCATCCTACAGATGCTTATAACACAAATGCTTATAACAATGCAATTAAGATCAGACTCTGAAGTCTTGTCCCCATTATTTATCAAGGTGGGAAAAAAAAGAAAAAAGAAAAAACACCAAAGAACAACTGCAAGTAAGTTACAAACATCATGGAGTATAACTGCCTCCACAAGCCTAGAGTGGTAGCAGATTTTACATACACAGAAGGTCACTGTTCTTGGAAGCAAGGACTACTGAAGTCTTGCTCATTTTTATATGGTCACTCCAATTGAACTCTTCCTATTTGCAAATTGCAAATTTGCATATACATGTTGCAACTGATTTTCTTGATGTTAATACTCAATCACATGTTTTACAATATTTCATGTGTTTAACTTTTTAGTTCAGAAAAACCGGCCAAACAGGAAGAGAATGCCTGCTAGTAATTTAACCCTTCCACGAGACTCCATTTGCCACATTAATCTTCCCCTCTTTAACCCCACATCTCCCATTCTCCTAGTAACTGCACCATTTACTTGTGCCCAGTCTATTATATTGCTGCTCAGTTAATTTATTTTCAAGCTGCATTGAGTACGCATTTGAATCCAGATCAAGCAAGACTGACAGAATCCTAAGAGATTTTCCAGCAGTTCCCTGAAAGACTCTGAACACCTTCCTAATTCCACTCTCACCCTCCAGAGGACATACCTGACATCTGTACTTGGGATCTTACCTCATAGGACAGCCTGCACCAATGCTGACCTGATGAACACACATTGGAAGTTATGAAAAAGTCAATTCAAAGTCAAAGGATAAAACATCTCCAACTTATCTGTATCTCTCGTTTCAGCATCATGTCATGGAGCTGAAAAAAAGTCTCTGCTACTTCTGCTAAAGAAAAAAACTCCTATGATCACACTAGACTGCTGGTACTCACCCACAGAGAAGTCAAGTACTCTGACTTGAAAGCTCTAACACCATGCAGCTCTCAAGCCTGGACACAGAAGCATTTTACAGTTGGGGGTTCAAAGAACTGCAGGCTGAAGGCGGGCAAGAAAGAGGGGCTTACTTTCTACTAAAACTGATATTTCTGCGTATCTGTGACTAATGTCGTCCCTGACTTCTTTCATCACCTTACTTCCAAAAGTCACAACAACCTGAAGAAAAAGCCAACATATCTGAGGACTAACATTGATGCTGTTTCTCTAAAGCCATGGCAAACCTGCAAGACTCTACAAGACTTCAGTACTACTCATGAAATAGCTAAGTATCACCTTACTATTTTGGAAATCTGTCTATATTTGATAGAAACAACAAGAAATCTGGAGCTGCCAGCAGGAGTAGGGGGGTGATCATCCTTATGTACTCAGCTCTGGTGAGGCCACACCTCAAGTGTCGTGTGCAGTTTTGGACCACTCACTACAAGAAAGACATCAAGGCCATGGAAAATGTCCAAAGAAGGGCAACAAAGCTGTGAGTGGTCTGGAGCACAGGTCTTAGGCGGAGTAACTGAGGGAGCTGGGATTGTTTAGTCTGGAGAAGAGAAGGCTCAGGGGAGATCTTACCACTCTAAACTTCCTGAAGTGAGGTAGTGGTAAGCTGGGGTCAGTCTCTTCTGCATAACTGGCAATAAGACTAGAGGGAATGGCTTCAGGTTGCACCAGGGAGGTTCAGTCTGGATACTGGGAAAGATTTCTTCCCCAGACGACTGGTCAGGCATTGGAACAGGCTGCCTAAGGAGGTGGTTGAGTCACCATCCCTGGAGGTGTTTAAGACATGTTTAGATGTTGTACTAAGGGACACTGTTTATTGGAGAAATATTGGTGGCACGTGAATGGTTGGAATGGATGATGTCATAGGTCTTTTCCAAACTTGGTGACTATATGATTTTATGAACATCAATATTCTGACACGAAAATACTGAACATCGGAAGCTCTCCTGATGTTTCTACAGGACTGAGTTCCTGCAACCATCCATTTATTAGTGACACCCTAGAAAAACAAAGTTGTTTAGCCCTATTGTGCTTTTCCAGTATTCTTTTTTCATGATCACTGCCTTAGGGGCAGCGTATTGTAGTTACATGCTACTATTCTAATGAGTAAGCAATGTTCAGAAGACAAGCATCCTGATAAAAGGATTATTCTGGATTCTTTTAAGAGTATCACACCACTATCTCTTACATTTCCATCTTTTGTTTTAATACTGCGATAACTCTCCATCTACATTCACTGCATTCCTTTTAAGTTTAAATAAAGTGCAGTAAATTCTGTTTGGCTTTCATCTGGAGGCACTTAGTTTACAACTGGTCCTTCAATATGAAATTCCGTTTGTACTGGCACAATGGATTCTCATAAAAACAATTATAAATTTAGCAGAACTCTATTATGCTACAACTCCTTGTTTCTATCTTGACTGACTATGCAGTAGTCCATGCAGTTTATTTGGTTACATGAAGAACCACTGTTCATTTCACAAAATTTATCTTTTTCTGTTAGTATCTACTTGGCATCCTAAAATGACATCCACTTTTTTTGGATCCACATTCACGATTGCCAACAAATTACACGATATACCTGCTGTTCTGCCTTCAGCCACACAGAATTTTACCTTCTCCAAGCCCACAAATAATGAAAGCGGACAAGCAAGCAAAAAAGTACAAAAAAAAAAAAAAAAAAAAAAAAACAAACAACCTGAGATTCCTCAAGCAAACAAGCACTTTCTCACTCTTCCTTCTGTAAAGGAAAATACCAACAAATCTTTTCCTGATTTACTGACCTTCCTATGGGTTAACATCTCTGTACACTATTTACCAACAGGAGATCCCTGATTCCCTCCTCTTATTAATTAATCTTTCTGCCATTTCACAGTCTCTGCCACAGTCAGTCGCAGCCTTTACACATGGCAAGAGCAGACTGCCTTCATCGGGTAGAACTAGTCACAATACAACTGAAAACAAAAACAATACAGTTGAATCCTTCCTTATAACTGACAAACTTCCTCACAGCCTTCAGGATGTTACGCCTTATTTACAGAAGCAATAAAGCAGCCCTTCTCCTCAGTTAAACTGATGTGGTGAGCAAAGCAATGATACTTATCTATGCATAGATGGCTTTTGTGGTCTCCTATCTGTTCTTACTCTTAAATCCCACAAAATATATATGATCCATGCATATAGTTGTCTCTCATCTGTGACACATCAACCTACAGATTTTAGTTGTTCTTGCTTGTCAAGCCACCAGTACCTCTAGATGTTTAAGAGCCACTTCTTCAAGCACTGTTCAACTTCCCACCTTCATCTTACCACTTCCAGTATGAAATGCTCCTGCAGCCACAGATGTAGGTAGACCTAGATTCATCCTGCCTTAATTAAGGAAATCATGCAAGGCTACCTTAACTCACTCACTACAGTATCTTTATAATTACCACGCAAGGAAAAATAAAATACTCCTTATAAGTTGGATGCAAAATATTGTTATATTTTTATTATATAACTTATTGTTATAAGTTATAGGGGAAAAATTTAAATGCTTGGGACACACTGGCTCTTATGCAGGTTTCAAAGAGAAGCACGGGCCTGCATGCACATATTCTTCCAACAATTTGTTCATAATAACACATCATATCTCCTTACAAACTGTGCCTTGCCACACTTTCATGATCATGACTATGAAACAACCAGCACTACAGTGAACAGGCAAACAGGGTGGATGGGCATTTTCCTAGAGAAACCAAAGATCTAACTTCTGCTCTGCAGGCATTTCTCTCAATAAAAAGGCAGGGGACATAAGGTCATCACATTCCTTATTTCGGGAAGAGCCTGAGGTACCTATCCATTGGCAGCAGTGGTGGCCACTAAACACCTCTTCCACTCTCACACAGTCACAACAGTTTCAGGGGGTCAACAGGCAACTGGACTGGGAAAACAGCTGAAGTAGAGCATAAATCAGCACAATCCAAAAAGTTAGACGGTTCATCATGCAGAATCACTGACAGCAGACCGAGGACAAGCGATGACTACAGCCAACAGAGGAGGAACAGGTACTCTGTGAGATGGACGTCAATAGAGTCTGCAAAAGCCACCACTGACATTAAGAGAAGCAGATATAAAACCATAGTCAGAAATACAATGGTTTGACCAACAGAACCAGGGTTACTTCCACATTAATAAACACACAGAGGTAATCACTGTCCACTCTACATACAGCTCAGCTCTCCTAAAATATACACAAGACTCTGCTGTATAGTTTTTCTCCCCTAAGATGCTTCTTCTCTAAAGATGAATACAGTATCAGCTCCAGGATGCTCCATATAGTACACATCATGCTCCATGGATTAAGGCTACTTTTATTCTGAAAATACTAACAAGTCCAGCAAGACAAAACTACAATCAGTAGCCTTTAAAAGTAAATATGCGTAAGTATCCCTATACAATAAGAATAAGCTACCCAGTAAATGCAATTCACCTACCTGATACCCCGTCCCTGGAGGTGTTCAAGACCAGGTTCAATGGAGCCCTAGGCATCCTGGTCTAGTATTAATATGAAGGTTGGTGGCCATGCCTGTGGCTGGGAGGTTGGAGCTTGATGATCCTTGAAGCCCCTTCCAACCCAAGCCATTCTACGATTTCTCACATACTATCCTGCATAAACATAACCAAGAACATAAAAACCACCCTCCAAGGTGCTTGGAAACATTCAAGAAGTGTGAGAAGAAAAAATCCCAAGTTGCAGTTCACCAGCTGTGCACAAGTCACTAGTGACCTAGTTTTCACAAACATGTATGATAACTTCAGCAGGAGATGAGTTCTTTAACACAGGTGCAAACAGAGCCAAAGATCCCAGTTCAGCACTTCTTATTCAACTTACTCAAATCTCTCAAAGATTCTCTACAGTCCTGCATCCAGAATTAGCTATTACATTAATGAACATAGAAATCCAGAATTATAATTTTCATGCACACGCAGTAACTTTCAGTATGGTCAACACTCTTCAGAGATATTAATTTAAAAGCCTGAACCAACAATTCAGGATTTTCTCTAAGCTGTAGCTTTCTCAAATCGATATTTGTAAATCATGTTTCATGTTTCCAAGGAAACCAAGTAGGCAGTACCTCTTGCAAACAGCTCCTTCAATATACTTTTCACGGTTACACGGCTCACTGAAGTTTTTCCTGGTGTCACAAAAGAAAGAAGTTATACTTTTCCTTATACCTTCCAGAAAAAAAAAAAAAGCTTGCAGAAGCAACCAAAGCAACTTCCATGATAGGAACATATAGAAATCCCTGTTGACTTCCCAATGTGAAGAATACATATAACCCTAGTATTTCTTTGCTTTTCTGTAGTAATTTTCCCAGTGATCTTAAAATGTTCAGGGTAAATAGCAGTACATTCATTTTACATATGTAAAAGTGAAGCACTTCTTAAATGACTTTGAAATTATCAGTCAGTACACCACCTACAGAAGTCTTAACATGTCACCACCACCCCAGAAATGTATTATGCATCTCATAATAAAGGTTCAAATGTTAATGAAGAAGAAGATCAAATCTAAAACAACACATCGTAATATAATTTCTTTGTTTGTCAAGTAAGAAAAATAATAAAAGAGAACTGTTTAAATCAGCTTAAGGAACGATCAGCTTAATGGATCCTGTGAACAAAATAAAACACCAGAGCCACATGATGTACTCGAAGTCATTCTGTGGATGAGAACTTTGGAAAAGGGAAGGTTATCAGCAAAGTAACAACAAAATCATCTATCTGGAGAGGAAGAAAAAGTAATCTATAAAAAAAATTAATAAACCTATGAATTTCACTTTGATTCACATGAAGATTTCAAACTTTAAAAATAAACAAATGAAATGCCTGCATCAGTATTTCTGTGCTCTTGCAAACTTTTCCAAAGTTGTATAAAATTTCAGTTTCCTAAAAAACTGGTGATGGTGTCTCTACAGTTACGTTCCTGAAGAATATTATTTGCCCAAACATCCTTCTTGAGAAATAGAGAGTTTTACCAAAAAAATCCAGTCTAAAAAACAATATACATCATGCTTCCTCATCTGTCCACATCTACCTGCAAGACACTCCCATAGAACTGCTTAGCGTTGAAAATACATAATCAAAATTCATTAGGACACTGCAACTGATTCAGTCAGAAAAAAGCTACACATCTGGTAACAAAATGTATTCTGATGGCTGAGAGAAACATGAGCCCTTCAAGAAAGGACCACAACCTCCTCCTGCCAGAACAGACACCAAACCAAATCCATGGAGCAAGACAGTAAGAAAGATTTATTGTTATCCACACAAATCTGCAACCTGCAGGAATCCAGATTTGAGAATACCACACAAAATCACCCTGCATGTTCTCAACAAGTGTAGAAGTAGCTGCAGAACTGTTCATACAGCACCAAAAAATTGAACCCATTAAAAAAAGAATCACTTTATATAATGTACCAGGCACTACGTTAGCTATACAAACTTTCTTGGCAAGCAGTGAAAGCCAATTCCTGTTTAAAAAAAGGTCTCAAAAATTGTCTGTAGTATGACAAACACCATTCTACAGCTGATGATTGATTGAGATGTTACTAATGGAAAAGATCTTCAATGGGTAACATCATGCTGTCTGTGCTGCTTTAAAACTATATTCAGCATCCAATAGCTTTTAAAAGATCTTCAATCACTGTTCAGCAACGGTGGGTTATCTTTATGCCACTTCAAAACAAACACACATGCACGTGTTAGTTTACTTTTCTTGGGACTACTTGTGTCCTTCCCCCATCCTAAGCCCCACAACTTGATTTCAGTTTCTCTCCCCTGCAACCTGCCTTCGCTCCACTTCACTTCTTCACTTCTTTACAGAGAGAGTGGTGAGGTGCTGGAACAGGCTGCCCAGAGAGGTCATGGATGCCCCATCCCTAGAGGTGTTCACGGCCAGGTTGGATGGGGCACTGGGCAGCATGGTCTAGTATTAAATAGGGAGGCTGGTGGCCCTGCATGTGGCAGGGGGGTTGGAGACTCATGATCCTTGAGGTCCCTTCCAACCCTGGCCATTCTGTGATTCAATCACACAAATGGGAAATAGATGAGAAACAGCAGAAATGCTCTCAAAATATACTGGAGCCATTTCTCAACACAACAAAACACCATGAAAAGACATACGAAAGGCAGCCCCTGTCCAGTGTGCAAGAACAGGAAAAGGCTCAAGGGAAACTCCTAGACCACAACCCAAGTCATTGTCACCTTGACCCTGACGTACAATCATAGGATCACTTGGGCTGGAAGGGACCTCAAAGATCACCTACTTCCAACCTCTGTGCCGTGAGCAGGGTTACCAACCATTAGATCAAGCTGCCCAGAAACTCATCAAGCCTGGCCTTGAATGTCTCCCAGTTAGAAATCAGAAGGACACAAAACGCTTGTGACAGCCACCCTTAACAGAAGAAATGGAGTTGCCTTCCACATGGTAAGCTGTGAGGTATCACAGATTTTCCCAAAGGTAATACAGTCAGCAGCGAGGAGATGCCACGTGCAGTTCCAGCTGTCTACTGCATTAACTCAGAAAATAATGGGTTACTGCTTTACCACAGTGTTTTCAGGAACTGCTGTAATAAATCTTCAGCAGAATTTCAGGACTCCAGGGACCTGTAACGTGCTATGTGATCTATAACACAAAAATATAAATTAAGCAATGACTGGTTTTTACATTTAGAAATGCATGCAATGGAAACTAATGCTGCATTCAAAAAATAAAAAAGCTTGGAAGTAAAAAAAAAAAGCCTAACTAACACTGGAGAAAACAAGCAGTATTACTGGTGAAGAACAACATGTAACATCTGAAGCTTCCACTTTAATAAAAAATGATATCATTAATAGCATATTAGGATTTTAAGCTAATGGCTGTATATGCTTTAGGTTCACATTTCTTCCTTTGCCATGTGAAGAGCTGCACTCAGAATACAGAGTTCAAAAGCTCCATGGAGAGCTGTTCACAAGGCTGAAACACTATTCCTTGACTGTAAGAGGCTACTTCTTAATAAACTGGTGGTCCATGAAGAGCATAAAAATCATGAATAGTACTAAGTCCAACAGAGTAAAGTACAAGCCCAATTCAAGCACTCTACTGGAAGCCTAAATAAAGTTATCACAGAGTGAAATGAAAGCCAGTTTACAAGCAGGAGGATGTGGAGCAAAAACTGGGATTGTAACAGATGATGGAAGATAAATTTGATTTTAGAAAGGTGATGTCTCCCCACAGTCCAATCAGTTCTGTAATAGTTTTGTATGAGACGTATAGGATTTGCTTTTGCAATCTATTTCTCTTTCCTTCTTTTAAAACACAGATAAATAAACATTGATTTGAACTTCTCTCAAAAGCAGAACAAGATACTATTTTGGCGAAGAGCCTTAACCGAATGTATTTCTAGCGCTCTTCACCTGGTGAGCTGATTTTTTTTCCCCCAGACAGCTTGAAGCATTAATAATATCTTTCTTCTGAACAGCTCCTTTCAGTTTACAATGGTACTTGTTCCTAAGCCTGATCCTTCTGACATGATCTACAGTAGTTACAATAACGTGGAGAAAGAAAGTGACAGAGCCAACAAATGTCCTTTTTCTTCCTCAAGAAGGAAGAGGAGACTTAACACTTCCAACTTGTACAGTTTTTGATAACACTGCATCCGACATACCTCTATCTGAATCCAGGAGAAATACAAGCAGAAACAGAGTTATTGCGCTGAAGTACACTGCATACACTGGAAAAGCTGCTAAAGTAAAAAAAAAAAAAAAAAAGTTTTGGCCTATTTCAAGAAGTTAAGAAAAAGTTGAGGAAAAAAGAGAAAAGTCTATATTTGGTTTGGTTTCCTTATGAAAACAAACTTCTCCACTATCATATTTTTACAATCGGAATACATAGAAATTAAGCTTTATTTACTTATCTCCTTGAGAAGACCAGGGAAATAGAGCAGCACATATGAAAGCAAGTCTCTAAGAAGTCTGAAATAATTATAGGAAAAAGCCCCAGTTAGTTTGAGTATCAGCAGGACATCAACGATGAAATTACTGTGCAAGAGCAGAACTTCCTGAGGTTGAGCCAAACTCAGCAAAATCACCTGATA
Source organism: Meleagris gallopavo (assembly GCF_905368555.1). Lineage (NCBI taxonomy): Eukaryota > Metazoa > Chordata > Aves > Galliformes > Phasianidae > Meleagris > Meleagris gallopavo. The sequence goes on along the minus strand of NC_139404.1, from coordinate 153,256,425 downwards.
TTCATACTCCCTCTTTTAGAAATGGTATGGTTAACTAGCAGCAATTACAAGGGGGAAATTGAGTACCTGAATTGCATTATTACATTTGAAATGATCCTGGATAAAAATGGAAAGAAAAAATGGTGAACAAGAGACAGAAAGGTCTCAAGTAGTACAACAGAACATAAGCACAGTAGACATTTCAGAAAAGGCACTTAAGAAATGGTGATGTCGTTATATGAGAGAAAGTGAAACCTCTATAAAAGTTACTTTCACATGCAGCTTCACAATGTGAAAAGATGCGCACTTCTATCTTTTGACAAAGATTAATACTTCTAGAAAAAGCCTAACAAACAGTAGTCTAAAACCTCTACAGTAAAGACAGTCTTTAATAAAGAACTAGTCTTCTTGAATTGTTATTATGAAACTAATGAAAAAAATCTAATTTTTATTTAAAATTATTCTTCTCAAAAAAGTTGAAAAAATAAAGTTTAAAATTGTAAAAATTATTTAAACTCCTTTTATTGTCCACATTCAAGCAGTACTCACTTGTTGAGGTTTCAATCAAATGACCATTAGTAATCTGATAAAAGTTACAGACTAAACAAAAATGAAATGTAGTGCACTAACCAATAAGCAGGTGCACAAGAGCATCATCTCTTTCACAGCCTATTCTACTACTACGCACCACTAGACAGCCCACATAGAAGTTAAAAAAATGTACTAGGAGCAAAAAAACACAACAAATTTAATTTCTCTTCCAATCTTTTAGTATAAATAATATGCTGAAGAATGATACATACTAGTTCTAAAACTCTCAAGTACAGTTTGAACAGAACCTGCGAGTTTCATCTATTTCTCCTTCTTTTATTACACTTACCCATTATTTAATATAAACCTTAATTTTAACAGCAAATACTTTTTATTAAGATTTTTATAATAACCAGGCACATTGAAAATAGACATAAATAATGCAAATAATTTAAGTGATGATTCCTACAGTTTAGGAAAGTTCCAATTTCTACCTAAGCATAGCTTGTATGAGTCAGTATTAAAACTGAACGATCCAGGAAATAATAACTCCTGTTTTAATGCAGTTTTATTAACTCAAAATTTCAACAGAAAAATCAAAAAATTAATCACAGAATCATAGAATGGCCTGGGTTGAAAAGGACCATAATGATCACCCAGTTTCAACCCCCCTGCTAATACAGAAGTATACTTATACATGTATGTGTGTGTGTATATATATATATATATATATATATATATGTATACATATATATACACACACATATACACACACACTATATATATATATAATATACATATATACATACATATACTATACTATATATATATACTATCTGTATATTAGATGTATTACATATATATAGCATATATATATATATGTATAAACATAAAGGGTGTGTTTTTTCTTAGCTAAAAGTGGCTTATGCAGTATGTAAAGATTTCTCCTGTTTATCAGCATGCCGAACATCCTTTAGACAATGGACAGCACTGGAAACAACACGTAAGTGTACAGTAAAAAAAAAGTTTAAACTGATTGTTTAAACAAAGGTTTCCTGCTTCCTACTTTGAAGTAAAAATTATTTCAATCAATTCTCCCCAACAGCTGCAAATTAAAACACTATTCAATTATGCAAACTCCAGAAACAAAAAGAGAAGGAATCAACAGAAGACTGGCTGACCACTCACTTAAGAGACAAGTACAATGGCTGGAAGCCAAGTATATGGATGAATTCAGGGCACAAATAAGGCACAAAGCTTAGGGGAATTATAAATACCTGGAACTGCTTTCTAAAGAATACAGGTGATTCTTTATAGCATTATGATCATGTATTCATAAATGATCTAACTCCAGCAAAGTATATTGGCTTAATGCAAGTCTAGGTGATGTTCTCTTGATGACTCAATTCAAACGGAATTAGCTTATTGTGGCAGTATTATCTGATCTTCAAAATAACAAATCTACAACCTGATCCCACAGAATCATAGGATACCCTGAGCTGGAAGGGATCCAAAGGATCATTGAGTCCAACTCCCAACTACACACAGGACTACCCAAAATTCTACCTGAATGTCTGTGAGCACTGTTCAAAGCACTCCTTGAACTCCAGCAGCTCAGTGTCATGCCCATTGCCCTGGGCATCCTCTGTTCAGTGCCTGACACCCTCTGGTGCAGACCCTGTCCCCAACCCCCAGCTGCCCTTGCCCTGACACAGCTCCATGCCGTTCCTTCAAGCCCTGTCACTGTCACACAGAACAGAGCTCAGCACTGCCCTTCTTTTCCTTGTGAGGAGCTGCAGCCACCATGAGGCCTCCCCTCAGCCTGCTCTGCGCTGAACAAATAAAGGATCTTCAGCTGCTCCTCATACGTCTTCCCCTCCATATCTTTCACCATCTTTGGAGCCTCCGTTTGGACACTGATAGCTTTATGTCCTTCTCACTCTGGCACCCAGCCTTGCCCCCCAGTGCAGGAGGTGAGCCCTCACAGCACAGAGCAGAGCAGGACAGCCCTTCCCCAGATAGCCGTGTTGCTTCCCAGGGTATGGTTGGCCCTTTGGGCTGCCAGGGCACACTGCTGACTCATGTTCATCTTGTCTTCAACCTGAAACCCAGATTCCTCTCTGTAAGGCTGCTCACCAGCCTCTCTTCCTCAGCCTGCACCCAATGCAGAACCTGGCAGTTGCTCTTTTAGTGAAGCTGGCAATTATCCAGCCCTCTCATTTGTCATTCTCCTTGCAAACTCTCTCTACTACCAAAGCAACCACAGGTATTCCCACAAATAGTGGAAATAGTACACCTTCAAGTCCAGTCTGCAAATCATTGATTAAAACACTGAAGATAACTGGCCCTACAATAAGAGCCCTGTGGAATCCTATCAGTGACTGTCAGTCATTCTGGTGTAATACCGTTTTATCGCAACCCTTTGAGCCCAACCTGTCTTCCAGCTGTTCACCCACTGCGTTATGTATTTGTCTGGCTTTATGTTGATATTTTGTCCAGAAGAATTCTGAAAGAAACAGCACCAAGAATTTTGCTGAAATTAAAAAAAAGATTACATCAACCAGCTTTTCTTGTTCCAAGGTGAGTAACCTTGTCATAAAAAGGAGATCACGTTCACCATACAGGACTTCTCCTCACAAATCCTGACCAATAACTGCACTGTGTTTCAGGTGTTTACTTGTTAACTCCCAGAATAACCTCCATATTCTGCCAGGTACCAAAGCGAAGTGACTGGCCTATTTTTTCCTTCTCACCCCACCAAGTTCTTTCATCAATCGATACGCCTTGACTTTATACTAAGTTCCTTCTGTATCTGCTTAAACCATAACACATTCACCATCAACTGAAAACTGAACAGAACCCATCATCATCTGAAACCACCCTTCAGGATGACAGTGAACTTGAAATTCAGCTTCACTCCTCAATTAACAACTTAAACATAGGCTTTAAAATCTTTTTCACTAAATCATTATAGATTTAAAATACATATTTACACATATCTCTGTTGGGGCTGACATGATCTTTAGCTTAAGACACAGGGAATTAAATCCCACTCTCAATACTAGGCTTCACATTTAGGCAGAAGAGCACCATACAAAGGGAAAGGAATACCCATGCCAGACAAAAAGAACAACAATGGTAGTCTTAGAGGAACAATGCCTAGAAATACACCTAAATCCCCAACTGAAGAGTTCATTTCTAAGCTCAATGCCGCTAGATGTATCTCCAAAATCAGTCAGCCAAACTATGAAGTCAAAGAATGAACCAAATTTTACATTTACAGCTAAATGCAAGCTTGTTTATCCAGACGGAAATCCTTACAAGTCTTCAGAACTTACACGCTAGTCAGGTCTGGCTTCACTTTTTCTGTGGCATTCAGTGTTGTTAAGATGCTTTCAGAACATAACTCTTATACCTCACACAGTTGCCTCAAACTTTATAAAAGCTTACTCATTCAACTTTGAAACCTAAAAGTCCATCGTGTCTGACAGGAATTAAAGTTTTAGATGTGAGGAACATGCCTCACTTCTTCAGAAATTACTTTTACAGATTCATTTATAAAGATAAAATTATTCAGTTTTGCTGAATTAATTGTAACATTGTATAACATAAGGAGAACATTTCAGACAGTACTTCTGTATTTCTAATTTTTAGCTAATTTTATGTTGTTGTTTATAGTATTGCAGTAATATACAAGAATATCTCGAATAGCTAATGCTACCTCTAGCAATAACATCCACCATCACAACAAACACAGCCCAAAAGACAAGTTTTATTGGCCTGCAGGTTTGGGTATACAAAGGAGTACAAGTAGAAAGATTAAGAAAAAATAATGGAAAAAAAGAAAATTAAAAATTAATGAAGCCTTTTCATTACAAGACTGTTCTATTCAGGTCATTAGTGGAAGGGCTACAACAGAAGAAAACAATGGCAGAATACAGTATTTTTCACCTCAAGAAGTACAGGGAAACAGTATCACAAGAGGCAGAAGCAGCAACAGATAAGTACACAGTGAGAAGAACCGATGGATGTGAAGGAGCTCATTCTGATTGTAGTCAATTTAATCACAGAAATAAATTTTCTGCCTTTATTTGTAAGTCTTATTTTTCCAGATGAGGAAAAAGATGAGTTAATGAAAGCTGCAGACACAAAGAACTGTAGCCATGCTTGACAGGGATGTGAAAGTACAAGTCTTTCTCACTTCTGTTGATGGACTTCGGGTCATGCCCACAAAATGACTTGGGTACCAAACAGTTAAGTTCCTGGTGCTTTTCCCCACTGAAGAAAACCACGGCCTGGTTAAGGGTGCCTGCTCTCACAGTATGCGGTGTTAGCATGGAAGCCACACAAAAAACAACAGCACACAGAGCATGGAATCTCCCTGCCCCACCACCAGTAAATCCCACAGCGAGAGGAATGTTTTCCCAAGGATTTCAGGTGACCAGTGCAGGCCACCTCTCACTTGTTTTTAAACAAGAACAGTGTGCACACCTATGTGCAAGCTAATCATCGTAGAATTTCTCTGCATTCAATGAGACTTTTTTTTTTTTTTACCTTAAGAACACTTCAAGTATCATGACTTTAGCACATACCTCTGAAGTAAGGATGGAGCAAGACTCTTCTTTTAAGGAAAGGAATGAATTTTATTCAAGCTATCCACCAGAACTCTCTTCAACAAGTGCCTTCAACTACTATGCACAGATGAGAGACTCCCACCCTTGCCCACATGCTTCTTTACAATCGCAGTGAAAAAGAAATACTGCCTTCTTAAATCCTGCAGCAGACAGAAACTAAAGGAGAGCACATCTCCTGCAAGCATAAAATAAATCTATCCTGAATATGGGCTGGGATGTGAAAAAAAAAAAATTGTTCTAAATCTAATATTATTTTTCAGTTTGTCCTGTGCTTGTATTTGTTTCATGTGACTATTGATCTTTTCAGAATACAAGGCCCAGAACTATTGATATATATTCTTCAAATATACATTGAAGACATTTTTAGCAAAATCTTGATTCAGCTGAATATAGATCTGGAAATCATGGCAATACTTTCTGAATTAGCAGCCTCCAAATCTATGTGCCAACTAGACTGAGTTTACATGCTCTCCCTTTCAGAAGGGAAGACAACTCAACACTACTATTCATTTTGTTTATTTTTTCCTTTCAAAATTCTGCAGGGCCCCATCTACACAAAAAATTTAATTGACTAGGTAGAAACTGTGAAAAATTAAGTTATCTTATAACTTACTGATTTACAAGGACTGGAAAGGAATGATCTTGCAACTACAAGATTCCATGAAAAAGAAACTGGAATAGCTCCAACTACTGTCCAACACTTAAAAAGATTTTAAAGCATCATCAATCATAGCTCCTTACATGCTCTCCTACAGCACTGCCAGCTCTTACTCCAAAACTGTTCAAAACTGTTTTATGCCAGCATAGCACACTCAAAATAAAGACTGCCTACATTATTCTGATTTTAAGTCCTGCTCAGATTTGTGTCAAGCGTTACTGCTTAATACAGTCATCTTTCCTTTTTTCCTAGGAAGAACCAGCAACTAATATGACTAATTCTAGCAAGGATGACCACATACTATCACATCTGCTATGAAAAGTGTTCTGAATTTTTAGCATATCATCTAAAAATGCCAGTCCCATGGACAAAAAAAAAAAAAAAAAAACCAAAAACATTTACAGTAACTGACAACCAGTTTTTTTAATGTAGCAAACTTCTAATTCTAGATCATTCTATTTAACAATCATTTCAGCTGAAGTTCTCAGTATCTGCTTCTGCAAAGTTTGATATCCAAGTATTCAAGAATACATCAGGTATTTTTGACTATACTGGTAAAGGAAAAAGTCTAAAGAACAATTCAGGATGTTTTTATTTGGAATGATTCTCCCTCAGAGATCCACAGGAAGAGATTATACTTGCCTAGTAGAAACTGCTGGGGTTAGAGAATCACCTTTCCCTGTGCTACAGCCAGTCTGTTGAGAGCTGAACACCATTACCTAAGTTACAGCCTGCACACGCTCAGGAAGGCTTCCAGAGACTTGCTGGCAAGACATCCAACTTTGCTAACAGGCCCAGAGCACTCCTCCCGACAGCCCCGGCTCTCTGCAAGCCAGTTGCAGTGACCCAGCCTGACAGCATCACTGAGCTTCCTGCACTGCAGACAGGTATCTAAGCCTCTAGGAAACAGATGCAACACAAACGGGCTTTTTGGCCAAGGCAGAGAAAAAGAAACCATTCTTCAGTAGTCAGCAGGCGAACTAGTGTTAGCATTCATAACCTTGTGCTCTTTGCAGCTCTGACCACTGGATAACGCCCACACTAATTAGAAATTGGGATCATTGCTTGTCACCTTACAGAAGGATAACAAAGCAGTTATCCTAATGCGACATCTGACAAAGCTGAGACCAGAGCTCAGGTCTCCAACACGATATGTCTGATTAATTATCCCCTTTGCTGCACTGATGTCCAAGGTCATGCATTTGATTGTTCTGTGTTTAAACAAAGGCAGCACGTTCACCCCACAGCCAGGAACAAAGCTGGGGATTTCTGAGTCCCATCATTACTCTGCTATGTAGCAAATACCGTGCCAGCCATTAGCAAAAAGCATACTTCATTCCTCTTCTGAGGGCTGGTTCACACAGCGGACAAAAGCTTGCTACTGCTTACCAGAGGTTCCTTAACTCAAGTGATGCTGGCTTGTGCTGCAAATTCAAAGCCCATCAATGTGAGCGCTACCAGGAACCCACAAAACAATAAACACCACAAGAAAACATCTTTCTTGTGTTCCAGAGGGGAAAAAAGTATCTATGAATAAACAAACCAAGAGATTACAAAAATAAAAATCCAGACATTGTTAGGATTGCATTCAGAGGAAATGTCAAGCTATGATGGTCTACACTTTATTCATTAGTCTTGAATCATGTGATTTCCCTTGAATCTTACACATGCAGTTTTATTTCTGACATACCTTAGCTTTTGCATTCTTAACTGTGTGATTTTTCATTAGAGTTGAAAACAATAACTATAGTCAGCAAGCCATCACCTAGGCAAGTCCTACCCTTGCACCTGCAGATAACAGACTCTCTGACAGAAGAGCTGATGTGCACAGCTGAGGAGATGTGCATAGTCAGTAGGATGGATCAAGACTGGAAGATAAGGGAGCTCCCTGAACGGGGAGAAAAGCCAATACCTCAGGATCCAGCACTGTTTATATTTTGTACCATGGACTATTCAGAGGCCACAAGGGCTGCTACAAGTGGTGGTCTGATACAGCTTCAGTCACCTCTACACTGTCACAGTGCAAAGAGGCAGAAAAGCAAGAGGACAGCTCCTCTTAGGTCAGCACCCAAGTTTACCCATGGGCCTGTGCTGTGCCACCTGCAGTCTTTGAAGACATTTCACACAAGATCATACACTGACTCCTGTGCCAAGTTTTACTGCGTATTTTGACTGAACAACGCTGCAATGGCTTGTGCCACCACCTCTGCCAAAAAAGGCAGGAAATGAAAGAGAAACAGCTATATGAGCCAGGCACAGCCATAACATCAAGATGCCTTCTCCAATTCAAATCACATTATTTTGCAATAGACAAAAAGAAAACAAAAAAAATTCTATACTATACTTCGACTGTGGTTTAGACTAAAGTCTAAATTATTCATTCTGAAAAATACCAGAAGGTATTACATTGAAATCAAGAAAGGAAAAACCCACACTAGCTCAACATTATATACAGCACAAATCTACTCACTTCTTGGCAAAGCCACATTGATTTTTTCCTTCCTTCTGTCTCTCAGTGTTTGTTTTGTTTTTTAAGAACTCCCTGCCATCAAACAATGAATAGAACTGATTAAAGAACAGTCGTCTGTATGTTATTATAATTATTGCTTGGAACCAATGACAAAAGCACAAATTCAAAGTCAACTTCAACCAATCACACCAAATCTCAATGAAGTATGAGAAAGTTCACACCTTTTTGGGCTCCAAATCTAAGCAGACCTACACAGGAAAGGGCTTTCTGCAACTGCAACAGCACCGGCACAAACCACACAACTTTCCTCACATAGGTCCAATTCTACCCACTACTGCACTTGGGCTACATACACAATCGGTCTCATCAGTACTCTAGTCAACTTTGTCTACAGAGCTGTATGCCCAGATAGAAACTATCCCAGCAAAACATAACCTGCAAATATAACTCTTGTTGCTCATTCATTTTCATGTTTAGGACTGACTTAAAAACAATCCATTTAGCTGATACAGATCTGTCTGAAGTTCAACAGAATCAGTTTACATAGAGCTTTTGACTGACAAACACTGTTAAAGTGCCTTCAGTGCTACAGCATATATGCTATAAAATTGAAATGCTTTTATTTCATTTAAAAAAATAATCCTTTTCACTGTATAGGGAACGTCATCACTTCATGCTTTCATATTCGCACTTTGAAGACGTAAATATTTGTCTTATGGCACAGCTATATCCTGCATAACAATAAAAGAAAAGCTGCACTTTGACTGCTTAATACTTTTCTTAAATCTTACTTTGAACCATCATGCATCTTTCTATCTTTTCTTCATAGCTGAGGAAAGTGAGCATGCTTGCATGCGCAGCTCCTCCTCTTTCAAAGGCACACAGCTGCAGCTGTAGTAAACAACCACTAGTCAAGTGCTGAGAAGGTCAAAGTCTCAACTGCTGCATCCATCTCAGCTTTTCCAAAATTGAAATTTTCAGTTCAAGAAATTTTTTTGTTTGTTTGTTTCTCTTTGTATTTAAGTCAAGAATGTGCCTCCATCCCTGGAGGCATTCAAGGCCAAGCTGGATGTGGCTCTGGGCAGCCTGGTCTATTGGCTGGTGACCTTGCACATAGCAGGGGGGTTGAAACTAGATGGTCATTGTCATCCTTTTCAACCCAGGCCATTCCATGATTCTATAAAAAGGCAAACCACAACTATGTCCCAACACAATAAATCAAAAGAACTCTTCAGAAACCAAAAATGAAACACTTCAAGAAAAAAAAAAATATATATATATATATATATATTCCCCCAGCATTATTAATATGAGATGGTGAATAAGGCATTTATATATTCAACCTGAGTGGAACAAAGACCCAGAGAAAATCAATCTTATACTGAGCAGATCTGTTACCCAGCACAAAGAACGTTCATGTCTTTGGGAAATGAGCAAGGAATTGGCCATCCCAAAGAGCTCAGAGATGATCCAGCAGCCTCAAAGATGAAGCCTGCAACACCACAGCACTGGGAAGGTGGAGTCAGCAGGCACTGCTTACCCAGTAATTAACACAGTACATGCCTTCCCTTTAGCTGATAAACTCTCTGGGTTGGTAGATGCGATCCAAAAGCTCAACAGCAGGATGCCTTTCTAAGTGCTAAAACACACACACTGAATTTCACAGGGTTTCAGCAACACGTAAGTGTGGCAAAGCCCACCTCAAGCACTTGGACTTCTTGCCCAAATAGTGTGGTTTGTATTTCTACTTAATTACAGGGGAGTTCAGTCACACACTGCATAGGTCTGCAAACTCAAGAGCAGAAGGACTATTCCTACCACTGGGGTTTGCAGCCTAAGCCCTCTCTGTGGCACAAGAGCTGGTTTGATACTGCAGTACCTAAATCTCACTTCAAAAGTGAAACTCAGTTTGCACACACTCCGATCTGGCTAATCCCAAAAGGCAGAGGGCTCCGTGGTTATTAGCCAGTCCTGCAATCATCTTAAAAGTTTATTTTTAAAAGTTGCTACAAATTTTCTTCTGGCCTCCCTTAAGCTCTCAAATGCCTTTTTAGCAAAGGCTTCTTTCTAGAGGAACAACGGGTAGGCAGCCTGGAAATACTACAACAAGTAAGTACTACTGAAGGAAAAGAATAAAATAGAAATTAAAACAAAAACCACCGTCACCTCCCATTCCCCTTCTTCACACGTCTGACACCACTTCATTAGCAGCAGAAGAAACCAAAGAGCACCTCCCAAATCCCTGGCTCCCTCCAGCACACAACGCGATCATTCCTTAAATGCCCCGCAGCGCTTCTCCCTGCAGCCAAGCGCTGGAGGATGGCAGGAAAAAGATGATTTCTTCCACAGCCCCCTTTAAATGCTATGGACTGCTCCACGAATTGAGAAGCTAAAAGAAGGGGGGAAAAAAGCAAAAAACAGACCACCTAGTCCTCTGGCTACCCCCACAGCCTGGTTCCAAAGATACGGGGGGGGCGGGGTGCGGGAGCAGCCCGGGCACTGCGGCCGGCGGCACGGTGATGTCATCCGCCAGGCTCAGCCCGGGGACCCGCAGCGGCCGCCACCGACCGACGGAGCCGGGGGCGGTCGGAGCGGGGGGGCCGCGGCGTTCCGCTCGCAGCGGCGGCCCAGGGGCTCGCCCGTACCTCCCGGTGGGCGACACAGCGGCTTCCAGGCGGTGTTCGCGAGTTTATTACGTCCCGTTAGAAAGGTATTTCCGGGCACCCCCGCAGGAATACCGCGCAGGAGCCCGGCGGCGTGGTGCGCGCAGCCTGACATCATGCACAGAGCGCTGCCCGCGCCCCCCTCCCCCCCCGCCCCGATCCCGCACGGAGCGCTCCGCCGCTCCCGCACGTTACGGAGTTGGAGCTCCAGAAAATGGAGCCCGGTGCTACAGAGCGGTCCTGGGAAGTTGCCGCGGTCGCTACCTGCCGGGGCTGGGCAGAATGGGGACGAAGGGGAAAGAAATGAAAAGAATACCGTTTATCGTACGACGGTGGGGGGGGGGAGGGAGGGGGGAAGCGGTTTACTTACTTACCCGGGGGATCGGAGGAGGAGGCTGCCAAAGGCTGACATAAGCCACGGTGGGGGGAGCGAACTTATTCCCGGCACCTCGCACGGACCGAGGCGCTCTGACCCCGGTAGGCGCACACACATCTGCTTCGATTCACAGCGCTCACAGCCGCCAGCTCAGCCCCGAGCAGAGCGGGTGCCACGGCCGCGCCGAGGGCGGGCGGAAGGCAGCGCACCTCCGCCGCAAGGCTCCCCCGGGCCGGGCCGGGCACAGCCACGGGTACGCGGCGCCCCGCGCACACAACGCAAACGGCTGACAGCGCGGCGCGGACGGGCTCCGGAGGAATGAGGGATGTAGGCGGACGGGGTCGCACCGCCGCTTCCCCCGCGCACCCCCGCCGAGCGGTGGCAGCGCCCGGACCCCGCGGCCGGCCCGGACGGAGGTCAGCGGACGGGGAGGGGAGGCACAAACGGCTCCGCACTGTCCCTCGGCAGCCCCCTACAGCGGCCTCAACGGGAAAGTTGGGGAAAGTTCGGGCGCGCGGACCCCCGGCCCGGCCGCAGCCCCGGCCCCGCGCGGAGCCCCCTCTCCCCCTCCCTTCTGCTTTCTGTCGGGTTGTTTCGTTGTTTTGGTTTTTTTTTTTTCTTAATTATTTCACTTCATCTCGGCGCTGGCCGGGACAGCCGAAAGCCAAATAACGCCGACGTTACGTTTATTCCGGTAAGAAACGGAACGGGCACAGACCTGAGCGAAGCCGCAGAGCCGGAGCGCCGCTTCCTCCCCCCGGCGCGATATCCCCGCGCCGCCTGGCCCGGCCCCCTCCACCGGGGCAGCGCCCCCCGCCCGCCCGCAGCTCGCCGCCGTCCCCAGAAAATGAATGGGGGCACCCCGGGGAAGCGCGGCGCTCGCCGCCGACTTACCCGCGTCACATGATGAGCTGCGGGCAGGTTGGGCCAGGGGTGGAGGCTCCCGGCGCCGCCTCAGCCGCGCCCGCGCCACAACACCGCGCAACGCCGCGGCCGAGCCCCGCGCGGGGCAGCCGAGCCGAGCCGCTCCGTTCAGACAAAGGCGCCGCACCGGTCCCCTCTCGCCTCGGCGGGCGCCGGTGTCCTCGCTGGCACGCCGAGCGCCCCCACCGGCCGCCGGGCGGGGAGGGAGGAGAGGGAGGGGCCGCGCCTCCGCCCCGCAGCCGCCCCGGGGCTCGGTGCGCCGCCCGCCCCCGGGGTGGAGACGGGAACGCCCGGCCCGGGGGAGGGGCCGCTGGCGGGGCCCGGGCTGGGGGCACGCACGGCGCGGCGGGCGTCGTGGGGACGGGGGCGCCGAGGGGATGCCCCGAGGAGGGAGCCCCGCGAGGCGGTGGGGGAGGGAGGGGACGCGGGGCGCCGTGGGGAACCCCGGCTGTGGGCGGTGGCCCTTCCTGCCTCCCGCAGGGTGGCCGCCGGGCCGGGGCGGGGCGATCTCGAGGAGGGAATAGTGGGCGGGGGCCCCGTCCTTGGGGTGGGGGCGCGGGCGGTCACCTGGCGGGGTTAGGGACCGAGCTGTGCCGACCTTCCTTTGTAATTTTTTTCTTAAATAAACACACTGCAGCTTTTGAGAACTCTGTGAAGGCTGGTTGTCGATTTGTTTGGGATTTTTTTGTTGGTTTTTTTCCTTTCTGTTAGTAGGGAGGTGGGTGTATAGGGTCACGCCTCTGCAAACCGAGAACTTCCTTTATGGGAAGAGTTTCAAATGGAGGGACTGAGGGTACCGGAGTACGGGGCTCTCGCGGCAGCGCGGAGATAGAGGTAGTCCGACAGCCTGGAATTAGTGAGAGTCGTTATTACATGGCTGCGCTGAAGGCGTTACTTTAAAGCACTTAGGAAACAAAAACGTGAATCTTGGGATTTGGTGTCTAAACTTCGAGAAGTAAACGCCTATTTCGCCTCCAAAGTATGCTTACTATGGTGTTAGTCGCTCCGAAAGTAATGCCTCCTATTTATTTACACAGAAACTCAACCAATACAAAGAGCACAACAACACTGTTAAATAAATATTCAGCTACCAAACACTGTTTTTCAATGGCAACAACTATTACTTGTGCATTTTCACCACTGATGAAGAAGAGCCCACGCCCTCTACAAGTGGAGGTGACCCACTGTCACTGTTGGGACTGCTGAGCCACACCACCTCACAGTGCTCGCATCCACTGTTTGGTCTCCATCAGTGTTCAGTAAGCATCACTGAATGTCAGTGGGCACCATGTTTTCTGCATGGCAGAACTCAACGATGCGCTTTTGCTCGTATGCACTTCCATGTTAGATGCCATGTTGTCAGACTGCCCCTCTGCTGCCATCTGTCACATGGCAACTGCATGTGATGGAATACTATCAGGAAGGTTCAACCTCTACCATCATACCACCAGCATGTGAAGTTGTGGGCCAACATAATGAAATGGAAGGCGTTACTATTGGAGTGGCCCTCGTACATGTTTATACAGCAAGATATGTTGGTGGAAGCATGCTGGCCCATGTGTATGTTGTGCCCAAGCCCTGCAGCCAGCCTCCTGGCCTTTGCTCAGTGCAGAGCTGTTGTGGCTATTTCCCGCCTTCTCCCTGAGGCTCCTATTGCTTGAGGGAAGAACAATAGGGCTGGTGTGCCCGTAGGCTGTGACTGGCTCTGGCTGCTGGTGTGCCTCTTGGTGATGATCAGAAGGCCTTCAGCATAAGGAGGCCGGGAAGCCTCCTCAGGTCCTGCTGCCATGCTGGTCCTTGGCCTGTACTCTGGTCAGAGAGTGTAGAAAACAGAACGTTTGTGATAAGGCCTCAGCGCCTGTCCTCCTCACATTCAAATCCCAGTCTGCAACCTCTCAGGCCTTTGTAGCAATTGTTTGGTGAATAAAAACAACAGGAACCACTCCATGGCTGTGAGGTTGGCCTGCCACGCAGCCATGTTCATAACAGCCCGTAGGGTGTGCGTATTTACACAGAGAGCCAGGCCAAGCCCAGGTAAATAACTACTGCTGAATGCTGTGACTTTCAGTACATAAAAACGAATGCTTACTGTTCTACCCAGTAGTTACGCAGGGAGTCTGAGGAACCAGAAGCAGCATCTGTTCCTTTAACCTGAAGTACACCCATGTGCTGCTTGGTGTGTTCTGCCCTTACCGTGAACGGCACTCGGCTTCCTCTGGGCATGAGTGTTCTGGGTAAAGCAAGCTCCTTGCTCTTCATCCCTGTGTGTTATCTCACAAGGTTAAAGAAGTCAGAATAGCAAATAAGAAATGCTAAATCAGACAGAAACAGAAGTCCATCTCACGCTGTACATAAATATATCTCTGTGAGCCATAAAAGAGATTACGTATGATTTGCTATTATTTTGTCTCTGGTGTAATCTTTTCCTTTGGAGAAGAGGGAGCGCAGAGTTGAAATACAGTCTAATGATCCAAACAGCAGATTTATTGTTACTTCACGCATAGTGCCAGCTCCAAAAACTCACCAGAGATTAGGAATGTGATTCCTTCCTTTACAGAAGATTTAACCCAAGTCAAAAGTTAACACTGTAGCACCATGTTTTAAAAGATAAAACATGCAATCCTACAAGAAGTAGGCTACTTCAGAACTCCACTGGAAATGCTACCTGGTTATATATAGGTTATATATAGGTTATATTCAGATTTACCAATAAAAACGCAAGTATTAGCACTTGGAATGGGGAGCAATGATTTCCTAGCCTTGAGCGTTCTGCAAAGAAAAACTAGGTTTTACCTACAGAGGTTAAAGGATTAATGAATACTTGGCACATGAAAAATGAATAGCAGTAGCAGGAAGAAGATTGCATGTAGACGGTGTGATAAGGCGCGTAGCACGGAAACATGTCGCACATGTCGCTGTGCCCTGAGAGGCAGATGAAGCTCATTTCCATTCAATCCGAGATAAAATATTTAAAAACGTCAATATATATTTTATCACGCTTAAGAAATATTTTATTCATTTATTTAATATATCTAAGGAAATCGTCTAGAAGAGGGGCTGGTGATAGAAAGGTATTCTCTGTGAGCTTCACTGTATGCTATGCTAGCTGTTTACATGGTCTGCTGCCTGCTATTACCCATATGCATGAATTTGCGGGCCAGTATCTAAAGCTAAAGTATGTGGCTACACTCACAGGAGAAATGTGTTACATGATTATATATCAATTGATTGATATAGAAACAGGGATATTACGCATTAGTATTTGATATATAACACAGATTTATAGAGAAATGTAGTTCTCAATCACACACTTTTATGGAAAAGCTGTCCTACTAAATCACCATCTTGGCTCGCTCCGCATACCTGAACCCTCTGTTTCCATTCTTGTGCAGCTTAACAAAGCTGAGCATCTATTTGGAAGTGTTCTGACTTAAATTTTTAACACAGAAGTGCTTTGAAGGCACGTAGTATTTCCACAAATTTCTAATTTCTCTTTTTTGTATTTTTCTTCTCAGAAGAATTTTAATTGTCTATTAATAAATGGGACTTATTTGGATACCTTTTTTTTTTTCAGAAACAAGAATCATAAATTTGGAAACAGCATCATTTTTCTTTCTTTTTTTTTTTTTTTTTAAGATGTCTTGCCATATTCAATTATAAAAATAGAAAAAATCAGCTGGTGGAACATTTTTGGTTATTTGTTTCTTTGCAGACCCAACAATTGTGTATGTGAGGGTTTTTTCCATTATCCTTTTCCAGGTCTGCCATGTTGCAAACCAGTATTATACGGTTGCTGTTATTCACTCTTACAACCCCAAATAGTTATTTTCAGTCTTCCTGTAGATTTTTTTCCTTCAATGGAGCTTTCTAAATCTAATCAAAAGCAAAGTCCTTTAAAATCTCCATGTCCTGTCCCTCAGCCTCTCATCTCTCCTAGATCTGTCCTATATGGATACAGATTTCTTCATCATTTTTCCCCAGTAACCGTTTATTTGCATTTCATTTTAGATTCTAATCCAGCAAAAAGTCAAGTAAATAATATTCTTGAAAGCAGTTTAGCAACTTTTACATTTAACTTTGTCTTAGTTCCTGGTTGTTTTTTTTGTTTGTTTGTTTTTGTTTTGTTTTAATAATAATGAATCAATCATTTTCCAAATGGGGAATGGCATCACCAGCAGAGAGCACACTGGAACCTTAGAACAAAAGAAAACAGAAAATCAATAGCATATTTTAACAGTGCAAGCCTGAAATAAATAAAGATGCATCTGAAATAAATCAGTAATGTGCTAAGGTTTCAATCATTTTTTGTCATTTAAATTAACTCCAGTTATAAAAATACATATATTCTTAAGTTACCTATTGCTTATTCCATTTCAACTTGTATTTAATTTTCTAATTCAAATATCAAGTAAAGTTAAAAGAAAAGAACTCAACCTTATTACCCAAACCAAAAACTAAGTGCTTTTTTATTTGTGATGCATGGCTAGGGGAAAAAAAAAAAAAAAAAAAAAAGAAAAAGTGGTAACAAATTACATGATATATTTTAGAAGACAGATTGTGTTCATTTACTGAACTTGGGGGAACCTTTAGGTTGACAGATAATCAATTCAAATACCTGCAGCTGAGGGATTGTGTTGCTAATTCCTTTCACAAGCCTTCCCTTTTGAATAAAGGCACGTGAATGTTTTTTGCAGAAGAATTGACCACATAGCAGATACAGCCTTTCTGATAAGGTTGTTGTCTTGCCATCCAGCCTGTGATCATCTGCCAAGTACTTCCTCCATTCCTTGTACATCCACATTGGTTTTAGGCTTAATGTGAATAAATGGTGCTTGCCCCTTTTTCTGAGCCATAATAAAGCTTTAGATTGCAAATTCTTTGGAGCGAGGACTTCAGCTTCTGTTTCTTTCAATCTAGTTATAAAGCATGCCAATATGTACGGCACTGTGCTGCCAAGCACTGGGATATTTTAGTTAGCTTCTAGGTGGCCACTAACCAAAGTGGTCTAGCTGAAACACAGAAGTACAAGTGACAATATGACCATATTTCACACGGCTCACTGAAAACATCAACAGTGGTATTCCTCAGGTATGAAGATCAGAGCTTTGTAGTGTAGATATCAGTGTATTCCTGTACTTCGTACAAGCAAGTTTTTCATTCTTGGACTGACAATTAGGAAGTTGTTTCCTTCAGCCCACTCTCCTGAGTAAGCCTGAACACCTGGCTCAGGGCCTAAATGGCATCCTTAGTGTACACAATATAGCCTCTCTTATATAATGAAGGGTATAGTGGAGAATAGTTCAGCATCAGTGCGTTACAGAGAAAATTATAATCTAATATAGTAAGAGTATGTTTTTCTCTGGGGACAGAGATCGAAATATTCAATTTGCCAGATTTAGATTAGCAATGTTGCCAAGATACATATTCTAGGAAAGTGGGGCTGCATAGTGTTAGTGCTCTACTCCTTGATCTGAAAGCTGTGTGCCCTTTATATAACCTTGGATTGCGATCGTGCACTTTTTCTTTTTTTTTAAGTTGCTGTCTTTCAGCAGGAGCCATTGAAGGGTTGTGATCTTATTTAAGAGAATAGCTCCAGAATCACAGGAGGGACAGTTTCTTATTCAGTGTAATCTGACACTGGCAAAAGTTAATAGGGAGAAAGAAATCATCAATGAACACATTCTGTGAAAGAAAATTCTGGTTCTTTCAGCTCTCCAGTGTTTGGTTAATATTTCTGTAAGGAAAAAAAATGGAGAAAAGCACTCCCTGGCTGTGGAGAGCATATCAGTTCAAAGCCTAAGGATGGAATGGGTTGCTCTGGATTTTTCTTTCAAAACTATGTCAGTTTATGGACTTAAGATCACTCTGAGAAATCTTCTTACATCATTTTAAGCTTTGTATTTGATTCTATTATCTGAGCTCAGTATATTGAATTACGTGTTGTTAGGTTGTTCAGGAGACAACAAAAAATGATGGATTTCTTAAGCAGTGCTTTATAGAGAGGTGTATCTAATTCTTATATCACCAAAGTGACTACGTCTCTTCTGATAAGACAGCAACTTGTTGTGGGACCAACTTTCCTTGTAGCTCACTCTGTGCTGTGTTCTCTGTGGCTCCTGGTCGTGTTGCACTCCACTGTTTCTCTGCAAAAGCACCCATTTGTGATTTGTTCCCTGTATGCAGGTTTCACGAGCTGCAGAGGAAGTCCTGCACAGGGAGACGCAGAAAGGCAGTTTCAAAGTGCAACGAAGTGCTGCTTAAGCTCTTGGGTTTTGTTCATGTTTTGTACTGAGAAGGGTTCTGCAGACAGGTTGGCAACAGAGCACATTCAGCTGGGTAGGTATGGCTTCACACTCTTTGATTCTGTACTTTGTAGGCAGCTGAAACACCTGGGATGTCTTCTTTGCTCATATTATCTTAACAATCTTCTTCACTTTTCTTGTCAGCTGTTGCATATAGCAAATATTTTCAGGAAATTCTGCGGTTTGTTTCCAGTTGTTTTTAATTCAGAAAAGTTCTTTGTTCTCCGTGGAGGTATTAAATAAATTACAAGAGAAATCCCTGAGCAAATAAGAACTTACATGCTTTTTCTTTCCTCAGACAGCATTTCTCCTTTCCTCTCCTTTCTCATCTTCCACCCTGTGCTACAGACACTTTCCTGTATAACTAAGACATTCACATTGATAACTTTTGTTTTGATTTCTAGACCTCACAGCTGGGCTGTTCCTGTACCAGCCTCTCTTGGAATCTGATGAGATTTGCACTGCCTCAAGACTAGAAGAGATCTGGAATCAAAATGGAATTGAAACACAGAGAAAATGTTTCTTTTTAACACTTCTGTTATTTCATGACTTGGCCTTGAAATGCCTACTTTTGTACCTGGGCATAATGAACACACCATAGTGCTTTCTGGATTAAAAGTTGCATAAGGAGTTTCATCTGGACTCACTTGTACACATCACATTTCAAATGAGTAAATTTCTTTGGGGGAATGTGTTGTAATTTTTAAAAAGGGTATTTCACAGATTATTAACCATAGTTGTGCCACTGGTATCAATCTAACAGCTAAAATACGCAATCATTGTGTTGTAGCAATTGCTTACTTAATATTTTGGCTTGTTTGTGTCACTTTTGTAGTTTTTTTTTAAAAAGAGAATGAATTCCTTTGGCTGACTGCAAGGCTCAGAAAATACCTGTTATCAATTCTCTTCCTAATGACAACCGATGACATGATTTTTACAAACGGTTGAGCACTTGGCAAATGCTAGCCATAGAAATCGAATGAGCTGAAAGAAACTCCAGCCTGCCCCATTGTCATGACTGAGCTGACAGATGGGAAAAAGAGAAGGAGGTTGTGATGCTATCCCAGAAGCCCAGAGGCATAGCGTGAAGTGACTGCTGAAGTGCCTTGAAAGACCCCAAGTAAGGGAAGAGCAGATTTCCCTGGAGCAGACATCAACTATACTTTGTTTCAGAGGTTGCCCTTTCTAACACAGCCCCCCATATGGGCCCACCAGATTCTAAGCAGTGGAGGTAAAACTGAATTTCCAGGAAGGAAGGAGGAACTGGAGCCAGGTTGCTGCTGGGAGAGCAGGAGGGCAGGGGTGCCAGTGCAGCTGCCTCAAGCAGGTGGCCCAAATGCCAGCATCTGCTGCACCGTCACCTGCCTGGGCACCAGCAGCATGGCCAGGCTGCTGTGTTGCCCAGTGTTCTGCTGCAAGCAGCTGCCCTCCCTGCCTGCGCCTCATCAGCAGGGAAAATCCCCCGGTATGTAGAAAAGCCTCTAAGCCCCAGCATAAGAATTCAGAAATTGCCAGTGACAGTCTGTTGCAATCAGACTGCTAGGCCTTGCCTTTCCTTACCTATTCTCCCCCCTCTCAGTGCGTCTAATGTGTATCCTTTGGTTTTGTAAAAAGCGACTTGAGAAGTTAAAAGTACCAAACCTCAATAGCTTCACCCATATGTGCTGCGCGCCTCAGGCTAGACAGCACATATTGGTAGCCAGACTGAGAAGAACATTTACCACGTTACCTCTTAAAAACTCACTTTATTTTTCTTGTTGAGCTGGCTCCCATCCAATGTGACACTCCAGCATGAGCCATGCAGTGACAGCAACAGCCTCCATGGAAACACACCGGAGCATGAGGCCAACTTGGGGTAGAGAGAAAAAGCAGCTTCATCCTTTTTCTTAGTCTGCTGCATTTTCTTTCAAACACACTCTCTTTTCTTTTTTTTTCTTTCTTTTCTTTTTTTTTTTTTTTTTTTTAAAGCATATTAGCAATGCCCCTCCTCTGCCAATGTTTTTTTGTCTGTCTTTTGTAACAATGCAAAATTATGCTCACCCTCAGCAACCTGGAGCTGATTGCAGCACACCTTACAGCCCCAGAATCACACACCTCCACTCTTCCTTATTCACTCCAACCATGTGCTGGAACCAGGAGGGGACCCTGCCTGTGCCACCAAGATGATGTGAAGAAATGCAGGCTCCAGTGGGAGGAGGTTTGAAAGTGCATTGCCAAGCCAGAGACACTTGTGTGTTGAAGGTGTTGCAGACTCAGTGTTTCTTCTCATCCAGAAAGAGGCAGAAAGCAGCAAAGGAAGGCTGTATCTCAGAAATTTCTGCACCATCTTCCAGAATTGTATGTATTCCCGCTTCACTCAAGAGCCAATTGACCAAAAGGAAGAAGTGGGTGAAGGGAAGAAATTAAACAGGTTGCTGTCCCAGTAGTGTAACTGGGGAGACTTTGATAGTCAGGGTGCTATGAGGAGGAAGCTTCCAGCTATTACCTTCATCATTCTCATTTCTTTAATCATGCCTGCCCTCCTTCAGACTAAGAACTTGTCCCTGCATCTAATAGCATTATTCAACTTTGCATAACACTATTTTGATAGAATTGATTATATGATTTTTCCCTTAATATTTCTCTGAAATTCTTTTTTTTTTTCTTTTTTTTTTTTCCCCAGGCTGTCATGAAGTAGATCTCTCACCCTGAATATTCACTCTTCAATATAGGTGGTGAACAAGACAGTTATCTGGCACTGCTTCAAATGCTTCAGCATTTCACGGGCTAAAAGCCAGCAAAAACTGCAAGCCTACAGGCTAGCTGCTACTGTGCTTAACTTACAGACATGTGGCTTTACATCTACAAACTATACGCAAGCACTGATCTTCCCCACACATAACTCATAGGCTCCTACTACTGATTCATAACATGCAGTGTGAAATATCAATTCTGTATATATCATGGGGAGAATTAGGTGCCTCAGATTCACAACAGCCAGAGTACTGAGCAGGAGGCCTCTTAAACTAACCAAGAAGAATGACAGAAAACAGATATACAGTAGCATTTCCTTCATCTCAAGACTTAAAGTGCCTAAGCGTGGGCTGCAAGCAAACAGCTTTACAGGACTGGAATTCACAGGCTGGTTCTATCTCCCCAAGTTGAACACCTTAGCCATCATTCCCAGGGGCAGCTCACATGTTTTTAAATGTGATGTGTCAGTACCCCAACAACAATAAATGAACGACATGTAATATAGTGTGTAATAAGCACGTGTTAATTTATAATACTTTAATATATTTTATAAATAATAGACAGCAGGCACTTACTTGATATATACCCTAATTCTCTTATTTCCCCTCACAGTTCTCTATATTAGATACACTTGCTTGAGAGACTGGGATATTTCAGATTAAATGTAGACTGCAGATATTTACATCAGGACCAACCACTCTTGCCTCTCTCTAATGGGGAAAGACTCCTCTTTAGGGTCTTGCTCATTTCATCCTAAAACAGATGTATAGATCTAATTGGCATTGCCAGACATCTTTATTGTGCCATACACTTTAGAGGGCATTCAGAAGTACATTTTGCTTCATTGTATACTTTTGCTCTCTCGATACCGATTTGGTCCCTCCAAATAATTTGTGTATTTGTAGGCAGCAGTGGGTCCCTAAGGCTAATTCTGCACTCAAATCTTTGTGACATAAAAACAAATCTTTATAAATCCAGCCACTGTCCCCTTAATTAAATTTCCCACAAAAAAAAATGGTTGCCCCAATGCGCCAGATCCCCAAGAAAACTAATTGCACAGTACGCATAAGGGAACAGTATTGCATAAGGAAAATCAATTGCCTGATTCCCTAAGTGGTACTCTCTGATTGAGGTTACTGAAATTACTTCTCCAAGATCACCAAGGGTTCTAGACCTTCAGTCAGCATCCTTAATATCTATTTCAGTGCACGAGACCAGGTCCTGAAATAATGGCAATTTGAACAGCTATATTGAGCTGGTTGTCCTGGCCATGTTTAGCAAGCTGGGGATGTGGCCCAAAAATTCTGTGTATCTTCCCAATACCTTTCACATCGCTTCTCATCTTTTCTTCTTCTCATCTACCTCTCATTCCAAGAAAGCCTGGTTATTTTATCATCTTGTAGTGTAATACACTAAAAACAAACTTTGTTGGCTACCTTCAAAGCACTTCATATAACTTTAAGACATTTACACTACCACAGCAACACTGCAAAACATGTCATCTAATTTACATAAAGTCACCCAGAGGTTAATTAGTATATGGCGGTAAATTTCCAAAAGAGTGCACCAGGAAAAAAAGTAGCAAAAAGCAATTCTTTCCTTAATTGGCTTTGTACACACACCTCTCACTCTGTTTTTCGAATGTACTTAGTAATTTCTGTCTGTGTTTTCTGAGAAGATTGCACGTCAGATAGAAAAGAAGTCTGTCATTTCTATGTCTAAGTGGTTACTTGCTGACCTTTTGTTGTGGGATAGGCCATTTGGAAACATGATCATCGCATGGCATCACAATTGCATTATAGATGCTGTATTGCTACACTTGCATGCACTCTCTGGAATAGAATAAAAGAAGTATCCCTGGATATCTTTCTGTTTGAATAACTGCTGGCAAAGGTTGACAAAATCTATACATCACAATGTCATGAAATCATGCACATTCCCAGCTGTGTGCACATTGTGAAATGTGGAATGGAGGGAAGATGTTCACTTGGCGAGCCCTCATGCAGGGGAAAAGAGTGGGACATTTAGTACAAGCAAAAGTGATGCATTGCTGTCTGAAAAGAAGCACTCTGAGAGACCATCAGAAACTGTCCTTAGGTGACCAAGCAAGTCTTTGCTGAATTTACCTCTGTCTCTTGACACATGGATCTGTGTATCAGCACCACATTTAGCTCTGGATCCTAAAACATCAATGGAAGTGTTCATGCTTTTACACAAGAGCTTTAATAGATACAATCCAGGTTAATTCAAAGACTATATTTATTTCAACAATGACAGCATAGACTTCCACTATCAAGACCTAAAAATGTGATAGGTTGCTTTACAGAGTTTTTAAAGACAATTTTTAGTAATAGAATTTACTGCAGCCAGACTTCTGCACCAGCCTGAATCTTGATAACCTAAAAATATTTGATAGTGCTGACCTTGGCCTTTTAAATATGAATTAAATCTACATTTTCCCAGAGGCTTTGGAGCCAGTCAAGAATTCTAACCTCAAAATGTGGCTGTCTCTGAAGTAAGTAGCAGAAATCAATGCAGTGGGGTTGCAGATTATTTTGAGCAGAGGTTGCTCCAGCTTTATTTCTGTCTTCTCCATCAAGCTGCTTAGATGCTCGAAACAGCAATCTCATTGGTGGAGCCAAGGATCCACTTAAGTTCCCTTTAGAAACAGAGCACCTCTTACCCCTGGATGCAGCATCAAAACAACAGGCCTGTATGGCCTCTACTGCTTTCCTGATTATCCTACTCACTCTGCCGTAGGGAAGGTGGTGGATCCACCTCCAGTCCTTTGAAAGTTTGCAGTTCTCTAAATGTTATTTCTGATAAGCGTTTCCACAAAAGATGTCTAAAAGGCAAACACTTGCAGAACTTCAAACACTCATGATAAAGATACAAAGTCGTACAAACTTTCTCTGGTAACACGAGAGTAGTCACATTTGGCAGTGCTACTAGAGTAATTAGAGCCCTTCAATTTTCCTCAGTCGTGAATAAATCTTTGCTTGACAAGTAACATCACTGCATTTGTTCAAAAGTTGTGCTGTAATAAGAAAACCAATAATCGACATTGAACATATTCTATCTTATGCATCTATTGTTCCCTATTACTCTTGGTTCCTAAACAAGTGTTTTTTTCTTCCTTTAAACAGCCCTTGTCCATTGTTGGTGTTAACAATCTTCTTATTGTTGCTGAGAATTCTCTTATTCCTTCCCCACCATTGTTTGCAAAGCTAAATGCATTTAGTTATTTTAATCTTTCTTGAAAAGTCAATCCCTTAATTAGAATCTACGGCTGTGGAGTTCCACAGGGTGTCTGCAGGCTAAAAACCACTAAGGCTGTTTTCTTACTAATTGTGCTCACAGACAGGACATTTGTTAATGTTGTTGATGGCATTAGTTTGTTGGGGCTTTTTTGTTTGATTTTTTTTTTTTTAAAGAAGACTTTATTTAGTTGAGAGGCAAAAGGCAGAATTCATTAAATTAGATTTTCAAAAGCTTGAAGGCATAGAAAGGAATGATTTTCTTGGTTGGGATTTTTAACCAAAATATACAGCAACATGCCTAAAAGCCAGGGGGCTGGAGAATGAGCGTGTCAAAATCTCTCTCTAAAACACAGAGGTTTTCAGATTGTGCTTGTAAAAGAAGGCTGACAAATGTTGAACCATTCTCTCATCTACCAATTGTTGATAAAGATCCAAAAATGTGGAAACACTCCTTCATTCCTAATTTATTGAATGTGTTTTGCTAAAGACACATTTGGAGATTCAGTGGAAAGAAACCACTGAACAGCCCCTGAATGATTACATTGTCCTTTTTCTCCTTTCTTGCTTTCATCTTCAGTTTTGCTCACTCAGCCTCCATGCAGGTTTTTAGGAAGAACTTAGTTTTTCTAGCATGCAGAAGAACCAATGATCTCTTACATGGGTATTACAACAAGCTCTTGAAATAAGTTTTTATGGGCTTCTAATTTCTCTTCTGTGTGTCTTTGAGAGATGTAAGTTCTCTGCTTATGCAATGGCCCTCCACAGCGCCATACATTATATTCTATATAATAAATGTGGTAACAACTTGCCCTAAAGATATATTTTCACACATCTCTTGCACATGAATTTACTGTAGCTTGAATGTTTCTTATGCTGGGATATATTCCATTTGATTCATTACCCGCAAGTTAGAACAAAAGTTCCATTGTTTGGGCATACACAGTAATGGTATTTCATCAAGATATGCCCAGGATGTGCTTAAATTCTTTCTGCCCACCATTTAATAACACCAAGATTATGAAGATCAGTTGTGTAGTGTGGTTTTCTTTGCACTTAAATCCTGTTCTGGTGCTGCTCTGTCCCCCCTTCACTTCCCCTGTGTCCCCCACTGTAATTTGCTCTTCACATCTTACTCTGAAAGTAGCCTTTTTAAGGCATTTCTCCTTCACTTGGGAGAAGAGCCCCAGCGTTTGGGCCTTCCTCATCCTTGTCATGTTGACACAAGCATTTTTCACATCAGCTCTAGACCTGATGTAGTCTTGCCCCCGGTGATGATAGCCGAAATGATGCTAAAGACCTAATTAATGTTTTAGTTACATTGATAATCATATGCTAGCATTTGCGCCTATGCACCATCAGTTACTGGCATGGATGTGATCTGAGAACAAGCACCTGTCAGGCAGTACCCTTACTGGGCCTCTGGGGATGCCTATGTCTTTCCAAATTAGATCTTTATTAGAACTTTTTGTGCTACCTGTAGCAACCCTACCTCCCTTGAGAGCAATCATTGCCCCATGTCCACACTGTCTCATTTCCTTCTTCTCTTCCTCTATTGCATTTGCTAAGGTGGAGGCAGGCTTTCTCTTAGAATCATAGAATCATCATAGAATCAGCAAAGTTGGAAAAGACCTCTAAGATCATTCAGTCCAACTGTCCACCTACCACCAATATTTCCCTACTAAACCACATTCCTCAGTACAACATCTAAACATTTATTGAATGTCTCCAGGGACGGCGTCTCTATCACCTCCCTGGGCAGCCTGTTCCAGTGCCTGACCACTCTTTTGAAGAAGAATTTTCCTAATATCCAACCTGAATCTCCCCTGGTGCAACCTGTGGCCATTCACTCCAGTCCTATCTCTGTTACATGAGAGAAGAGACCAATCGCCACCTCCCCTCAACCTCCCTTCAGGTAGTTGGAGAGAGCAATAAGGTTCTCCACTGAGCCTTCTCTTCTCCAGACTGAACAATCCCAGCTCCCTCAGCCACTCCCCATAAAGCCTGTGTTCCAGACCCCTCACAGCTTTGTTGCCCTTCTCTGGACATGTTCCAGGGCCTTGATATTTTTCTTTTAGTGAGGGGCCCAAAACTGAACACAGCACTCGAGATGCAGCCTCACCAGAGTGGAGTACAGGAGGACAATAACCTCTCTGCTCCTACTGGCAACACTATTTCTTACAATATTTTTAAAATATATTAAAATATTAATTTATATTCCTTGTTTTCCCCTTCTCTATGTGTTTTTTTCTGCACCACCTACATAATGTCTTAGCTTTAGCAACAGCAGAGCTCACTCCTTCTCTGAATATCTTTTGCACAGTGACATAATCATTCTTTTGGTATCTAGGAGCTGTAGCCTAACGCCCTCTCAGCTCATGAAGTGCCCTATTTCCAAGGTGAGATGACTATCACCAGAGATCCTGAAAGCTGAACTCAGACTACACTAGGCTACGTGCCCTTGGGGATTTCAGAAGAAGCCAGACATCTTGTCTGGTCAGTCCAGAGCATGACAGATTTTAGGTGAGAAATGTGTGGCATTTCCTCAGCTTGGGCTGCATATGAGCCTACTCAAAACTTTGTTTTGAGGGATTTGATGGCAGTTTAGGATGTTTCTGGAGAGTAAGTGTTTAGTGGATTGGACAGTGCTGGAGTGAGTGAGTAGTGTGGATCCTTGCAATTCAGGCTTTTGAATTTTGTCCAGGTCTCAGGATAATATTGATAAGTGTGTATGTTGCTTTTACTGCCTTCTGCTCAAAAATCTGGCAAGTAATTGCGTGTGCTAAGACCTATGTACCTATGCTCACAAACCTATTTACTTTGCTTTTTAATGAAATCCCTACATTTACATGACTAAATGACATGTCTGCATCAGCAGGCCCTTGACATAAAGCTCACCACTGTGCAATGTACACTGCAGTTCCATCCAGACTGCGGTGCCAAACACTCTGAAGTTCAGCCATCCTGGGACTGTAAATGGGGAGATTCATTTCTACTGCGTAAATAGGAGACAAACTAGCTTTCAGGCTGTACTGAAAATAAAAAATAAATGCTTTTCCTCTTAAAAGAGTAAAAAGCTCATCCTCTAAAAATATGAAAAATATTTCAATTTGGTAGAGAACAAAATATTTTGAAATTATGCAACGTGAAACCGTTCCTGACACCCCTACTGAAACATGACCCTGGTTCCAGGGTGTTCATGCGCTCCTGCTGGGACAGATAATCTGCATTTAAATTACAAGGTTCAGCCATATGTCTGACTGGGAAATGAAAAGGTTGGAGTGATAGATACCACCTTCTGATTCTGCAATTGGAGCCTTTCATCCTATTCAGTCACTCTCCTGCACAGTGGCCTGTTCCAGGAAAAGCTTGCTTCCATTAAATAATATCTGAATGTCTCCAAGGCCCATTTCAGAAATGAGCATTCTTTTTTTTTATTTTTTCTCAGAAACTATCTATCAAATCTTCACTTGCAACAGTTTTTGTCTAATATTCTTCTCTGGTTATTTAACGTTAACAACTTATCAGTTTAACCCACACAACATTTTTGACATTTAAGCTATGATATATTACTTGGGATTAATCTCCTTCATTCATAACAACACAGTACTCCCTGGCTCCCCACCCCAGTGTGTCTGCATGCTTTAAAACAAGAAAGCACTATTCTTTATAAATCAAGTTATATTTTTTTCTTTTTTTTTCTTTTTTTTTTTTTCACACCTGATATTAGTCAATGCTGCTGTCTTTCAGTGAGAAATATTTTTGTTGTACCTGTCAAAACAGTATCAGTGCAGCTGCTGGATACGTTCTGTAATGATTTGGACTTTGCTTCTTTTGCACTGTGATGAATGACTATTACAGTATTCTCAGCACTTCAGTTGTATGTCCTGAAAAAGAAGTAAATTTACTTTGTGAGAAAATCTCATTTTTATATTATGAAGAAAAAAAAATTGTATAATATTCTGAAAATATAGGTCCTTTTCCCACATTTTAGGTGTTTTACCCTTTCTGGACTTTTATTTTCACTTGTTGTTGCACAGGGCCTAAGTTTAAGAAACACAGTCTTGTGCAGACTTGTCGATTTGACAGAGGTACCAGAAAGTGGCAAAGGCATGGCTTAGGTTTCGAAATCTAGTTGCTGTACTCCTAAAATTGGAATCTCTCCCAGAATGTACAATCTTCACTGAAAGCCTTACACAGAGAGGATGCTATTCAAAGCATCACGGTATAGGTCTGGCCCTGTACATGCCATGTTTCGGCAGCTGGTAATTTGATCAGGACATTTTTAAGCTACACATACAAGGCACTGAGCTCAAAGTCTGCACTCTTCAGAAGAACGTACTCACAATGAATTCAGAGAATACTGCCAAAGAAGCACCGTCCCAGGGACTTTTCTGGTAAAGGCAGCTTTGCATGTGAGTGAGAAAGAGGTCAAAAGAAGCCTTGCTTTGTTGTATTTTCTGCTTGTCCAGCTGCTTGCTGCGGTTTGCCCTTGCAGCATTGGAGGCCATGTGGCCAGGCTGAGCTGCTGACTGCCCACTGGCCACATGGATGCGGTTCGAGCAGTGTTCACATCTCCAAGGCACGACTCCCCGTGGCTGCAGGCTGCAGCCTGCCTTCTGCTGTCTCCAGCCACTGATGCAGAGCTTTGAACTCAGCCACAGAGCTCAGTGCTTTTATCGCCACTTTGAAAAGAAAAATAAAAAGACCATTAGTGTAGACCAAGTGTGAATTGGTAAAAAGGGATATCCTTGTGAACTGCTCCCAGTATTGTAACTAGCCTCTGGCGCTCTTAGGAACAAAGAATTGCAAGAATTAGCGTAACAGAATAGCTTTCAAGGTACTTATTTTCATATACTTTTTATTCTTGCTTTTTGTCATGATAGTTTTAATTGAAAGTAAGCACTGGCAGTAATCATATAGCAAACAGTTCCTTTTGATAGCTTTGAAAGATCTCTTTTTCTTAAAAGCTCCTGATAGTGAGCTTGATTGAAAAGTCATCTAAGTATGCATAAAAACTTTTAACATCTAATTTGGTACACAATTTTTCCACATATGGCATATATTCTGTGTGTTTTATAAGATAGACTAGAGAGCTTTATGGAGTAGTGTGTTCTGTATTATATACATGTACACTGCAGATGCGTATGTTTTTGTATATGTCATACACAAAACATTATAGGCATGTGTTTAAAGGAAGGCAGCATGACAAGTGTCTCATAGCCACAAAGTCTACCTGATGCGTATTATGCATGTTAGCAACAATTGCCTAATGGATGTGCTGATGCCAAAAGAACCCTTTGGGTCTTTCTGACAATAATGCATAAAGCTTCAATGAAATATGTCATCCTTTTCACTCATTTATACTGAGGAAATGCTAACGACACACTGTGTTCAAATAGCTTTAAAGGTCTGATATAAATCAACAATAGCCAGGAAATTTAAGAAAGCCAAAGTCCGACACTCCCATTTCAGCACATTACACCCTGTTTGTGCAAAGCGAGTTAGAAGCCTTGGGTTTCCCACCTAATTTTCAATTCATTATTTATGTCAGACCTTATGGGAAAAGCACCAGAAGGAACAGAAGCTTCCACCTCAGACCTTGTAGGCAAGAGTTCAAGTGAAAGTACAAGTGCTCTGCACAAAGCATCAGGAGCCCTTTGGCCTACTGATGCTTTTCCCACAGCTCAGGCAGAGTTCCATCAGGTAGCACCAAGGTGCCCCAAGCTGCATGCTGTTGTTAATGGAGACACAAGACACCCAGATCGAGGCCTACCCCACAGCAGGTGCCCCAGCCCCACTCTGTGAGCCCAGCCCTGAGGCCTGCTGCTGGGCTGGAGATGGAACGGGAGACAAGACTGACTACAGGGACCTAGGGTGGGCCCGGATTGGAGGCCTCTGCTGACACAGGGCTGAGCGGGAAGTCTGGCTCCCTTTGCTGCACTGTAGCTCTGGAGATGAGCTTAGTTCATAGGGAAACAATCTGGAGAAAGGAAAGGACTTCCATGTCAGAAGGTTTCTTTTTAGTATCAACTTCCACACAGACAGAGGAAGAAATCCCCTAGGTGGCCGGAGCTTATAACGCTATGGGCACAAGGTTTATTTTGAGAAAACAAACGTCAGCAATTTTTTCAGTTATTCCTTCAACCTTTAGACACACTGGAAAGGCATCGTTTCAGTGCCTTTCTTACATGAAGGCATATAGACAGGAAAGCACCATGCCAGCTGTGAGTGCAATATGCCACTGGTCTGTTAATGATCAAGAGCGACAATAGCAAAGGAACCAGAAACCAAGCTGAGCAAAAGGAGGGGAGGCACGCACAGAATAAGTGTGTGACAGCTACCAAGTATTAGAAATTTATTTGGTAGTAATATTGAATATCATTACAGTATCAGTTAGGGACATCTGCACAGCTGTGCCAGAGGGTTTTATTATTTTTTTTCCAGGTCCTGCTTTCCACAGAGGCAGCAGCATAAAAATAAACACACATTAAAATCAATCTATGGGGAACAGGATAAACACAGTGCAATGATGGTTGCACTCTTGTGGCTTGCACCCTGCTCCTGTTAAACACCAGCCTCGGATTTCTATAATATAATTTAGCAAAGACAGCAGCATTTAAAAAGAACTGTAATAATTTTAAGCCTTTATCTTAAAATTATGCTATTATTTATGGTAAGTAGCTCCTCTGATTGTTAAGTCTGTATATTACACTAAGCTAGGCTGTACTTGTAGCACCAGTTGAAAACATGAGGTAGTTCTTATAAAAAATTCAGCCTTTCTGTACATACATTTGAATAGCATCAGATTCAGCACACATAATTATTTTCAATCAGCTTTTGTGCACTTGTGTTGAACAGGAGAAAACACCAAAAGTAAAAACAGAGTAAAGAGAGGAGGAGGAGAGCCAAAAGCTCTCCATGTCCTGTCCTTTCCCTCTGAATGTGCAGAACATATCTGTAACACACTGAGTCAATAATGAAGGTATTTCCCAAACTTGGACCTTGACCTTGCACCTGGACCCTGCCCCTGCACAGCCTCCCACTGCCACAGCAGGCTTTCAGCCTTGATGTTTGAGCATACAGATGTGACAGGTTGACCAGTGACCTACACAGGACACGTTTCCTAACCCAGACGGCAAGCAATTTTAAGAGCACAGTGCTGCTGCTCCTTTATAGGAGAAACTCCCTCTTCCTCCTAAAGGATGTCTCCGGCTGCAGACAGCATCAGCAGGGGCTGTCACACAGAGGCAGAGATTCGGTAAGGCAGCTCTATGAACACAGCAAAAGACCTGAGGGAAAATATGGAGAGAAGATGAATCTATTCAACACTAAACATGTTTATTTTAACTTCTCTGGAGCTTCTGAAAAATCACTGAACAAAACTCCAGAGTATAAATCAAAGTGAGGGAGAGAAAGAAAAAGGGCAAGCAAAAGAAAGTCATTACTTTGATTGGCAATGAAAGATTACTCAGAATCCATAACTGTGTTTACCTAGCTCAGCTTTGTGATCTAAGTTCACCATTTCAAAACCCTTGAAAGAAGCCCATGTGAAAAAAAAAATGAAAGAGCCTGGAGTGTTCATAGGAAAATGACTTATGTAAGTACACTACAAGTGGAATTGTGTGCTTTGCCACCTATGCTCACACAGTGCATTTTCTTTACTATTAAACATATGTTTTAAATAAATGAGTTAATTTCAAATTAATGATCAAAAGATTGTTGTTTTTTTTTTTTTCCTTTTAGTAGTTTAGTTAGTAGAATAAAGGCTAAAATGATTAACTTAATGCCATCTATTTACTTTTTTTTTCACTTTATTGTCCTGCAGTTACACCTTAGGGCAGCCAAAATTACATTATCAGGCTGAAAAGTCAGTGCTAGGCACACAGTTACAATAAGCACTGTTCTCATTTGTTCGCTGTAAGCTCCCCATTTCCTTCTTAAAAGTTGTTTTCAAAAGGATCTGCTTGCGTAATTGTGCAGCAGCAAGCCCTGGTAGCCTCAATCCCCAAGAATGTTTTCAATGACCTCTTCCTGCCCAGTTTTTCCATGAGGGAACTGTTGGGAAAGGGGGAGCTGACAGAGTTACCAGAGGGTAAATGAGTAGACAGATGCAGAACAGAGATTAGAGTTTCAGAAAAGGAAAAACAAAACAAAACAAAACAAAACAAAAAAACAACCCTAAAAAAAAAAAAAAAGATTATTTATCTCTTTTTTTTTCTCCCTGGTGTTATGATTGCTTTTAAAAACTCCCCGATTTTAACATTTAACATCCCTGGTAGTCACAAGCCTTCCAGCTACAAAGTAGACCATCACTTTAGAGGTAGGATATTATTAACACAGAAGAACAGGGGCATTTCATTCACATAATGGCTGCTGGCATCAAATAGGCTGCGGACCAATCCTTGCTAGCAAGAGGCTGGGTGGCTTTGTAGTGACAGTGTGAGTCAACACTGCCATTTGCACTGCAGATAAGTGAGTACAAACACGGGGTGGGAGGGCAGTAGCCAGAATATTAGAAATGACATGCCTGGTTCTGAAGGGAACTGAGAGTAGCAATGCAAGAATATGCCTGTATTTCATGTGTAGCAAATCAAGAGTTGTTTATTTACAGTATCAGTTTTCTGCTTGTGGAGAACACTTCAGAAGCCTAAGGGCAAAATGACCTTGAGAAGTTCAGATTATTAATAATTAATTATTACCCTCTGACAGACCCCATTTATCACCACAAACGCCACGTACGTTAATTAGAGCACTACTGGCATTGGAGCAAATCTGTCCCGTTCATACCAGATTTTGTTTTAGATTTTGTTCCCAGGGGGAGCATTGGAATTCTTAGATGTACCAAAGAGCAGCTTAGAGTTTTTCCACTAGGATGGGTTTAAAAGTAATTTTTTTTACTGTCCCCAAATCAAGCTCCATAATAACCTCCATAATCAAAAGAATATCTTTGCTAGAGAAATACAAAATTAATAACCAGAGTTTCAGTTTTTAATCTCGCCTGTCACCTACAGCACTGACACTGGGGACCACAGGGTAGATTATTCAGCAATTAACGTTACGTGATGTTGCTGAATGCAGCATATTTCCTGTAGCTTAGAAACATGCCACGCTGTGGCAATGCAGGGTAGGCAGCTTTTAAAGTTTGGATTGAATCTAAATGAAAGTTTCCCATGAATTGTTCAACTTCTGCCATTGCTTTATATATTTTGGTAATGGTGTGATGCAAAGTAGGGATTTGAAAGGACAAGAACAGAAATCTTTCTTTGAGACTGATGACATTTTGTTCATTCTCATGTACCAAGAGGACAGAAGGAGATTACTGTGTTGCACTTTCCCACTCTACACTTAAAAGGAGTACAAAATGAAATCTTCATAGTTGTGTAAAAATCTGTATTTGTCTCCAGTATAAAATTTCCCATCAGCTTAAAGTGTGCAAATTTGGTCCAGTAGAGAAGAATTCAGGAGATATATAAACCGAGAATTTTATTAGCTACAATGAACTGCAAAGTCCACAGTGTTGCACTGATTGCATTTTTCCCTGGATGGGAACATACATGTATGTATATATATATGTAATGTGCCCATATATATATATTGGCAAATATAATGCACTAGTGCTCCATGCTTTTAACTTTTCACCCAAACCAGCCTGCCTCTTTAAAAGAAGCACAGGCTGAAACGTGCTATCTGCTTCTCAGAAAGCCGAAGGTGGATCCTTGCCAGGGATTTGTGCAGCTTCCTGGCTCTGCTGATAAAGCAGGCCACCGCGAGGTAAAGCCCTGCTCTGCCTCCGACACATTTCCTCTGTGGCCACCCAGGGGCAAGGAACTGAGATGAGTAGGGAAACAACGGGGACTGCAGCACATGGGGACCACTCTGGAGTAGTCCCCTGAGAGGTTCCCATGTGGCTACATTGAGAAATGTGAGCTTTCAAGTCAGGGTATTCGCATCAGCGCATGGAAAGATGAGAAAGCACAGCTAATGCTGAAAGTTAATGATAGCATTTGACCATGTTAACCAGTAAATGACAAGGCAGGGTCACGGGAGTTAATTATTCGAGTAAGTGAATGCTAAAAGAAATGTTGAGAAATGCTGGTAGTTTGCACTGACTGAAATGGAAGGTGACTAATCATTTCAAAGTTTAACCTCGACAGCACTGAGTAGACCCCTCCTTGCTCTTTCTCTGGTTTTGTTTTTTAAATCAATATTGTGTACCTCGTGGGCAGAACATTAAAGGTTTTGCAGCACAAAGAGAGAAGAAAAAAAAGGCTGTCTGGCTAGAAGGGTACCTGTGAGATGGAGATGAGAGCTCTGAGAGAGAAGCACTCTGATTTGAAGATGTCAGCTTTGGGAAAGAGGTTCTGGCCTCCTGTGTGATGCAGGGCCGCCCTCCCTGTCTCTTGGTACTCGTGTCTCTGGATTTCAGCCCCTCTGGGGCAAGTTCTACCTGGCTGTACATGCCAAGCACAATCAGGCCCAGCTCTCCACTGATCTCCAGTGGCAGTGCCATGATACAAACACTAATGAAGAGAGACTGCTCGTACCTGCCTAGCCACCAGTGAATCCACCACTTCACATTTTTCATTATTTATTTTCACGCCCTGATAATTTAGAAAACTCCAAGGCAAAATACAATTACTGCTGTGACATGGCTGCTAAGCTTCTGTGAGACTTAGCTGCATAATTTTAAGAGCAGAATTCCACTAGACCGCTTTGTTTCAGCAGGCAAATACCAGAAAGCAAGATAATACTGGAAATGAATTTTCTTTTTTGTATGCTGAATTGCTTTACAACTTCTAGTACTAATACACGAGTCTCTGACATCAAGGAAAAAAGAAAAAGAATAAAAAAGGAAGTAACTATAACCTAACACTTCATAACAACCATAGAGCATATACACAGTGCTTTTCATCCAAAATGGACATACAGTTCATAGAATCATAGAATGGCCTGGGTTGAAAAGGACCACAGTGATCATCTAGTTTCAACCCCCTGCTATGTCCAAGGTCACCAACCACTAGACCAGGCTGCCCAGAGCCACATCCAGCCTGGCCTTGAATGCCTCCAGGGATGGGGCATCCACAGCCTCCTTGGGCAATCTGTTTCCAATGCTTCACCACCCTCCAAGTGAAAAACTTCCCCCTAATATCTAACCTAAACCTCCCCTGTCTCAGTTTAAAACTATTCCCCCTTGTCCTATCACTATCCACCCTCGTAAACAGCCGTTCCCCCTCCTGTTTATATGCTTCCTTCAAGTACTGGAAGGCCACAAAGAGATCTCCCCAAAGCCTTCTCTTCTCCAAGCTAAACAAGCTCAGTTCCCTCAACCTTTCCTCATAGGAGAGGTGCTCCAGCCCTCTGATCATCTTAGTGGCCCTCCTCTGGACCTGCTTCAAGAGCTCCACCTGTCCTTCCTGTACTGGAGGCCCGAGGCCTGGACACAGTACTCCAGATGGGGCCTCACAAGAGCCGAGTTGAGAGGGACAATCACCTCTCTCTCCCTGCTGGCCACCCCTTTTCTAATGCAGTCCAGAACACAGTTGTCCTACCAGGCTGCAAGCGCGCACTGCTGGCTCACATCCAACTTCTTGTCTACCAGGACCTCCAAGTCCTTCTCCACAGGGCTGCTCTCAAGGAGATCTTCTGCCAGCTTGTATAAATACCTGGGATTGCCCCGACCCAAGTGCAGCACCCTGCACTTGACCTTATTGAACCTCATCAGGTTTTCATGGGCTCACTTCTCCAGCCTGTCCAGGTCCCTCTGGATGGCTTCCCTTCCAATGTATCAACTGCACTGCTCAGTTTGGTGCTGTCAGTTATCACTCAACCTCTTGGGAAAGTGCAGCTGTCTCCAGACTGGGATACAGCATGTGCTAAATAAACAGAATTTGTGGTTTGGAATCATTTTTCCCACTTACCAGTTCGTGAGGGTAAAGCAAAAAAGAAAAGTATATTCTAAGCATATACACATATGATACTGAAACTAGAAGGAAGGCAGAATTGGAGCCTAATAAATAATAATAATTTTAAAAAAAGGAAGAAAGAAAACAACACCAAACTTTTGAAACTTTAATCTGTTTATTTAAAAGTCTCTCCTTGCTGTTATGAACAGAACCTCCAGTGCTATTTCTACTTATTGCTGGGCTGGGTGCTGCATTGGCATACATCCTTTAGGAGCAGCTCAAAGGGAAGACTGCAAAATCCTCAGTAGTATTGGCAATGGGAAAAAAAAAGTATTTCTAAAAAATATTAGTTTCTGATGTGTAGCATGAAGTCACATATGTTGTAAGAACTTGCTATTCTTCCCAATCATGTTGTAGGGGTCCTAGAAATGCTATCTTACTGGATTCGCGAAGAGAAGTCCACTTGTAAGATGGGTCAATATGTGGGGTCATGGGTCAACGTTAATTCTTCATTAAATGTTACCTTGCATGTGATGCAAGATGTCTTCAGCAACAATCCACATCCCCTAGTGGCACACAAGAGTGATTGCCCTTGTCACAAGCTTGACTCTTGCTGCCCAGGCTGCCACTGCCCCTGAAACTCCTGAACAGCTTCCAAATGTAGTATGATTCAGAAATTGGCCTTCCTTCCTTAAAGCCCACCACTGTGCACAGAGGGCCACCTCTACAAGTAAGCATGCATGAGAGTGCATGTGGACTGAGCCTTCAGGCAGCCTCAGGCAGCAGCCTCCTAAGGACGGACAGAGCAAGCCAACCTTCAGAATAAGCAAGTAAGCAGAGATATTTGCCTGGTCAGGCAGAGGATTTGTGAAGTTAAGGGTACCACTGAGGCTGCTAACAATGCTAACAATGCTAACAAATGAAGGAAATAATGAGCCATTTTACCGGATATGTAAGGAGACAGGACCATGCTTGTGTCAGGTGCTGCTTTCAGACTGCATGCCATTTGTTCAGACCATCGTGAGGGCCATCAGTGGCCAAGAGGAAAGAAGCCCAGCTATGGCTGGGAAAAACATACTTTGTGAGCTGGGTAAGGATGTCAAGAGGCGAAGATTATAAATATAAAAGAGAATCTTTGCTTCAGCTCATATCTGAGAATAAACATTAAAGAGCATTTAAAAAAAAAAACGTCACTTGCAAACAAGTCAGCTTTCATGAAGGGTACGCTTTTAAGATACTCATGTAACTTGAAAGCTGTAAAGAGCAGAAGCCTGGTTTTCAAGTCCCATTGCTCAAGTTAAGAACAATTTACTCTCCTGCAGTACTTGGACTGAGGTGGAGGGATGCGGTAAGGGCAGTGTGGGTGGTTCATAGCTTTCACTTTGCTTTGGCTTAGGAAGCTGGGAAACCACAGCAGTTCTTCTCTTTTTCTTGCCTTAAGCATGAATGTTCCTTTTGTCCTCTAACAATCTCTTTAGTGTGTTCAGGAAGACAGTCTTTGACTCTTTCCTGGGCTGCCAATAGAAGCCAACTGAAGCAGCAGGATGCTGTTCTTTATCTAAAGATAAAGATGTTGTGGTTCTTGCTGCTGATGCCACTGCTGGCATCAAGCAAATCAGGGTAATTGCAAGCTACTTTGCTAATGTTCCTTCATTAGCCTATACCAGTGGTGATAATCACTGCTTATACTACTCTGTTTCAATCTTTCGTGCACCATCCTTGCACTCATTCCTTAGGAATTATTTCAGCTGGTGGTTATAGATCTTCAGCTCAATACCATGTTACAAAGCAAGCAGAAGGGGTGAGGAGAAACTCTGCACCATGCTATCTTGATGAGGCCTTCTTATTATTTTGAGTATCTTTATTGGGAAACTTTTGGTCTGTTCACATTTTCCCTTTGTGATGTAAACCTACCAGTTTTAGGAAGCATGGCACTGGTTCACACTTTCAGTTAAATGTTGGTACTTGTGATGAAGTTCTCCTTAGAGTCATCACACATTAATTTGAGGTCCAACAGTCACTTATTCAGTACATTTTATAGATCTGAAAGATATTCACAGAATCTACTTGCCTAGCCTCCATAGAATCTACTTGCCTAGCCTCCAAGCTGCCACTGTGGAAGGGTCTGGTATGGGTCAGTCCTTGGCTACGTCTTCTCCTCCACACGGATATCTTGGATACCAAAAGAGACCTCAGATGGCCCTGGATCTTTACTAGTGGGCAAATAAATTAAGCTATCTCCCATCAGTTAGAATCTGTCCATTCTTATTGGTAAGAAACAGGTGGCTGTTTATCACATCTATCTGAGAATGGGCTAGCGTGCCCCTTGGGGATTACTGTCTCTATCCATTAATTTAATTTAGGAATTTAGGTGAGTAGATAAGGTGAGATGACTTATTTTTGGATGGCTATAGTGAGGTGAAATGAATCCCATCCATACCAGCACACGATTAATGCTAGAACAGTAAGCACCTTGCACTTTGCTCTTAAATGTCATAATAATTTTGGTTAGATTAATGCATTTTAAAAAGTCTTGCTGCTTTTATTAAATTGATCCTTTCTCATTTTAATCCAATAAATTTCAGAAGTGGCTTTAAAGGGTAATAATTTTTGCAACTAGGCTCAAAAATCAGAAACATGAGACAGTAAGTCAGCAACTTCCTTCTGAATTCAGAAGATGTATATGAAAAGTGACTTTGAATCCCTATGCAAGTCATACAGAAGGAGTAGTATATACATGACATAACAATATACTGTGACAAACCATAAAGCAGCTTTCGGTTTTATAGCATCTTGACAGACTGTTCAAAATCAAGTCTTTAACCTTACTCTTTACTCTGATAATTAGGTTTCCCTGTTTGACACATATGTTATGCCACATTTAACACACAAAGGAAACAGTGGTGATATTTTCTTTACTATGAGCCTACTTCATTGTGTTTTAGCCCATCACTCCTTGGTCTTTTATCACAAGAAAAGCATGCTATACTCGCTTGTATAGAAAAAAACAGATCTTTTCTAGCAGTAGTCCTGATATCTGCAGTAGGGATTTATGAGGCCAGGAAGCAAAGTGTAGTCTTTCCCCTCAAGAATAACTGCTAGTGCGTTAATCTGGGGGAAAAAAAATCATATCATTTTTTCATAAGTCCTGTCTCTCTAAAGATACGGGTTTTACTTACTTCCTCTGAGCAGTCAGTGGTCATGACAGTGACACAACCTCACTGGCCTATTAATGCTCATAAAATATAGAAGAGTACTCAAAAAGCATTTATAGACTCAAAAATAGAAATCAGGACATATCCCTATCATAATCAACACCTTTTTGGCAATCTTATTCCACTCCTGGATTATTGACTGTTCAGTCTGACCTGGCAAAGCAGCATTTCTGGATAACATACCTACAAGGCCCAGTGGCTTTCATGCATTATCTACAGCATCTACCTTTCTTAGAATACCTTGTTCTGATCACTATTCACACAGCTACTGCAGTTACTGAATTCCTGCCTGTGTAGAATACTCAGATGCTGTGTCTCAAAAGAATTCTGTAGGTCTGGTGAGCAGCTGCAGGGGAGATGCTAGATGGAATGAAGAACAGTACAGGGAACTACAGAAACATCTGTAAAAAAGAAAAAGAAAAATGTAATTCTATCAGATAAAAGGAAAGAAAGTGTGCAAACTTGACTCTGAGTTGTCGTAGTTGTCTCCATCAGTATTTCCCATGCCATCACAAAAATGTCTCAAATGTCTCAGAAGGGGTGCTACGAGGAAAAGAAGACTGATATGTCCGTAATGTCCCTTGTGAAGATGCACGTCATGGGCATAGGCAGTGTGCACTGTTTGCAGCAATGTTGGTGGCTGTACAATACTGATAGAAGTTTCAGCGTATAGAAAAGAACTGAGTCTAACACTGTCTCTGTTACTGTTGCTTTTCTAAATTAAGGAACTATAGAACCTGGGTCTACCTCCACTAACTATGACAGCAAGAATCAGAAAACAAAACAAAACAAAAAAACAACTGATGATGCAATGATTAGAGTGCCCCTCTCAGAGTCAGGAT
The DNA here is from genome assembly GCF_905368555.1 of Meleagris gallopavo. NCBI lineage: Eukaryota > Metazoa > Chordata > Aves > Galliformes > Phasianidae > Meleagris > Meleagris gallopavo. The sequence continues at coordinate 153,215,935 of NC_139404.1, read as the reverse complement.
CTGTTATACTACTCCTGAGTTAAAGATGTGGCCTGCATAATAAAAAGTGTGAAGAAACTCATGAAATATTTGGGGCTATCAACTTGCTGAATGTGTCAACTGCAGAAATAGAGAGCCAAATTTTCAGCAGCACTACAACACATTGGTTTTGATTGTGCTACTCTTCAGCACTTCTCTAGATCAAATGTCCTAGAATCACTGTATTTCCTGATAAGATGCCAGTCTTTCTGTCCTGATGCAGTGACAGTGTACTCAGATGAGTTCTAACCACCAAGTTACACATGTACTCTACAATGTACATGTTTATATGGCAAAATATTGTCTAAAAATAACAATTACTAGCAGTAGAAGCTCTAGATGAAGGGACCAGCCTAAAGAAAATTTGAAAATGAATGTGTCCTTTCAAAGCACCTACGCTATTCAAAGGTAAGGTACATGCTGCTCTTTCCTTGCTTCTTAATAATGAAGCGGTAAGCCTGTTTCATGCTAGCAATAATAGCCACTGTACCAAATTCAATCCAGTACTCTACATACAGCGATAGTGACATCTGACGGTACTTGTGACGGATTATTATGGTCCTCCATCATCAAAGAGCAGTAAAAATTCAAGGCTGCAGTTAAAATTAATCTGGCCGTGAAACTGGCCTACAGTTATTTTTCCCCCAACTACTGTAACATTGATGTATACAAGTCATCAAATGTGACTTTGTGAGGGTATTAGATGTACATAAAGCTTGCTGAGAGAAACACACTGTTGTTGCAATACATTCAGATGCCAACTACTTAAAGTGGATCTTTTTACTTCTCCAGTAACATGACACAAAATATCAGCAATAAAGTGACTTAGTGATATCCAGAATGTTTGGAAACTTACTGCCACTGAGCTGGTTAATAATATTTTACCTTTCATGTAGAGACTCTGGCCTGAGTCAGTCTGACAGAAATGACTCTAATTGCTGATTTGAAATAAGTTTTAGTGAAAGCTCTGAGGACAAAATTATGAAATTACAAGACCACAGCTGTTCCTAGGAGGACTCTTCTAGTTTCTTAGCAAAAGCCAAGGAACTGAATGCACAGAGGAGGAAACTATCCATTGGCATCAGGCTCTATGGGAAAAGCTAGGAACTCTGTGCCTTGCTGGTAGTGGCAAGGCAACTCAAGAAACTGTCCCTTTGATGGAAGACTTTTCTGAGATTTATCAGAGTGATTAGCACTGTGTCCATTCAATAAATACTGATTTGGACATCAAGAAACTAAGGTCTCCTGCTGTGGAAAGCAATACAGTGGGATGTGAATTATGCCTTCGTTTTTTTTTTTGTTTTTTTTTTTTTGCCTTGATTACTTAATTTGCCAAGCATTTGTATAATCCATATATGGCAATAATTTCCGGCACAAAATTGGTATTCATGATACCGTACAAGCTGAATAAACCTTGTCAAACATGTAACACTTGGTGGTGAAAAACGTGGTGGTGGAACAAATTTTCTGCATGCTTTAATTGTAGTCAAAGAGTTCCAGCTTCCCCTAGATTTTCATGGTGTGTTGTTCAACTAGAATTTCTTTCATACATCTGAAATTTGCTGCAGGTTATAGTATGTTTTGTGGTCCATCACAAGATGGCACATTACCAGTTGATACTATATAATCCACAGTGAAAATATGTTCTTAATGCTCTGTGAAAAATGGAAGGAATTTGGGTATCTTACTAAAAGCTGTAGAGGGGAAATGAAATACAGCCCAGCCCCATGGTTTGAATTTATGCTTTATATTAAAGAAATGGTAGTCTTATAAGTACAAGGTATCTAAGACTTATATTATTTGAAGAGCTGTGTATGATCTATTTAATGCATGTGTAAGTAGATGTTTAAATATTTAACATTTGTAACTGGAATTTAACCCTTTTATTCTACCTTCAGCTGTACTGTGAACTGAATGTATAAATTGCAGGTGTTCTAGATTCAATGGCTAATTTCTGAACTTGGTCAGGGATAATTCATCCATTAAATGTTTCTTGGATGCACTTTACAACATCTCAAATCAAAACATTATCATTGTGGGATTACTCAGATTGAGATCAACCATCCTATGATTTGGAGATTTCCTCCTGAATCAGTAACCAACTGTCCTATAAAAGCCAGTGTTTGTGGGTGATATTAAACTGGTACAAAACATACATATCTCACTTTTACCAGAATTTTACTTTATTTTACTGATGCTGCACAAAATATTTCAATGAAAAAGTTTTAGGAAGGAGAAGTGAGATAGGGCCTGGAAACTTTTCTCCATTCTTCTTTGCATTTCAGTGCACTTTTATTCCCTTCTGTCCTTCTGCCATGTCTGAGATAGACTGCATTGCATCAGTGCAGTGTCAGATGACCAGGAGCACCAGCATTTACCATTTATGCTAGGTAATTTTGGCCTGGAGAATAGAAATTGAATAACAGATGGTTCTTTGATCTCAAAAAGATATGTGCGACATGTTCTGAAGGTTCCACACTGTAGCTAAACACATTCAGACCAAAAAAAGGCAAAATCCTCACATGTTATGAGGACCGTAAACAAATGGCATAATTGCAAATACTGGTTCAGTATAATTTTTAGGAGAAAGGAAGCACTAGATTTTGTGCAATACAGTAATACAAAAAAGATTTTACAACATCCTTCTAGCACGAAAGTAACCCTATATGCTGACAAATCCTGTGACATTGGAAATTTTAAAGAAAATCTGTTTGTTTGTTTTTTTAAGATATTATTTAGTTAAATTGTAAGTCATTAATTTAAATTAGGGACCAATTTTCATCAGTCTTTTGGCTTATATTATGCAGTTTAATGATCATGATAATTCTTATGACAGAAAATCTGTCATAGTTTCTTAGGACAGTGTTATAAAGACACAATAGAAGGATGCTTTCAGGAGTTGTGAGAATGAGTTAACCGTACAGTGCTTAGTTGTTCTGGCACAAAACTGCAATGTAGAAACTATGGATAGGGATTTCATTCAAAAGAGACTTCCAGACACCTGTTTTCCTTCACTTCATAATTACTTGGGAGTTTTATTTTCAACAAAGCATTGCTATGTACATCATTCAGCATGTGTTTACGTATACTCAGCAGAATGAAGCTAGCTTTCTGACAAAATCAACTCTTTTAACTACAGTCTGTGGACAATCAGATGATTTAGAAAACCATCTGGGATCAGTTTGAACAGTTCAGAGGATGCTCTCCATATCAGCGCATCCAGCCATATCCACTTTAAAGAAAATTGGCAACCTACTACAATTTTGATTTGCAGTAAAATAATTAATTACTACTGCTAGCAGGAGGATTTCTGCCATTCTGCTGCTTGGAGAGCTGCTGAGCTTCAGAGGCATCCTCTCTCTCCTGTGGAGAGACTTAGGGCTGTTCGGTGTTTAAAGAATCAGTGGAGGTCCTGTGTGAGCAGGTGGTTGGCCATGGGCAGGGTGTGGGTGAAAGCCCCATGTGAGTCTAGTAAAGGCCTTTGATCCTGGACAGCAGTCTCATAAAGCTCAGCAATCAACATGTCTTTCGATTTGTGTCAGATGCCTTTTCAGAAAAGGTGCCCTCAGCATTTTCTGGCAAGATGTCTTACCACTTCTCTGAAAGAGTGGTCAGGCAGTGGGATGGGCTGCCCAGGGAGGTGGTGGAGTCACTGACCCCAGAAGTGTTCAAGGAACAGTTGGACATTGTGTTGAGGGACATGGTTTAGTGAGAACTATTGGTGATAGGTGGAGGTTGGACTGGATGATCTTATAGGTCTTTTCCAGCCTTGGTGATCCTGTGATTGTGATACTGTTTGTGAAAAGGAGACACCCATTCTTTCACAGTACGTAAAAAGAATGATATTCTAATGCAAGCATGACATTGTCTTCTGAGACCATTATTCTCTAATGTATAGCATCAGTTTATGAAGTGATAGCAGTTCTTGGGTGATGAGATCATATCGGGCTTTTTATCCTGCTGTATTTCATTCTTTATACAGCAGGCATCAGGTTTAGTAGTTCTCAGCATCCTGTCAAAGAGAATGTCAACAGATGACAGCCTAAATTTAATCATTGCCCTTCTGTAATTTAATCTAAATACAGAGCAGTCTGGTTGTGTATGTTATTTTATAATACTTTATTATTTTGATATTGTTTTCTAACAACACTTTAGATTTGAGATAACAAGGATCAGCAGTTACACAACAAATTATCTACTTTTTTTTTTATGCCTTATGTTTAGTCCTTTCTACATGAGAAAATAATTTGTTTTGCCTAATTATCTACTTAGTAGTGGTATTTTCTAGAAAAGCTATCACTGGAAATTGAAAATAGCAAAGACAAATATTCATCTTCTTCAGCCAGCATAAACAAACGTCTACCTTGCTCCAGGGTCCAACAGTTTCTGTGGTGTCAATATGAGCTCTTTCATCTGACTTGGCCTATTTGTTTGGCATACACAAGAAACTTAAAAATATTTCCTTTTCATCTCTAGTTTTTCTGAGATCTAGGTTCCCTATTTGAACATTTTAAGTACTTTTTGCGCAATAGCTGTTCTGGAAGCTTTTCCATCTTGCTTTATCATTTCTTGTGCCCTATACATGCAGAAGCAGATCACAGGACTAAATATCTGGTGATGCATAACTGCATTTCAAAATGTTTAAAATATTTTTGGACCAGACTAAATTACCAGTTGCTGAGCCCTGCTATTAAGAACATACCAATCAATAAATAGTTCCAAGACATCAATTCCATCTTAAATCATATATATATATATATAGCTAAAATACATATATATTTGTTCTCCAAGGTGTAGAAAGGGTGTTTGTGAAGTGTTTCTGGCAATGAAAAGAAGTGATTTACGGTTAACTTCCATCCACAGCTCACAAATAACCTTATGACTAATAAAGACAAGAACTTTCAACATTTAATTACTAAAGCCAAAATTTCCCTCTCTCTGTTCTCATCAAGATGCTGTATTTGTAGCGATCTCTAATTTTGAGCATACAGTTTTAAGAAACGCGAAACAAAAACATTGCTTCTGGTTTGTTAAGGCAAGCAAGTGATGGCCTCAGCTGTACTTTCATTTCCCTGCACGCATGATAGGGTTATCTTCTTAATGAGGTATGCTATTTCCATGATATGCAATTTACATTTTTTTTTCTTTATTCCAGAAGCTCTAACTCAATTTTATTCTCTAACTCTTTCCAAAGCACCCAGGAGTCACATGACAACCTGTGTTTTCCTCGCATCAAAATTTCATCTGCATATAATTTAATAGCCTCTAGATTGTGAGAAAGGTGTATTTCCACATGAAACATCTGTTAAAAACAACTGAAACAGTGATCTTCAGTGTTTTCCAGTAGGGAGGAGATTGTCAAAAATGTATTTTGTTTTTCTTCTTATGAAATGCAGAAAAATATTTCCAACTTTTCTTCTTTACAGGAATGTATATCATAGTCTGGAAGAAAACGTTCCCACTTTACAGGTTTAATTGTTTAGGACCTATACAGAAATGAAAGGAAACATCCTCTTTTCTACTATACCTGTACTCTGGTCAGGAAGCTGCACCCATGCTGTCAGCCATTTCATTTGCTTTCCTTCTGCAGAGCAGCAGCTCTGTCCTGTTCCAAAGCAGTTTGTATTTCAGGATGAAGAGTATTCCCCTAGAAATTTGAAGTGGATGGTGTATGAGATTGGCCAAAGGAAGGCAGTTTGATTTTCTTATCTGTGTTCTGAAACTCACTGAGATCTTCCAAAGTCCTTGAATGACATACTCCAGTGCTCTTCTCCTTCTTTCCAAGACAGTCTCTGTAAGAGCGTTAAGTCCTACATCTTAAGTAATTGCAGGTCTTTTCACAGTTACCCCTTCACTCAGCCCCTCAACCCTGTGATTCAGCCCCTTAACTTCCCTTCCCCATGCACAAAAATCCCTTTCAAATGTTTAAGGCTGTCTTAGTGGATTTAAGACTTTGACAGCCAACTTCAAATCACCAGTGAAGATGGGTTTGAATAACCTCATGTACTAAAGTAGTTTGTGCATGGACATACATTTCCTGCTGTCAGTTCTGCTAAAGAGTGATAACCTCTTACAAAGAGCCCATAGCAAACAGCTGGTCATCAGTAACATCTTGAAACACCTGAACTGTTTGCTAAGCGAAGTTGAATGAAAGCCCTTAAATCAGTCGCAAGTGCTTATACTTCCATTTTTTGATTCTATTCTCAATTTAAAAAGATATCACTCATTTTTCATTTCTGTATGGAGTAAAATTTTCCTCAAATTTCTATACTCTCATGGTCAGCCTCCTGTTAATTGAAAAGTATTAAAAACATGAATGCTTCGGAGCTACCTCCAGTCAGAAATAAAGTTAATTTCTGACTCTTGATTCTTCCATAAACTATTTGAATCAATGGAGAAGAGTTATTTAAATCTTTCTTAGTTGTATTTCACATTCATAGACCTTTAACTCCAGAGGGACTTTTTACTGGTCCATTTCTCTCTATTGGAATTCTGTAGTTTATTTCTGTTGATACCACAAATAATTGAGTAGTTGCTCAGCTCCAAGTACTCTGACAGAATTCTGCTTCATTCAGTTTTTGAATTGTAACACTTCAAAAGTTGCCACAATCTTCTGCACATTTTCTATGATTGGCAACCCAACCAGATCATGCATAAAGTCCTTTTAAAATGCACTTCCCACATTTTAAATTTTCAAACATTTGCATTCACTAATAAACTTTCTGAAATCTATCATATGGCCATAGTCAAAGTGAAGCTATGATTTTATTTACCTCTTTTCTGAGCTACCTATGATGTGTTGCAGCTCATGTTGTTTTTTTTTTTCCTCATCTTCTTCGAATTCCCAGTGGTGGAGACTCATGCTTCTGGAGGACAGAAATAAAATTTCTGTTGACAGTGACTGTAAAGATCCAACAGCTCATGAGTTGCTGCGTGGTAACAACTGAGATGCTCCTAGACAGACACTGATATATTACTATTGGTTTCTTGTCAAATGTGTTCCCCCAAGCACAACTACACTGAGAATGTGTGCATACATTAAACACATTTCAACCACTATGTTTATCCTCCTCAGATATGTAAAAAAAAAAAAAACCAACATTTTTTCCTTACTCCCCCCAGTATCTTCCTATCCCACCTTTAAAGAAAACCAGCGTTTGGCAGCTGTCATATGTTTTTACCGCTACTGTTTTCTCTCTGTTTTTGGCATTGCCAACACATTCTGCAATATGCTGCAGTGCCCTTAATAATAATTTGGAGCAGCCTTGCTAGAACACTAGTTCACAGAGGATGCAATTAATACGCATCATCTATATCATGTACAGTTATGAGTTTTGAGCCTTTATTGATACCTCTTTTCTGAGGGGTTATTACTCACGTGAGGAATATCCCAATTTTGTGACACATTTCACTTGTTTATTTTGCTCTTACATACTTTGGCTGAAACATTGCTGATAGCACAAAAAAAGTGTTTCTTGACTGACCAGGCTTCGTGTTATGGATATTATTTTAGTTCAGCTTTATGTTTCATTATTAATAAGCATATATGCCATACACAGGTTGGCAATCTTTGCACTTCGGCTCAATATCAATCATTTTCCAATATCAATCATTTTCAGAGGCTGAAGCTGGATTCTGACCTCTAGCTACTATGACAAAAATAGGATCTTTAATTTATTACAGGCGTTTGCTGGAACAATTACAGCAATAGACTCAACACTAAACATTGCAGGATGTCACATTTACAAGACATGGTGGAAACTCCCTCTACCAGAACAGTGCGTTTTTAAAGTTCTATAGTTTGTGACCCTGTGCAGCCATCTGTGGTGATCTCTAGAAGTTATTTGATATTGCTGTTGTAGATATATCTTCATCAACCTTAGAATTTTAAAATCCAGTTTTTGAAACTTATTATTTCCTTACATTATGCATTTCATTCTGTATTGCCTGGGAGCATTAACCCAGGCAATACAGAATCATGGAGCTGCAGAACCAGGTAGGCTGGAAGTCGTCTTCAGAGGTCATCTCACCCAACACTGCATTTAGGGCTTGGGTGTGTCCTTTTGAGACCTGAACACTTCAAAGAATGAATTGCATGTCCTACAGTGTCTTTGTGTCTCTTCCAGTATTGGATCACCCTCATGGTTTTTAAAAAAAAAAAAAAAAAAAAAGTGTTCTCTGTATAATCAATGGATATACAGATGGTGTGTGATATATATATATATATATATATATATATATATATATCTCCAGGAGCTTGGCTAATATAATTTATATTGGAGTAATGAGAGAAAGTCACTCAGCCTGTCCTGAGCTCACGAGATGAACTCCAATGAGCAGATCTCCAGAGAGATCCTTCCCCACTGGCAGTCAGCTCTTAAATGGATCTAGGAGAGGTGGAGCCAGGCTCCACCCCTTCCTGCAGCACAGGTGATTTGCCTTCACCTGTGCTCCTGTGGCTGACTCATTGCTCACCTCAGGTGATCAGTCAGAGGTTCAGGCCATGATTCAGCAGCCCCATACAGTTCTTATATCTATCTAATTGAAATCTCCCATGTTCCCCAGAATCACCAAAGTTAGAAAAGAACCCCAAGATCATCTAGTCCAATCGTCCTCCTACCATCAATTTTTTTCCACCAAACCATGACCTTTAGTACAACATCAAAACGTTTCTTGAACAACTTCAGGGATGCTGACTCAGTCACCTCCTGGACAGCCCATTCCAGCACTTGACCATTCTTTCATCCAGTTGCTGTGCACTTTCAAGAGAAGTTTAGCTCTGTCTTCTTTGCTTTCTCTGTTGCAGACACCAGTAAGATCTACCCTTATCTCTTTCTTCTTAGGGTTGAACAGGTCCAGCCTGTGTAGCCTTTCCTTATAGGCCATGTGCCTCTAGTGCAGTTTACTGGCCTCCACTGTACTCAGTCCAGTGTATCCATGTCTTTCATACACTGTAGAGTCCCAAAAGGGACAGAAAACTCCAGATGCAGTGTCAAAAGTGTCACACATAGAAGAGGGACCACTTCTATGGATCTGCTGCCTACTGATAATACAGTTCAAAATTATGTTGGCCTTCTTGCTATACAATCATTGTTGGCTCACGTTCAACTCTTCCTCCGGGATCCCCAGCTCCTTTTCAGAAAAGCTGTTTCTCTGTCTGCCTGCATTGTTGCATGGGTTTATTCCTCCTCAGATGCAAGATTTCATATTTTTGTCTTTCATGAAATTCCCGTTGGCCCATTTCTCCAGTCTGCTAAAGTCCTTCTGTATGGCAGTCCTACCTTCCAGGGCATTGAACGCTCCTCCCAGTTTGCTGGCAAACTTGTTGAAAATGTAGTCTGCTCCTTCATCCAGGTCTTTAACAGGGAGACTAAACACTGCTCATCCCAGAGGGATACTACTATTTACTGCAACCAGAAAAGCTACTTCACATCATTGATAACAACTTGTTGAGTCTATTCAGCCAATTGCTCAGCCAATTTTCCACTCACCTTATCATCCACTTTTCTAGCCCACATCTTACTAGATTGGTGATAAGTGGACTCTGTAAAAGGCTTGCTAAAGTAAAGATATTCAAAACATGCCACCTTCTTCTTGTGCACAACATCACTGAAAAGAAATGAGGCTGATCAAGCATGAATGCTCTTGATAAATCCATGCTAGGTACTCACCGCCACTTTCTTGCCCTTCACGTACTTCAAAGTGGATTCCAGGAGGAGTTGCTCCATAGCTTTCTAAAAAGTGCCCTGAAGTAAGGCACTGAACTGCCCTTCCTGAAGATGGGTACAATATTTGCCCTTTTCTAGTCATCCCACCTTTGAAACTGTCATGACCTTTCAAAGGTGCCAGAGAGCAGCCTTGTCCCTCCAGACCTCAGGTATATTCCATATAGTCACATGTGGATGTGTAAGTGGGTTAAATGTCTCCTAATTGTATCTTCTCCTACCACGGATACTGCTTCACACCCACAGACAGTTAAGTGGTTCAAGGACCAGAGAGATCAAAGAACAGTATCTAAGCCTTTTCCATATCCTTTGTCATAAGATTTCCTGCTCCACTGCACTGAATCTGCATTCTTCTTAGCTTTCTTTTCACTACTGGTATACTTACAGAAACTGTTTTTTGTTGTGCTTTGCATCCTTTGCTAATTTCAGCTCTAGTTGCTCTTTGGCTTTCCTGACTGTATTCCTACATGCTTGAACAGTGTCTGTTCATCCCGCCTAAGCAGTCTGTCCCTGTTTCCACCTTCTGTGTACTTACTGTGTTTGAGCTTAGGCAGGAGCTCCATGTTCATCCACATTGGCCTTCTGCCATGCTTGCTCAACTCTGAACATTGTGCACTGTTCTTGTGTTCTGGGGAGGTTGTCCTTGAAGATCAGCCAGCTATCCTGAGGCCTTTTGCCCTGCTGAACAATTTCCCATGAAAGCCTCCCTGAACAGACCTAAATTTGCTCTTCTGAAGTCCAGGGAAGGACCTCTGCTGTTCATCTTACTCACTTCTCTCACAATCTTCAATTCCATAATCTCAGTTGCTGCAGCCAAGAGTACCCTTAGCCTTCACATCTTCAGTCAGTTCTTCCTTGGTTTTGAATAGCAGGTCCAACAGCACATTTCCTTGTTTCTTCACTGACCATCTGTATCAATAAATTAGCTTCAGTACAGTTCAGAAATCTGGATTGTTTGTATCTAGCCATATTTGCCTTCCAGCAGATACTGAGGTGATTAAGATGATCCAGGAGCATCTGGGTCTGTGACTGCGAGGCTTTCTCCATCTGGCTATAAAAAGGACTCACTTACATTCTTTTCTTGTTCCAAATCCCTACTACAACGTTGCCTGTGCAAGTCCATCCTCCAATCATTATCACTGCAGAGAGGGAAAAGATCTGGAAGTATTGGTCTAGTCTGCCATCAGCTGTAATAGCTCAGGTGGGAGAGCGTTAGACTGAAGATCTAAAGGTCCCTGGTTCGATCCCACTACCTCCTCTCTCCATCATATTTGAAAAATCATGGCTGTTGGGTGAGATCCCCAGAGACTGGAAAAAGGAAAATGTTACTCCCATTTTCAAGGAAGGGAGAAAGGAAAACCTGGGGAACCACAGGCCAGTGAGCCTCACCTCTGTGTCTGGGAAGGTCATGGAGCACATCCTCCTGGTTACTATGGTTACCATGTTAAGGCAGATACAAGATGAAGAGGTGATCTGCGACAGCCAGCATGGCTTCACCAAGAGCAGATCTTACCTGACCAGTCTGGTGGCATTCTATCATGGAGGAATGGCTTCGGTGAATGGCAGAAGGGTGATGGATGTCATCTACCTGGACTTCTGCAAAGCCTTTGACATGGTCCCTCACCACATCCTTCTCTCTAAATTGGAGAGGTGTGGATTTGAAGGATAGATGTTCAATGGCTGAGGAATTGGCTGGCTGGATGCAGCCAGAGGATTGTGATCAATGGTTCTGCATCAGGGTGGAGGCTGATCACAAGCAGTGTCCCTCAGGGGTCAGTCTTGGGACCGGTGCTCTTCAACATCTTCATCAATGACAGAGATGATGGCATTGAGTGCACCTTCAGCAAGTTTGCAGATGACAACAAGCTGAACGGTGCAGTCGATACATTGGAAGGAAGGGAAACCATCCAGAGAGATCAGGACAGGCTGGAGAAGTGAGCCCATGAAAACCTGATGAGGTTCAATAAGGTCAAGTGCAGGGTGCTGCACTTGGGTCGGGGCAATCCCAGGTATTTATACAAGCTGGCAGAAGATCTCCTTGAGAGCAGCCCTGTGGAGAAGGACTTGGAGGTCCTGGTAGACAAGAAGTTGGATGTGAGCCAGCAGTGTGCGCTTGCAGCCTGGTAGGACAACTGTGTTCTGGACTGCATTAGAAAAGGGGTGGCCAGCAGGGAGAGAGAGGTGATTATACCCCTCTACTCGGCTCTTGTGAGGTCCCATCTGGAGTACTGTGACCAGGCCTCGGGCCCCCAGTACAGGAAGGACGCAGAGCTTTTGGAACGGGTCCAGAGGAGGGCCACTAAGATGATCAGAGGGCTGGAGCACCTCTCCTATGAGGAAAGGTTGAGGGAACTGAGCTTGTTTAGCTTGGAGAAGAGAAGGCTTTGGGGGGACCTCTTTGTGGCCTTCCAGTACTTAAAAGAGCATATAAACAGGAAGGGGAACAGCTGTTTACGAGGGTGGATAGTGATAGGACAAGGGGGAATGGTTTTAAACTGAGACAGGGGAGGTTTAGGTTAGATATTAGGGGGAAGTTTTTCACTCGGAGGGTGGTGAAGCACTGAAACATGTTGCCCAAGGAGGCTGTGGATGCCCCATCCCTGGAGGCATTCAAAGCCAGGCTGGATGTGGCTTTGGGCAGCCTGGTCTAGTGGTTGGTGACCTTGGACATAGCAGGGGGGTTGAAACTCGATGGTCACTGTGGTCCTTTTCCACCCAGGCCATTCTATGATTGCATAATTCTATGATCTGTCTTGGTATTGCTCAGCCCTTGTGAAAATGGCAGGCTACCAGCACAGTATCAGGTGCCAGAGCACTTCATTGAGAAAATCCTCACTGTAGAGCAGTAAGCATTTGAGAATACTTAAGAAACAGATATAGAGAGACTTGCTGGAAGAAGAAATCCTGTGATAGGTGAATACATCCAGAGAAGGGAGAGTTTGTACTCATCTACGGGACACCCACAGCCCCCAACAATGCAGCTGTTTTGATTTCACACACAGTACTATAGCAACATAATGAAAACCGTACAGGATGATGCAAGAATTTAAATCTATACACAGATAATTGCAGAGATTTAAAATCTAATGGTAGAAAAAGGAAAAGCTTTTCCTAGCAATAACAGATATACATCTAAGTTTCTCTTGTGAAGCACAGTATTTATATCTATGTTCCAAGACTACAAGAGATTACGTGTATTAATATGTTGTACTATTCACTGTTGCAAGAGGAATGAATTCCCATGTGTTTTTCATTCTCTTCTAAAATTATTTACATTCTCAAGAATTTTAAACTGAATAATTTGTTTATTAAATATTCAGACTATACTTTTTTTTTTTTAAGTAAAGTGCCATATGCCTAAATATAGCACATATTTTACTCTTGTAGGCCTCATCTCAAATTTTATGTGCCAGATAAGATTTTCTCAATGTTTTCCTTTTTTTTTTCCCCTGTGCTTCAAATCTATGTGTGTATATATACATATATATTGCCTCAAACACCTCCTTGTTACAAAAGGCAGGGAAAAAAGTCTGGAAAAGCTGATGTTCCTTCCTTGTTATCTCTCTGCTTTAGTCCCTATTCCCTCAGTACTTGTAATCGCTTACGTGGACTCTCTTCTTTTAACTCTTGCTGAGCCTGGTCAATCTCCAATTACATGCCGAGCTCCTTGGCCTTTATTTCCATTTGCTGTTTGCTTCAATAAGAAGGACAGCTGCATTCTCACAAGATTATTTCACTATCCCCATGAAATATACTTTCACCTTATCAAGGGTGATAGACGCTTCTCACTCTGTCTATATGTTGCTGTTAAGAATGACTACTCCCAAGCATTCTTGTAAACTTGCAGATCTTGCTCCCACCTTCTGTCATCCTGGCAGAATTCAGGTATTTTCTCATCCTTTTCCTTGGTTATCCAGACACAGCTTTGTGATAGCACTGCACTGCCCACAGTTCTCACTACTTCAACTTTCTAAGTTTCTGTTTGTTCAGACAGTGTGCCCTTTTGAACAAAGAAAGGCATGTATGGAAATGGAAATACATTTTCAAGTACATTGCTGCATCTGTTAAAATAACAGAAATTATTTTAATGTTTGATTATCACAAAAGCTAGCAAGTGCCTTCTGCACTGGAATTCACAGTAGTATTATTTTTGAAATGTGCTTCAGCAAGATTTCATAGTTCAGTATATATGACAGTAACTACAAGCAGGTGTAAAATATGGAGCTCTTTCACAAAAACCCATATGACCAAATGATATTCCATCTACTGTATGTACTATAAAATCACCCTTTGTGATTGTGGTTAATAGCAGGATTTTACTGTGCAGATGGTGTACGTTGTCAACAAGAATTCATGATAAAAACACATTAAGGTCAGCCTGACATTAGGAATGAGTATAGATTGTCAAGCACAATCTGGCAGCCAACTTAAATCATAAAAACTAATTAAATCACATTTTTCTCTCCTGTCGTGTTTATACGATTGTATGTCCCTTAATCTGCTGAATCCCAGTTTAATTTCTTGTCTTGGTGTTTCAGAAATTGTTTTGACACGAATGGTTTCAGAGGAACCTGTCCATGCTAATTCAGCAAAATCACACCTGCCTCTCCAGCACTGTGTAACAATGCAAAGACTACTCTGAGATCCTGACTGCTACTAAGAGAAGCACTGATACCTTTCTATTCCTGTCTGGAGTATATGTGAATGATGTCTAGGAAAAGCCTGGCTAGCTCTCACAGTTGTTGTAACTGGCCCAAATATAACTTTGCAGTGGCTTACAGAAGCAGCAGCATTCCCTTTAGTTGAATGTCAGTGTTCTGTTTTTAAATATTAATGTATGCTTTTTGCTTTACTTACATAGCCAATTATATAAATATGTAAGCTAATATTAAATACTGGTTTCTATTAAAAAAAAAAATCTTAAAAATCTCTCCCAATTAGCTCATCTTGTAACATGAATATACTAGACACTTACTGTAGTATCTCCCCCCAAAAATCACAAAGGCTGGGTCTGCATCTGATAGCTTAGCTCAAAGCTCTGTGTCTTCTTACAGAAGAACAAGCCAAATTTATTTCTGTGATGACACCTCTTAATAGAGATGTACTCAATATAAATTAAGCTATCCAAAACCTATCTCACCAACAGGGTTAATAATTCAGTGCATGCTTTTAGATCATTCTTCTCACATAATCCAAGAGAAACTCAAAGAACTTGAAACTTTGGATTGCCTGAGAAATTTCCAGTATGTTCTACAAACACTTTCAGAACATCTGTAACAAATATAAGGCAATTACACAGTTCTTTACTTCAAACTTAGAAAGCATCAGTTAGTGTATGCTAACTGATGCAGGTACAGATAATTAAGTTGGCCACATTATATTCTCAGGTATTCCAGTAAAATCATAATAACTTTGCTCATTTCAATATTCTTATTTGACTCTTGCATATTGTAAAAGAGAATCTGAGGATTGCACACGTGTTGGAGATGCACTCGTTAGTGTTAGAAAATGACACCAGTGCAAGTGTCAGAAAATGACTTCCTCATTTACAAAGCCTGCCTTGCCAGAAACATATTTACTTTAAACAAAACCCAAACTTGGAGCCAAAGATTTCTCATGATCAAACCCGTTGGCTTGAAAGACACTCAAAGTTTTCTTCCTCCTACCACTTACCCACTATATGTGAGTCTCACATATCAGAAAAGATTGCTCAGTACCGTAAGTTTTTTCATTAAAATTAACCTTTGCAAACTCAATCACTTTTCTGTCAAGTTCCTGTTTGCTGTCATAATTAGATTTCTGAAGGCTGAGTTGTGCTGGGGAGACAAAAAAGCTGCAGTGGGCACTTAGTCACTCCAGCCAAAAAGGTGACTTGAGTATTGGGTGAGCACCTGACAACTGCTACAAAAAGACAACAAAGGAACTCTCTTCTGTACATGTCCAGGCTTTCTGGCTTACAGGCTGAAGCATGGCTATTTACTTCCTTGTCTCCAGTTCTGGTGTGACACATACATCAACTGCTCCAGAAAAGTTTTTAAGAAGACTTTATGTAAGAAACACTGGAGAATATGCACACTATGGAAGTATGCTTTCCTTTCAGTGTTACACTTCTAAGCAAGTACTTCAGCAAGCTAGCCTTGAAAAAGTAATTTTGCATCTTCTTTGGAGGGAGGAGTAAATCTCTTGCTGTCTGGCTCTTCAAATGCAGTTTGAATATGAGTTTGAAGACTGTTCAAGTTGCCCCCATGAGGAGCCAAAAAAGTTTGTTAAGAACTGGGAATGTAATGCTATAAGGGCAGATTTTACATGCAAGGAAGGAAGGAGCCAGTTGCCAATAGATGAAGTTTCCCAAGAAGTCCTAAAGACAGGCCTCAGCTTTCAGGGAAACATACATTTTAAATTCTTTCAATCAGTCATATTCTTGTAGGTGAGTAAAGCGTTCTCTTGAAACAACAAGGTATGTTAATTATTATTGTATAAATTAAACAAATTATGACATTCTGAGAGCTTAGAAGCTTAATTCTCAGTTACCTTAAAAGGTTACATTTAAAAATATGGCAAGGTAATCTGAAGTGATAAGAATGCATGCACTATGTTTGAAAACATAGTGCATGGTTTAGCAGATTGGGTTCCAAGCATTTCTATTGTTGTGAACCACAACTCTGATAATACTACTGATTTCCATAATATTCCTGAGATATTTCTGACATACTGGTCAGTGCTGTACTAAATAGCCAGGGACAAAACTTATAAAGACGACAGACACACATTTAGTGAGCCTTGCTTGTGCTCTGGCTTCTCAACTACTGCAGATACCACATGGGAGGTGTACAACCTTAGGCCTTCGCAGTCTGCCAAAACTTCAAAACACTGGAAAAGTTTCATTTGTTTAAAATCATATTGCAAACAAAGACAGTTAAGGTGTGGATGACATTTATTGTAAACACACTGTTTGCAGCAGAAAGATATTATTTTGAAAAATACTTGTTCCAACCATGAAAACAAAAGGCAATATATGGATTTTGAGCTTGCTACTGAAAAGAGGATATCTGAAATGGCAAGCTTTTTCTTGCTCTATTCTCTTTATAATATTTTATCTCACCAAAAGTTACATCAGTGGCTATGCTCACCATATCTCCACTAAATTTCTTTTCAGTTCTTTAACTTTCTATCCTTATGCTTAGATTTGTTTACGATAATTTCAGCATTTTTAGATACTGCATTTGAAGATTATTTTTTAAAACTGCTGTTTTTGTCAATCAGCAGTATTGCTTCTGACTTGCAAATGTCAGACATATTTGAACTCCTACATTTTCTTTAAAAAACAGTTTTGAAGTATTGTTAAAAATAATTACTGTCATCTCACATTCAATAACAAATTCAACTTTACAATAAAATTTTTCATACTTTTCTTAACATCCACATCAGTCATAATGTGTGTTTATCTAGGTACTGAAGGCAGAGATTCTTCTGCCCCTAGTACCAATCAAGACGCTTACTTTTGTTCAAAAAGTAGGCTAGGCAAAGTTTATGTCTGTCCTTGTAATGCAAGGCTTAGTTACACATTCAGACTAAATGTGGTACAGTTCTTTAAAAGGGTAATGAATGCAAGGTTTAAAGAGCTCCTTCCCTGACAAGGGAACCTCAGCAGAAGTTTTCCCATGTGGATCACACTGAAGTAGTGGCCAGCTTCTGCTCTAGCCCTGAGGCCACACAACATCATGCAGAGGGAGATTTTCAAATGATTGATAGGGAGGGAGCTCCAGTGTCTAACTGATGTTTATACCTACTGGGGAAAAAATCCCCATGCAGTCAGCACTGTTGACAACCCAGCTCAAATTTCTCTTCTCATAACAGCAAAAATGCTGCTGAATGGAATCCTGCATGGCCGAACTGATGGGAAAGAAAACTGAGGCAGCACCGCAGCATGCCAACAATGATCCAATCTGACCTACTGACAATCCAGACTAAAGGTGGTAACCTCCTGCTACTCGACTGTTTCTACAAAGCATTTCCCTATACCTTGCTGCTTAGAGCTATGACTCCTTGGCTGGTTTGCAGAACTGCTGCTGTGCTGCTCTGAATCAGCGCTCAGCACCTTTGGAAGCTGTGCCTATGGAAGTCATCCTGAGGATCAGTTACTCCCAGGAGAATTAACTCAGGATTAGATCCCACTTTTCCTGCATGGCTCCCATCTTGGGACATGCTCCATGACATGTAGAATTAAGAGGCCTGAATATTTGCTCCTGGTTTTGAAATCAACTGCATAACCTCAAAGGCCTTGTGTAGTGAAGGATCAGGCTCTGCCTGGGATGCAGAGGAGGAAAACAAGCAAATCTATGATAATCTTTGCACTAAAGATTGTTAAGTGCTACTGTGTAATGTAATGAAAATACACCAGATTTTTTTGTCAGGCTTACATATGCAATAATTTTGTACAGTGAATATGATAATGAAGGCTAATAGTATGTCTCCTAAATACTATGTGAAATACATAATGCTGTGGTCAATGGTGAATAAGAGCACTGAAATGACAGCTTTTCAGTTCAAACAAAGTACGGTATTTAATATAAAGTTTCTGGTGGGTGAATTTGGAAACAAAAATTGTCAGCTTCTTGCTGATTTAGTCACCTCTCTGGCTGGGTGTCAAAATAGGTCAATAGAGCTCTCTTTTCACAACAGCAAGAAGTAAATGGAAACTTTCAGCCTAAATTAGTAGCAAAGGAGACACTCCCACTGTCATGTAGCTTTTGTATTTGTTACATGATACTTGGTGATGTTAAGTGACAGCTGACAGGATTTCAGCAAACCAAAAAACCCTCGTCCACGAGAACGGCACCAGCCCTCACACCTGAGATGTTTTGGCCCTGCCGTGTAAAACATGGAGCACCCCTGGCCGGCTCAGCCAGGCATAGTGAGGTCAGTCAGCAAGCAGAAAGGCAGGGAACAGAGGCAGAGTGGCAATGGCAGCCCGACCACAACCCCGGTGATTTGGGCTCAGTTTCTAATAGCAACAATCTCAGAAGCCTCTCTGTGCACAGCTTCATAATTGAGTGTTAAATAAAAGTGCTGTGCTGCGAGCAGTGCATCCTCCCTTACAAATTCTGACTTCATTTTCAGACTTGGTAGCCTATTGAGTACTTCAATTTGAAAATTTTTAACACTTAAGCAGGGACTGTGAAATTAAGCCATGGTCAGGTTTAAACACAGTGACTTCCTTTGCCAAGTATTGCTTGAGATCACTGTGTTCCTACTGTTTGGAACTGCATTTCCATGCTAATACATTGGTAAGATATTTTCTATATGCCCTTCTAGCTTCATCGAAAAGCTATAACTAACTTAAGTAATAAATTACGACAGACTCTATGCACATAAAGAAAAGGTGTAACTGGAATGAAGGCCAAGAAAAGAAGTGTAACATCATCTTAAAATTTGCAGCAGACTTTTCCCATAAGAGAAAAATAATCCTTTCAAAAATATAAGGCTCTCAGTCACAGAGCAGACCTGCAATAAAGCAAAGCCATCAGGAAAACTGAATGTTTTATAGTTAAGACAGAACTCAGACTTTGGTACCTGAACAGAAAGCAATGCCCTGAAAAATCTAAATGATCATATATTATTCATTGCAACATCTTCAACAATTAGATTAGATATTAGGAGGAAGTTTTTCACACAGAGGGTGACAACAGGTTGCCCAAGGAGGTTGAGGATGTCTCATCCCTGAAGGCATTCAAGGCCAGGCTGGATGTGGCTCTGGGCAGCCTGGTCTGGTGGTTAGTGGCCCTACACATAGCAAGGGGGTTGAAACTAGAAGATCTTTGAGGTCCTTTTCAACCCAGGCCATTCTATGATTCTGATTCTATGATTACAACTAGTACAAACATATTTTCTTTCGTACCTGCAAGTCTCAGTATGAATGCTGATGTTTATACCAACGTAGCATAGATTTGTGTCTTGTACAGAAATACAATAAAAAAATTTTTGAAACAGTATAGGAACAGGAAAGCAGGCAGCTGAAAAGGAGGTTGACCTACTGTCTGATTTATATCTATTGCTTCCGTGCATTTAGAGAGAATTAGATATCTAGAGATACATAGTGAGATTTTAACATCTTTATGCACAAGCACGTGGCTTTATGAATCCTGGATCCCAGTGCATTACAAATGCTACCAGCTCTGCTCTGTGCGTGCTCTGGACAAACACGTTTCATTGCTGGGTGGGTCAGTGTACTAAATGAGGCGTGGTTCAGAGAGGGGTTACTGCAAAGGCTACCTCTGCCACTGGAATTCCTAGGAGGAAAGCTATACCCAGGGTGCCCTACAGCACCGTATCCAATTGCTTAGGTAATTAATTGCTCAGAAATGTTTTCCCTGCTCTCCCCTTTTCCTTTGTGTCCGTGTGCTGCCTGTATATGTGATGCACAGAAGGGAGGAGGGAGGCAGGCAGGAGGGCTGGGCTCAACATGTCTACCGTGGCTTTTCCACAGCTAAAAGAACGGGAATATTTCTTTCTTCTCTTGCCGCGGACGGGACTAACATTAATTAAACACGGCAGCTTTTTCCATTCTGCCAGAGGTATTCACTGGGAGAGCTTTGGCTTCTGGCCACGAGAGGAAAAAGAAAAAAACAGCACCACACAACCTCATCTTGTTTCTAAATTAAGTACTGTCAGTACTCCTTATTTATTTATTTGTTAAATCGTCCCACGGCACACCTCCTAGCCGCCGGGGACACCTGCCGGCCGAGCCGCGCCTCATTTCCCTGGGCAGCCTTCCCAGCCGGGCCCCGCCGCCGGGCCGACCTCACCCACGGCCTCTCCCCACAACAGGAGGACGGAAGGGCGGGAAAGCGGAGAACAGCCCGCCCCCGCCGCACATCTGCCGCCCAGAACAAGGCCGACTTGTGTGCGCGGCCCTACCGCCGGATGAAACCCGTCTTTGTCCACCCCAGTACCGCGCTGAGGCGCCGCGCATATCAATGAGCCCCACCCCCCCGCAGCCCTGCCAGCCCCGCCTCCTCTCGCCGGCTTGCCCGCCGACCCCAGGCAGCCGTTAGGCCGCTCAGCCGTCCGCGGGTTGCCATGGCAACTACGGGGCCGGCGGCCTGCGGGGCGGCGGCCGCCCTGCCCTGTCCCGTCACTTAGCGCTGCTCGGCCCCGCGACTCTTGGCTCCGCTGCCGTTGGCCCGCTGCGATGAGAGCCGGGAGTAGCAGCTCGGGCAGCGGCGGGTCCCCGTGTTCAGCAGACAGAGGAGATGGCGGCGGTCCCAGCACCTGCGCGCTGCTTTCCGAGCCGTCCTCAGCGTCTGCGAGCAAAAGGCTTTCCCCCCAGGCCGTGGGCACACAGCTGCGTTTCTGCTTCCATAGCTCTGCCATGTGAACGCTAGGAAAGCATTGCTTCCCTTTTCCTGTGCTGAATTAACGCAGTGGGAGGGCTGACACAAAAATAACAGCCCTGGTGATATTTGCGTCACCTGCGTGCTGCTCCCCTGGCAAATGCTCTGCTGGCAGATGCACTCACATTGTGAGGGACATGCCTTCCTCCTGGAAACAGCAGGCACCTGTGCTTGGTGCGGATGGCCCAGGCTGAGTACTGCTTATCAGTGGTGCTGGATATCTGCTCAGAGCTGCTGTGCTCTCCCTCTAGGCATCCTGGAGTGGGGTATTTGTACTGAGGCCTCCACAGAATCACAGTATGTCAGGGATTGGAAGGGACCTTGAAAGATCATCCTACCCTTCACGCAATGTATTCACAAATGCACATTGCTGGCTTTATGTAGTTGCTTTGATATTTACTGCATTTTCTTTCTATGTAAGGTTAATCACAATAATCTGAAAATAAAGTGGAAGGGAACAAAAAAATAGCTGCCTTCTGAACTGAATTGCGTACTCACAATTTTACAATTTCACTGTTTACATGGGTGGATAGTGATAGAACAAGGGGGAATGGTTTTAAACTGAGACGGGAGATTTAAGTTAGATATTAGGAGGAAGTTTTTTACCCAGAGGGTGGTGACGCACTAGAACAGGTTGCCCTAGGAGGTTGTGGATGCCCCATCCCTGGAGGCATTCAAGGCTAGGCTGGATGTGGCTCTGGGCAGCCTGGTCTAGTGATTGGTGACCCTGCACATAGCAGGGGGATTGAAACTAGATGATCATTGTGGTCCTTTTCAACCCAGGCCATTGTATGATTCTTTGATTCCCATGAGATTATTTGTTGGGTAAGTTTCTGGTTTAGCAAACTATGTAACACAAAGCTGGACATAAGATAGTAGCTGTACATTTTAACAAGTTGGAGGGCAGCAGAAATAAGACTAGACCTAAGTAGCATAAATTAATGTCTTTTGGAATTTTGCTGTCATACAAAGAACAAGCAGCTTAGTTTAAGAGTGGGTTATGAATCTTTTGAAAGAAGGATGTTATGAATGTGCAATCATAAAGTGAGCGGCATTGCTTTTCTATGTGCTTTTATAGTATCTCGTGGCTTACTCTATCATGTAATTTACATTACATAATACTTAATGATCCCAGAATACTAATTCTATGAAGATATTGCTGTTTATTGAAATACATGATCCAGAGTGTTACTGAGGGTGATGTCAGCTAATTCCCACTGCCTGATTTCTGAAGAAAATGATTTTAGGGACCGTTTGTATTTAAAAAAAAAAAAACAACTACCCCCAACTGTCTTGCTGGTTGTGCCTTGCAGCGTGTCCTATTCTATTTAGCAAATAACTAACTATTTTGCAAAATGATTGAAAGATGACCAAAGGAGAGGATTAAAGAAGAGCACTGGGAGTTTAAAAAACTTTTGATTCTGTGCTGTCATTTCAGTTTTTCACTGTATTCCCTCCAACAGCTTAAACAACTGCTGTAGATGAACCAACGTGAGGAGATGGAACCAGTATTAGGAAGGCACACTGCTTTGGTAAGTCCTGTAAGACAAAATGATATTTGAATTTTGAATAAATACAGTTGTTTTTACTGCTTTGCTGGTCAGCAATATTATCTGAAGTATAGCTTGGAATATCCACCTAAAATCTTAGATACATTTGGAAAAAATACCAGTAAGGATTCAGTCAGTGCTCATGATGATACTTGGATGGTGTTCCTTTGTGAGAACAGTACTTATTAAAAGCACCTTGTGTCATGCTTGAAATTCTTTTCTGTGATACTCTGGAAAAAGAGGATATTACAGTAGTGGGTAATAGGAATGCGTGGGGTGTGATAGGGAGGGGGGAGCAGCATTGGAAGAAGTTGAGAGGAACTCAGAGAAGATCCAGCCACGATGCTGATGGGATCATAAGGAAGGCAGAAACAGAAGGGAGAAAGAATGTCAGAGCCTTACTGGAGACATACTGCTTATTCCCAGCATTTCAAAACGGGGTTTGAACTCTGAGAAATAAGTACAGAAATGAATTATCTATATTCTATGATTCCCAGGGTATTTGAGAGTGTCTTTAATGTTTCCACTCTAAAAGAGGGACAGTTCTTTTTTTCTGTACACTGCATTTCAAAGACAGTCCCCTAGAGTGAAGTTCAGCTTTGGCTTCAAGCACAGAGGTTTAGCTATGAAAATGTGACTGAGGTATCTTAACTTTCCATTACAGACAATGGATTCAGGTTACTCCACAGGAGCCATTTGAACCTTGCACTTTAATACACTGAAAGCAGGCATTCAGATGCAACATGATGTATGGTTTCTTAGGGACTCATGACGTTGGACAGGCCATTGAAGGCCAGGCAGGATTAACCAGGGCAACTCAAATGGCTCAGAAAGCCACATTTAGGCAACTAAATCTAACCTAGTACACTCAAATGAGTTTGCATTCTGAAGTAGATCCTTCCATTTTCTCAGCTAAGTCTCCAGTGACTGCACTGACAAGGCACCTTGCTCTCATTAGGACATCTGTGCTTAGGTTCTTTGATTCAGGTGTTGTGTCCTGCAGGCATACTTGAAGTTAAGCCCTACAGGCTTAATTTACTTGCCTAAACACTGGTGACCAGCACTCTTTAAGACTGCTATGCAGCACTGTCAGCTACCGCCTTGGACCTGAGGGAGACCCACTTCTATTGGAGTGACAGCCAGTCTATGCATTCAGCTTGTCTGAAGGTCTTTTCTTGTGAATTACTTCCACAAATGTAATTCTTCAAACATTTTCTGAGAAAAATACCTCTTCTAAAGTTTCGTTTCTTTCTTCCCAGAGGGAAAAAAAAAAAAGGAAAAAAAAAAAAGATATACAGCCTCAACCTTTTCTAGAAACTCAGAGCTGTCTAATACTTCTCTTTTCCAGAGTCTTTACTGGTATAGAGTGCAAATGGGAAAAAAAATGTGGGAAAGATAATGTGAGTGCCATTTAAGAAACTGAAAGTGCGAGTGGCAGAAATCTTACTGTTCTCTGAAGTTAAAGGTTGATCATAGGATCAAGGTAGAAGGCTAAAAGCATTAAATGAGTGGTTTTATTTAGGGAAGGACTGGAAATAGAATCACAGAATCTTTAGAGAAGTATGAAGAAAAAACAGAAGTATAAAGGAAAACCAGTTTGATACATTGGAGAATAACAGTAAAAACAGATATACAGATATTGGGAGTAAATTCAGGAAAACTAACAAGAAAATGACACTTTTCTAAGAAAGCAGCACAGAGAAAGAAAATCTGATACACATTGAAGGCATCTCAGATATGCATTAAGACATTTTGACCCAATGAAACTTAAAATTGATTGAGTATGAGCATGGAACAAGACCCATCTTCTCCCATACGTGTACCCAATGAACGTTGCAAAGACTTGCAGAGATTCCCCATCATCTCTTTTCTTTATGACCTTTCTTTATTTCTGTTCCCTTAGAGAAACATTCTGACAGTTTTAGAATTTCTCTTATTCTTCCATCTTTTTTTCCTCTGAAAATTAAAAAGACTTCTTCTGCCTTCAGATGACTTTTATGTGATGGAAAGTCAGGTCATCTTTTTATACTTTTCAATATTTTATGAGAATCTTGTCAGGCTTTTGAGACTCTTTAAATTTTAGGACTCAGAGAAGCAACTCAACCTTATGCTCTCATGCCATGAGAGAACGCACTTTTCCTGGTGAAATGTTTAAGTCAGACACTTGAACATCCTCCAAACTTTTCACCTTTTCACATCAACATCAGCTTGAAGTCACAACTGCTATAGATACCTTCACAGGGCTGAAGCCAGTAAAAGACTTGAAGCATCTACAAGTGGGTCTTAGGTGGGATTATCTTGCCTGAGCGTGGGACAGTGATCCAAAAGCCAGTTGTTTGTCTGCTGCCTAGTTTGATTAGATACTTTTCTGTCAGATGGTGAAGTTCTTGAGACACTTTGCGCTAAATTAAGCAGCTTAATGCCTTCCTTTTTTCTAATGTAAGGGGAGAGTTGGGAACACAGGCTATGCTCCATCTACAAAGCCTCAAAGGACTCAATCTATTAGATAATTCTAGAGCATACCTTATGAATGCTTTCCTCTGAAATACAGCTGAAAAGGAGGCAGTGGTGCTTTGATGCCAAGCACTTATACGTGCATGCACACACATGTGCAAACACACAGGCAGATCAAAACTCCCTCCTAGTTGGTGTTGTCTGCAAACTTACTAAGGGTGCGCTCAATCTGCTTGTCAAGATGGTTATCCACAACATCCTTGGGCAACCTGTTCCAGTGCGCCACCACCCTCTGTGTGAAAAACATCTGATTGCATTTTAGCAACAACGGCAAAGAATGTGAGTTTTGATACATTTCTTCAAATAAGAATCAGGAAAATATCCCTTCAAAAGACAGAAAAGCTTTTCTATAGCCCTGACTAATCTAAGTTCTACAAAGGGATAGGTCTGAATGAGCTTACAATGCCAGTATTTCTTACCACTTGGCTTTCAGTGCTCTCTTCTTGACGTTGTTGAGGGGTAGCTTATTCCTCTGAAGAAGCTGCTTAGCGTAGGTTTGGAAGGCAGAGGCATGGAGATGTTGCATGTATGCATGATGTTGCAAAACCACATTGTATCTAATGCCCATCAAACTGTTTTTGTTAGAAGTGTTGTCCTAGGTTTTGGTCTTCCAGCACATGCTTGTGGCTTCAAAATAAGTGAGAGATGGCATCACTCTGATCAGGCTCAGTCCTTTCGTAAATATCCAGTCATCTTTCATTGTCACATGACTTTGTGATAAGCTTTAATCACATTACAAGGTGGTCTGCTATTTGGTTACTGGTCCTGCTTAAGTGGGCTGGCCATGTGTCATGTGCATCTGAGTAAGAAATTATCAAGGAATAACAAAACTGTATGTTATTAACCCTATGTCCAGACAAAGCTGGAAGTAAAAACAACAGCAGGAGGGACACAGACCAGCCTTGCAATCAGAGTGTTTACAGAGAGACGGAGGACAGAAGGTAAGTATCAATTGTGCAGTGCTTCCATGAATAATTAGTTTAGTGTGCTTTTTTTTTTTTTATTAGCAAATTGCCTGTAAAATCATAGTATCTCTTCTTTGCAGAATTTATTTTCCTGAAAATTTTCTGCTGCACATTCTGAAATACATTTTTCCCCTTCATTGTTCTAAGAATTTTGGGTCTGAGCTTTGCCAAACAGATCCTCACTCTGCATTTTGAATCTGACGCCCCAAGGGCTTTGTATTTTCCCTGTGTCCATCTGCTGTCAGGAGGAGTTTCAGCTAGTGTTTGGACTTGCATATTATGTCATGTGGAGAAACAAATTAGCAGGTAAGAAATTGCCATTGTTCTGACTCATTTCTTTTTTTTTTTTCCTTTCCCAGTAAAAGGCACAAAGATAAGTGGCAGTACATGGCTTATAGCTGCCTTATTATAACTGCCTTCCCATGTGGCTGGTTGAGAAGCTGACTAATAGTTCTGATACTAGCTAATCTGGCAAAAAGATTTCAGTGGGTGGAGGTGAGAATAACATCTGCCTTTTATATCCTACACTTGCCAATGTAGGCATGTGAGGGTTTTTTTTTGTTCCAAGAACCTCTGAAGCATAGCGAAGGTAAAGATCCTATGAATTGGAACCACCTGCTTGAACTAATGTTTTGGCAAACTCCTGTTTTCCTGGAGCTGGTTCAGTATTCTGGGATATGTGGAATGGGAAAAATCCACAAACAATTACTTACACCCCATAACTGTTCTTTATGCTATTGTGTTCAGACTGGAAATGTGTAATGAACAAATGTAGTAAGCGTGAAGCACATACTGGGCTTGTATGACCATACCCCTTACTCTAGGGACTGTTGTATATATAGTCTGACATTAAGACTATATGTCTTAATATAGGTTAGAGATCTAGAGGCAAACAGCTTTCAAAATTGATGCTGCATATAACACAGAAGATTTAGTCGCTGCTTTCTTGAACCCTCAATTTGACAGTGTTAGAAATTTCAATATTTGTTTTGGAGAAGCTGGAGTGAAAAACACTGAAAGATTCTGAGAGCCCCTATTGTACTTCTGTTTGTGTATACAGATTGTATGTCCCTCACACTGAATCACTTTAGTGTAAGGGGCTTCTTTTTAAACCCAAGGCTTGTAATGACCTTTGCAAAGTAGCCCTTGCTGAAGGGTTGATTGCTTATCCTTCAGAGGGAAGACAGCAATGGGATGTCCACAGATATTTGTCAATTCATGTTAAAAACGGCAAATCTATGACAACTTGTATATACATGTTTTTTCCAAACAGGATAAAAATATTAGATATGTACCAGCCGCAACATCGAGGAGTTGCACTTCATCCCTTAGTTAACTCTGTAGTTATTTGTTGTTTTTCTTTTTTTTTTTTAAACTGTGTTTTAATATTCTATAAGGCTTATAAAACAAACATATAGTCTCCCTGATCTGAGGATTTGCAAGTCCTAACCTTTCTGAGTTCTCACACACCACTGAATGTGTAATTTATGCAAAATAAAATGTTCAAGACAGAGAAGTAGCAAAGTCTAAGCCAGAATGCCACTGAATCAAACCAGTTAGGACATTTTCCCAGGGTGCTCAGATGGTTGCTCTGAATCAGGCATGAAAGGTGTTAAAGCCCATGTCCCTACAGTTCTTAGACTGGATATGCAGTATAAGGGTGGCATTATCTTTATGAATTCTGTAAATTATGCATACAGCCTCACTTGGGATCTGCTCCGCCATTTTTAGTTGGTCAGATTTTGTCTGAGCTACTTCACAGCTGTAAAGGAACTGCAGCTCAAATAAGTTTCAAGTTAACATGTTCAGACACCTAAAGATATATAATATGAATGTGAGCTTTTGAGAGCATTGCACTTCATTTTATTAGAAATGCCTGTAACTACAGTGATAAATATTGGTCAATGAAAAAGTTTAATGTGATCCTGAAGTGTTTATTTTTTTAATTATGCAATTACTGAGCATCTTTAAACAGTTACTTTAATCTCAACTCACATGTTTTTCATCTTCCTAAGTCTGAATAGACCCCAGCACTGACATTTTCCTTTGTCCCTCCTGGTGCATTTGCTGGATTCAGACTGTATGTTGTTCCTTCTTTAAACTGGATACCTATGAATTGTCTTTCCTTGCTATTAGCAGCAGTGCTTCAGTCTTTTAATCATGTCCTTTCTCTGAGCTTCGATCCGGTGGGCACAATTCACCTCTCTGAGAAAGAATTAAGTATGTAAAACAATTAATAACAACAAAACAACACTTTGAGAGCCTGTTTATATTGAGTACTACATTGAGAGTCCTTAATCTGAAGGCACAAGGAGTACTGGGACTCGGACAAAGCAGTAAGACTCGTGTATGCCATTTTGACTCAAATTCATTATCATTTTTAGGTATTCATTTAGAGATTTGATCAACATCCTCCACGGTATGCTAGACTTCCATCCATTAGATGTCTACTTACCAAATAATGGAATAACTCTCTGCATCTGCTGCTAATTTGGATCCTTTACCATTCATGCAGTAAGTTTATTCAGTCACTTATAAAAATTATCAGATATTCTTTTCCTTTTTGTCATGAATTCTTTTTGTCAAATGACCAGGTATAACATTTTCTTATGAGATGATTGAAGTCTATCATCTGTTTGTAAATTTTCAGTATCTGAGAGTTCAAACTGAAAAAAAAAAGCTGTTTGCCTGAATGATAGGAAACATAATTTTTTCTCATGGTTTTCAGTTACTGATTTGATAGCTCAGCATACTTGAAAATTAAAGTAATGTGGTTTAAGAGCTGAGAGTGTGAAGAGTCCACCAGAAAAGTCATCTCAACCATTTAACCCACCATAATTCCACTCCCTGTTGTGGTATTTTAAGTTCCTAAGTCATTGCATGATTACTAAGATACCTTGGGTTACTTTAAAGGTTTGCTGAAAACTGGTTCCATCACTGCAGAGATCAGGTTGCTGAAGTTCTTAATCCAACTGCGGGTGCTTCATGCATTTTATTTTCATAATGGCATTTTCTTAACCAAGAAAGAAATATACATACAAGTGTTGCTAGCCTTTTCTACTTCACAATCACTTTTTACAGTACCATAAAACAAACCACCACTGTGTCGTTTTTTTTCTTACAGAAAAGTATTCTCAAGAACTATGCCTACCCAATATACTTACTCTTTATAACCATGTATGCTGACTCTTTCTTTCATGAAAGGTTTTGGGTTTTGTTTTTTTTTTCTGTAGACAGCTATTACTTGCAGTGAGAGAGCGATGGCAAATTACTAGAACTGGAGCAAGCTTCAGAAATACTAAAGATGATGGTTCTTCAGGGATGGAACAAGCAGATTTACAGAAATAAAAATTACAGTAAGAACACACAAATGTTGCCCTGGATTAGATCAGAATACGGAATCATTCAACATCTTGTCTCTAGCAGAGGTCAATACTGGATGTCTAGGGGAAAGTTAAAGAGAGGGCAAACACATGGCAGAGATCTTTAATGCTTCGTTGGTATCCAGCACATTTCAAATCAAGGACTTACTGAACCAGAAGTCTTGTCTCTGTAGTTAGTAGACCTCAATAGATTACAGCCTTCCATGACTTAACGGGAGCTGCAGGAAGGAGACTGGCTTTTACACAGACAGATAGTGATAGAATCATAGAATCACCAAGGTTGGAAACCATCCAGACCAACCATCCACCTACCACCAATATTTCCCCACTAAACCATGTCTCTTAGTATAACATCTAAATATTTCTTGAATGCCTCAAGGGATGGTGTCTCCACCCCCTCCCTGGGCAGCTCATTACAGTGTCTGACCACTGTTATGGAGAATAAATTTTTCCTAATGTCCAACCTGACTCTTCCCTGGCACAACTTGAGGCCATTCACTCTAATCGTATTACGAATTATGCAGGAGAAGAGGCCGACCCCCACCTCACCACAATCTCCTTTCAGGAAGTTATAGAAAGCAGTAAGATCTCCCCTGAGCTTCCTCTTCTCCAGACTAAGCAATTCCTATTCTCTTAACTGCTCTTCATAAGACTTGTTTTCCAGACCCCTCACCAGCTTTGTTGCTCTTCTTTGGATGCACTCCAGGTTCTCGATGTCTTTCTTGTACTGAGGAGCCCAGGTCAGCAGGTAATGCTTTTAAACTAAATGAGGAGAGATTTAGATTAAATATTGGAAGGAATTGTTTTACTCAGAGAGTTTTGAGGCACTGGCACAGGTTGCCCAGAGAAGCTGGGGAAGTGCCATCCCTGGTGTTCAAGGCCAGGGTGGTTGAGTCCTTGGGTAGCCTGATATTTAGTGGATGGCAACTCTGCCTACAGCAGGGAGGTTGGAACTAGATGAACTTTAAGGTCCTTCAATCCTGAATCATTCCACAGTTCTGTCATTCTAACATTCTATCACTGTTTTATGAACTATGTTCTACATCAACATCTCAGATTGTCATCCAATCTCTCACCAGAGCTGGTGGCAAGAAAAAACCAATTCCACGATATGATTCCCCTAATTTATTTTAGTTAGTGACCTAGGGATGAGGAAATAGTTGTCCAAAAAAGTACCAGTTTATTTCCAGAAGAAAGAAAAGTAGGTAACTCAGTGAAGTTAAGAAATTGATTATGACTCACATTACAGATCTTAACGATGGTATATCTTCATGTGAACTATTCTTTGGTTCACTCATCTGAATACAGTCATTTGAGATTACATATCTTGCCTTCAGTGTCTTCCAAAAGTGTGTAGGCCTTGTCCCAAAGGACTGGTTCCATACTTGCCAGCCCTGTGAAGATGCCTCAAATATCCCAGATATCCCTATCTCAAAAAGCACTAGATGTTTAAGAGACTGAATTGAGCCCAGAGTATCTAACTGATAATTGAGAAAGATGAATTCAATGCAGAGAATGAAGCCTGAAGGTGATGACTTGAGCTTGACTCAACTGGTCCAAACACTGGTGATTACTGAGATGCATTAGGATGCCTAAGTTATCTGCAGAGGCTTGGTAGGTGTGACATAGGACCTTCAAGAGATGAACAGTCATTCAACAGATGAATGGCAGCTGGGAGCAAGGCAGAATAACATAAAGCAAATTATAGTAAACAATGGCAGGAGACTGGAGTGACCTTCCAGAACCAGGAAGTCTGAACTGTACTGCAAGGTTCATTGAGTGCAGGGATTTATAACCTGTTGCCAAACACTGCCAATTTAAGCTATTTGAGATTCCTTAGATTTTCTGAGCCATTCCAGTGGGAGAGGTGTGTATAAGACAGAACGTAGAAAAGATCTCTGCCCCTCCTAGTGCAGAAGCTGAAGGCTAGATGTGGTACGTAGTGCATCTCAAATAATGCTAATTATCCACATGGGGAACAGAGCAGGCTGCTTCTGTGTGAGGAAAAAAAAGGCCGAACTTGCAGAAGGGAAGAACTGAAAATGAGGATTGCTTGAAGAAACTAAACATTTGGTGAAGTTTGTTTGTTTTTCCATTAAAATAAAAGCATGGGCAAACTAAGTTAGTCTTAAATAGGAAAGTCTTGGATATGTTTAGGAGAAGGTATTGCAATAAATATATATCTACATTTACACAATGCAAGGTTACTGATACTGGGTCTTAAGGAGAATTTTGGCAACAGGTAAATCAGTGTAGTTTCATAATGATTTATTTAGTGCAGTTTTTTTTTTTTCTTCTCTCTTTAGTCATTTACCATTGCTGAAATTAAAATATATTCTTAAAATCTACTTGTTTCAACTACTAAATTCTGGAACTGATAATACATCAGAAAATAAGCTAAAACAATTAAAAATTTTTTTAATTAAGAGACAATTTATTAGCTGAAGGAATGTTTTATATTTTAAGGTTCACACTTTTTTTTTTTAGCATCTAAGGATCCCTGTAAATAACAGAGTATGTTGCAATATCTATTAATGAAAGCTACAGAATAATATTGAAGAGACTCAAAGCTTGATACAAAACCAGAAACAGACTTAACTTACAGTTTGTTCCATTGAAAAAAATATCCTATCTTTTAACTCAGAGTTTTCTCCATATCTTCCTTCAATACTCACAAAAGTGGTATAGAAGAAACCATACACATATAGAGGATAAAGGCTGGGATTGTCAGAAAAAATATCCTGTCATTTCCAATCAGATTTAGTTTGTGTATTATGGTAGAGTTTTGCAAGAAAAACAAAGAAGCTGTCCTCACATCTAATGACTTCCTGATGTTCAGAATCCCCTTTGGAATAATAATTACATCCCTATATGTGTACTGATGTATCTCTGTTCTGCCTGCTCTCACTCTTGTGCCTGCATCGTGAAATGTTACCTGTGATTTATGCCAAACACTTATATATCTCTGTGCTGTATTGGTGGTTGCACATTGGGCGTCCCACAGTTTCTGCCTCTGCTCCTGGGCCCTGCTGAATTCCAGGCCATTTTCATGCAAGATTGTAAGGTATGTTCAGGAGACCAGGGGAGTTTTGGGGGCAGGGATCAATTGCTGGTAATTGAATTGTGCTCTGTCTCAGGACGCACTTGGCTGATCAAAGAGTGTGCCACTGTTTATTTATATCCAGACACATACCCTTGGGTGAATTCTCCCCACAAGCTTTGTGTGCGTATATGAATATTGCAACTGTATACCTGAAAACACTTTGGCTATTAATAAAAGTCTTTCAGGCTCTTATAAAATGCTGTAAAACAAGCTCCTTCATTTAGAATGGGAATATCAATGGAACCAGTAATGTCTGTTATATTGAAATTACATTCAAATCTACTTGAATGTTTTTGATTTTTATACTTCCTTGAACAACTTAATGAAAAATGTAGACTAGCTTTGGGCTACACATGGCATTCAATTCTTAATTATAATCAGCTCTTATTTTTACTGCTCCTATATTTATTTTGTTTTGTTTGTTTGTTTGCTTTGTAATATTATCTAGAAATCTTTCTAACATGTTTGAATGGCCATCTCCCTCGTGTCATTTCACTTTTTTACCAGTATAGTGTTATCTGGTTCTGAGCATGTAAATTCCAAGAATGTAAATTCCAAGGAGAGAACATCACTGTATAGGATTAGAGTCAACATAGAAACATGAGGTTTTGTTTCCTTTAGCTAAATGAATTGGCCTTTAGAAACCCACACTGATACGTTCCTGAATTTATTTCTGGTGGGAGGATGGAAGTCCTAAAATAGATGCTAGGCATTTCTAATACTTCAAGGATTCATGAAAAATACGAAGGAAGTGGGCATGTGAGGAATCAGCTAGAAATTGTTCTTGGCATTTCTTAACATTTTTCTCCACAATAGTGGTGTATCAAAATAACAGTCAACTGTGCTGTATCAGGAATTGTGTGTAACTTGGTAACAAGACCTCTGGTCAGACAACATCATATGGTGAATTTATTTTTGGTCAGATATGCTACAGAGTTCTGAATAAACACCTCCAGCAAGAGTAAGAAAGCAGTGACATTGTATAGCGCGTATATTATATGTCACATTTTGTTTGATTTGGCCTTTATGTCTCTCACCCTGTAATTGCTTTCTGCTTTTGGTTTGGTGATGATCCAGGTTACATAAAGAATGACTGGAAACATTTGGACAATCTCCCAGTGACTGAAAGGTAATCTATGTGAAATGACAGGAAACTTCTTTTTTCTCCCTGCCTTCTTCAGCAAACCAAGTAAACTTCTTGCTTCATTGGTTCCCATTCTCATTGTGCCTGTCAGTTAGAACTGATGCAGAGTGACTAATCGTAACAACCAGATAGCTTCCTGGTGCCTTTGTGGCACTTGGCGATTAAACATCCATAACCATGCTGTGAAAACTTTTACCAGTTTTCAGACTCACAGTAGAACTTTCTGAAGTAGCGAAAGAGACATTTTATACATCCGGGGATTCAGCTAATTCATTTACTGCAGTATTCACAGTAACTGATTTCCATTGCAACTTTGCAAAGCACATTTATCTTTACAGCATTTAACAAGGCGCTTTTTTTTTTCCCCCACCAGTTGTCTCTGGGACAATATTTTGCCCTCAACTTCAATGCCTGAGCTCAGTACACTTCAGCAGAAGTTTTGAATGTATGTGACTAAAAATGGGCACGACTTATGTTGATAGATGGACAGTTTCAAACCAGCAATCCCTAATCACTTTTCCAGACAGCAGTGCTTATCCAAGAGTAAAACATAGCTACACAAAGTAATCTATGAAGCAGTCAGTAGTACTGTTTCATAATAAATCCATTTACAAGCAATATACTGGTGGTTCACTGGTACCATGACTTCATGTTAACATTTGTCCTTGTTGGGTAGTCATTGTTTATGTCTTATTGCAGGGACCAATTGCTCATTTTGTCATCTCCCTTAAACTGCAGCATTCAAATGAAACTAAGTGTTATGTGAATATTTCCAAATTTCTGTTGTTAAAGTGCTGTTAAAAGGCAACTTTCTGGAAGGCTTAAGAAACTAGCTGTGTAGCTTGAAGGTGTGTTGCACTGCAGACAGGCTATAGAGTGGAAAAGCTCTAGGTCTGACAAAGCTTTTCAGTAGATGTAACAGTAATGTCAAGTTCTTCGTACTTCACAATTCAGTTGCAAACATTGCAGCACAATGCATGGAAAGATAAAAGTTTATTTATTTCATAGCAAAAGAAGACTGATAAAGAGCTTGTTCCAGTTCGTATTTCACTTTGTTCTTCAGACTGGTTTTAATGAGTAGTAATATCTAAGTGTTACCATTTTGATTTTGCAGGAGGACCATGACTGTTTTGCTGTGATCTAATGCAGAAATACTACCTCATATTTTTCTGCACTATTTCATTTCTTAATGATGACTTAATTTATGGAGGCAGTGAGGGGAATAATAAGTTCTATTTCCAACTGGAGCTGGCTTCATTGGCTTTCATTGTAGCCGGTGTGTGAAAAATGGTTATAGTTAGGAAGATGTTCATGTTGATTGTTATGAGGTCATTTAAAATAGTCTTCATGTTTACAAGTTTCTTTTTTTTCCTAGATATTCAGGTTACAGCGGCATGTGACATAACTGCATCAGTGGTGGTGTAACTGTTAGTAGACAAGGGAAGAGCCACTGATGTCATCTATCTGGACTTCATTAAGACTTTTGACACAGTCCCTTGTAAAATCCTTCTCTCGAAATTGGAAAGATGTGGATTTGACAAGTGGACTATTCAGTGAATGAAGAACTGGTTATGAAATTGTATCCAGAGAGTTGTGTTCAATGGCTCAGTGTCTGGATGGAGACCAGTGATGAGTGGTGTCCCTTGGGTGTCAGTACTGGGACCAGTGCTCTTTAACATCGTCATCAACGGCATCAACAGTGGGATTGAGTGTACTCTCAGCAAGTTTGTAGGTGACACCAAGCTGTATGATGCAGTTGACATACTCAAGGAACAGGATGCCACCCAGAGAGACCTATGTCTACCTATGAGAGACCACCAAGCAGTGGGCCCAGATGAGTCTTATGGGGTTCAATAAATTCAAGTGCCGGATCTTGCACTTGCGTTGTGGCAAACTCTGCCATGAAGACAAGCTGGGAGATATAAAGATGGTGCACAAGCCTGCCAAAAAGGACTTGAGGTGGATGGGAAGCTGGACATGAGCCAGCAGTGTGCCCTTGCAGCCTAGAAAGCCAACTGTATCCTGAGCTGCGTCAAAAGAAGCGTGGCCAGCAGGTTGAGGGATGTGATCCTGCCCCTTTACTCTGCATTGGAGAGACCTCACATGGACTACTGCATCCAGATGTGGAGTCCTCAGTACAGGACAGACACAGACCTGTCGGAGCATGCCCAGAGGAGGGCCACAAAAATCATTCAAGAGATGGGACACCTTCCCTGTGAGAATGGGCTGAGAGAGCAGTGTCTGTTCAGCCTGGAGAAGAGAAGGCTCTGAGGAGACCTGATAATGACCTTTCAGTATCTAAAAAGGCGCTATAAGAAAGAAAAGAGCAGACTCTTTAGTGGGATCTGTTGAGACAGGACAAAGGAAAATAGTTTCAAAGTAAAGGAGAGAAAATTTAGGTTGGATATAAGGACAAACTTTTTTACAGTAAGACTGTTGAGGCATTGGAACAGATTGCTCAGGGAGGTAGTAGAAGTTCTGTCCCCGGAGACATTCAAAGTCAGGCTGGACCAGGCTCTGAGCAACGTGATCTAGTTCTGGGTATCCCTGTTCTTTAAAGGGAAGTTGGACTAGATGGCTTTTAAATCTCCCTTCCAACTCAAAAGATTAAATGATTCTACGAATCCTTTCTTAGCTTCATTGACTTGTAAAGTAAGTTTCAAAAATCAAGGTGTTTTGTAGAATCACTGTAATTAATAGTGTGAGACATTCAGAGATCTATAGCAATGAGCATCATGAAAATACAAAATAGCATTCCATAGGAAATACAGGGAAAAAAATGAAAATTTGAAGCTAGCTCCATCCTGCAACAATTTAGAACATAATTGAATATTTAAAAAAAAAAAAAAGTTTAGGCCTATACTGTTATTTCTGTTATAAAAGTCAAATCTTTGGAGATGGATGTGATTAATATGTATATACAAAAGTACAGTATGTCTTTAATAGCAAACTGCAGTACATTCCGATTGGAAAAATATGTAAAACAAAAAACAAAAAAAACAGCATAATCAAAATGCTTTTAAATCAGGGCTTTTCTTCCAGCTTTCTTTTTCTTTCCTTTCTTTTTCCCCCTCTTTGTTCTCTTCTTTCTTCCTGTCTTTTTCTTCAGGATGAAATTTCTTTATCCTGAGAATCTGATAGAAAGTTTTGTGCTTTTTTTTTTTTCTTCTTTTTTTTTCCAAGGTTTTTTTTTAATTGGAAGATTTTCAACTGATTCTACCCAGAAGGAAGTTAGTAAATTTTCAGGGAACTGCTTCTGTATTGTGCCAGAAATAAAGCTTGGGGCTAGAGTCTGAACTGTAAGTATTGAACAAATAACTGCTTATTAATTTTAAAGCAACAATCTTATGCATTGAATGGGGCACAGTTCTGTGGACAAAACAATGAACCTATCCATAAATCTTGAGAAGTGAACAACATAAACAATGCAGAATTAATGACAGAAGTTTCTAACTTTTAAGAGCTTTTTTTTTTTTTTTCATAACCTTAAAATTATTTTAATATAGGTCTTCTGCATGCACAGACATGTAGGTCATTCTGAAAGTGATGCCTTCTATTTATTTCCAGAGGCCAGGTGAACCTCATGAACTTCAACAAATCCAAGTGCAAGGTCTTGCACATGGGTCATAGCAACCCCTGCTATCAGTACAAGTTTGGGGATGAAAGGATAAAGTACAGCTCTGTTGAAGATGATGGGATAATGGTGGAGTCATAGAATTGCTCAGGTTGGAAAAGACCTTAAAGATCACAAAGTCCAACTACAACCTTACTGTACTACCCTAATTCTAACAACCCTCCGCTAAATCATGTCCCTGAGCACCACATCCAAAAGGTTTTTAAACACATTCAGGGATGGTGACACAGCCATCTCCCTGGGGAGCCTATTCCGGTGCTTAACAACCCTTTCTGTAAAGGGTTTTCTGATATCCAACGTAAACTTACCATGACGCAACCCAGTCCTCATTACAGGAGAGATATGGACCTATTGGAGCATGTCCAGAGGAGTCACCCATAGTAGTCACTGCTTCTTCCTGCATGACACAGGGTCCATCAGCTCTGTTGTTTTGCTTGAAGCCATGCTCAACTCCTCCTCAGCTTGGAGAACACTGTATCCAGAATGATCAGTTTCCAGCCTTCATCTTCTACAGAATTTTTGACTTACTACTTGTCATGGTTTTATGATTTTTAGTTATCGGTATTCTACATCATAACATCAGGTAGTGCACTGGGAGTTAAAGAGTTAATGCTCCAGGTCCAGGTACTTGTACCAGAAGAGAAGAAGAACTACATACCCCAGAAGACTGTTCACTGTTCTGTTATCATTTGTGCTCAGGAGGAACAGATATAAGGCCTTGCTAGGTTATCTGATGTTTCTTTTTCCTTTGGCTCTCCTCCTTGCTTCTCAACCTGACTGCATGTCTCAGCTCAGCAATATGGTGAGGGCTTTCTACGTTTTGGACACTCTTTCATTATATTTGATTTATTAGCTTCAATTCTAACTATATTCTATTATAGTGTGTTATCTTGCATTCCGATACATATTTAGTAAATTAGTTTGTTTCTCCTCAGATTGTTGCTGCTGTTTTTAATTATTTGGGGTCCCCTGTTTCCCCTTTCTGGAGGCATGGATTCATGAATCCCCCCGCCTCGCTAGTCACAGAACCGGGCCAAACCAGCCCATAAGCCATTGACATTCTTGGTGAGGAATGCAGGCAAAAGCTGCCTTTTGGAACGAATCTCTCTCTGCTTCAGAGAGCTTTGCTAGGAGAGTTTTATCTCTTCTGCAGGTGCTCACTGAAAACTTGACCTTGAAGTCCAGGTGGACTGCCAGTATTCTGGGATATTTGTAAACTCTGAGCACTGCTATCTTGCTTCTGTAAGGAGAAAAAAAAAAAAAAAAGATTCTGCTTTCTCTTTTACACCTGTTTGCAAAGGGAGCTGCTAATTTTACAGAACTTGTGACTTTTAAGCAAGCTCCCAGTCTCTCCTTTGAATCCTTTATGCATTTTTTGAATGCTCATCTGATCACGTTAATCTCCCTGAATGTACTGTTCATCATTTTAATTATTTTACTCAATATCGGTATTTATCATATTTTGAAGAAACCTTCTCCAGAACCAGAGAATACTGAGTGTCAGGGAGTGTGGAGAGGCTTGGGAGAAACTTTAGAGAGATGGACTTTACTCCTAAACACCTGAAAGACCGTTAGAGCCTAAACAGATATTTGAGACAGGAATGTTGTGGCTCAGGCAAATCTAAGGAGGCACAAATGATTTGGGGCCTGGCTAATGCTTATAGGTCCTTATTCAATACTATCCCAGAGAGGGAGAGGGTTTCTGAAATTGAAAGAGTTTCTGTGCTGTAAGGGACTGTCTCAGAGCTGAGAATTTCTGGGCTGTGTGATGAAGTCTCCTACTTGAGAGAAAAGACCTCCAATCTGAACGAGGTAACCTCCAGTCCGAAAGAGACACCCTTCAATCCAAGTGAGAAACCCTTCAGTCCAAATAAGACGCTCTCTACTCTGAGAGGGACATCCTCAAGTCCAAACAGGACGTACTCCGAACTGAGAGAGATGGCTTCCAGTTCACAAAATTCAGTCTCCAAATTGAACTAAACAACATTCAGGCTCATCAAGTCATGCTCGAATCTGAACTAAATACCCTCATAATAGAACCGGACAGATTCTGAGCTGAGCTGGAGAGTGAGAGCATCAAAACTGACGAACTTGGTCAACCACAGAAGGCACCAGAATTGATATCAGTTGCCCCTGTAAGAGGACAGAAAATGAAACAATCTCCTCAGATTGTTGCTGTTGTTTTTAATTATTTGGGGTCCCCTGTTTCCCCTTTCTGGAGGTGTGAATTCGTGAATTTCTCTGCTCTGCTTGTCATGGAACCAAGCTGAACCAGCCTATAAGCTGTTGACACTGCTTCACATGGCACACAGCTGACCTCCATCTTCACTGCAATAGGGAGTTAAGATCCCTGAAGCTGTAGGGCCTTTGATAGTATCCTATCCATCTCCCACTCACCTACTTGAATGCTCTGCAGACTGCTTATTTCCTCCTGTAACTTCTTTACCTGGCGCCATAACTCCTCAACAACAGCAACACATCTTCTGCAGAAGAGATGGCTCTAAGCCTCCACATAGTGGCCCCAGGTGCTCCCTGCAACCTGAGAGCTGCAGAGTACCTCACTGTTTGGGTGGGAGCTCCTGCCATAGCTGACACAGCAATTCCAACAGCTGCTGGAGAATGAGCTCTGCAGTGTGTCAGAATTATTCCTGAGGGACTGTACGCCAGTAAGACTGAATGGGACCTTCTTGTGCCCTTCTGCACAAACTGCTACACAAAATGTTGAGTCTGTTCACTGCACTCAGGTTGCCTCAGAATGGTCCCCAGTTGCGGGTTAAGTGTACCTCAAATCTTTCACCAGACCAGTGGAAGGGCCTCCTTCAAAGATGTGGTCCCCCCGTGAATCCTGCCATGTGTAATAGAGACATGGGACACAACTCCACAGAAAACCAGGCTTTGTTATCTCTGGTACTTTTGGAACAG
Organism: Meleagris gallopavo; assembly: GCF_905368555.1. Lineage (NCBI taxonomy): Eukaryota > Metazoa > Chordata > Aves > Galliformes > Phasianidae > Meleagris > Meleagris gallopavo. The sequence continues at coordinate 153,175,584 of NC_139404.1, read as the reverse complement.
CATGTTGCCTGTCTACTTAAGGCCATTGTACAGCCAAAGATGTATGGGAAAGGAAACTGGAATTTTATTCCTCAAATACCATATTTATTTGCCTTCCTTCTATTCTGTTATTCATAATTGCTTTTTACCAGTTTTCTGAACTTAAAAGTACTCATCTCTAGTTCCCAAGGTCACCCTTATATTTCTCTGAAATAAATATTATCCCACATAAGCAAAGACATTTCCTGTCACAGTTGGAAACAGATGTTCTACCATTCATTTCTAGAATGAAGAAGGATATAAGTGCATATATTAAGAAGTGTTATTTAAATTTTGATATCATTTACAAATCTGTGTTTGCAATCAACACAGCAAAAGCAGATCCATTAAAAAGAAATAAACAAAAACCCAACATGACTGTATCTGGCATGGCAATAAGAAGAGTATGGATTTGGATATTTACCACATAACTGTGTAATCGCAAAGCACATTGTGATGAAGGATACCTTTCTGTATGTTGCTTCTAAGAGGCATTGTGGAGGAATAAGTTAATAAAAAATTCAATTAAAGTGTTGTGCAGCAGTAATAGTCTCAAGACAATGTATTTTGAGGAGTCCCATATGAATATTTTACATATAATTCACCTTTTGGTGGCCATATCTTTTCATAAAGTGGTTTCTTAAAGTCTTGTATGTGTTTTACTTGTATTTTATATATGTTTAGTATGCTTAGCTAGTTCTTATGCCTCATTATTCTGATAATTGCAATAGATTTAGGGGTGATACAAATCTTTTCTTCCATTTAAACTGTTTTTTTTTTTTTTTTAAGCAGAAAATAGCTCCTTGAATTTTTTTCTAGTAGACTTTTATGTAAAAGAGGAGGACTAATCCCAAATTCTTACTGAATTGTTTGCTCTCTAATACTTTTGACACTGAGCTCCATCATTTGAGTAGCCTGTCCTTGGATGTAAAAATATTGCTGTTCCTGAAGTAAAGACAGCTCAAGCCTGTTTCCCTGTGCTAAGCAAATCCTCTGTCTGCCACATTTTTGTCATGAATAAAATAACATTGATGTTAGTTGTTAACACACTGGCTGATCTCAAGATGGCATGTAGAAAGTAGGAAATTTCTTTTTACAAAAATGATGACAGCCATATATTGATTTAATCAGAGTACCTTTGGTCTCTGTAATTGTCATGCCATGTGAGAAACTGGATCCATTAACGATCCAAGAGCTCTCAGAAAAAGAAGAATTTGATAAAGATTTTATGCCGTGATGTCTTTTTTTTTTTTTTTTTTTTTTTTTTGGATGATTTTTGAACAGGCTTAGTTTCTCCAGTGTAAATAAGAGAAGGTTGAATCAGCAAAAGATTTTCCATATGGCAAAATGTATGAAGAATTAATAGAGGCAGCTCATCATAACCAACTATCTGAAAGAGTGCATATTTTATGCTAACTTATAACTTTCAGTAAATTGCACAGAATCTGCATGGATTGAAGCTCCCAGTTGAAATCAGGGATGACAGTTCCCCTTATCCCCATACCTCTCAGACCTAACTGCTGAGTTTTAGTAGATCAGATGGTGTCCCAGGACAGGGGCACAGTAATAATAAAAGATGTTAATTACATCTGTATGGTCTGGATAAATCATATTTTGGAGAGTGATACTGAGATTGGCTTTTTAGCTCTAACATTAATGAGAGTAGCAAATGGCAGCTAGTGAGGAAATACCAGCTGTAGGTCTTGATCTGCATGCAGATCAAGATCCTGAGACTTTTGTTAAACTAAGTCTGAAGAGAAATATTACATTTTTGTTGCTGCATATATGGTATACTTACATTCATCTGAAGTATAGGTAGATTTTTAAGCCTGTCCTCATTAATTACATACTTACTAGTTGTTCCTCCAAGGTCAAACTTTCAAGGAGCCCATTGCAAAGTCTGTACATAAAAAGTTGCCTAGATATTTTTAACGCACCTTGTGCCTACACTTGGTATTCATATTCATCTGGCACAGCTATCTGCAGTTTAAGTAAAAAAAAATGGTAGAATTGAAGCCTTATTTATTTGTTTATTTGTTTACTTTTGTAGACATGGAAGTCTTAAGTTGATAGGACAGTGAACTGGCCAGGAGGCTGGAGTTAAATCTTGTCTTTTTTATAGTCTTCTCTGACTTTTGGAAAGTTACTCAGAGAATGGTACGTACACATACACACACACACGCACAAGAATAAATGGTACATTATCTGTATGTCTAGTGTTAATATTTAGCCATCAAGATGTTTTCCCAGGGAAAGAAATTGTTGCATGGAGAGTACCAGTGCGGATAATGGGATTTCTCAACAGGATGCTCAAATCACTAACCTATTGAAGCTAAAAACACATTTATTTGTCTTATTCTTGGAGATTACAGTGTGTTTAGAACTGCTGTCTCTCACTCTAATTTTTTAGAGCAGTTGGACTTCAAGCGAGGGGGCCTCCTGCAACAGTTGCAATGAAAATAAACAAAATGCAGCTAATTATAAGTTAGCAGCATCGTGACATCTGCTTCCATTTACTTTAGCCTCAGAGTTTCAACATTAAATGAAGAAAATGAAATATTTATTACACACTGATCACAAAATCACAGAAGGCTTGAGGTTGGAAGGGACCACCATCGTCTAGTCCAGTACTCCTGCTTCAAACAGGGTCACCTAGAACACATTCCCCAGGATCATATCTGGATGCGTTTTAATAACTTCACAACCTCTCTGGACTGCCTGTTCTAGTGCTCTGTCACCCTCACAATAAAGAAGTTATTTCTCACGTGCAGATGGAATTTCCTTTGTTTCAATTTGGTCCCATTGCCTCTTGTCCTGTTTCCAGGCACCTCTGCAAACACCTGACCCCATCTTTTTGATACCCTCCCTTAAGACACTTGTACACATTAATAAGATCCCTGCTCAGCCTTCTCTTCTCCAGGCTAAAAGCTCTCTCAGCCTTTCCTTAAAGGAGAGATGCTCCAGCCCCTTAATCATCTTTGATATGGAGTACAATGCTACTTTCTTCACATCTTGTGTCAAATATATGTCACAAGCTCCCCATATATTGGCTCTCTATATTAGAGAGTGCTTTGATGTTATTGAGCTTGAGGCTGGGGATGATAAGGTTGAATCCCTATGGGTAAAGATCAGGGGAAGGGCTGACAAGACAGACATCCTGATGGGTGTCTGCTACAGACTGACAAACCAGGATGAAGAGACAGATGAGGTGTTCTGTGAGCAGCTGGCGGAAGCTGCGCGATCGCCAGCCCTTATCCTCATGGAGGACTTCAATTTCCCCGACATATGCTGGGAAGACAACATAGTGCAGAAGAGGCAGTCTAGAAGGTTTCTGGAGCTGCCCCTCTAGACCTGCTGTTCACAAACAGGTGGGAGATGTGGAGGTTGGGGGCTGTCTTGGACAGAGTGACCACAAAATGGTAGAGTTCTCGATTCTTGGCAGAGCCAGGAGGGAGAAGCAAAACTTGGACTTCCGGAAAGGGGACTCTGAATTATTCAGGCTAGTAGGGGGAATCCCCTGGGTTTCAGTCTTAGTGAGTAAAGGGGTCCAAGATGGCTAGTCGCTCTTCAAGAAGGACTTGAGCAAGGCCTTTGACATGGTCCCCCACCACATCCTTACCTCCAAATTGGAGGGATGTGGATTTGGTGGGTGGACCACTCAATGGATAAGAGACTGGTTGTAAGGCTGCAGACAGAGGGTAGTCACCAATGGTTCTATGTCCAGGTGGAGGCCGGTATTGAGTGGCGTCCCCCAAGGGTCTGTCTTGGGACCAGTGCTCTTTAACATCTTTATCAGTGACACTGATGACGGCATCGAGTGCACCCTCAGCAAGTTTGCTGACGACACCAAGCTGAGTGTTGCAGTTGACACAGTAGAAGGAAGGGATGCTATTCAGAGGGACCTCAACAGACTTCAAAGGTGGGCCTGGGTGAACTTGATGAGGTTCAGGACAACAAAGTGCAAGGTTTTGCATTTGGGCCAGAGGAAACTCAGGCATCTATACAGACTGAAAGGAGCGGTCCTTGAAAGCAGCCCTGTGGAGAGGGACCTGGGGGTCTTGATAGATGAAAAACTGAACATGAGCTAGCAGTGTGCCAGCTCGGAAGGCAAATGGTATCCTGGGCTCCATCATAAGAGGGGTGGCCAGCAGGGACAGGGAGGTGATTGTCTGCTCTTGTGAGGCCCCATCTGGAATACTGAGTCCAAGTGTGGAGCCCCCAGTACAAAAAAGACAGGGAGCTGTTGGAGAGGGTCCAGAGGAGGGCCACAAAGATGATCAGAGGACTGGAGCACCTCCCCTATGAAGACAGGCTGAGGGAGCTGGGCTTGTTCAGCCTGGAGAAAAGAAGGCTGTGGAGTGACCTCGTTGCAGCCTTTCAGTACCTAAAGGAAGCCTACAAACAGGAGGGGAATCAACTCTTTGAAAAGGTTGACAACTGCAGGACAATGGGAAATGGTTTGAAGTTGAGGGAGGGGAGATTTAGGTTGGATGTCAGGGGGAAATTCTTTACAGAAAGAGTGGTGAGGTGGTGGAACAGGCTGCCCAGAGAGGTTGTGGACGCCCCGTCCCTGGAGGTGTTCAAGGCCAGATTGGATGGGGCCTTGGGCAGCCTGGTCTAGTATTAAATGTGGAGGTTGATGGCCCTGCCTTTGGCAGGGGGGTTGGAGATTCATGATCCTTGTGGTTCCTTCCAACCCATTCTGTGATTCTGTGAAGGAAGTCTTAAAGGCACAGGAGCAGGCTGTCCCCATGAGCCGCAAAATGTGCTGGTGGGGAAGAAGACCGGTGTGGATTATAGGGAGCTATTCTTGAGGCTCCAGGAGAAAAAGAGAATCTACCTCTTGTGGAAGAAGAGACGGGCGACTCAGAAGGAGTACAGAGAAGTTAAGTTAAGATGTGTAGAGAGAAAATCAGAAAGGCAAAAGCCTAGCTTGAACTCAACCTGGCTGCTGGGGTAAAAAGGAACAAGAAACTCTTTTACAAATACATCAGTGGTAAGAGGAGGACTAAGGAGAATCTCCATTATTTACTGGATGAGGTTGGGAATGTGACCACTGAGGATAAGGAAAAGGCAGAGGTTCTGAATGCCTTCTTTACGTCTATCTTTAAAGGTCCAATCAGTTATCCTCAGGGAACTCCACTCTCTGACCTGGTAGTCTCAGCTGGGGTGCAGACTGAACTCCCCACAATTCAGGAGGACGCAGTCAAAGACCTAATACTCCAGCTGGGCTGTCATAAGTCCATGGGGCCAGATGAGATTCACCTGAGAGTGCTGAGAGATATGGTTTAGTGAGAACTATTGGTGAAAGGTGGATGGTTGGACTGGATGATCTTGTAGGTCTTTTCCAACCTTGGTGATTCTGTGATTCTGTGATTCATACACTGGCTGTAAATTAAAAATGGCTTATAAAGGAGAAAAGAGAGCTAAAACTTCCACCCACAGAAAAATACGCAAGGGAGTCTATGCAAAATATCAGTTGCTTCAGGTAGCTGTGGGGTTAGATTATGCTATTGGCAGGGAAAATATAAATACAGTCCATTCAATTCTCCTCTTAATTATTTTTAACTTAATAACTGATAATGCAAAAACAATTATGCAACAGTATTAATAATATCAAGAATACATGGCTGAGAGAAAATAAGCAGTTTGCGTACGAACAGTTTGGATAATTTGATTTCATCATCACAGCTCTTATTCAGCGAGGTGCCAGGCACTCTCTCTTCTCACCTGACCCATCTTGCAGCCTCAAGACTTATCAAAAGATACATATTTCAAACGAATCATTCTGCTCTAAAGTACTCAAAGAACTTGGAAACAAATTATGTAAGCTGCTTGAAGATAAACTCCATAAGAGGTGTCTTAACATGTTGGGGGCATTTTTCCTTTTTCTTTTTCCTTTTTTTCCCTTAATTATTTGAGAAAAGAGGAGGATTTTACAACATGCAGTAAATTGATAAAGGGATGGAGGGGATTGTGATTCATTGCAGGGCATTAAGTGAAGCAGGGAGCTGTAAAGTTTAGAAGCATTTTGGTGCATATATCTGGCTCTTTTAAAATGAAGTAAGAATGAAATAAACCAATAAAAGTTATTAAGAATTTTCTTTTTTCTAAACACGAATACCTTGATTTTCTCTTACGGTAGTTGGAGTCATGGGTTCACTGCACAATATAACATTATTCATGTGAGAAAATGGTAGGGATATTAATTTGAATGTTGCCGTGCAAATATATACACATCGTATGCAGCATGGCTTGTATGCTGTTTTTCATATGTTATTTATTTGTGGTTTATTGAGTCATGGTGTTTTCAATGGTGCTCAGGGACATGATTTAGCGGAGGGTTGTTAGAGTTAGGGTAATATGGTTTCAGTTGTGGTTGGATTTGATAATCTTGGAGGTCTTTTCCAACCTGAGCAATTCTATGATTCTATTATTATAATTTTTGCTTACAAAGTACGGGGAAACCTTATTAGTAATAGCAAGGAGATAAAGTATGTGCCTTCAGGTATAAGCTGGAATACCCATGATCCTGTGGAATAGAGTTCATGCTCTAGAGAATATCAGAACTAACAGTTACATTGAGAAAAGAAGTACTGGAAAAAAACAAACAAACTTTTTTTTTTTGTGATACCTAATTAAAAAGAGCCATTTAATCAAAGGGATTTGGACAACGCAGCTAGAGAAGAAACAATCAAATAATCTTTTTTTTTCCTTCTTCTTCTCTTACACAGAAAAGCAGACCAAATCATGAACATTTCTGTTTTCAAATAAGAAGCTTATTTATCTGCAAAAAATTTGGTTCACTAATTCTACATTGTTGTTCCAGCCAGAGAATTTAAAATTTTAAAGCAAAAAAAATGGCTTAAATAAAAAAGAACCTTTTGTTTCATCATTATTTGTTTATACCATTTTGAGAATTTTCTTCCAGCATTTTCATAATGTGGGAAATTTGAAACCAGTTCTTTACTGTGAACATTGAGGTTTCCTTTCCATGAATCAGCATCTACATGTAAAAAAATATTTCTTTGACAACTGTCTCAATAACTGCACACTAGAGCACACAGAATGGTCTCAGAAAGATTATTTTGTCCTTGTGAGGGAAAAGGACCAAGTTCTTCTCTTGCCGTAAGCCTACTGTACAGTAGTAGCTCACAAACTGGTTTTACTGGCCAACTTTTAACAGATCTTTTTTCTATAAGTACATATCAGGAGTATATACCATAGGTCAAATTCTCTGTAGGCATCCCACAGATAGAATCATAGAGTCATAGAATTGCTAAGGTAGGAAAAGACCTTAAAGATCATCAAGTCCAACCACAACCGAAACCATACTACCCTAACTCTAACAACCCTCCGCTAAATCATGTCCCTAACCACCACATCCAAACGGTTTTTAAACACATCTAGGGGTGGAATTCTTCATCTTACTGCTGTCCTTTGCAAGTAATTACAGAATATAATGACAGTGAGACATTTGCTGAATTGGTCTGAACTATGAAATAAGTTCTATTTTATCAAAAGTAACAAAACAAAATCTGTCTTTAAAACACACCATATAGCAATCAATCCACATGCAAAACTTAATAAAAAGCTTGGACTATCAGCTTCCATGGTGTCATAAACAATTCTATTGTACAGAATCCAAAACCAGAGTTTTAAGTTAAGCATTGGCTTTAATGGATATTAATCTCTTGGATTCCAGTTAGAAAGCTCAGGGGTGGAAGACAAGAACACAAGAGCATGCATCGCATTTCCACAGGGCAAACCACCACTGTACTTATTAGACTTATACTCTCTGACCTTGTGCATAAAGATGTGAAATGAGGCTTGAAATATAAGCGAATGAAATATGACTTATACGAGTCAAATGAAAAAAAAAAAGGCCTAAAGCATAAATAAATAAATAAATAAATAAAGTACCCAACAACCCCCAACCAAATCCTTTTCTGATTAAAAATGAACAACTGCATTGGTAAGTTGCCATTTGTTTCTGTAGTTCCAAGGAGCAAAGGTGTTTTTTTTTAAATACAGTGGGACAGTTTTGGGTACAGGACCATAACCAGCAGATAAAGGCCACAGCAGTGGCCTTTATTCAATTTTTTTTTGAGCTCTTTTACCATTGCAAAGAATCTCATTTTCCAGCACCAAACCTTTTTGCCCAATGTTACAAATGTCATACTGAGAGAATGTCTTGCCTTCAAGTTAATAAGAAATTAAGCAGAATTAAGCAGGATGAAAAAGAACTTTTCTCTCACTGACCTGCCAAGGTCTCAGCAACTGAGCTGTAGTAAGATCCCAAGTTTAAATTCAAATGTTTAAATAACATCATGTCCCACATAATTACTTTATAAAGATGTTAGCTCCTTTTAGATAAACTTAGATAGTGTTTTTAAAAAAACTACCTCAGCAGTAGTTTTCTTCAGGTCTTCCTAATCCACCTTGAATACAGTTATAGATCTAAACACATACACTATCTGATAAATTTCATTCTACTCTACATGCAAATGTTGATAGTTAAATTTCTTATCAAGCAGAGCTATTGCCAGAAAATCTTATCATTCCATCAAATCTTCATAAATCTGTACATTTCTGGGATGTGATTGAAAAAGTTGAACCTCAAATATTTTTACTGAAAACTAAAAATTATCTCTGGAATCTCACTGTCATCTCTCAATGAATTTGATAAATGACACAGCAGAACAAGGAGACAGTACCACCCAGTCTCTCTGCCTCAAGGATGTATAATGCATTCTCCATGGCTCCATTTGGCTCCATTTCAAATGAGAGTATTTGCACTGTTGAATAGAATAGTGAGTACTCAAGCACTGAGCTCTGATCCTAACTATGAGGCCATAGTTAGTCATAAATATGGGTCCAGGTAGTGCTGCAGACTGACTCATCTCAAAGCAAATCTTTCACATACATCTTGGGAGGGATTTGGTTGTGTCATTTCTCCCAAGAGATGGAATCTGCTCCTATCACCCTCTCATTTCATGGTGTTGACCTACTCAAAATGTATAGAGCCAGAATCATCAGCACCTCAACACAACCATGGTATAAGAAGGCTGCTGTGGGGAGGGACGTGGTGGTAGTGTGAAACCAACCTGGAATGACAGAGAAGTTGGCTGTTGATGAAGAGATTTACACTCCTCCACTTCACTAGGCCACCTGTCCTGGCTCAGGAAAAACTCAGTGTGTCTCAAGATTTATAGAATCACAGAATCATAAAATGGCTTGGATTGAAAAGGGCCACAATGATCATTTAGTTTCAACCCCCTTCTATGTGCAGGGTCACCAACCACCAGACCAGGCTGCCCAGAGCCACATCCAGCCTGGTCTTGAATGTCTCCAAGGATGGGGCACCCACAACTTCCTTGGGCAACCTGTTCCAGTGCGTCACCACCCTCCTAATATCTAACCTAAATCTTCCCTGTATTAGTTTAAATCCGTTCCCCTTTGTCCTATCATTATCCACCCATGAAAACAGCCATTCTCCCTCCTGTTTATATGCTCCCTTCAAATACTGGAAGGCTACAACGAGGTCTCATCAGACTGCTCACTCTTTTCCAAACTAAACAAGCCCAGTTCCCTCAACCTTTCTTCATAGGAGAGGTGCTCCAGCCCTCTGATCATCTTAGTGGCCCTCCTCTGGACCTGCTCCAAGAGCTCCACATCTTTCCTTTAGTGGGGGCCCCAGGCCTGGATGCAGTACTCCAGATGGGGCCTCACAAGAGCTGAGTAGAAGGGGACACTCACTCCCCTCTCCCTGCTGGCCACCGCTTTTTTAATGCAGCCCAGAACACGGTTGGCCTTCCAGGCTGCAAGCACACACTGCTTGCTCATGACCAGCTTCTCATCCATGAGCTAGCAGTGTGCGCTTGCAGCCCGGAAGATCAACTGCGTTCTGGACTGCATTGAAGTTGTCATGAGCCATGAAATGGCATTTTTACTCTACCAAGTAGGAAACTCCTCATCTGGTATAAAAGGTTTTTTCTGGAATCACCCATTTTTTTTTATTTGGTTGGTTATACTTCCCTCACAAGAATGGGGAAAAGCATTTGCTCTCAAAAAAGGTTATTCTACACTCCTCTAATTTCAACTTACTGAATTCATATTTTCTTTCTCTGTACTTAATCCTGAGCAGTAAAGAATAAGAGAAATGAAGAAATAGCAAATTGAAAAAAAAAAAATGGAGGATAAATAAAGCTTCTAATGGAAAATAAAAGCATAACGTTCTTCATGTCAAAGACACTAAGAACTGTTGGAAAGCTCTTACATGCCAGCGTGAGAGCTGAGCTTGGACAATAAGCACTGAGTATCAGAAAGCAAATTCTCAAGAGGAATTTATGGCTTTTTAAAGCAAAGCAAAACAAGACAAACAAATAAACAACAACAAAGCAGTGATCTTGAACAATGCCTGATGAAGTAAGCCATGCAGGAACTTCTGTGAGAAGATCTCTGAATGCTGCATTATGAGCAATTCAGTCAGAAGGCTAGAAAGAAACAAGAAAAAAAAACAACCTAAACCTACACATCAATTGATGTGATGTACAGAAGCTGAGAGAGAACCAATCTGCTGATGTTGTTTTCCAGTTCAGCTAATGTTTTGGATCATATCCTTTGCCTATCATTTCTGATGACTGAAAAGCTGTTTGGATCTAATGAAGGAAAATGTTGTCATTAGAGGAGACACAAAGAAATTTTAAGAGTTAAAAATTTGCTTTTATGATGTTTGATGCCCAGTGTAAGCAGCATTCACAGAATTGTTATTAAATATTTTCACATCAACATTTACTATGATATTGATATAAGCATAGATGGGAGATAGACATTCTTGTTTAACATCTTCATCAATGACCTTCATGGATGGACAGAGTCCACCCTTAGCATGTTTGCTGATAATACAAAGCAGGGAGGAATGGCTGATGCACCACTGTGCTGTGGTGACTGAGCTGCCATTCAGTGAGACCTGAACAGACTGGAGAGTTGAGTGAAGAGGAACCTGATGAGGTTCAACAAAAGCAAGAGTAGAGTTCTACACCTGAGAAGGAATAACCACATGCATCAGTACACGGTAGAGGCTGACCTGCTGGAAAGGATCTCTGCAGAGAAGGACCTGAGTGTCCTGGTTAACAGCAGGGTCAGCCATGAGCCAGTAGTGTGCCCTTGTGGCCAAGAAGGCCAAAGATATCATGGGATGCACTAAAAAGGGCTTGGATCTTATTAACATGTAATCTTAAGAGAGGGTATCAACAGGATGGGACCAGGCTGTTTCCAGTGGTGCCTGGCAAAAGGACAAGAGGCAATGGGCCCAGACAGAAGTTCCACCTGGATATGTCAAAGAAATTCTTTACTGTGAGGGCTACAGAACATTGAAACAGGCTGTCCAGAGATACTGTGGAGTCTCCTTCTCTGAAAATACTCAAAAGCCACCTGGGCTCTTTCCTGTGTAACCTACTGCAGGGAACCTGCTTTGGGATTGGATTAGATGATCTTCAGAGGTCCCTCCCAACCCCTGCAATTCTGTGGTTCTTTGATCCCCGTGTTTTTATGTAGGCTTTGAAGGATGTGAGGGAATTTTACTTTTTTCTGCAGAAATATAAGCAATATGCTCTCATTTGATCATTCCTTTATGTATGGACTGTCCATTCTTAAGACATTTCCAGAACACTGGGAGGATTAATCTTTCTGTCTGTAGTTCTTATACTTTTTCATCATACTAATACTTGGATCTGAAGATTAATATGATCCATTTGAAGAGACACTTAAGTATTGGTAGATGGCAAAGTGGAACACCTTATATGTCCTAATGCACTGATGTGTACATAACCCTTTATTCTTATGCTTCTTGCTTGTTACTTTTTATAGCTACTCACATGATTATATAATTAGTTGGCCTACTTTTTTATGTTTGTTTCATCATTTGTTTCTGGAACAAAGCAGATGATAACAGCATTGAAAGAAAAGAAGCAGGTTTTTTTCTGCATACAGTGACTCAGAATTTTACCTCTGACAGATTTCTATGAAAGTATAGCATGAAAAAAATAAATTCTGAGAGGATATTTAAGCACAAAATATCCTTTAATTGAATGAGAGTGGATATTTCCCGTCTTTCCTGGTGACTGTGACTTAAAAAGGAGAAAGTGATATTTTATTCAAAAATAATTCAAACATTGTTTGAGGTGCTGAGATAATCTGGTAGCTTTTAAAAACTGATGTGATGAAGGCTCTATTACAACAGCTAATGAAAAGCTATGAAGAATTCTACTGTTTACTAACAGTCACTTAGCTGACTCCATTCATATTTTACAATGAAAAGAATTGTCATGAAAATTAGACTATAGATTTGAATTTTTTTCTTGTCATTCAGAATAACCCGTTTTAACCTGTTATTTTAATTACTTGTTTTTTTGCCACTAGTTATTTCCTGTGTGTCTGCTCAGCATGCAGTAGTAGTTCAGTCTGTAGGCACTAGTACAACATAAATGCCAACCGTAAAGAAGAAGAGCCTTTAAAATAGATGATTAGGAAATAATCTGTCCTTGAGGAAATTTGCTCCCTAATTCTCTATTAGTGCCAGATGATACCAACTGATCTAGAAATGTTTTCTTCTACCTAAGCAAATCACTTTCCTGTTTTACAGGCTTTCCACTGTGTTGGAAGTTAACACTACAAAATAAGGCTGGAATTATAAATTTGCTATAATTTTTGTGTACTGTTCTGTAACATTACATTGGTGCATCCACTGTAATGCATTCCATATCACTGAACTTTCTTCCCACAGAAAGGAAATCCCATTTTATACTATGCAGGTTTTTAGAATCATTATTACGGAAGTGAACTGTTGAACTCTGACTAACAATCTTCAGGAAGTTTATCTAAAGACCTTTTAATGGAGTGCTTATAGAGCTGGAAATATTATTTCTAAATTAAGTGCTAAATATTTACTTCAGAAATCTTTTCTATGCAGAAAAAGTTCATTCGCCAGTCTTCTCAAAGGAGGATTAACTTGAAGGAGAGAAGAATTATCCTTCTTTGATAACTGAACAAAGGACTGAATCATTTTCAAGCCCAACAGTTTGTTTTAAAGTACATACATTTTTCAGGCTTGAGTTTTAAAGTATGATTTTGCTATGCACCTACAAATGCTGGCCATAGGTAGGCAAGTTTCATAGCCAGACATCTGACTCCTGAAAACAGCAAATGAGATGAAATCCATTATGGAGCTACACAGAACAAACTAATGTTTTTTATTATTATTTAAAGTGCTTAAAAAAACCACAACAACACAACAGAAAAACTTCAACAACAACAATAAAAAAAATCCAAACTACGGAAGTCATCCACCACAATGAATCATAGAATGAATCATAGAAACACAGAATGACCAGGGTTGGAAGGGACCACAAGGATGATGAATTTCCAACCCTCCTGCCAAAGGCAGGGCCACCAACTTCCCCATTTAATACTAGACCAGGCTGCCCAGGGCCCCATCCAACCTGGCCTTGAACACCTTCAGTGATGGGGCATCCACAGCCTCTTTGGACAGCCTGTTCCAGCACCTCACCACTCTCACAGTAATGAACTTCCACCGATATCTAACCTAAATCTTCTCTCCCTCAACTTAAAACCATTTCCCTTTGTCCTGCTGTTATCTACCCTTTCAAAGAGTTGACTCTCCTCCTGTTTGTAGGCTCTCTTTAGGTACTGGGAGGCTGCTATTAGGTCACCCTGAAGCCTTCTCTTCTCCAGGCTGAACAATGAATGATTTCTTCATTCATTGGCAATACTAACTCAGGCCATTCCTTGTGTGCAGTTGGTACCCCTGTCACTGTAACCTCACACTGCAGGAAGAAAGCAGCACTTGGAGCAAAGCAGAAGCCACATTTTAAAACTAAGCTGAGTCTCTGTCTTAATCAGGAAAAACAACCAAACAACCAAAGAAGACAAAACAAAAAAATCCCTTTGTCACATGCTTTATACATTATATTATACTTTAAAGCCTTTATTTTAAAAGACTGTGTTATTATGAGAGAAAAAGGATAGCTGGATTTAAAGTTTTATGAAGGACTATGAGATCCCACATGTTTAAATAGAAACTGAATATGATAGGAATACTGTAGGAATATTAAGAGACTAAGAAGGAAACACAAACCAGCAGAGATGCTGGAATAAATTGTTGGCCCTTGCTGACAGCACAACACTGCTGAAAGAGCTACTACAGCTGCAGTGTCAGTCTGTCTCAACAAATTGTTTGAAACCTACATAATTAAGTTGTATTTCCTTTTTAACACCCTGGTGTCATGTACCAACCTATTATCCTTTAAGTTTGCAATAAAGTATGCAAACCTATTATGCATAATGTGAAGCAGAAACCAGGAACATAATATCACCGCCTTTTTCTGTTTGCTACTTATTTAGATGCTAAAGTCTTCTGACAGGCATTTATCTCACTGTGTTGGTAAAGTATCTACTGTCTCTGAGTATTAAATCCATAGAAGACTAATGAATAAATAATAGTAATATAAAGGCTTCACTTTCTTTTGCCATGAATTTATAAGCTTATTCGTGGAAAATATGAAGCATTGATGCAGCTTAAGAAGTATACTGGTGATGAGACACAGAAGAATACCATTTCCATCACTATGTATGAGCAATTTGTTACAGAGCACATTAAGTTGCATTTGCACTGAAGATGCATTCAGAAAGCTTGTCTTATCCACTATATCTTACATGCCAATGACAGCCCTACCAAAATTCATTCATTAATGTAGGAGCTTTCAAATTTGAAAAAAAATAGACTTTTTCTTCACAGTTTTAATAGAAGTGGATTTTCGAAGACAAGGAAATGTAAATAAAATTACAGGCTAAATACAGACATCATTGTGTCCTCCCAATGCTTTGTAATGCTACAGACTTTTTCTCTGATCTCTTCTGAAGCTGTCTTTATCATAACTCATCTAAACAATCTTTGGAGACTGCAGCAGCTCAACTCTTCTTTAGGGACGGATACTGAGATCTTGTTGGAGGTGCCGATGTTTGCTCCTGCTGTGAGCATAGCACCAAACAGCAGTTGCAAGCAGCTAGCAACTATCCTGATTTGTCCAGTAGTTAAAGCATCTTCTCCATGTCCTCACAACCCTTAGGAAATTTTTTATATGTCTTGCTTCTTCCAATACTTGGCAGCCTCCAAAAGAGGTGTAAACACAATCTGAGGATTATCCCTAATGGAATTAATGGTTTTAAATTCGATGACTATAAGTCATGATATACCTGAAATCTTCCTGTGATTCATGTCCAACTCAGGAATTTACAGGAATCTGGTAATACTCTTAAAATAAACAATCTTTCAAGATTAAACATAAATAAATAAAGTTTTAAAAAATATATTAAATTTCAGACACCTAGTACCTTATCTGCTTCTGCTGAGCAATAAACATTTCAACACTTCCAAAGAAAACCTTTCTACCTACATCTGTTTCAAAGAACAATATTGTAGTCATTTGTTTCTCTGGACATTCTTATAGGTGAGCATAATGTGTCCACTAGCTGTTGGAAGTCAGACAATAGGAGGTGTGGAGGTCTTCTTCATCTCTTTTTTATTTATGCCTACCCACAGCAGTAGAAGATAACAATGAGGTTCAAATCATGAAACTGTGTCACGAAACCCCAGAGTGCAAAGCAATTATCTACAGCTGTCCTGATGTAGCACACTATTGGAATAGACCTCCAGAGATCCTCTCCCCCCAAAATTTCTTTATTTCCACTTTGCCTATTCATTTCATGTATATTTTTCATGTATGAATTGATATAGGTCATGTGTATAGTGAAAGGTAGATTCCTCTCTGAAATGTGCCAGGTAGATATGAATCATAGAATCATAGAATCACAAGGTTGGAAAAGACCTACAAGATTATCTAGTCCAACTGTCCTCCCATTACCATTGCTACCACAAGCCACTAAACCATATCTCGTAGCTCCTCATCCAGAGCCTCTTGAGCAGTGGCAGGGACAGCGACTCCACCACCTCCCTGGGCAGGCCATTCCAGTGCCTGAGAAAAAAGGATGAACTTTTCAGTCTGGTAAAAAAAAGTGGTTTATTAAGTGCAAGAGATGCATTTAGTCTAACAAAGAGACATTTGTGTGCTAAAAGAAGGGAAACAGTCTTTATCTTAATGGAAAATGTGGCCAGTTATGGAGGAAATAGGAGTTTCAAGAGAAGAGATTAAACCTGCTCTTCTACAACAGAACACTGGCATATAGGCTATTGTATATCGTCCATCTAGGAAGAATCAGAAGAGTTATCTAATTCTAGCTGAGAATGCTTTTTTGGAAGTACTGTTTCCTAGCAGCAAGTTCTCTTGATGCAGTCTCTGAACAGACTCAACAAGGGCAAAAGGCACAAGCAAAGCTCAAAATCCAGATTATTAACATTTCAGAAAAGAGTGAGCAAGTGAGCTGAAAAAGGAAAAGTAGCAGATATTTTTTAGATATAAGGTTAGCACAACTATGGGTAAAACATATTTTTTCTTTTATTTATTTACTTACATCTTTTATAAATATTTTATTTTTTGCTATTTTGAATGAATAATGGATATGAAATTTGATGTAATTAAATGAGTGCTGAAAATACAGGTTTGTATTTGCATTTTATGTTAGTCTGGCTTAAACCTGACCTAAGGTCACATAATATCAAAGCATTCCCCCTCTTGATTGAGCATATCTGTATATCAGAGTCTTCAGACTTCATAGAATCACAGAATTATTTGAGTTGGAAGGGACTTTTAAAGGCCATCCAGTCCAACTCCCTGCAATGAACAGGGGCATCCGCAGCTAGATCAGGTTGCCCAGAGACTGCTCCAGCCTGACCTTGAATGCCTACAGGGATGGGGCATCCACCACCCCTCTTCACAACCTGTTCCAGTGCATCACTATCCTAAGAGTTCTATCTCCAAGTGGCATCTCCTACTTTTCCCAGAGGGTATTAGAGCTATATGAGCTCCATGAGCATCGTATAAGATGGTCCATGGGCAGACAATAATATGGGGAGACAGAACTCTCTTCAAAGGACTGCAGGTGATACTAGAGTCTCTCCAACTTGCAGTAGGATATGGGGGTATTTACCATAAAGGCCAAAAGGAGGGTATCACAGTATTCTTTCAAGCTATTTGAAGAGTTAAAACTAATGCTTTAACTTTAGCCAACCTGTCCAGGCTAGTGTGCTACAGAAGTTCTCCTGTACGTTTTTTTCCCCACTACTTACCAGAACAATTTTATTGTCACAATTTTAGGTGCCTGATAACTCCAGCTGATCTCAAGTTTAATCTTTCAGAACATTTCTTAAAGAGAGGGGCTTATGGAGGTACTACTTTCACATCTACCAGTAAAAATGGACAAAAATGGAAAAGATTGAAAAAAATGCAAAAAAAAAAAAAAAAAGTGCACCTTCTTTCAGCTCTTATTGTGTGAGTCTACTGTCAGATTATCTTTCATGCTGTAGTGCGGTCAATACCTAGTAAAACTTCTTAAGGAAAGCAAATTAAAGGAATCAAAAGGAATTGAGCAAATACATCTAAAGGGTTGTGAGTTTTCTTAATTGCACAACATCTTCTGTTTCAGGGGGTACTGTTACTAACAGATTGTCCAGTGGTTCCCTTAGCTTATGTCAGAAAGAGCTCTGCAAACCTAAAGCGTAACTGCATTGATCTCTGAGCCAACTGTGATGTGGGCTGAATACAAGGGGAGAGAGAGGAATACTGGATAGAGAGTGGTTGGCAGTACTTTCCACGAAAAGCAGTGTAGCAGCATAGCTGCTAAGCACAGAACAAGTTTTCATAGATGAAGTGATGTCTTTATATCCACAGTGATTAACAGATTTAGTGTCTAGATAGCATTTTTTTTTACACTACAAGCATTTTTGAAAATTTCCCAATAATTGCTAACAATGGTTAAAAATTAAAGCCCCTTTTTGATTCTTTGACTGCTTTCATCATTATCATAGATGCTTTCCCTGATAAATACCAGAAGGCATACTGGTATCACATCCTGTGGGGGTTTTTCCACATTAAGATTTCTAAAACCTGAAAGATATCAGTTCTACCAGGCTGGATTTCTTTTTCTCCCGACTACAGCTATTGCCACATGTTTTCTTAAAGACTTTTGAGCTTCTGAGAATGAAAAAATCTTAAATATGAACTTCAAGAATTAGTGTAACTGGAGGTCTGAAATTCTTGGAAAGTACTCAAAAAAGTCAGTGTTTTAGATGAGTTCATGGTACCTCTCAAAAAGTGAATGTACTGTCAAACTGATTTTCACTAATTGAATCATACAGAATCACAGAACAATAGAATCACAGAATGGCTTGGGTTGGAAGGGACCTCAAGGATCATGAATCTCCAACCCCTCTGCCGAAGGCAGGGCCATCAACCTCCCCATTTAATACTAGACCAGGTTGCTGAGGGCCCCATCCAATCTGGCCTTGAACACCTCCAGGGACGGGGTGTCCACAACCTCTTTGGACAGCCTGTTCCAGCACTCACCAGCCTCTTGCTAAAGAACTTCTCCCTAATATCCATCCTAAATCTTCCTTCCTTCAACTTAAAACCATTTCCCCTTGTTCTGCTGTTATTTACCCTTTCAAAGAGTTGACTCCCCTCCTGTTTGTAGGCTCCCTTTAAGGTACTGAAATGAGGTCACCTTACAGCCTTCTTTTCTCCAGGCTGAACAAGCCCAGCTCCTTCAGCCTGTCTTTGTAGGGGAGGTGCTCCAGTCCCCTGATCATCTTTGTGGCCCTCCTCTGAACCCTCTCTGTCTTTCTTGTACGGGGACCCCATACCTTGATGCAGTACTCCAGATGGGGACTCACAAGGGCAGAGTATGAGGGACAATCACCTCCCTGTCCCTGCTGGCCACCCCTCTTCTGATGGAGCCCAGCATACCATGTGCTTTCCAAGCTGCAAGAGCACACTGCTGACTCATGTTCAGTTTTTCATTCACAAGGACCCCCAGGTCCTTCTCTGCAGGGCTGCTCTCAAGGATTTCTCCTCCCAGTCTGTATAAGTGCGTGAGACTCCTCTGGCCCAAATGCAAAACTTTGCACTTTCCTGTGCTGAACCTCATTAGATTCAACTGGGCCCAGCTTTCGTGTCTGTTGAGGTCCCTCTGAATGGCATCCCTTCCTTCCACTGTGTCCTACCATCTTCTACATTGGACACACACATGAAAAAACTGTAAAACTAAGCAGTGAATTATAGAATAGTGAGTCCTAACAGCCAACAAATTTCAGGATAAAATCTTAATCTCACCTAAACTAAAAAACACTATGATTAAGCTTTATCCCTTTGTATCTTTGTGTATGTCCCTTTTGTTTCTTTATAGAATACAAACCAGCTTGGGATATTCTGTTAAAATCAGCTTGATATCTTGATTCAGAAGCCTTTTGAGGTTGTTTCTATTGCTGAGAAGATGCTTCTAAAATCATTGTCAATCTTGCATGATTAGTTTGAAATTTTTATTCTTCCTTTAATCATTGTGCAATATCATAAAGCCAAAGTCTTCAATGCACTGGAGTAAAATAATTGATTTTTCTACTTCAGTCTAAGCTTTGGATTTTCACTCAGTTGCAAAGAAGTTTTAATTGGAAATTGTGTCCAGGTGAGTTCTTCTACATCAATGGAAAGTAAAAGTTAGTAATACATTCTTAAAACAAATACTTGCTTACAATCAACATTTTGTATACTGAGTAACAAATAAAAATGAATGTTAAAATTATCTGCTTATTTATTCAACTTACATGCTTATCTAAGATCTTTCTATCCCAGGCTCTAAGGTGTGGAATTTAATTATTAGTCTCTACTATCCATGCCATTCTCTTCTTATTTCCTTTTAAATATCTGATACCACCAAGAAGCATATGATACTTCAGTCTTTTCTTGAGTTGTGAGCTCCATATCCTGGGCAGGTCCTGGGAGCTATCTAGATTGTCCAAAGATAGATATACCCAGAGCATCACCAATGCTGTATTAACTTGTTAGGGTGACTTCTTGTTGGCTATTAGTGACTTTAGACAAGAGATTACAAGAAGCACCAACTACCTGCAGGGGAAGAACTTCAGATCTTTTAGGAGTAGTTCCATCTCTTTTATCTCATCTTACTTATGAGCAGGGAACTGATTCTCTAAGCTTTTCTCTGTAAAATCTGCTTGATATATAATACTTTCAACATACTGTATTCCAGATTTTTTAGAGGAAAGCTTCATGAATGTCTGATGCATTATTTGGCTGTCATACATTTTATTAACATTATTGCTACAGCAGTTTAAGAACCAAGGATTCATAGGAAATTCCCTATCAACTACTTTTCAAAGGAAATAAAGATAAGCTAATTGTAGGAGGCAAAGGGAGATAAATTATGTCAAATCTGGGACACTGTGTCAAAGGCAGAATACAGTAAGCATCTGTTTACGGAAGGGCAGCCAAGGAATAGGAAGGCTACAAGTGTAGAAAAAAACACACCATTTAATTCTACTGAACTTCCTTGATAATCTCTCACCTACAGTGGTGAAAATAATGTTTAATTAGGTATATTTTTGAAGCTTGCTGCTGTGTTTGATCAAATACATATTCTCCTACTTTTTCACTACTCTATTCTTGGGCATCTTGCTTGCAGCTTTCATCTGTACTTGGCTCGTTGACCAGGGACGATGAGTTTAAGGTGAAGTTACACCACCATGCAGTCAGTTTTTGGCGTCACTGTTGCTCAAGTGATGTTTAACAACCTAACTGATCTAATTCAAGGAATTAAGCTGCATTTAGATAGCTTAAGCTAGGACTGTGCAGAAGACAAGTGCTAAGTAGACTTTTTGAAATGAGATTTACTACTTATTATTGAGTGTGAACAAAGAGGCTGTTTGAGGTTGGTCAAAGGAAACAAAATTACCTGCACAAGTTGTGGGTGGGTCAGTAGTCACGGCACTGAAAGAATTTCATTTTGAAGACACTCTTTCATGTAAACAAGCCAAAAAGAATGCAGTGACAAGTGCTTTGCAAGAATCAAAATGTTAATACTGTTAAGAGAATGGGTAGAATCAGCATTTGATGGAAACAAGTTGCATGTGTGTCCATGAGTGCATGTATGTGAACAAACATACCTAATCAACAAACACACAGATAATGTATTTTCTGTCTAGTCATCTCCATCCGATGAATTTACTTTTTCTCACTTTGATAACACTCTGAGTTGACACAGTATGTAGGTGTTTCGTTTCACTAGGATGGTAAGTCCTATTTGTTACACAGTTGGACTTCAAAAGGTCTTATGACAGTGAGTAGGGAGGAGAGTTATTTAGGAAAGATGCCGTGTAGGCCAAGCAGTGTGCAGCGTAGGGTTTTTGGATAGTGAAAATCTTTCATCTGATTCAACTGATGTCCAATCACAAGTGGTGCTCCCCAAGGATCAGTACTGGGGACCATTCTGTTTCATATGTTTATTGATGAACTGAATGAAGGGACTGAGTGCACCCTCAGTGAACCTGCAGATGACACCAAGCTGGGACGAAGTGTTGATCTGCCTGAGGGTATCTACATGTTAGACAGCTGGGCTGAGGGTGATAAGATGAAGTTCAACAAGACCAAGTGTCGGGTCCTGCACTTCGGTCACACCAACCCCAGGCAACACTAGAGGATCAAGACAGAGTGGTTGGAAGACCATGCAGAGGGAAAGGATCTAGGGGTATTGGTCAGTGCTTGGCTGAATGTGAGCCCGCAGTGTGCCCAAAAAGGCCAACAGCATCTGGTTTGTATCAGAAATAGAGTTGCCATCAGGCTAGAGAGGTGACTGTCTATCTGTACTTCAAGGTGAAGCTGCACCTTGAGTATTATGTTCAGTTTTGGGCCCTACAAGAAAGACGGTGGGATTCTGGAGTGTGTCCAGAGAAGAGCAACAAAGCTGTGGGAGGCCTGGAGCACAAGTCTTATGAGGAGCTACTGAGGGAACTGGGATTGTTTCAGTCTGGTGGAGACTCAAGGAAGACCCTACTGTTCTCTACAAATGCCTGAAAGGATGTTGTAATGAGGTGGGGATTGGCCTCTTCTCCTGCATAACTATTTATAGGACAAGAGGGAATGGCCTCAAGTTGCACCAAGGGAGTTTCATGTTGGATATTAGGAACAATTTCTTCTCAAAAAAAGTGGTCAGGCACTGGAATGGGCTGCCCAGGGAAGTGGTTGAGGCACCATCCCTAGAGATGTTCATGAAACATGTAGATATGCTGCTAAGGGATGTGGTTTAGTGAGGAAATATTGGTGAAAGGTGGACAATCGGACTAGGTGATCTTGGAGGTCTTTTCCAACCTTAATGATTCTATGATTCTATGATTCTATGATTCTATTCTGTGATCTCTTTCATGAAATATAGCCAGCACTATAAGAGTCCCTAGATGCTCATTAGTTCCAGGCTCTGATTCTTGATGCTGGAACTACTTCCCTTGGCAGCCTATTTTATTCGCTAATAACTCTGAATTGAAAGGGCTCTTCCTAATCCCCATAATAGGCATGGGCAAACTATCTCAGTTAAGTAAGAACAGGCCAGAAACCTTGTTCATCTTTACAAGCCAGGGCAGAAGCTTTGGGCTTTAAAAAAGATTTAGGAAGCTCTCATTTATTTTATGCTAGCCCTACTTTGTGGCATTGCTGTTGGGTTGGGCATGGATAAGCCCTTTTTGTTCATGGAATACACAAGATCTATCATAAGATCGATATATGTTTCTGATATAAACAGCATTAGAAGAAACTCCCAATTCGCAGTCTGCTGTCTTTCAGAAAACTGTGGTGATGGGGGTGACACGAATCTTAGGATCTTACTCTGCAGAGGATGTCAACAATACAAACCCATGTATGGAAATTCTAAGAAGACTAAGAAGACTACTAATATTATATAACTGCATTGTATCTCACTTCCTAAAATTGATTTAATACACATAAAAAAAATATGATTATCTTTCCTCCCATTATTTCAAAGTGAATTGCTTAAAAGGCTAATAAAATCAGTATCTGCACACTTTTTATTTTGTAGTTCAAAATTTCAAGCTTGGCATACAAAACATTACCTCTAGGGAGTGAAAACAACTTTAGCCAGCAGCTCTGAATGCAATTATCTGAGTCATTCTTTCTTTCACTCTGTGCAAAATATCAAACTGAGGTAGAACTCCTGTTGGCTAATAGACAAAAGGAAATTACAGCTGTCTGGAGTTCAAAGAGTTGCAATAAAACTTGAATTATGGTGTAAATATACTGTTTATTTTGAAAGACTTAACAGTTCACAGATTAAACAACTATATGTTTCTCTATATGCTCAGTGCTGTTTATGTTCTCCTGGGCACATGTCTTTCTGCAATATTATATGCATTGGCCTATCTCTGCATAAGAAATTGCTTTACTCACATCTTCTCTTACACTTACTTTATGATTTTTTTGTAAGACTGAGCCAATTTAGAGTACATGAGGATTGGGTCCATTGAAATGATTCACTTGGGCAATGAGCAATGTTAAATACTTACAACTATTCATGAGTAGGCACATTGTTTGTTAATAATTTGCTGCTGTCACTGCATTGTGGGAAGAAGTTGCTCCTCAGGCAGAACATACAGTATTGTCTACTGTAGGTAAAACATAGGCCAAGAACAATTAAGACACTGCATACAATTTTATGAGAAGTATGAAGCAAGAATTTGCCAATGGCACTGCAGTATTTATTTATAATTGAACAAGTGCACTAGAGTAGACTTACAAAAAGGATCTTAAGATTAATGAGTTGTTGTCCACATTTTATATAGAGATGAGTTGGCAACTATGTTCATTCCAAAAATTTCTTTCATGTTTAAAGAGATTCATTATGGCCTATAAGACAGGTGGATTAAGGGGAACTAATTCCCTGTACTTTGAATTTAGTTCTTGATCACATTTTCAGCAGTACTTAAATGGTGGATGCTGCCCAGGCCCTTGGCTGCTGTGCAGCTACTCCAGCAGTTCCTGTGCTGTTGTGGGGCAGAAGACTGTGAGTACAGCCCTATCAGGTCAGCCCAGCAACCCAGTAAACTCAAGGTGCATTCCCTCACCTGCCATTACTGGATTTTACAGCAGTATTTTCAAATCAGTCAGCAGCTATTTAACCATCTGCCCAGAGGCTAAAAAGCTTTCTCTTGCCATGCAGATATTTGTATGTACCTCAACATGTGGGGGATATCATACCTAAAATTTTGAACTTAGAGCTCAGTATGTTTTAATTATTCATATGAACACCCTCTGTGCTCTGGATTCAAATACATGTTGTGCTAATTGTCTGCTCACAGCTTGGCAAACAATATTTAGCTTAAAATACGTCTATTGAGTGTAGCTATCTTCTGATTTTATTGAAATTCCTCTTATTTTTGTATACTTGCATAAAAATATTGGATTGTGTTCTCGTGACTAATGTAGTATAGTCTGTATGTTACATATATATGTTCCCTTCTGTAAGCCTGTCTTTTTTTTCTGACTCTATCTTTCCTCTGAAGTGTCAGTCCCAGATTTTTGGAGTACTTCTTGAGAGAAATATCTTTTCCTGTAGCATGCACCTATAGTCATACTGTTCACACATCTCTGAGCCCCAAATTGCCACTGCATACTGCTAGGTAGAGATTGACCAGAACCAACTGCTGTGTTCAATTGTTCACAGTATTGATTTGTGACCTTTCTCCTTCCCATTTCTGTAATCACTTATATCCTTTTCACTTTAATAGGAATTAAATAACAACAAATACCAGCATGAACTTTCATTTTTAAGTAAAATGCTTAAACATTTTCTTCAGGAATTCATCCTAACACTGGCCTTATCACATATCCTACTACGCACCCACAGTAATAAAAAATATATTTATTATTATTCCTACAATTCATCTATGATTTTGATTAGAAATCAAACAATTTAATGTTTGGGAACAAACTGATGCATGCAAAATGCTCAGCATTGCGGGTACTGATTTTGATATAACTGTCTTACTATTTTACTCATGGACCAGAATAGAGATATCAATACCAAGAAGTTTGTTTACCTCTAGTAAAAGCTTATGTCTTGCCTCAGTGTATATGACTACAGTCTATAGAAAGATAAAATTGTCTCTAATTCATCTGACCACACTTTTTATGATTAAAAGTATACAATCTATATATTTTATTTTTTGATCCTGGTAGCAATATGTTAATTTTACAAAGCCCATATGATTAGCTTTACATACTATGTGACAGTACTATTATTAGACAAAACAGTACACAACTTCTTAACAAAAACATTGCAGGATGGCTACTTTCAGTGAGTTGCAGCCTTAAGCCATTCGTCTCAGCTCATCCCTTTAATAATTCCTAGTAAGCTGATAGCTTGTCTCTAACTCCACTAGTAGCACTTGAACAAGTTCTGCATGAATAAATGTATTACTCTTCTCAAGACCATTGACTCTGCTTTGGTCAAGATTTTTAAAGATGTCTCAGTTAGTCAAGGCCTTGAGGGTCAGTTACGGACTCAGAGACCCAAATGTGAGGTAGGCCTCAACCCTGTTAAAGCCAGTGAAACTCGCCAAACTGTTTCCAGTGATTATAGGAAATGCTTATATATTACATTTCAACTGAAGTTTGAGTCTGCAAATGAATCCTGTCTTGGTTTCCTTTTGTCACAGCTGTTTTTTCAGCCGTGCGTAATGATGCAAGTCAGCTGAGAAACAGAAGCCTAACCTGAAATAGAATCATAGAATCGCAGAATGGCCAGGGTTGGAAGGGACCCCAAGGATCATGAAGCTCCAACCCCCCTGCTGCATGCAGGGCCACCAACCTCTCCATTTAATACTAGACCAGGCTGCCCAGGGCCCCATCCAACCTGGCCTTGGACGACTCCAGGGATGGAGCATCCACAACCTCTCTGGGAAGCCTGTTCCAGCATGTCACTACTCTAAATATACTGCAAGAACATGGCTGAACATCTCAGTTCTCTTGGCTTTTTTTTAACAGAGACAAGCCATGTAGAGCCAACAGATTCAGACCTCTTCACTTGCACTTCACTGATTTAATGAGGCATTCAAAGCTAAAAGTCCAGCTCATATAAAACAACACTAAGTGGTATGTAAGACGCTATGTTTGGCTGCCTATATCTTCTCCATCCAAATGCCCAGAAAGCTACTTTAACTGCTGTGGCACTAGGTCCCTGCAGAACTATGTGGCTTTAATAGAAATAAAAAGACGATAGTGCACAAAGGGGAGTATTTCTTTCAAAATTCGTTGCCTTAATTGTTCTTTGATAGAATAAATAACAGTAGCATGAATAGAAAAAATGACTGTGGCAAGGATTCAAAATGCTGGAAACATAAATTTTCCATGAATGCAACTTGTCAGGAAATAGACAAAATTGTAAAGTTTTCCTACCAAAATTATGAAAACAGCAGTATAGAGACAGCGCACTCAGTACTGCCTGACAGAAATATTATTTCAATGGTCATGTTTCTAATTAAGATTAAATATAACAGTTTTAAAGCATCATTAAATGCTAAGTTCTTTTTCACTTTTAATGAGCCTGTTGTAGCTCAAAGCTGAGAGAGTGCATTCTTGCTTGATGTCCTCATTACATTTTCAGTAATAACTGATATTCCCTATGCAATTTCCCAACTGAAAACTCCTCCCAAGTCACTTTGTTCATGATGCTGTTGTAAAAGGAAGGCAATAGAATGCATAAATCGGTGTCTAATCATGTCTAAACCTAACTTTAGCACAGCTGGGCTGGCAGCCACAACAGAAATGGCTAGATTTGAATTAAATATTATAGGGAGGTTTATTTGGAATGTATTCCATGAGAGACACATCCAGGCCAAGCAGCCAAAGAGGTGGGGAGGAGCTATGGTTACGTTTGCTTCCCTGACTCAGATATGGCCATTTTATAGACACATAAAAATGAGGAAATCTGTTTAAGTGTTGTTTTTCTGGAATTGACAATTTTGAAACTGAATCTTTGCCTAACATTTGGTTATTTCCAAAGCACAGTAACTCACCAGAAACTCTAAAGTTAATTGGAAAAATAACTAATGAGTCAAATGATATTTAAGTATTTGAACCTAAATGTGATTTTAGCTACAGGAAGATTTTTGCTTTGTACTATTATTAATTGGCTGTAGTAATAGTGTAGCTCATTTAAAAAAAAAAATAATACCTTGACTATTACAAAAAGGAAAACAAAATATGCCTTTAATATAAAATGTCCCAAACATGGTGAGGAAAGCTTTGTGCTAGTAAGTAGAGAGGAAACACGGGAAAATTAGGAGCATTTTTGGTAAAAACAGAAAGCCTTTATTAGCTTTAGGGAGTTTCCTGCTTTGGTTTAATGGCTGAACGCTCGTAAGGGAATATATGCATTGATTCTTCTTCCAGTCTGCAATGTCCTCTACTGTAATTAGTTCCCTTTATGTATAATAGAGCATGAAAGACGGGACCAAAGTGGAGGGCACGAATCACTGGCTCTTGTGTCTTAGCCTCGCTATGTGATCTTGGAAAGCAAAACAAAATACCTCCAAAACATGACCATGTTTTGCTTAAATTAACAGCCCTCCTGTTATTATTATTGAAAGTCCTTGTCATTGCATAAATCTTTATTTTGTTTAATATAATGTAATTTATTACACAGAAGTGAAAAACTTGGAATGGTGTTGCTTTTTAGTAGAAAAAGAGGCACTGATAATGAGACAGAAAATTATGTGAAAGCCCAAAACATTGAGTGATTCATTGCTAAAGCTATCTTTTAAATTTGCTAATGAAAGTGGTGAGTAGGTTGTAGCCAAATGCCTCACATACCCCTCATCTCACCCCCATAAGAATATAAGGATGGCCATAAAAAAATTCCATAAAAAATTATAAAGTGCTTCCTAAGAAAATGCCAAGTGGCTGACATGATTCCCACAGGAGTACCTATGAGTACCCACAGGAGTTGGAAAAGCTGTCTATTTACACTCTAGGGATTCTGGCTGATATTACATATTAATGTGAAAAAACAGAGCTAACTGCCTTAATGTAAGTGAGTTCACCATTCTTTATCATACAATCACAGAATCACAGAATGGCTGGGTTGAAAAGGACCACAATGATCACCTAGTTTCAACTCCTCTGCTACGTGCAGGGTCACCAACCACTAGACCAGGCTGCCCGGAGCCACATCCAGTCTGGCCTTGAATGCCTCCAGGGCACAACCTCCTTGGGCAACCTATTCCACTGTGTCACCACCGTCTGAGTGAAAAACTTCCTCCTACTATCTAACCTAAACCTGTCCTGTCTCAGTTTAAAACCATTCCTTCTTGTCCTATCACTATCACTTTAACAACTTTGGTGTTAAAAATCAATTGTAAAACCTTGATGACTGAACAAAAGCACATCAGGCAAGCTGAAGCTTATGGAAAGTTTACTTGAAAGATCCTTCTGCAGGGTGTGGTGGTTTGGGAGTGGCAAATTCCCAGACACAGCAAAACGAATCCATATGTGAGTTACGTGAAATATAAACCTGGAAAGATACACAGCCAGCTCTGAGGTGAAGAAAGAATGAGGTGGGGATGCTTTCACAGAGAAATCTGAAGCTTGGAATTACATCTGGGATGAAGTAAAGTTGGGCTAAGTAGCTGATCTAAGAAGTTCTTCAGTTTCTAGGAGAAGCCTTGAGCCTCAAAAGAAAGGCCCTGGAGCAACAGGAATGGTTCTAGGAAATCGTGCAGTGGAGCAAGCACCATGACCATGTGTTTGTGGAGCAGCATACCCCAGCTAACTCTGCAAAAAGCTCATGCATTTGCTTTCATTCTTGTATGCCAGTTAAAACATTGGATAGGAGGGTCTGAAAATCCAGGTGTGGTATCCTGGCTAGTTTTTTTTAACATAAAGGAAAAGACAATCTGTGAGTCTTGTGCCACCACCGGCTGAGCAGAGGGATGTCTGAGAGAAATCATGCTGGTCAGTAGGGCAGTCTTGGGTCAGGCACAGACAGGAAGCTGAGCCTGGGAAGGCTACTCAAACGCACAGCTGAGAGGGCAGCCACAGGGCAACACAGCAACAGGTAAATGCAGGTGCAACCATATGGAGAATGACTCTATGCAAGTCACATTTTCTTCACTGCTAGAGATTTTAGATTCAAGACTCCCACTGATTCTTAAAGAGAAATAAATGGAACTTGTTTTGGTTTTCTGCAAACACTGCATTTTCCACAGCCATTTCATTAGTCAGACCAATGAATTCTTTCAGATATATCTAACACAGAAAGGTGATTTTCCTCAAAGGGAAATGTGAGAAGTGAATGGATGTAAGGTGGTCGCTGATCTTTTGAAGTTACAGATGTAACCTCAAAGGTCTAATTGGTGCTCCCTTAATCCTCAAGCAATTGCAATGAGAATGACTAGATCCTGCAATTTATGAGATGTTATGGGAGTTGCTGGATTGCGTGGGGCCAAATCAACAAAAACCACTGAGGACCTGGTTGGATTCTGGGGTGTTTGTACTGACAAGTCTCCTAAGGAAACAATCTTTCAAGAAATTTGCAGGTCAGGCTCTACTGTACTTAGAAAAGAACATGTTCTCCTATGAAGAAAGGTTGAGGGAAATGGGCTTGTTTAGCTTGGAGAAGAGAAGGCTCAGGGGAGACCTCATTGTGGCCAACCAGTACTTGAAGGGAGAATATAAACAAGAGGGGGAATGGCTGTTTATGAGGGTGGATAGTGACAGGACAAGGGCGAATGGTTTTAAACTGAGACAGGGGAGGTTTAGGTTAGATAGTAGGAGGAAGTTTTTCACTCAGACGGTGGTGACGCACTGGAACATGTTGCCCAAGGAGGTTGTGGATGCCCCATCCCTGGAGGCATTGAAGGCCAGGCTGGATGTGGCTCTGGGCAGCCTGGTCTAATGGTTGGTGGCCCTGCACAAAGCAGGGGGATTGAAACTCGATGATCATTGTGGTCCTTTTCAACCCAGGTCATTCTATGATTCTGTGATTGTATGAGGTAGTGAATATTCCTGGAGTGGAGAAATGAGGAATATTAACCATTACGGTAGACTTACGAAGGAGCAGGTGTGTGGGCAGACAGCATTTTAAGACTGCTACAATAATTTAGAGCAGAGTTTTCTCTAAGTGATTTATTCTTCTAACATCTTTCTAGTCACTATACTGATAGCGAGAATGCTAAAAACTATCAAGCAAAAATCTTATCCTACAAGTTATATCCCCACACAGAGACACATTCACTGCTGTAGGAATCTGCCTGTGTGCTGGAATCCTCTTGTAGCTTGAACAACAGCAATATTTGGTATATAATGCACACATATTAAGTTAAGCTGATTGAATATTCCACACCCTGCAACCTATCCAGCAAATTTGACATCTTTTTCTGCTCACCTAATATTTGGAAATAATATGTGGAAAGAGTGTCATTTCTCAGATTATGTTTTATTCAGGAGATCACGTACAATTTCTGCATGCAGCTCAGCAAATGTGACTGAAGCTGTGGTGATCAATTGCATATGGCTGGGGGAGAGACGCCGCTTATATAATTGCCGCTCCCTGAGGCTCACATCCAAATCCCAGCAGCTCCTGCAGGGAACCTTCCCAGTTTATTGAGCTAAGACAAAAGGGGATGCTAATCTCGTAGGGACTGCTCATGGGAAAATCTTCATTTTAAAAATAGGGATGGGAATGAATTTGTTAGAATGAATGGACTAGAAAGGAACACAAACGTGCTGGCAGCCTGGCAGAGGCACCACAGTAATGTGGGTGTGTTCTTGCTAATTCTTCCCGTTGCATCCACACAGTCAAGAGGCTTTTAGCTGACAACAAGGATTTATATTTAGCACCTCAGGGGGAGAGCTGCCCTTCCCTAAAATACCTTTCTCATTTAGCTGATTTTTATTTCAGAAGGCAGCCCCTCCTTTCCTAGCTGAATGGCAGGAATCTGTTCTAGCATGGTACTATAAGCGAGCAGAGAGAGCTTGTGACTGCACTAATCCTTGAGAAAGCACCAACTTGATAAAGCTACATTTTTTTATAAAAAAAAATTAGATTGAAATATGTGAGAATTCTCATAAGAACAAAAAGTTGTGGTTTTTTGTTTTTTGGTTTTTTTTTTCAGGAATTCAGGAAGGAAACTCAATGGGCAGAGTACTTAATAACATCCCGTTAAGCAAAATGCCTCCGAGTGTTGACAGATTGTCAGCATTGAGTTTTGCAACATTTGACTGAATTCTGCAGTGGGTTTATTAAAGTAATTTAGTGCTGTGCGAGCAAATGCAATATGTGTTCCACCCATTTTGATTAAAACAAGGCAGGCCACTGAAAGATGCCAGAAAAATAAAATTAAGTAATCCATTCATATCAATTTAGAAAGTTTCTGTGAATTCACGCAACTTCATAAATAATGGGGCATGCTGAGAACAAGCAAGAAATTAGTAACCAAGCAGACAGCATAAAGCCCTTTCCACATTTGTGTTTGGGAGTTCACAGTGTGAGTATGTGGCAATGGCAGCTCACAAATAGCTCCTCGGGAAGCTGGGTACCATGCTGTTACATTAAGCCAGATACACAGGGAGACAGTTCTTTGGCCACATAAGGGTCTAGCAGGGCAAGCAAAGGCAGCAATCTTCTGTGCCAAAACTACCTGCCAAACTTTAGCAAAGACTGCAACTTAATGGCATGAAACCCCCCCCTTCAGCTGTACTAGTAAATAGCAAAGTGGAAAATGAAAACCTGCTACCAGGAATCAGACTCTGTTTCAGCTAACTGCATGATTTACTGTTCAGAGGTTAGAGGTGCTGTCAGTAATGCAGCAAACAGACCCGATGCATGAACATCCACTCCACTCACATGGCTGAAGTGGGCCTGTTGCACTCACTGGGGAGCAGTGGGGCAATGTTGAAGCTGCAGCTCTATGACAAGTGGCTTCTTAGAGCTAAACCACACACTGTTAGTGCTGACCTGCAACCTTTTGGCTTGTCAGCTACTGGCAGTGTCTTGATCTCATTCTACCTATCTCTGACAAACACCCTCACTTTCTACTCCTATTTTCCTTTAGCAACCCATATCAACTTTGATATGTCAATAAAATATTTTTGCATTGAGTGCTTATGAGAGAAGAAAGTGGGTTTGTAGCTGAGCAAACAGTGTCCCACTGGGCTCTGAAGATCACTCAGTATTGATGTTCCTGCCGTTCTGACAAGAAGAAATATCATCCAGTAAGGATTTTGACACATATCACACACTTCTGGATGTTATACAGTTAGAATGTACAGAAGTCCATTGACAGGATGTTTTTATTAAGTGTAGAAAATATGGTCTTGCTGCAGTATTACTCTAGGCTGCAATACAATCAGTGCTTGGATTTGTTTTTATTATTGTTGTACAGCACTGCTGATTGGAAGGGAGATTTTGTGAAACTGTCAGCATCTAAGATTGTCAAGGGAGACAGATTAGGATATAATAACACCTGTACATTCAGCAGGATGTCCTCCAAAGGCAGGATAGCTACTTTGTGCAATATAGACAAAACCTAGCTGCTGTATCTTGTTTTGATGGCCTGGAGAAGTCTGTGTTATTGCTGGGGAAATGCAAAGCAGCAAATATTGAGCACTGGTGTCAATGTGGCACTTGTTCAGACCAGAGCTGCTATTGTGCACCCCAAATAGAAAGCCTGATGGGAGCAGACCTAATCGTCTTGAAATCAGCACTGTTTAAATGGCTCATATAGTTCTGTAGTACCACTACATTAGGAATTGTTACAACAAAAACTTGCCAGGGAGTGCATAGAGCTATGCTTGATTCGTTTATGTAGTGTACATATGCCAGCTTTTGAATATAACACTTCAAGGCTTATTCCAGTGTCTCTTTCTGTATACATAACCTGTAAGGTGCTGAGCCTCTTCAGCACATTATGTTTTGTTTGAGATCTGTCTCCTATAACTCTTCTCATCCTTTTATAACACTTGCCTGTAACATAAGTGACACAGCAGGGTGAATGTTTTACAGAAGGTATTTCACACAAGCTTACTGCACATGAGAGTTTGACTTGCTCATTTGTCAAACTGCATCAAACCATGAAGTTTATCCAATATTCTTCCTTTGACACCACTTTGCTGTCTGACCTTAGGCAAATTGCCAGATCCTCAGCTGATGGGTTTCCACACCACTATTACACTCATGAGATTCAGTGAAGAGCTCTTCAGAAGTGGAAGCACTTCTGTTATTAACTTACATGTATACATCAATGAGAAATGCACGTAGAGTCTTAGTTATGGCAAGGTTCCATAATCTTTATTTATCCTAATTAGTTTCTACATTTGAATAGTGTACTGATTAAAGTGCTCCCTAAGACTGACAGATCATGCTAATCTGTGCTGGAAATATGCTTTTTAAGAAAGCTAAGTTTTGTTGTGAAAAACAAGGAAGTTTGTATCCCACGTCACTTATTACAGGCCTCTATATGCTTATAAAATAATATGTAAATACAAGAGAACTGTTTCTTGAGCTGAAAAATAGCACACACCTCTAAAACTCAAGCAAAGCATAGGTTTGGTTTAGGTCTCCAGTTTTACCTAAGATTTGGAGGTCATATGGCACATTTTAATCTACATAGTGACTTTCTTTGCCTTTTCTCATCTCATAATATTCAATGTATTTTTCTAAACGTAGGTTGTGGGACTCCAGACATAACAGTATAAAAATCTGTCAGCTCAGTTCAAGTCAGACAATGCCCTCAGCTACTTTTATTTTCCAGCATGTCATAAATGACCACTACTTCTTGACAGAGGTGTCTGGGTCGGAATACGCCCTGCTTCCTGCTGGTAGCAATTAAATTTATCCACCACCCATGGGTAGATCTGAATTAAAGTATCAGCAGAAAAATGACTCTTTTAGCCAGCTAGGTCATGCATCAATTGCAAGATATAGGTAAAGGTGGCACTAGAAGGAGAACTGCATGTTACAAAAGAATGAAAAAGAAAAAGGAAACAAATTCTAAACTCAGTGTCATCTGAATAATGGAGAAATATTATCACTGACATAAGAATGGGCTGCTGCAATGCTGGAGGAGAAGAGGCACGAGTAGCAGTAACAGCTGTAACATCTGAAGAATAAATGGAAGAGTCAAGTGCTGGGGTTGTTGGCAGGGTAATTCCTAAAACTGAGAATCACAGAATCACAGAATCGTTTGGGTTGGAAAGGACCTCAAGGATCATGAATCTCCAACCTCTCTGCCACAAGCCAGGCCACCAACCTCCACATTTAATACTAGATCAGGCTGCCCAGAGCCCCATCCAGTCTGGCCTTGAACACCTTCAGGGATGGGACATCCACAACCTCTCTGGGCAGCATCATCCAGCTCCTCAACACTTTCACAGTAAAGAACTTAATGTGGAATGGGAAAGGTTGCTTTATGCTGAAAGAAGTAGTGAAGATATCAACTAGAGCTGAAACAAATTTCAAGCAAGGCCATATTTAAATACCTTTTTCTGCCCTCAGTTGATTTTGGGAAGTTTCATATGTGAACATGATGGCAAAATGCAACCATAAAATTACCTTTTCTTGGAGAGTTATAAAAAACTAGGAGGCAGAAACAGAAGATAAGGAAACCCTGTTGGTCCAGTTCCCAAGGTTTCCAGGCTGAGCTGTGGTCCCTCAGTTGATCAAGCATCACTTTCTGTCTGCCGAAGATTTGGGTTGTATGTTGCTGCTCTACCTTGTTTCAAGTTACCCTAAATCCAAATTTAGCATATGGACTGTATTAGTTTTACTTTCCTGTAAGTGGCATCGCATAGGCTTATTATACAGTTGCTAATGAGTCAAAGAAGTCGCAAGCACGGCTATGTGTTTGTGTTATAGTGGGGGTCTTTGTAAGGAAAAGCACAAAGATTGTGCTCTTGGCAGTGGACGTTATCCCTAATTTTACACATCCTTTGCTGACTCCAAAATAAAGAGCAAGTTAGATCCAATCATAGAATCACAGAATCATAGAATGACCTGGGTTGAAAAGGACCACAGTGATCACCTAGTTTCAACCCCTCTACTATGTGCAGGCTCACCAACCACTAGACCAGGCTGCCCAGAGCCACATCCAGCCTGGCCTTGAATGCCTTCAGGGATGGGGTATCCATAACCTCCTTGGGCAACATGTGTTGCCCTCAGTGTCACCACCATCTGAGTGAAAAACTTCCTCCTACTATCTAACCTAAACCTCCCCTGTCTCAGTTTAAAACCATTCGCCCTTGTCTATCACTATCCACCCTCATAAACAGCCGTTCCCTCTCCTGTTTATATTCTCCCTTCAAGTACTGGAAGGCCACAATGAGGTCTCCCTTGAGCCTTCTCTTCTCCAAGCTAAACAAGCCCATTTCCCTCAATTTTTCTTCATAGGAAAGGTGCTCCAGCCCTCTGATCATTTTAGTGGCCCTCCTCTGGACCTGTAGGTTTGCTAATGTACTCTTCCACAGGGCTTCTGCCATGCTTGGACTTCAACAACATAATTTTGGGACTCATTTTCATATTTGGAAAACTCCTATAATAGCAGAACAGCAAGAAGTAAACGTATTTATGCACGCATCTCTAAAAATATTTAGTTGTATGAACTTAGTTGCTCCTATATTTCATCATCCAGTTTCCATACCTAAACTTTGCATGGGCTGATAAAGAAATTAATTACATAATGATTTCATAAGGATCTGCATTGAAAATTATAGTTGTAATATTACCATTTTATAGTTATTTATTAATGCCACTTGGAGTTGTAAGTATAAAGAAATGTTTAGATCCTCTATAATCTATCTTTCAAATTGTTCTTAGCAGTACAGTGATCAAAAAGGCATGCACAGCATGGCAGTGACTTCTATGATGTGGCAGGAGAAATCGCAAGGCAGTCTGGATAATTGGTGTGACTGAATTAACCTCCAGTGAAAAGGGGGAAATAACCATAGCAAAACAAATCTAGAGGAGAACATGACATTCCTATGGCTTACCTGCTCTGAACTTTCCACTTGTGATGTGTGAATGTGCCACACAACTGTAGTTAACATGGAACAGATAAGTTGTAAGTAAACTCTGGGAAGGTTTGCTTACTCAGTCCATTGGGTATGCATCAAATCACAGGTAGTTTAGTGACACTAGGACTAATAGAACCTTGTTTTCTGTGGCTTTATGCCTCATGGATGCCTTCCTGTGCATATTTTGTAACACACAGGACCTGACTGAGGCTGAGAGAATGAAGACTGAGCTCAGCCAGCATCCTGGGAATAAATGGATCTCTCTCAATCGTAACATCTCACAGGTTTGAGAGTCAGGAAAATGTGTTCTCCCTGTACAGAAGGTACATTTTATATAGGCCTTATGTTATTGGAAAACTGGCTACAAAGATCTACGCACCAGCTGTACTGCATTGTTTGAATTCAGTTTGATACAAGCAATTCTTAGTAGTACTTGCATACAAAGGATAATGAAGCTAGTGGCAGCTCAAAACTGGGCCTACTTTGACAAAGAGATGCTGAAAGTCGAGCTTTTTTTGCCTGGATCTGAAGGAGACAGTTGCTTGTGGAAGACCAGAAAGTGATCAGGAGTAGTTGGTATGGGTTCACCAAAGGGAAATCATTCTTGACCAACCTGATTGCCTTCTATGATGGGACAAATGGCTATGTAGATAAGGGGAAAGCGGTGGCTGTTTTCTACCTGAACTTCAAGCAAGGCTTTTGATGCTGTCTCCCATGATATCATCATAGACAAGTGTGCGAAGTGTGGAGTGGATGAGTGAGTGATAAGGTAGATTTCGGACCAGGTGAATGGTAGGTCTCAGAGTGCTGATCAGTGGCCCAGAGTCCAGCTGGAGGTCTGTAGCTGGTGTTGTTCCCCAGGAGTCAATACTGGCTCCAGTGGTGGTTAACTTATTCATCAGTAACTTGAATGAAGAGACAATGCCCAATGCCCCCTCAGCAGGTTTGTTGATGATATAAAACTGGGATGGGGGGCTGATAGCTCAGAGTGCTGTGCTGCCATCCATAAGGTTCTTGACAGGCTGAAGAGATGTGCAGAGAGGAACCTCTTGACATTCAGCAAGGACAAACATAGGGTCCTGCATCTGGGTCCATGCATCAGTGAAGACTGGGGGCTTGTTGTAGGTCTGCTACAATTCCTATAAATGGAGCACTGCAGTCAGTAGATCTGAGCTTGTTGTCCCAGTGCTAGATGGTGCTCTGACTTAAAAGGAGACAGGCTGTAAACAGCTACAGTAGCTCAACCCTAATGGTTTCAATGAGGCTTGACAGGTGTAAATGAGGATGGGCTTGCTCCTACCTGAGACTTCATAATTTCTGATAAAAGAAGAATGAAAAATCCTTGCAACTTTCTTTCATTTTCTCTTAGTACACTAAAAAACAAACAAACAAACAAAAAGTATATTATTTATTATGTATAGAAATATATCATAATAGGACAGGTTGTAGGTAAAGGTAGAAGAGAGGCTACTGTTGTGAGATCTTCACAATATGTCAATAAAGAAAGAGTGAATTTTTGTGAAGATGACTTGCTGGAGAAGAGAAGGCTACGGGGTGACCTTGTTGCAGCCTTCCAGTACCTAAACAGAGCCTACAAACAGGAGGAGAGTCAGCTCTTCACAAGAGTAGATAAAGACAGGACAAGGGGAAGTGGTTTTAAGTTGAGGGAAGGGAGATTTAGGTTGGATGTCAGGGGGAAATTTTTTACAGAGAGAGTGGTGAAGTACTGGAACAGGCTGCCCAGAGAGGTTGTGGATGCCCCGTCCCTGGAGGTATTCAAGGCCAGGTTGGATGGAGCCCTGGGCAGCCTGGTCCAGTATTAATATGGAGGTTAGTGGCCCTGCCACTAATCCTGAAACCAGGGAAATTGAATTATTTTCCAATTGCACCTATTTTGCATGTTCAATTTATCATAAACTTGAAAAAAAATCCCTATCACAAGAATACACAAATTTAAATAAGAAGGAAATAAATAGAAATTTGTCTCCCTAAGGTCTCCAATTTCCCCACAAAAGAACATATTTATTGATTTTTCCAAGGAAACAATTTCATATCCAGCTGAGTACTGACCAATACCCTCAGATCAGTTTTCTCTACACAGTCTTCCAGACACACTGCCCCAAGCCTGTAGCATTGCCTGGGGTTGTTGTGGCCAAAATGCAGGACCCAGCACTTGGTCTTGTTGAAACTTATTCCATTGGCTTCAGCCCAGCGATCTACCCTGTCCAGATCCCTCTGGAGGGCCCTGCTGCCACCAGGCAAATCGACACTTCCTGCCGCACGGTGCTGTCCCATATCATCACCCTATAGCGGCACTCCATAGCATTTACCCATAGCATTGCCCATAGGGTCACCCCATAGCATCACCCTACAGTGCAGCCCCATAGCATCACCCCGTAGTACTGCTCCATTGTGTCACCCCATAGCATCACCCCATAATGTGACCTCATAGCACTGGCCTGTGGAGTCACTCCATAGCATCATCCCATAGGGTCACACCAAACTGCTGCCCCATAGCATCACCCCATAGCACTGCCCCACAGTGCTTCTCCATAGCAGCAGAATCTCCAGATAGCATCAACGCATGGTGCTGCCCTATAGTGTCACAACAGCATCATTCCATATAATTGCCCTATAGTGCTGCATCATAGCAACATCCATAGTGTCACCCCATATCATCACCCCATAGCACTATCCCTGTCCCATACCACTGCACCACAGTCACCCAACAACAAATTCCCATAATGCTGCTACACAGCGCTGCTCCATAGCGTCACCCTATAGTGCCACTCCATAGCATTTACCCACTGCATCACCCACTGTGCTTCCTCACAGGATCACTCCATGGAGTCATCCCACAGTGCAGCTCCATGGGATTACCAATAGTGCTGCTTCATTGCATCACCCCATAGCATCACCCCATAATGTGACCTCTTAGCGCTGGCCCATAGCATCACCTCACAGGTCACACCAAACCGCTGCCTCATAGCGTCATTCCTTAGCACTGCCCCATTGTGTCATCCCATTGTTCTGCCCCATATCATCATCCCATAGCATCACCCCATAGCACTGCCCCGTAGCATTACCATCTAACACTGCCTCATAGCATCATCCCATAGGACTGCCTGCTCTACATCATATTTGAAAAATCATGGATGTCTGGTGAAGTCCCGATGACTGGAAAAAGGGAAACATTACTGCCATTTTTAAGAAAGGGAGAAAGGAGGACCTGGTGAACTACAGGCCAGTGAGCCTCACCTCGGTGCCTGGGAAGATCATGGAGCAGATCCTCCTAGAAGCTGTGTTAAGACACATATGGGATAAAGAGGTGATTCAAGACAGCCAGCATGGCTTCACCAAGGGCAGGTCATGCCTGACCAATCTGGTGGCCTTCAATGATGGAGTGACAGCTTCGGAGGACAGGGAAGGGGTGATGGATGTCATCTACCTGGACTTCTGCAAAGCCTTTGACATGGTCCTTCACCATATCCTTCTCTCTAAATTGGAGAGGTTTGGAGAGGTTTGGATTTGAAGGATGGACTGTTCGAAGGATGGGGAATTGGCTGGCTGGTCACAGCCAAAGGGTTGTGATCAATGGTTCTATGTCAGGGTGGACACAAGTGGTCACAAGTGGTGTCCCTCAGGGGTCGCTCTTGGGACTGGTGCTCTTCAACATCATCAGTGACACAGACAGTGGCATCAAGTGCACTCTCAGCAAGTTAGCAGATAACAGCAAGCTGAACGGTGCAGTTGATACATTGGAGGGAAGGGAAGCCATCTGGAGGGACCTGTACAGGCTGGAGAAGTGGGCCCATAAAAACCTAATGAGGTTCAACGAGGCCGAGTGCAGGGTGCTGTGCTTGTGTCAGGGTAATCTCAGGTATTTATACAGACTGGGGAAGACCTCCTTGAAAGCAGCCCTGTGGAGAAGGACTTGGGGGTCCTGGTGGACGAGAAGCTGGACATGAGCCAGCAGTGTGCACTTGCAGCCCAGAAGGCCAACTGTGTTCTGGGCTGTATTAAAAAAGGGGTGACCAGCAGGGAGAGGGAGGTGATTGTCCCCCTCTACTTGCCTCTTGTGAGGCTCCATCTGGAGTACTGCATTCAGGCCTGGGCCCCCAGTACAGGAAGGACATGGAGGTCTTGGAGCGGATCCAGAGGAGGGCCATTAAGGTGATCGGAAGGCTGGAGCACCTTTCCTTTGAAGAAAGGTTGAGGGAACTGGGCTTGTTTAGCTTGGAGAAGAGAAGGCTCGTGGGAGACCTCATTGTGGCCTTCCAATACTTGAAGGGAGGGTATCAACAGGAGGAGGAACGGTTGTTTAAGAGGGTGGATAGTGATAGGACAAGGGCGAATGGTTTTAAACTGTGACAGTGGAGGTTTTGGGTTAGATATTAGGAGGAAGTTTTTCACTCAGAAGGTGGTGACACAGTGGAACAGGTTGCCCTAGGAGGTTGTGGATGCCCCATCCCTGGAGGCATTCAAGGCCAGGCTTGATGTGGCTCTGGGCAGCCTGGTCTAGTGGTTAACGACCCTGCACATGGCAGGGGGATTGAAACCAGATGATCATTGTGGTCCTTTTCAACTCAGGCTATTCTATGATTCTATGACTCTATGATTCTATGATGAATCTATAATCTATACAATAATTTAGAGGAAACCTTGTGAAATTCAAATGAATGGAACACATAAATAATGAGCTTTGTGCCATGTCTTTGTTTGACTTGGCAGTGTCTCGTCCTTCAGCTTTAAATAGGTGAATAATTTGATGCTGCACAGAAAGCAAGTTAGGGGCAGGGGAAGTAGACAGTCAGTGGGCAGAAGGTATGGGCGGTCCTTTTACCCAATGGCCATTTGGGCCTACAGGTGTACTTACTGAAACTTCCAGGAGAAGCCTGGGCTGGTACCAGGTTCCCACTCCAAGAGAGAGGGAAAGTGTAGTGCATAAAATGAAAGAGTTTCTTCATCTGTTCCAAGGCAGAGGCCAAAAGTCAGTCGTTTTGAATGGGCAGGCTATTGGGAATTCTGCTTTTCCATGTGACACTTGTGGTGATGATCTTTGCTAGATGTGAACGTTCTTGAACAAAGACTCGTGTGTCTGCACCAACGTATCAAGGTGGGTCTGAAAAATATCCCATGATTTTGAAGGATCTGCTTCGGCACAGAAGGCCACAATTTCACCATATACCTTCACTAACAGCTGTAGGTGAATAAAGACACGTCTGCTACCTGTTTTCCCAGGGAGCTCATGAAGGGATATTTTCCGGGATCAGCAACTCTGAGACCAGTGAGGAGATAAAAGGCCTGCAAAATTTAGCTGAGGCAAAGTAGGTTTCCTCAGGCTTTCTTCAGAAGCAGGAAGGAAGGAAGCCAGAGGAAGTGAAAAATTAGGCTCTGAAGCTGGAATTTGAACTGGCAGGGCAGAACATCTGAATTTAATGAGGCTCTGCTTGACATCAGCAGGAGCATTGGAAGGCCAAAGTACACAGGATTAGGCCTCAAATTAATGATGCAATGAAAAGGAAAAATGCATAATTTTAGGAAAGATCATTTTGATGATTGATTTTATAATTATTCATGGCACCTCATGTGAATTATCAGGATATTTTTATTGATGGCATTTATTAATGCTTTAAATTTTAAACTGTGCTCTGGAAGACAGTATAGTACAGGCAGGAAACAGAATGTGAGGTTGAGATATTTCAGAAAAGGATGAGAAATAGGCATATTTTGTGTAATTAAATGGTACATAGAGCACCCAACTACTGCTATGA
Organism: Meleagris gallopavo; assembly: GCF_905368555.1. NCBI lineage: Eukaryota > Metazoa > Chordata > Aves > Galliformes > Phasianidae > Meleagris > Meleagris gallopavo. Next base: position 153,133,733 of record NC_139404.1, on the reverse strand, counting down.
TGCTGCTTTAGGTCTACCTCCTTAGTACAGAGCTGCTGCAACAATTTAGGATTAAACTGTTTTATCAGATCTTCAATTTCTGTGTGTGTGTGTGTGTGTGTGTGGTATAATCATAGAATCATAGAATGGCCTGGGTTGAAAAGAACCACAGTGATCATCTAGTTTCAACCCCCTGCTACGTGCAGGATCACCAACCACTAGACCAGGCTGCCTGGAGCCACATCCAGCCTGGCCTTGAATGCCTCCAGGGATGGGGCATCCACAACCTTCTTGGGCAACTTGTTCCAGTGCACTACCACCCTCTGAGTGAAAAACTTCCTCCTACTATCTAACCTAAACCTCCCCTGTCTCAGTTTAAAACCATTCCCCCTTGTCCTATCCCTCTCCACCCTCTTAAACAGCTGTTCCTCCTCCTGTTGATACACTCCCTTCAAGTATTGGAAGGCCACAATGAGGTCTCCCCTGAGCCTTCTCTTCTCCAAGCTAAATAAGCCCAGTTCCCTCAACCTTTCTTCATAGGAGATGTGCTCCAGCCTTCTGATCATCTTAATGGCTCTCCTCTGGTTGTGTTCCAAGAGCTCTGCGTCTTTCTTGTGCTGAGGATCTAAGGCCTGGATCTATGTTTTGCAAGGTAGAGCAGTGTTACTCAGTAGGATAAAGGACTGAGCTCTGCACTATATAGATGCTCATCCTTGTAAGACAGATGTTAAAGTCATGCTTCATGGGAATCTAAAATATATTCCAGTTATGAAGAATATAAACAATGCTTCCTGGTCCCTCTTTTCTTTCCTATTACTTCCTTTAGCAGTCAAATCTAGTCCTGTGGCCTAGAAGGTCTGATAAATGTTTGAAATTTTGGTCATTTGTACTAAGCATAAATCAGTATAATTACAGCATGTTTCAAGTAGACAATACAGTCAGTTTTTCAATGCTGAGAAGCCATCAGGATGCCATAACTCAAACATTTTATGCCAGGTTTTATAAGTCATTCACTGAATGGAGAGTTTCTTCCCAGAAGAAAACTCCCATTTGTTTCCAGTTTGTTTCTTTTAATGATTTCTTGCTGGGTTAAGCAAAGCAGAAGTCTGTTAGAGATTTGAAGTCATCTGCAGCCCAAGTATGTTGTGATTAAAATGATGGTACTTATCCTCTGAACTAGATTTTAATAGATACTGTGTTAAGACAGGAAGCGTTGCTGGATTACCAGCCTTGCATTTATTTTCATTATATTTCTTTGTCTTAAAGAATTGTTTATCCTTCTTTCTCTTCTTGCATTGAGAGTCCAGTAAGATATAGTGGGCACTGGAGAAGTGGGGAAATGAGAGAATAAATGGCAGATAAGATTGTAAAAGCAACAATTTTCTTAAATAACTAAAACCGTGTGAAAGAAAGAATTCATCTTTTAAATTAATTGGACACATTAGGAGAAAAGGATTAAAAAGACTGGAGAGTGCCTTTTGTAATCAGCATAGAGTTATGAATCTTTCAAATTACATCTGGCATTATTCATTCTCTTCAGAATGAAACACATTTTGACATGCTACACAGACTTCCAGAATGTAATGCAGAAGTTATGTTTTTAGGTATGGTGGTAGTTGTTTCAGAAAAAAATGTGAGAGGAATGAGAAGAAAGTAAGAAAGCTTTTCTCATGTATGTCTTAGAAATGAAAGTTAATGGAGATCACTAGACTGATTCTGATGCTCTCTTTTATACCAAAGTGTGTCAAGACTCACCTAGATTTCATGAAACACTGGAATTTTTGGTCATATTTCAGCCTTCTGAGAAAATCCAGCTATGCAGTGTGGTTAGAGACCAGGTCGTTACTGACTTCTTAGGCCTTAGAAATGGAAAGAAGTCATGAGCTAAAATATATTTTGAAAAACCTTACGGCCAACCATGTCTATGTTACAAACATCATCAATATCATAACTTAGTACAAGACTCCATCTTCATCAAGAGTCTTTAGCCATGTTGACAAAGACACTTCCCAGGCACCGAGGAGTGTTTTAACAAAGCTATGGGCCAATACCCTCCCTTCATCCAGATCCAAGCCGCAGTGCCGCAGGAGAGCAAACTTCCCAAATCATGCAGTGCAAGCCATGAAGAAACCTCTTTGACCTGTGCTGGCAGAAGGTTAAGTCTTGAGCATAATGTGTAATTATTTCCACTGTCTTTAATTAAGTACAGAACTAAGAACATGTTCAGAACCTGAAAAGCTTGGGGTATAGAATCACAGAATCACAGAATGGCCTGGGTTGGAAGGGACCTCAAGAATCTCCAGCCCCCGGTCACAAGCAGAGCCACCAACCTCCAAATTTAATAGATCTGAGGAAGACTCAGAGTCCATGCTCCAAAGGTTCTTTGGTGTCATCCAACATCATTTCAGTATTATCCAGGACCACCGCTGGTCTCCAGTTCAATAGTTGCACTTCTCAAGTGCTGTATTTCTCCAAAACATTGGCAGTATCTCCTTATGGGGACTCTGACCAAAAACTTATCTCAAAGATCCTTTTATGGTATGGTATGAAGATGAATGTCTGAGTAAATATGCAACAGAAACTTCTGGATGTAACCAACAGGGAAAACATTTCTGCCTTAAAGAATACACGATCAAAAAAAGCAAGCTCAGTTTTGTGCCTGCAAATGTTTCATATTTTGCAGAAGAAAGCCAGAAATCTAATAATTTTACATGCTACACTATTGATGAGGAACTCTGATCAAATAAGAAGACTGGGTCACTGTGAAGGGAAGAAAGAACAACATCCTTGCTGTGACAGTCAATGGATAATATCTTGGCAAAGTAGAAGCAGTAGAACAATTTCTCATCGCTTCAGTAGAGCTAGAATTTCGCAGCCAGTATAAATCACGATTCAGCAAGTGGGGAAAAATTGAGATGCTGAGATGGAGGTCAGCGTAATAAGTGCATAATAGGAAAACAGAAAGAACTGTTTGACACTTGCCTAATTAATATCATGGGAGTGCTGATCTACATTCCACTCTGGCTTCTCCGAGTTTACAACAGTATGTGCCAAAATGGCACTTCTGATTAAAACGACTCAATCCAAACAGATTCTATATGGAACACTTCTGAATTCTACAAGATTTGAAGCCAGTACTAGATTCTTAATCTGAATAGGAAGTTTAAAGTTATAAGCACTACATCTAAACAACAATCTGAAGTAAGATCTATGGTCTGCATTTTGTACAAGGTCTAGCTACCTGGTTAGAAATTTTCATTGTGTAGGGAAAATATTTGTAGCTTTCTTTCAGGATACTTCAAAATGCTACAAACTCCTATATATTCCCATATACTCACTGAAAAGAAAATACTATCTGCCTCATAAAATATGTGCAATCAAATTACTATGGTGTAGGATTTAGGTTTCAGCTACTTCTGAAACCCTGAACTGCTCATTGTGTATAAGCAAAGGGAGATGCAGTGCTCATTCTGCAGTAATTAGCTTTCTTCATGTAATTCTACCATAAAGCAGAAGTAGATGCCTTTCTCTCTGCCTTTGCCACATGGACAACTTTCTCATAAACAGTGAATCCAATTGGCATCATTCAGTATTACAGTAGTTAATGAGAAAGTAAAGATACGAATGATGGCCAAACAAGTTTTTTCCATCTCTTTGATAGATGAAAGGTGTCCTGACACAAGCCTTGTATTAATGCATGATCATTTATTGATAAAGCTTCAAAACCATGCGAATAAAATTATGAATGAGAAAACAGTCAGGTATTTGTTTGTTTCTCCTTCCCAAACAGAAGTAAGCTCAGTAAGTATTTCAATGAAATGTTCAAATTGCTTATTATCAGGAAATAGAGTGGTGAATCAGAGTGTAATGGACAGGACTTTCCTCAGGACAGAAAGGAGCAGTCTTGTGGCTATGCTGTTATTCACCTAAATAAAATATAAGTATAAATTACAAGATTGACTCAAAAGAAATTAAGTGAAACATGGGCCGGAAAACACCTGTGTGTCTGCTGTTCTCCAGCAGTTGAAATACTGAGATGGGTCAACACATCTCTTATAGACTAAGACAGTGATGTCTAGGTTTTCATTTGCCACAGAACTGATTTTCTCTGGATAAGAAGTTATCTGATTTTGTCAAATACTTCCCTAGTCTGAGAAGCAATAGTGATACCTCCATACCTTTCACCTTCGTAGATTTACATCTGATTTCACAGAACCACAGAATGGCCAGGGCTGGAAGGAACCTCAAGGATCATAAATCTCCAACCTCCCCACCATATGCAGGGCCACCAACCTCCCCATTTAATACTAGACCAGGCTGCTCAAGGCCCCATCCAATCTGGCCTTGAACACCTCCAGGGATGGGGCATCCACAACCTCTCTGGGCAGCCTGTTCCACCACCTCACCATTCTCTCTGTAAAGAATTTCCCCCTGACATCCAAACTAAATCTCCCCTCCCTCAACTTCAAACCATTTCCCATTGTCCTGCAGTTGTCAACCTTTTCAAAGAGTTGATTCCCCTCCTGTTTGTAGGCTTCCTTTAGGTACTGAAAGGCTGCAATGAGGTCACTCCACAGCCTTCTTTTCTCCAGGCTGAATAAGCCCAGCTCCCTCAGCCTGTCTTCATAGGGGAGGCGCTTCAGTTCCCTGATCATCTTTGTGGCTCTCCTCTGGAGGGCCTCTCCAACAGCTCCCTGTCTTTTTTGTACTGGGGGTTTCACGCTTGGATACAGTATTCCAGATGGGGCCTCACAAAAGCAGAGTAGAGGGGGACAATCACCTCCCTGTCCCTGCGGGCCACCCCTCTTTTGATGGAGCCCAGGATACCATTTGCCTTCCAAGCCACAAGGACACATTACTGGCTCATGTTCAGTTTCTCATCTATCAAGACCCCCAGGTCCTTCTCCACAGGGCTGCTCCCAAGGACCGCTCCTCCCAGTCTGTATGGATGCCTGGGATTCCTCCGGCCCAAGAGCAAAACTCTGCACTTTCACCCGGGCCCACCTTTCAAGCCTGTTGAGGTCCCTCTGAATGGCATCCCTTCCTTCTACCGTGTCAACCGCAACACTCAGCTTGGTGTCGTCAGCAAACTTGCTGAGGGTGCACTCGATTCCATCATTGATGTCACTGATAAAGATGTTAAAGCGCACCGGTCCAAAGACAGACCCTTGGGGGACCGCACTCGTTACCAGCCTCTACCTGGACATAGAGCATTCATAACCACCCTCTGTCTGTGGCCTTTCAACCAATTTCTTATCCATCGAGTGGTCCACCCATCAAATCCACATCCCTCCAATTTGGAGGTAAGGATGTGGTGGGGGACCATGTCAAAGGCCTTCCTCAAGTCCAGGTAAATAACATTGATTGCCTTTCCCTTGTCCACCAATGCCGTCACTTCATCATAGAAGGCCAAACTGGTCAAGCATGACCTTCCCCTGGTGAAGCCGTGCTGGCTGTCTTGGATCACACGCTCATTCCTCATGTGATCAAGCATGTCGTCCAGGATGATCTGTTCCATGATCTTCACAGGTACAGAGGTGACACTCACTGGCCTGTAGTTCCCAGGGTCCTCCTTGCTCCATTTCTTGTAAAAGGGAGTAACATGACCCTTCCTCCAGTTATCCAGGACCTCACCTGACAGCCACAACTTTTCAAATATGATGCAGAGTGGATCAGCAACCACCTCAGCCAGCTCCTTCAGAACCCTGGGATACACGCCATCTGGCCCCATTAGACTTGTACACATTCAGTCTCATGAGGCAGTCTCAGACCTGCTTTGTCCTCACAGTAGGGGGGGATTTACCACCCCGGTCCCCAGCTAGAGGTTTAGGGATGCAGGGCTTATGGACGTGAGAAGTACTGGAATCCTGGCCGCCAGTGAAGACCAAGGCAAAGAACTCATTCAGTATCTCAGCCTTCTCTTTGTCCGTTGAAGCAAGTTCTCCTTTTACATTTACCAAAGGAGGTACACTTGCTTTGGCCTGTCTCTTCTGGCGAATGTACCTGTAGAAAGTCTTCCTATTTTTTTTATGTCCCTTGCCAAGTTCAGTTCCACCTGCGCCTTGGCTTTCCTGATCCCACATCTGCAAGTCTGGACAGCATCCCTGTATTCTTCCCAGGTGACACACTCTTGTTTCCAGAGCTTGTACGAACCTTTCTTTGCCTTCAATTTGCCCAGCAGGTCCTTACTGAGCCATGCCGGTTTCCTACCTCCTCTGCCCGCTTTCTTATTCAGAGAGATGGAGAGCTCTTGTGCTCTCAGGAAGATATCCATGAAGAGTAGCCAGGTCTCCTCAACTTCTTTGTTTTTAAAGACCGCATCTCAGGGGATCTCGGCCAACAGTCCATTGAACAGCTTAAAGTTCGCTCTTCCAAATTTCAGGGTCCTGATGTCACACTTCATCAGACCCACCTCCCTTGAGATCACGAACTCAACCAGGGCATGGTCACTGCAGCCCAGGCTGCCTCCAACCTGAACACCTTTAATGATTTCCTCCACATTGGTGAGCAGCAGGTCCAGCAACGCCTCACCTCTGGTCGGTCTGTCCAACATTTTCACGTTTTCACGTTTTTCGAACTATCCAAAACCATTAGCTGGCGCTAAGAATGGCTAATCTTCCAAAAAGAAGGTATATTTATATAGAGTTAATATATACACAGTATATAAACACTAACAAAACTTGATAAAGCATAAATATCAAACTGAAACTGTTCTCAGATTATTACAAAACACTTTGGATAAGCAATAAGAACATGGATACTCTGATAAGACCTTACCCGGCAGCTGACTGTCTGAGCAGCCAGAGCGCTAGATGGATCTCTTCCCAGAACATATAACTCTGCTCAATGGATAATCCTTAATATCATCAGTGGTTTAACCTAGCTAAGTAAGCTATATGTTGGCTGATTGTTCAAAGCTCATCTGAACCACCAGGGATTGCAAAAGGGAGAAATATAGTCTCATAGCAGGCTTTCTTCTGAGATTTCCAGTATTTCCTAATGTCAAAGCAAAAAATAATGCCTTATTTATCAAAAGCTTACTGGGCAATTTATTTTTATTCATAGAATCATAGAATGGCTTGGGTTGGAAGGGACCCCAAGGATCATCAAGTTCTAATCCCCCCACCGCATGCAGGGCCACCATTATTATCATTTACTTCTATTACATAACGTGTTTTCGCTGATGCCAAGTATTTTGCAATGTTAGGAACACAGAAAATAAAGCCCGTATTTGTTAGTTTGTGATGAGCATTTTTACCTCAGGAAAGGTTTCATTTGCTGTTTCTGCTTGAATGATCCTCCGTGAAGTTGTTCAACAAAAGACAAGCATCAGGATATTGAAAACATCAAACTGAGTAATTTAGATAGATGGTCATACTGGAGGGAAACAGCAGTGGGAGTATCTTTGTGTAGAACAGTTTCATTAGTGTGTCCAATGCTTGGGTCATGCTCTGCAAAGAAGTGTGAATTTTCTCAACATCCATCACAAGGAAGTGAGCATGTACTCCGGTTGTGCTGAAAGGCATTTGATTTCTTTCTACATTGGGTCTTGCCTTCTGAATAATAAGGAAGGAGTGAGGGAAAGCCTTGTAAGTGAGTGTGAGACAGAACAAAATTCTCTAAATAAACTAGTTTCCTTCTGTGGAAAGTCAGCTTTTATCTTCAGATGCAGTGTGTTATCCTAGGAATAGCCCTGGTTGTAACAGATCCACAGCACTTCTAAACTATAAATCCTCCTCTTCATGCTTTCTCCCTGCCCTTACTTTCCCCTTTGTCTGTACCATAAAGCCAGGGAGAAAGTAGATGAAAACAGAACACGATGGCAGAGAGGCTGTGAAGAATGAAGGGATTCTTGTGCTTTTTGCACGAATGCAATGAAACAATGAAGTGCTCAAACTTTTAAACATTTGATTAAGACAAATTAGACTTTCTGCTAATAAATGAAGTTTCTTTCTCTTTCATTTTTTTTTAAAGGTTTCTTCTTTTGTTTTTGAGATACTAATGCATCTGCAAGCAAATGGAAGAAATACACCACCTTTCACTCTCCACTGTACATAGGAAGTATTACATCACATTCTGAGGACTGCCTATGCTTGTTGGATGCCTCCTTTATACAAACAGTCACATTAATAAGGAATGTCTCTCCTTTTAACCACCCTGAAGCTGATTTCTCATCTGAGAGGTTATAAATTATGTTTGGAGGTTAATTGTTATGCAAATCTGCTCATCATGGGGTTTCAGCATCCAGAGAAATGAGAAAATGTTCCCTTCCCCAGTGGCAGAGGCTCACAGAGGACACCTTTTCATTTTTAAAACCATTTGGAGAGGATTATGTGCCATATGTTTTCTCAAACATATTGCACTCTAAATGTAAGAAGCCTATATAAACACAGTGTTAAGGTTGCACAGTTGAAACATAATTGTATATTAATGTATCTCTTTTGTGAATCCATATATTTCATAGTATGCATTTCAAAACATAGTGCCCAATTCTGTAAACTCTGCTCAGATTAACACTTCCCATATAGGCAAGTAACCCCACTGACATCTGCAAGTATACTTTGCAGAGACAGACTATAAACAATTCACAGATTTTAAAGAAAAATGGGGATAGCAAACACTGTAAGCTAGATGATGGAGACACAAAGATTTTACAATTTTTTTAACACTGGATTAAACTTTAAAAAATGTTAATTTAGTATTAATTTTTATTTTGTTATATTGTAAAATTCAACAGACTTTGTAGCATCTCCAGGTGCCTTCAGTTACCAGGTGTGCTGCTCTTAAGAGCCCTCTAGGTTGGAGGTTATGTGAATGGAATGTATAAGTAGCTGTTGGTGTAGAAGGAGAAATAGTTCTCAGGAAACAGCAGGGCAAAGGGTGAAGCAAAGTGTACTGAGAGTTAGAACGTGAAATTCCCCCTAAAAAAGAGGCTGACAATCCTGTTGAAGCCACAGGAGTTGATGCGGCACTGGCATCAACAACAGTCTATATAACACAGACAACGTTCCATTAATAATAAGAAATCAAACAGTAAAAGATATTCTAATAAATATTTATTGTGACTAACTTGGCCTCTTGTCAGGAGGATCTACAATACTACACTGTGGGACAGTGACAAGAAGTTGTAATGAGATAAACACATAGGTCTGATCATTGCCTCAGCTGTTCATCTTAGGCGCTTTTGGGGATATGGTCTGATCTTACCATTCAAGAACCATGGGGATCCTTTGTAGGGAGGTCCACTTCCCTGAGGTCTTTGTATAGTTCTATGGAATTGAAACTTATAGAATCTTTCCAGATGGGAAAAATGAGATGTATAAGGTTCATTGTGGATGCTAGGTCTTTTATGAGGTGAGAAAAGTCAAGTAGGGACAAAACAAAGAGTAGGACAAGCAGATGAGATAAAGGAAAATTAGATTATAGCAATTATCAATGCCAAGAATGAATGTCTCTACATTGGAAATTAGAGTTCAGTCAAGTTTCTAGAGAGGCTCAAGAACAGTATTTCTCTATATAGAAAAAAACAGAGCTAAATTCAGAGGACAAAAGGATTTTGGCCAAAGTCATAAACAAACAAAATCATCTGAGGCAAATGTGTGGTATTAATTTAGACTTATCATAGTACCTTGGAAATAAGGACAATACATTTCACCAAATATAACATTTGAAGTAGTATCTTTTTTTCTTCAGCATCAGATAATTATTATCTTCCAAATTTTTGTCAGTAAAATATTGAAACCAGCAAGAAATTTCAAGTAACACTGAATATAACTTTTGGCAAAAATTTAGTGCATTTTAATGTTGATGATTACACTGTGTTTTTTTTTTGTTTTGTTTTTCTCAAAGGCATCTGCAAGATGGTTTTAAGTACTCAATTTATTCCCACTCCATCCTGTTCCAAAATCCAGTGTTTGGTAGGGAATAAGTATCTTTTTCATGTTGATGATGTGGGAGAATATCTTTTAAGAATTTCTCTTATCAAATCAAAAGACCTGCTTCCAGGATACTCTTTGAAACCTTCTCTCGTATACTCCTTGCCTCCCCAGTCAGTGTGGGTTTTGGTTCTGAGCAACTGTATTATTGTTAAAAGAATGGACAATATAGTATTTGGTGATGTGCAAAAAAGAATTTCCCTAAAAGAGAATCATCTTAGAAATAACAAGTAGTAGCTTTTCAAAATGTGTCCCAGAATTAACACTTTTTTAAATGTGTGTTTTAAACCTGCAATTTATTTAACAGCAGATTAAGATAGCTGCTTCTCTTTAAATTTGAAGATACTGCCTCATTCAGTGACATTAAGCATTAAGGTGAATCATTTTTAATCTAAAAATAAATTTATTTATAATTATATTATTTATGCAATTTGATATTTACTTAGTGCTTGAGGGCAGTATGGGCTAGACAAAACAGTCACTGGCTCTTCCCAATTCTTTGAGAAAGATTAAGTGTCCTTTGAATCATACTGAAAGATTCTGACTCAATAAAGATGTCATTTTAGTACAACTTAATATGACATCCTGAAAACAACATGGATTTGAACTAGAAGAAATGACAAGTGAGGCAGTACTTCAAAGGTGACCACAGATGAAAAGCCTTTAGAAGCAGTCTCATTTTCTAACATGAAGAAAGAAAAGTACTCAAACTCCACATCTGGATCTTATTTCACAAATTTCTCAGGAGAAAAGACTGAACAAAAGCAAAAGTTACTGCCCTACCAAAAGTGGGTCAACAGAAGATGACTGTATGGGCTAGTTTCAATTTTTTTAATATATAAAACTTCACTGAAATGAACAAATGTTTTAGAGGGTTATAAATTTGAGGGAAACTAAAGAGCTGTGTGGTAACCCCTGTGAAAATGATTGCAATGCATCTATGAACTTCTTTTTCTATACCCAAGTGGAAATCTAGACTCCAAAGTTGCCAGAGATCCATATAGCTGTGAATATCACACCCTACATATCACACTCAAGGGCTCCAGACCCATACAGAAAGTTGTTTCTGCTAAAGCCACAGCTACCTATAGTAGACAATGAATTCCTTAATGTGTGTTCTGCTAATTTTGATGCTACATTCCTGTTCTGTCTGTACTGAATTCGCGCTATGGTGGATGATGGCTTTTTGTTGTACAGGACTTGGTAAATTTTCATAAAATTCTCACACCGTTGGTAGGTTTCTTTTTACATGACTGAGGGTGTCATCCTGTGACACACACTATACAATTCTATACATTCTGAAACTGAACTCTGTACATTACCAAAAGCAAAAAATGGCCATCTGTGAGGCATTTTTCATAATTTTTTCCTATTTTGTAAATTGCATACTATATCCTTGATGTCCTTCTCTGTTCAGAATTGCATATGTTAACCTTTAGGCATAATGTACATTTCCACAAAATTGAATTTCCACAAAACTGATTGTTGATTTATGAGGGATAGAGACCATTGTACTGCACAGGTAGATTTTTGGGTGAGATGAGAAAGTTCTAGTTGTTACTTGTATGCTATTGTATTTGGAACATGTAGAAATCCCAGAATTGTCATATGAGGGCTTTGATATCATCGTTATTTAAGATTAAGCCTGGAGTGTCTTCAGCAACCATCTTCAGCATCCATCAATTTTCAACAGACTGAGGTAAATAATTTAAAAATTAATATAATGGTTAGGAGACGTACTTTGAGAATGAATTTCAGTTGATGTAGGAACATGACATGTAGATTTTCTAACTTTGTGCATGTACAACATCAATTTGAACACTGCTTGGTGCAATCTTACATCAAATGGAATGTGTATAACTCTAAAAATAGAAGATAAGAAAGAACAGTTATTAAAAATCTAGGGGAAAAAAAAAATTAAAGTTCTGAGTGAATTGGGTCCATCAGAAGTTAGTTTTCCCTTAGGCAAAAACTTTTTGCCAGGCAATTTCTTTATCTGAACAATTTTTATGTCTTTCAACTTAAAATTCTAATATTCAATCAGTAAAGTTGACAAGTACAAATATTTCCCTTCGTTGTCAATTTAGCACTTTTCTCCAGCATTCTGCATGTCAAGTAAAGTCATACATTTACCTTCTGAAACTACTTTAGTTTTCACAAGTTAGGGAGAGCAAAAGAAAATACATAAAAAAGAACAATACCTTGTTTTAGTAATGAGTAGAGGGGCAAGATCACTTCCTTCAAACTGCTGGCCACACTTCTTTTGATACAGCCTAGGGTACAGTTAGATTTCTGGGCTGCAAGAGCACATTGTTGGCTCATGTCCAGCAGCCCATCTACCAGTACACCTAGGTCCTTTTCAACAGCACTACACTCAATCCTTTCATCCCCCAGTTTGTATTGGTAATGGGGGCTGCTTCAACCCAGGTGCAAGATCTTGCATTTGGTTTTGCTGAACCTCATGAGATTCACCTGGGTCCACTGCTCAAGCTTGTCTAGGTCCTTCTGGATGGCATTCCATCCCTCTGGTGTGTTGATTGCACTCCACAGTTTGGTGTCATCAGCAAACTTGCTGAGGGTGCACTTGATCCCACTGTCATTGTCATTGATGAAGATATTAAAGAGTATTGGCCCCAGCATCGGCCTCTAGGGGACAACTCTCAGCACTTATCTCCATCTGGACACTGACCCATTAACTACCACTCTCTGGAATTGATCCTGCAGTCAGTTCTTCATCCATTGAAAAACCCATCAAATCCATATCCAATTTGAAGAGAAGGATGTTGTGGAGAACCGTCTCAAAGACCTCTCTAAAGATAGATAATATCATTGGCTCTTTCTTTTTCCGTTGATGCAGTGACACCATCATAAAAGGCCGCCAGGTTGATCAAGCAGGATTTGCCCTTAATGAAGCCACGCTGGTTCTCCCGTATCATCTTGTCTTCCATGTGCCTAAGCATAGCTTCCAGGAGGATCTCCTCCATGATCTTTCCCAACCACAGAGGTGAGACTGATAGGTTGGTAGTTCCCAGGGTCATCCTTTTTACCTTTCTTAAAAATGGGTGTGATTTTGCCTTTTTCCCCAATCACCAGGGACTTCACCTGATTGCCAGGATTTTTCAGTTAGCATTGAGAGTGGTCTGGCAACTACATCAGCTAATTCCCTCAGGACTCTGGCATGCATCTCATTAGGACCCATAAACTTGTGGATGTTCAGGTTTCACAGCTGATCACAAACCTGGTTGTCAATGTCCCTGGGAGGGACACTGCTTCCCCAATCCCCTCCTACCAAACCAAACCTTTGAGGACTGTGTGATGAGCATTTATCAGAGAAGTCTGAGGCAAAAAAAGTTAAGTACCTCGGCTTTCTCCTTACCTGTTGTTACCAGCTTGCTTGTGTTACTCATTAAGGGAGTACACCCTCCTGGACTTTCCTTTTCTGGTTGAGGTACCTGTAGAAGCCTTCTTTGTTCATCTTGGAATCCCTTGACAAGTTTAGTACAAGCTGGACCTTGGCTTTCCTGATGCCATCCCTACACAAAGTTGGATGCTGGTTAAAAATTAGGGCTTAGATCCAACAGAGCACTTAAGGAAGGTCTTAACTTATCAGTGCTGTTAATTTCGTATTTAAAGCATGTACTTGGTTTGGTGCCAGCCTCCATAACTTTTGGTCAGGAAAGATTTCTATTAGCTGGCAGTACCCTGACTTCAGAAAATTCGTAACTTTCACACTATTTCAAAAGCCTATTTGCCACCACTATCATAAAACCCATCAACATACTCACTGGAGACTTCAGATTTAGGCATTCACATCTATCTGCCTGTCTGGGCTCTCCTTATGGTCAATGGAGATCAATTCATTTCAGAAAAGCATCAAAATAATCATCATGATTCATATGAGTGCTTGCTTCACTCCCTTTTCTATAAACCAAGATGAAAGGGTTAAAAGGGAGTATCCATACTGCAGGCAGAATGTAAGAGCAGCTGAGAGGAATCCCTCTCTCCTGTATTGAATATCTCAACCACTATTCCAGGTCTTTACATATGCAATCTATTAAAGAAGAAAAACTCACAAAGTTAGAGTCGCACTTTTAAATTCACATTTTTTTAAATTTTTGGGTGTGGTGCTGACAACTTTCTGGATTTTCAATTGTGTTCTCCCTGGCAGTGGTAAGTAGTTTTAATTTCATGAAATTTGTGTTAGCATTAATCTGCTAGCTGTCATATTTATTCTTAGAGTGCTTCTAAATACTTTTCTGCAAAAAGTAAGAGTCGTGGTCACATCTGGTAGAAATTAAGAATCCATGCTTAATTTTGACATGACAAGTCCAAAAAACAATGATCACAGTTTCCCCAGCTGTAGCTATACACCTGAGGGTTGTTTGGTCAGCACTTACAAAACAATGGGTGTGTGAACTCAGCAAGAGGCTGCTCTGCTTTCCATCATCCTCTGACAAGGACTTGTTGAAAATCTTGTAAAGGCAGAAATCAGTAAGTTGAAGCATATCTCTGTAGGTTTCTTTTTCTACCTTATCAAAAGGTACCTATTTGCTTTGTCATATCTTCAACAAAAATACAGCTTTTCTCTCCTTTCTTCTTCTGATTTTCCCTATTTGTTGTTGATTTACCAGTTTAAGCATCTTTGTTGCATTGTAAACTACTGCATAGTTAGTAAAACTTGAACAAACATCATGAATATATTTTGGGAAAAGAAGAACACCTCTCACAAACATTTGAAAATGCTTATTTTCTCTGATTTTTTTTCAGACTTGTGAGAGATTACAGAAGAGCATTGAGCATAATGCTGACAAAACATTTAGAGTTGACATTAAGCACAAGGCAAAATGCCATTATGAAAAACAAAAGTCCGCTAAAATACAGTATCCTGGACTGGAAAGAAGTCTTGAGCTGAGATTCATTGAGCAGTGAGACACATTCACTATAATGAGGCAAGTGAGTCCGTGTTGCCTATGAAAAAGTAACATCTTGCATAAACGTGCCATTGACCTTGTGGTTTGGCCATTCTATTTAGAGAACTTTGCTGTATTTTTTTCATCCTTATTCTGTCCATAATTACAAAAAAAAAAAAAAAAAAAAGTAGATTGGAAAGAACCTTGAGAGCTCACCTTGATATACTGAATTTTTTTTCATTGCTCTAATGCTGGATCCACCATCTAAATATCTTCTTAAAATCTTCTGCTGTTGCAAGTTCTATTCTTCTCTGCATGGGAACTATTGATCATGGCCTGAACCTCTGATTGACTAGCTGAGGCAAGCAATGAGTCAGCCACGGGAGCGCAGGTAAAGGCAATTCACCTGTGCTACCGGAAGGGGTGGAGCCTGGCTCCACCTCTCCTAGATCCCATTTAAGTGCTAACTGCCCCAGAGAAAGGAACTCTTTCTGGAGATTGTTCTTTGTGGAGTTTACTGTGAGCCTATGATACCAGTGAGTATTTCCATTTATTTTTATTATCTTTCCATTGCGATAATCTCACTGAACCAAATCTCTGTATACCTATTGATTGTATGCTCTCCAAAAAAATCACTGAATTTTCTACTGGTAAGTGTTATATTATATCATCTAAATCAACCTTACTGCAACTTGAAGTCTCATTACTTTCCCAAGTCCTACTGGATGTATACTAGGGATGCTGAGGACTCAATCCCTGCTACTATCTTTAAATGCTTACTATCTTTAAATGCTTAATTCTATTTCATTACTTGAGTAACCCACTTCAATGGAAAGAGACAAACACTATCAGAACTTAATTAACTTCATCTAATTCAATTCTGTTTCAGAGTGAGATGAATTATACCCCTTCTATTCACTGAGCTTATAATGGGAGTTAAAATGTAGATATCTATCTTGAAGATATCTGTTTGGTCAAACAAACTCTATCCTGTTCATGGTGGGATGATTGGACTATTTAATTTTCACTCATTATCCTAAGAACCTTTCTATCTTGGGTACTATGGGGCTGACTGTGAGATGAGACCTGTACAAATGTGACTTCAATATGAAGAACTTTCTCTTTCATTCTGTTAGTCATTTTTAGTATGTCAGATTACCACCAGTGTAAATAAAACAGCATCTGATGTTAAGGAGTACTTCAGTCTACGATTTTATGAGGCAAGAGGTTCTGCAGTTTTTTTCACCCCCTTCTAAGGAATGGTATTAGTGTAGAAGAGATAAAATAAAAATGCCTAGAAGACTGCGTGGAAGAAATGAACCTCAGAATGCTGATTGATGCTCTGCCAAACATGATCCAGCAGTGTGCCCAAGTGGCAAAGAAGGCCAATGGCATCCTGGCTTGTATCAGAGTAGTGTTGCCACTAGGAGCAAGGAGGTGATTGTCTCCCTGTACTCAGCTCAGGTGAGGCTGCACCTTGAGCACTATGTTCAGCTTTGGGCACCTCACTACAAGAAAAAGGCATTAAGGCCCTGAAGCATGCCCAGAGAAGGGCAGCAAAACTGGTGAGGGATCTGGAGCACAGGTCTTAAAAGGAGTGGCTGAGGGAACTGGGATTGTTTAGCCTGGAGAAGAGGAGGCTCAGGGAAGATTTTTTTTTTTTTTTTTTTTAGTGTTCTACATCTTCCTGAAAAGAGATTGTGGCGATGTGGGGTTCGGCCTCTTCTCCTGAGTAACTAGTGATAGGACAAGAGGGAATGGCCTCAAGTAGCACTAGAGAAGGTTCATGGTGGATATTAGGAACAATTTCTTCTCAGAAGGAGTGGTCAGGCACTGGGATGGGCTGCCCAGGGAGGTGGCTGAGGCAGTGTCCCTGGAGATGTTCATGAAACATTTAACAGACTAAGGGATATGGTTTCATAGGGAAATATTGGTGGCAGGTGGATGGCTGGACTTGGAAGTCTTTTCCAACCTTGGTGATTCTATGATTCTAATATTCTACGTGTAACAGGGAAGCACTTTTCCCACTGATGTTAATAAAACTTCCAGTTTTGTCCTCTGGAAGATTATTTGAACTGTTCTGCTCTAGGTATTCAGGTGCGTCAGGAGGCACTGAAACAGATGCTTTTCCAAGTAGCATCTAAATATTCTGGAAAATGTTTTATTAGCATGTAATTAATCACAAGTTGTGCTTCATAGGTGAGGTGTTTCTTTTGAAGCAAAAAATCCACAAATGAAGAACAAACTTGAATTTTGCTTGCCAGCTCTAAGAACAGATGCTGATAATTATGTGATTTCCCACTTCCCCACCCCACCTTTCAGTGTTTATCCAAAATGACTGCCACAAAATCTGTAAACCTGTGAAGAAAATTGTAAAGGTTAAAGGACAGAAAATTTCAGAGTTGGTTAAGAAAATATGATGTTAGCTATTCCAGATCCTATGATCTCCACTTAATTTAGATTAGATGGTTGACAAGCGTGAAAATGAAAATACATCTCTAGTTACTGCTGCTCATTGAGATCCAGATCTTAATATCAGCCTCTTTTCCTAAGAATAGAAGGGATCTGCAAAGATTATCTAGTCCAGCAGCATACCACTTCGGGGATAACAGGAAAGTTTATTACTGAGTGTGTTATCCAAATGCCTCTTGAACATTGACAAGTATGGGACATTTAACCACCTCTCTATGGAACCTCTTCCAGTGTTTGACCAACATCATAGTAAATGATTTTTTTTTTTTCTACCATCCAGTCTGGCCCTGCTCTGGCACAGCTCTGTGCCATTCCCACATGTTCTGTCATTGATTCCCAGAAGAACCTGGTACTTCCCTCCATACTTCCTCTCCTCAGGGGTCTGCAGAGAGCAATGAGGTCACCTCTTGGCTTCCTTTTCTTCAGACCAGACAACTCAATGTCCTCAGTCTCTGCTTATAGGACAGAGCTTCCAGCCTGTTTATCGGACTTATCAGCTTGTTTATCTTAGCATGCTAGAAGAGAATATTACTTGAATTTTAAAATAGATATGCAGTATCTTGATAATGACACCAAATTATTGGGAAACAAAATCAACTTCTGAAATGACATAGAATGGAAACAGTCTCTTTTGACAGATACAGACAGTAATGCTTCCCCAGCAATAAGGAGAACAAATGTCCTATGGCATGAAAAACCTATGGCAGTTCATTCATTGTCATTCATCTTGTTCAGCTGTGACATGTTTTACAGATACACTTTTCCCTTCAGCTGTGTCTCATTTTCATTCCAAAACGTTTTGTTCCCATCAGTAGCATGTAGAATAGGTTGATTAAAAATAAAACTTAATGTTCACTCATTTTGATAAATCATTATTATCATCTAGGAAGAATCATGGAATGGCTTAGGTTGAAAAGGACCACAAAGTTTCAATACTCCTCCTATGTGCAGGGTTGCCAACCACTAGACCAGGTTGCCCAGAGCCACATCCAGCCTGGCTTTGAATGCCTCCAGAGATGGGGCATCCATAACCTCCTAGGGCAACCTGTTCCAGTGTGTCACTGCCCTCTGACTGAAAAACTTCCTCCTAATATCTAACCTAAACCTCCCTGTCTCAGTTTAAAACCATTCCCCATTGTCCTATCACTATCCACCCATGTAAACAGTTGTTCCCCTTCCTGTTTATACATTCCCTTCAAGTACTGGAAAGCCACAATGCAGTCTCCCCGGAGCCTTCTCTTCTCCAAGCTAAACAAGTCCAGTTCCCTCAACCCTTCCTCAGAGGAGAGGTGCTCCAGCCCTCTGATCATCTCAGTGGTTGTCCTCTGGACCCACTGTAAGAGCTCCACATCCTTACTGTAGTGGGGGCCCAGGCCTGAATGCAGTACTCCAGATGGGGCCTCACAAGAGCCGAGTAGAGGGGGACAATCACCTCCCTCTCCTTGCTGGCCACTCCTTTTTTTAATGCAGCCCAGAACACAGGCCTTCTGGGCTGCAAGTGCACGCTGCTGGCTCATGTCCATCTTCTTGTCTACCAGGACCCCCAAGTTCTTCTCTGCAGGGCAGCTCTCAAGGAGATCTTCGCCCAGTTTGTATAAATACCTGGAATGGTCCTGACTCAAGTGTAGCACCCTGCATTTGGCCTCGTTGAACCTCATTAGGTTTTCATGGGCTCACTTCTCCAGCCTGTCCAAGTTTCCCTGGATGGCTTCTCTTCCCTCCAATGTATCAACTGCACTGCTCAGCTTAGTGTCATCAAAGGTTATTTTCTGAGTATTTAGTCTGATAGGTACACAGGAAACCAAATGAGCTGTTGATTCTCCAAATACTTGCACGTGCCGTCACCTATGAAAGGAACATGGGTAGCTGCCCAGAAATGTGAACCATTCTGAAGAAAAGCTTGTGCAGAAGGATGCTGATAAAATAGCAGTGAGGTAAGTATTGGTAACTTCACAGCATTAACAAAGAGAAATAGAATGGTTTTGGAAGTAAATGTTGGGTGAAATAGGCTTCGAAATACATGCAAAGAATAATCTCCTGCCGTCTAAGGATTGTTTTTGGAGATGCTATACTGAGCTTTTAAAATTGCTGTGCATGCCAAGTCTGGTTACATTTACTACATTGCTAGTACTGGATTGAATGGTGTTCTTGCACAGCAGACCCAGTTGGGTCATTTCTGTGTGAGGTGGAAGCTAGAGCAAAACATCCTATACTTGCTGCATCTTCAAGATCATTCTTTTCTGGCTGTGAGAGACCTGGTAAACTGTGGTAGGGATGTCAGTTAAAAACAAAGGTGAACTCAGGTTCATGTCCTGCAAGGTTCATGTCATGCAAGTACATGTCCTGTGCACATTCCATTTGGTAACTTGGATGCGTTTAAAGACTTACCCAACATCATCTGTGAAACTCTACAGAACAAAAGACATGGTCTTCAACACCATGAAAGGGAATTTAATGCCTGAGTTGTAGAAGTGCTTTATAAGTCTCCAAATATTCTTTCTTTCAGTATTTTATCCAAGAACAGCCATCCCTTTTTCAGGGATTAGCCTATCCCTAATCCTGAGGTTCATTGCCTAGAGCAGCGTTTGGCTTCTGTGGACATGAGCAAAGACTGTAAACTGGGCCCGGTGCTGGCAGATGCCTTCCTTCTTTTGCTTTGTGAAGCAGCACACCAAGGGCACTACAGGAAAAGCAACCCCAAAAAAGGTATCTGCCAGTAGTTCTCCCTCTCGCAATCCATCCTGCTAGCATTTAAAAATCAAGGGTTTATTTCTTAAATTGTTCCTGGAACAATTAGTTGTGTTCATAAAAATTGACAGGAAGGCATTAGCCATTAGGAAGTGTTGGGAAAATGGTTTTTTCAATGATATCTTAACCTTTGTCTCCCATGCAGAGTATACCAGCTTTAAAAATTAAGGATTTTTATGTGTTTAAGTCCTTTTTTTTCCTTCTCATTTTAAACTAACTTCTTAAGTTAGTTTGCTTGAAAAATCAACTGCATTTCTCAGCATTTCAGTCCTTCTGGGATTCTCCTTTTCTCTTTCCATTGTTAGGTTTCATTTAAAAATCAAGAACTTTAAAAATAATAATAATAATAATAATAATAAAATAAAAAAAGAACATTTCTGACATTTGTGACAAGATGAATTTGCATCACTTATAGCAGTGTTGACACGAGTCTCTCCAAAATCCTGACTGTCTTATGCAATAGCAATTTTCTTAGTTTATATGTTCAGGTTCACACCCTATTTATACACATGTGCACCTATACTCACAACAACAAATAAGCAGGTGACAGAAAGAACAGGATAGCCTCAATCTTTTACAGCTTGCTTCTTCACCATCGCCACGAGGTTCCCACAGGGGCAAACCATTATTGCTGCAGTTCTACCTTTAAATTAAATTAACGTGTGCTTCCAAATGCAGAACTCTCCCTGAGGAGGAAGCATGTACAAAGATGAAACAACACAAATATACATTATTGTAGAATTCTCAAAGGCAGATGTGTGCAAAAAAATCTCCTTGTTCTACCAGCATTGGACAGCTCTGGAATCTTTCCAAATGCAACACTTAGCCGAAGAGAATGTTCTAAAATAGAGTTCTAAAACAATTAAATAAGAACAGATACTTTGGAAAGGTACTATTTGCTTTGCACTCCACACTCCTTGCCTTCTCTACTAAACACACAATACAGATGTCTGACTGTTAAAGGCACTGTCCAGAAGGGACATCTAGCTTCTTCCTATAGTCTGTAAAGGATACTTTCAGAGACTTCAAAGATGTCTTTTTGATTGTAACATGAATATATTGTTGCAGTGACAACAGTGGTGATATGTCTTTTGTTGAACTGTGCTGTTTCAGTCCAGTTGATATGTACATACATGTATTTCTGAACTTCAGCTGCAGAGCAATACTTTGAGTCACGAATTTGCAAAACTACCTAGTTTGGAATGGAAAAAAATAGAGAAAAAAGAAGAAAAAGAAGAAATATCCTATTCTGGAAATTATCAAAGCAAAGAATATGGTGAAAAAAAAAAAAGGCATATGTACCCAAGTAAAAACTTGAATTTCAGGATCTTGATCTTTCTTCTTGTCACTTTCAACAAATATAGAAATGCAGCAAGTGACAGCCTGAGCCCTACCAATCCACATCCTCAATTATAGTTAGAGTTCATAGAATCATAGAATCCTTAGAGTTGAAAGAGACCTTTAAAGGTCATCTAGTCCAACTCCCCTGCAATGAACAGGGACAGCTACAGCTACATCAGGTTGCTCAGAACCCCACCCTTTGTTCTATCACCACAGACCCCATTGAAAAGTCTGTCCCCTTCTTTCCTGTAGCTCCCCTTTAGTGACTGAAAGACTACTCTCAGGTCACCTTCTCTTCTCCAGGCTGAACAGCATAGATCCATTCAGGACTCTCCAGCCTAACCTTTTCTCAGAGGCAGAACTTGCCCTGCTCTTAACACAGCTCCCTCCAGCACTACTTAGATCAGAACCATGCAAATATTCATCTTGGTTTGCCTGATTGTCATAGAAATATTTTTTGCCATCAGAACTAAGTATTCATCACTGTGATGCAGGGTGTCTTCACTAGGAATAAGTTTGTTTTCCATAAATTCTCCTCCTGGACCTCCTCAGGAAGTTACTATAGCCCAACTAATGGAGAAGCTGAAGGTTATTCATGTCTGAATGAGTGAAACAAAACAAAAAAATTAGACCCATTTCTGGCACCAATCTTTTCCCGTTGTTTACTTCATTTGACCTAAGATTCGTTGTCAAGTTTCATTTATTTTTTGCACCTTTGTAACCATTTCTTGCTGAGGTCCAGGTGCTCTTCCTTAGACAGTAAAGACAATCAATTCTCATACTCGGTGTTGAAACTTAAACTTCAAAAAACTTAAATACTGAGCAATACAAAATGAAAAACGTAGCTTTCAATGGTGGCTCTGGGTAACCCTGCTTATCTTTCACTTTTATGAGCCAAGGAAAGGTCCTGAAATTCTTGGAGGCCTTCTACAGCAGGATGCTGCCAGTCACCTCTGCACAGTAGCACAAGAAAGTTTGATCCTGTCCATACTCAAATCAACTGAAATGCTTCCATTGATTTGGAAGATGCATACTCGATCCAATCACAGCTGTGTATCACTTAGGCTGGCTGACTGCTTGTACTAGACAGCATTGCCTGGGCAGGCAGGGCCGGTTTCTTGCATCTCCACTCATCTCATTCGTTTCACAGTCAGTCTGCAGAAACACAAGCAAGCCATTTGCAAATAGTTTGTCCAGGAAGGTCCAGCTCAAACAATGTAACATCACATTAGTAAGTAGTACACGAATAAGTAAGTAAGACGAATGGTATGCAGAGCCCTTATTCTCCAGCCATAGCCTCGGCTCAGAGCCAAACCTTCTCTTCCATTTTCCTCTGCTTAGGCAGCGAATCATGGGCAGCTCATGTATGCTCCACCTAAGCAAAGCATGAACTATTCAGGTGGTTTTGGAAATTGCACACAGCAGACCATGTTGTAGAAGGACCACATCTTTGTCTCTTCTACAGAAAGAAAAAAAGATTAAAAATGTAAGTTCTACAATTTTTTTTTTTTTTTAACTACATTGTCTGTACATGCAGCAATGCTGATAATAAAATGCATTAGAAGTGATGGCTTATGAAATGTTTTGCTTGTGGACTTCTTGGAATCTGTGCAAAGACAAGGTGAATCACACTGTGTAACTTTTTCCCTTTGTACAGCGTCACTGTTGAAATTCTTGTTGATATAGATATAAAGGTACAGTCCCTGGTTCTCTCAATGCTGTTATTTGAAATCACAGTAGCCTTATCTACCTACATAGCCTTATCTCATATTTATTTCAAAGAATATTTTAAAAATTCATTTAATGAGGTTATTTAATTATAATTATTGAGTCCAACTCCTAACCTTGCTCAAAATAGACAAGAGGTACAATACTTGTTCTGTTGAGCATCAACAACATAGCACAAGAGTAAGAAAAAAAATAGATTTCTATCTGATAAGTAATTGTTTAATTAAGTAAGCATTTCTGGAAGCTTTGTTTCAAAAAAGACTCTCAAAACAGATGCAAAATATCATTTAAAGATTGTAACACAGTCTTGCAAGAATGCTATATAATACAATAGTCAGATAAATACACCACCGTTTCAAATTATAGTGCTAAGTAGCAATGCCCCAAAAATGGATTTAAAAACTCTGAATGAAGAACCAACAAATACCTTCACACTCATCAGTAGGTGAGCAGATGGGTTTGGGTTCATCTGGCACCATTTTCTCCACTGGTGTTATACAAAAGCAAAATGGCACTCCCTTCAGTCAGTGGTTGGTGTATCCCAGGAATTCAGATTAATCTCTGTGTCATAGTCTGCATTCAAAAAAAAAGTGCTTCCATGGTGTGAAGCAGTTGAGAGTAAAGCCATACTTTATGGCCCTACAAGGAGCTGACATTAATTCTGTCCTTTCCAGAAGCACTCAGTGAGACACAGAATCGCAGAATGGCCCAAGATGGAAGGGACCTCAAGGACCATGAAGCTCCAACCCCCCCGCCACAGGCAGGGCCACCAACCTCCCCATTTAATACAAGACCAGGCTGCCCAGGGCCCCATCCAACCTGACCTTGATCGCCGAGGTTCGCCGCTTCGGAGCTGTCCCGGCCAAAACCGCAGCGACTGACCGCGAGGTACAGCAGGGTTTCAGTCGGTTCCTTCATCCAGGGAACCCCGAGATAACAGAGCAGCCCGGCAGCTCTCACGAGAGCGGCTGACGTGAAGTGGGCGTTGCCAGGGCAACGGCTCTGCATCCACGCCCCCCTGCCTAGAAAAAGCCTCAGGGATGGAGAGGAGCCTTCAGGGCGTGTGAATCACGTGGGCCGTTCAGAGGCGGTGAAATGGTAAGCCACCCGTTCACGGGACTACACAGGGAGGAGGACTGTTATCACTGTGAAGCGAGTGATAAGTGCGGGGGCACCCGTTAACGGGCTGGTAATGGGGCGAGGGCGGTGCCAGCACTACCGGCAGTAGGGCAGGGCTGATCTGTCACACCCCATTAAGGCTACCCGAATAGTGCTGGTGAGTCTGCTGGTTTGCCATGGCTGCACCCCTGCAGAAGGCTACTGCCAGGAAGAATGTGGGGACCCAGACTGAGGTCTGTAAACAAGATGCCAGTGCGCAGGTCTCTGGCTGTTGTGAGTGCCAGAGCCTGGCCTTCGTAGTGCTAGGTGAGAGACAGCACTTGTGTGAGATGCAACCAGCTAAATGACTTACTCAGCCTTGTGGTTGACCTGAAGGAGGAGGTGGAGAGGCTGAGGAGCATCAGGGAATGTGAGAGGGAGATTGATTGGTGGAGCCAAACCCTATTGGCCCCGAGATCTTGGCAGCCAACTGAGGCTCCACATGGAGCGTGTCACCCCCTGCCACCTTGCAAGCAGGTGACAGAGGGGAATGAGCATGTGGACAGTGATCCTGCTGCAGTGAGCCCCTGTCCTCTCCTCTCCCTAGCAACAACGGTGAAGAATCGGGGGTGTGGGCAGTGGCAAAAGGCCCCTGCTCAGCGATGCAGGTGTGCCCTCCCAGAGATTCCCCTGCCTTCCTAGCTGCCCCTGTGGAACAGGTACAGTTCTCTGCAAGGACAACTGGACAGTGGTGGTGATGATGGTTCTCTCAACTTGGTACAGCAGCGTAACTCTTTCCCTGAAAGGCATCAAGGTGATATTCACTAGACAGTGCTGGACCCCCTGCCCTGCCACTGAAGAGCAGAGCAAGGCAATTTGAGAGAGGAGGAGGAGTGGAAATGAGTACTAGCTTGGCGAAGTGGGCATTCCCTATCCCAACCATCCTTGGTTCCCCAGGTGCCTCTGCAAAATAGGTTTGAGGCCCTGGAACTCAAGGGAGATGTGAGTGAGGGTGTGGAGGGAGGTCTACCCGTGAGGTTGCCTTGGGTGAAGCAGTCAACTCCACACCTCAGGACTGCCTCCATATGGAAGGACAGAAAGGTAGTTGTCATAGGTGGCTCCTTGCTGAGAGGAATGGATGGTCCTGTATGTCTGCCTGACTGTATCTGTAGGGAGGTGTGCTGCCTCCCTGTGGAATGGGTCAGGGATATTTCTAGGAATCTTCCCGGTCTGATTCGCCATTCTAGCTATTACCCATTATTGATAGTTCAGGCTGGCAGTGATGAAGTTGCTGAGAAAAGCCTGAGGATAATCAAAAAAGTCTTCAGGGGACTTGGGTGGGTAGTTGATGGAACAGATGTGCAGGTGTTTTTTTTTTTCTTCCCTACCTTCAGTGGCAGGGAAGGATACTGAGAGACACCACATAAGCAGAAATTGGATTTTCTTACTGATTGTAAGGACTCATTATTACTATGATATTTTTCATTAGCAGCATGAGAACACGTTACAACAGCACTACATCAGTATTCAGTTCTATGTGTTGGTACTCTGAAATCACTAAGTTTAAAGCCTCTATCCCCTAGAGTCACACAGAAGCAGTGGTGGGATCTGGGAAATAATGTAAATCATGTAAGATGCAGCACAAAGAAGATTTGCAGAAAACTATTGAGAAGTCCTCCCCCTCCATCCTCTGTGGCCTGATCTGCTCTGGCCATCTGGGACAACTGACTGCTTCCTCTCTTTCTGAGCAAGGCTCTGTGCTAAGGACAAGGTGGACAGGCAGGGTCTCTCCCATCTGTAATACACAATAGAAAAATAAGCAGTGAAAGGAAAACAATGAAAAATGAAACAAGCTGACCTGATGTTATCAGCCATGCAATATCACTGCTATTTCCAGAGGGTGGACATATCAAAGCTCATCTGAAGGCTCTTTGGCTGCAAAGCCATTGACCTCATTTGTCACCTCGCAATGCCTTCCTCCTGTGGACCTTGTGGATTATGCACATCTTCGTTTAACAAGACATTCATCTTTGAATAAGGAGGAAAATATTACTGATAGTGGTGTGAACTCAGAACTCACATAAGTCATCTTTAAGGGAGAGCTCAGCTCTGATTAAAGCACATTGAAAAAATGTGCCTCTCCAAGGAGCTCTCATAAGGATCCTTGTTAGGCTTTCCAGGCTAGATTAGCCACAAAAGAAATATGACTATAATGTTGAGTGTAGGAACAGCTGAAAAAAATGGCAATGTTTGGGCTTCACTGGGAAAGCAATAAGCCTTTGCTGCTTACTTTAAAGGGATACAAATTCATTTGGTGAGACTAAAAATTCTACACTCTGTGTGATGCAGGATGTCAAAAGAAATGGCACAGCAAGTCTCTGCAGTCTTAAAATCCCATCATTAATAGTAGTGAAGTAGACCAGGGACAAGTAGAGCAGCACTAGATTATAAAAAGTGATAGGGCGATTCTGATTTTAGTTTTAAAAATTTAATTTCTTTTAAGGCACGGCATTTCTTCTTATTAAAAAACATTAGTAATTAATTAAAAACAAACAAACAAACCACGTGTGTTTCTCTAGGTTCCAGTACAGGCAGAAAAGTGAGGTTGAGAACACTATTTTGAGAATATTGCAGTACTTCTCAGATGTCATTATCTTCAACAGGAGGCCAGCAAAAATGTGAGTTTGCAAGATTGGGATCAGACCCTGATTTGTTCTATTTTGAAAGAAAATAGTTTCAAAGAAGAGAAACTTGCCTTTAGCATTGGTGATAAGGAGTCAAAGGAGTTTCTCCAAACAAGTCTCGCTGCAGTCTTTTAAAGTTTCTGTACCTGTAATAGGAATGTCACACCTGAAGGAGAATTGTCCTATTTTGTAACCTGCCACAAGAGTCCTGGTGCCCAACTGCAGGGTTAAATGCATACAGTGAGATTCTCTTTCCTCCCACTGCTGGTTCTGTCACTTAGTACACTGAAGTCTGCAAAAATACAATATGACTCAGAATACGTAGGCTGTTGCTAAGCAGAGAAAGTTCATTCAAAATTGATTTCCTTTCAGACATCCCTGATATTCCCTATTTCAATAGCTCACCTACTGTACACTGAGTGAACACTTAAGGAAGTTGCAAAGCAATGCAGCCTGTCTGAGACATGAAGGAATGTAGAGCAGGATAATCACAACATCATCAACCCAATTCTCCAAGGTAGCTGGCCAATAATGCTGTTCTAATTGAATAACTTATCCACAGCAATTTCCCTTGGGAGAGCCTACAGCTTAGGCTCTCTGTGTAGGCAGATGGTGCAGCATACACAATGAAACCTGTAATTTTCTCTCACTACTGGACATGTTAACAGCAAGCTGGTTTTGCAGTTCTGTGAGCCTGTTAATATTTTATTTTAACTGTTTTCTTCAAGTTATTATGCGCTATGCAGTAAGGAAGGGAGAAATCTCTATTACATTCTCTATTTATTTTACAGGCAGCCCACTAAGCTACCCCATGCTCATTAAGGCTTCTGCTTTGCTAATCAATGATTGTGTATGTCATCATCAGCTATATGCTGAAATGAAGGTGTCATAATTAAAAACAAAGGTGCATCAGTCACCGGAGCGCTGCCTTACCAATTAGCAGCAAAGCATAGCAAGTAGTCTTCAAGTCGGTTCCAGATCTGCAGGGCTGTTTTTTAAATCGTGCATAAATGTGCATGTGCCAAACATATTTCTGATGCTGAGCATGCTGTCCTGGTCTTGCACTCTGAACCATACATCTTTGCCATCCCCTTGTCTTTCAGTGCTGAGCAGCAGCACATGCAGCTGAAAGGCAAATGCAGCCTGGGAGAGCCAGGCAGCAGAGACAGCCCATCAGCAGCAGAACAGCATGACAGATGACAGACCCAGAGGCAAACCCAGGCCTGCCAGCAGATTGGCCTGTGGAGCCTGCCAAAGAGCCAGATGCAGCTACTGAAAAGATATCATCCTTAACTCAGCAGCTGGGTCTTGCCATGGCCAACCATGCTTCGTGCGCTCTGCATCCTTACTGCTGATCCCAACTGCCTGGAGACAATGGAGCAAGGGGGGGAGGCTTGATTACATCAACACCATAGCATTTAAATTTCACTAGGACAAACATCGAGACTATAAGAGATGTCAATTTGTGCGCAGCGTAATTATCAATACGCATTTATTGCAGGTTTTCTGGTTGTATGAGTGCATTGTGTCCCTTCTCCCACTGTCTCTGAGAAAATACAGCTCAGGGACTGAGTCTTTGTTTGCCATTCCCACTCAGAAACACATTTAGCTACTGCACACCAACTACTAGAAGCAGCAGTACACTGTAAATCTAACTAATTAAGCACTGCTGTAGAGATCCTGTTGTCCTCATCTCTGGAAAGGTGCAATTCTTTCAGAACGCGGAGATGTCTAATTCGTGAGTATATCCCAAGGCTTGGCTTGTAGTACTACACATCAAATAAATCTTTGTCAAGTGACTGGTGTGACAATTAGGATGACAACTAATGATATGGCATCGCGGCAAAGATAATTGCACCCATTGTGAGACACTTACCAGGTCAGGATACATGCACAGCCGCTCAAAAGTGGCATTCATTCATTCACCCCAGCTTCCTATTCTGACAGCAGTAGTGCATTAATAAAGTCATCATTTCTCCTTCTACAGAAGCTGGAAGATATTCTTTTTGGACAATCTTGCCCCCCTTGAAGTTCAGCACTGCTTTTCTGCATACTGGTAATTGGCTTAGTCAGGCAAGCAAAATGTTAATGCAGGTACTCAAAAGCATCCCACTGAGGACAAAGTTGGAGAGGGGAAGGTCGTGTTCTTTCATTTTCTCATCTATAATAGCTACCAAGAAATATCTTAAACAAACATTTATAAAATAAAATAGGAAATATAGGACACTATTGATCTGGAATGGAAATTTCCTTAGTTTTGTTGAAGTCTGTGTACATTTAGAGAAGTCAAACCATATTGTCCCTTTAGGTTCAGGGTAAGATTAATCTCACTTACCTTAGGCATCTAAGTCACACTGGGATCCCTTTTAAATCAATGGCAAAAGATAGGCACTTGCATAAGGCTATTCATCTCGTTCTAATGTAGGCATCAGAACAAGTCATCTGAAATGAATCCTTCTGTGTCTTTCCATTTATTATAAAGGAAGACTATGGTGACCGGCTTTGAATTAAGTACCTATTTTTTGCTCTTATAAGATTGGGTGAGATTTCATATTCCTCTTTTGTTGTTTCTGTGGCTGAAGAGGAACGTATACATGGAAAGGTTTCTTTTTTTTATTTTCTTTTGAGCATAGCCTTTCATTTTAGATTCATATGTATTCCCATAATTAAGAAAGGATTACCAAATAAGCTGAGCCATAAAGCTACTTTTCTTTGTTGAACACTACAAAGCTTGAAATAGCACAATTCCCAGTATACAGACTTTGAGCCATTTGCAGTGAGAATATATAGTTCTCAGTGAATCATGCAAAGCTGGAAGATCACTCAACACTGATTCCTTCCTCTTTTCATTCATTTATTCAAAGAAATAAGAAGATCCCAGATGTATAAAGGCAGCATGCACTGGGGATCTGGTCTGTTCTGATGTTGGCAATTCTTTTAGTGACTCCAGTGACTCCAGGGATGCTGAGCAAATGAGATACTGAAAAAGATACCAGACATGGTGCAAACCGTGCAGTCGCAGGGGACACTTGCACAATAGTTCAGATGAAGATACAGTCCTCCAACTTAATACTTCTTGATGGCTCTGTGAATAGTATAATAGGATCAACATTTTTACAGTAATCTCATTGTTTATTCAATATTTTGATTGACAAACATGTTATCAACTTTTTTTCTGGATTGTTTCCAAAATCTTAAGAAAACTGAATAAAAACTATTTCAAATGTCCTGCTTTAAATATTTTTAAATAAAATTTAATTTCAAAAATTAGATTATCCTTTTAAAATATTTAAGCTATGCAAATAAAGAAAAAAATTGAAGACATACATAATTCATTGCTACAATTATTTTGTCTTTTGCTTTTAGGTAGCTTAATACTCTACCACAAATCACCTTACAGATTAACTTAAGTAAAACAAGTTCAGAATTGCCTGAAAATAGAAAAAGTGGCTATTCACTTATCAGTACTGCTGTGCTATTATTTCATAGAATCATGGAATCATAGAATTGCTCAGGTTGGAAAAGACCTTAAAGATCATCAAGTCCAACCAAAACCTAACCATACTACCCTAACTCTAATAACCCTCCACTAATCACGATTTGGTCATGTAATAGAGAGAGCCTTGAGAACAGACATTTCTTCCCAGATGAGGTAGAATAATCCAGTGCAAGTTTTCTCACAGCAACCTGTTGGTTTTTTGAGGTCACCACTATGAAGGAAACAGGGTCACCAGTACACATCTGTACTCATAGGTTTCTGAAGAGAAACAAGTGTGTGAGTTAATCTCACTAAAGTTGCTGTTGGTATTTTCTGTGCTGTTTGTACCTCACTGAGCTCATAGTTTCTTCCAATTTGATGCAAGCTGCAAAGAAAAGTCCTTTTTTATCTACCAAATGGTCACTTGGAGCAAACAAAACTTTTGTTGGCACCTATTACAGAAGTGTTATTTTGCTACATGAGCAAAACAAATTATACTTTAGCAGCAATTTAAATGAATTCTCACACAAAGGAGAAAATGGATCTTTAAAATTATACATAGGTATTTTGAATGTATAAGTATGCTTACTTTACTTTAATAAGAGAGGAAAGAAACTAAGCCAGCTGGTATCTCAAAGTATGGAGGGGATGAGGAACTGAATGGAAAATAATGTTCTCAAACAGAAAACACTTAAAATTACAACTGTTTCCATGGGTCAGTTTCATTTACTTTAATGTAGAACCAGATGTATGTGGTGGGAAGATTGCCAGGTCATTTTTTGAAAGCTAGCATTCCACATTACTGGTATGAAATAAAGTTGCTTGCATGGATGTTTTCATCAATACATTAGGTCTGCAGAAAAGCATTTTGATTGTAGCAAATCTTGAAGGGTCTTGAATTGCTACAAACTCCTAAGTGGGAAAAAACCACCTTGAAATTCTTTAGTTTTTTCAAGGGCACAGGGAGGTGTATGAGACCTGATCCATTTCCCAGTGAGATTAATGGGAGGCCTTTTATAGATTTAGTTGAGATTGAGGGCAATAATAAAGATATCTGGCTCACAATTCTGTACTCAAATGGGCTCTAGTAAAACGTTTTTAAAATCAAGTTGTTCTCGTGCTGATCATCTGGGAACAAATCAGGAGTGGAATCTCCATCCGTTCTTGGAATACTATCAATATCAGAATGATAAAACCATTCTTTTTTGTAGAAAACCAGCAGAGCTATCTGAGTCACACAGAATCACAGAATGGCCCTAGTTGGAAGAGACCTGAAGGATCATGAATCTCCAACCCCCCCCCCCCGCCACAGGTAAGGCCTCCAACCTCCACAATTAATACTAGACCAGGGTGCCCATGGCCCCATCCAACATGCCCATGGATGGGGCATCCACAACCTCTCTGGGCAGCCTGTTCCACCACCTCACCAGCCTATTGGTAAAGAACTTCCACCTGACGTCCAACCTAAATCTTCCCTCCTTCAACTTGAAGACATTTCCCCTTGCCCTGCTATTATCTACCCTTTCAAAGAGTTGACTCCACTCCTGTTTGTAGGCTCTGCAAAAAGTGTAATGACTTAAAGCTGGGTGGTTCAACAAAGTCCTGATAACTTCTTGTAAATCTATAGGATTTATTCAGGTGAGCCAATGGAGAAAAGATGAGGTTCAAATATTTCCTAATTTTCCATCAGTACAAAGCAACAGTTGGATTTCCTGAGCTGTTAGCCCTTTCCTCTGATTTGTGTCTTCCTCTGTAGTGAAAAAGTTCAGGGTGCAGTTGGCATCTCCACTCTTTCAGGCATAGAAAGAAAGAAGAACACCTTTTATGTGCAGAAAATTGATTAACTATCGTATTTTGAAGTAGCAACATGTTTGGATGTAGCTTTGGAGAGAATGTTTGAAGCTATAATGTTTGGCTACTGGACCAGTTCCTCAGTAGTGTAACATGAAGTAATAGAGAGGTTTCCCTGCTTTATGAGGGATTGTCCCAGATCCATGATGAGAACCAGGGAATCATAATCAATAAAAAGCATAAGAAAATCCTCCCTTCTATCATTTTACTCCTTATTAAATGAAAAGATTTTGAAAGAAGAATAAATCTGTCTCTGACCTCTGCATTTCTGGATCTCTCCAGATTTGTAATATATGTATGGGATAAATATTACATATTCTGATTTCAACTGTAGTCATGTCTCTTTGGTCACAATATAGTGTAATATTAACACTGATGTCCCCATGACAGAATGCAATTAGATCAGCTATTTTTTATCTATATAGTATAAAACAAGAAAAAGAGCATGTTTATGTTCATGGGAAAGCATAAGTTTTTGGGAGAGAACATTTGTATTTATTTATATAAAGGAATATACATATTTATATAAACGGGATAAGTAGAAGGAAGAAAATACCAATAGGAAACAGAGCAAATGAGTTCTAAACTCTAAGCATAGGAAAAATAAATAACACAAGTGAATGTTGCAGTAAAGCCCTGTTTTATAAGCAATTGTGACCTGTTTGAGAGAGAAATGAGATAGGCTGCCAAAAGCGTATCTTATCCATCTGTCCAGTTTAGAATATTAGTTGGGCTGGTTACTTGGACAGTTATCAGCCCAATCCTATTAATACTTACCCGTATTAATAGCCTTGTTCCTAAATGTATTCCAAAATTGTGAATTCAATAAGACTAAAATGAACTGTGAGTAAGATGACATAGGTAAATGGTACATAGAGCCAAATGTGTGTATAGAAGCATGCAGGATTAAGACAAAGAAATGTAATATATGGTCATCATTAGAGTGATAGTCCTCACTGGAGACATGGCTTAAGTTCCTGTCTTTGATCTAGTCTTCCATGACCTTAAGAGCATCATTAGGATGAAGATTTCCATGTTTTTATTCAGCACTGTAGTTCTACAGCTCTACAGGACAGGTGCTTGCATTTCTCTTTCCTCCTGCATGCAAAAATGCCTTTCAGATGGATGTGCTCCTTACTCTAATGAAGTACTTAGTGTATGAAACAAAGAATCTGAATAAGAGTTGGAAGCTCACTGTGGCAAGGTGGTTCCTCTGACCACCTAATTACGTATTGCTCTCCAACCCTTAGCAAACTAACAGGGACATTTATGCTGGGAGATGAACTAAATGCACTTGCCAGCACCTGAAGCTTTTCAACAGTGTTGAATGAAAGAAGCGCTACATCATCTTAGAAAAAGAAAACTTATATTCCTACCATCTTAAGTAGAATTTGTAATCCTAGATGTTTATGTGGTTTTGGTACACCTTTTTCCTTGACATCCTAGGCGCTATTTCCTCTGACCAGGGCAGCCTGGTCTAGTGGTTGGTGATCCTGCACATAGCAGGGGGGTTGAAACTAGATGATCATTGTGGTGCTTTTCAACTCGGGCCATTCTATGATTCTATGATCTGACAGATGCCTTATGAATGCTTTGGTTATCTCATCTGATGTCTGCAGTTCTCCCTCAACTCTCTGGAGTAAATCTAGGCCTATGGCACTCCCATGCATTGATATTATTGATAGTGCAGTACCAGGGCCTGTGACAGTGAAGTACTTTTTTTTGGCTCTCTTTTTTGGCAGCTGTATCTTGTATCTCTATGTATATACCTGAACAAACACTATTTTTCCAACTCATAGAGATAGTAGAGATCAATCAGCTATCCATACAGTATGATAAAGCTATATAAATACTAAAGAAAAAAATCTACCAAGTTATTAGGTCATTTGGAGTCTTGCCGAAAGGCTATTCCACGGAAAAGCAGTATTTTCTTACAGTGACCAATTTATCCAGTAAAAAAAGAAAAAGGATTTTTTAGTCTCTAGTCTTTTGATACTGAATTATTAATATCCAAGCAAGGGCCTCTTAGATATTCTCCACAATGTTCCGAACCATTGAGAATAACATAGGTCATCTTTATAAGACTCCAGGAAAACTCTGTATGCATGTGCTTTACATAAGAGACTTTTGATTTTCCTGGCAAACATTGCATGTATAAAATGTGGATACTTGTCCATACTGCTGTGTGATCAAGCCTTTTCAGCAGTTTTTTAGCCCATGACAGAACTAGAGGCATGATTTTTAATGAAAATCCTTATCAGAAACCATTCATTTTCCTCCATGGCTATTCTGCATGCTCAAGATACTGTTCTAGTTCTCAAACCTTCTGGGTTTTAGTACTGACCTTCTGGGTCAGTATAGCTTAGGATTTCAAGCAAAAGGCAGGGATTTGCTGTTCTGATTGGAAACTAAGCAAAATTTCACAGCTTTAGTTTGATTTCACAGCTTTATTCAGGTGTGGAAAGGGATGAAGAACAGAACCTCAGTGAGCTGAAAAGCAGAAATATGCCACCTTTACAATTCTATCAGTAATCTACTGACACCCACTAAACTACAGTTTAGGATAGCTGTTCACAGAGTTCTTACCATATATGATGCCAGAGAATGAGATTTGAGAATCAAAATAAGACAATTTGTATTTTCATCTTTATTTTGTCAGTCTGTAAGACTCCACATTGTCACTACTTGCCTAAGTTATTACGCACACGGAGGAAACATCATCACCATTGTTGAATGCATTTACAAAAGAAACTACTGACTTAGCATATATCTGTGGCTGCTGGGTGAGACTTATACACAAATGCTGCTGTAGGGAAATGTCTGCACATTCATATGGTGAAAAATGTGACCACTTAGGAATTTGGATGTGGTGGAGTCCAACAACATGATATCAAATATTGAACAGGTGTTCATGCCTTTTGCCCACTCTTAGTGAGATATTTCACTATGCAACTGTCATCTAATATAATGAAGAAATTGTGAGAACTCATAAGAGTTTTTCTTTGGTTTGGTAGTTTTCCATCTGTTATTTACATGTGCTCAGTGTGTACATTGGGAGGAAAACAGTGATGCAGAGAGGAGAATAGGCATGAATATCCTCAGATAATAATTACATTAGGTAAAAACTGGTTTTGTTTTTCTTACTTCTTTTTCAGCAAGATTGAAAATCACACGTTGGAAAGGCTTAACATTAAGGACTGAGTAATGCTTCCTTGCCTATACACCACCTCCAAGAGGCTTAAGGAGAGCAGGCATCTTGAGCTGCGATGAATCACCTTGGTTGTATTTTTACATGATCCTAATGTTCAGTTCAGTGAAGCAGCAATTATCTTGCCCCAGGCAAGATGGCCTCTTCTTTGTGCTTCAGATCAAGGGGCTGCTGAAAATGATGGAAAGTAAAGGGAGGAACATGGAGAAAGTACCAAAAACTTAATTATTGAAAGGTCAAATGAGTTACTCTATTTTTTTAACTATATGAGAGATCAAATTTGACTGTGGAAAAAAAAAATAAGTGGTAGGAGGACTTCATAATTCACCAAGCTATTCTGATGACAAATACATTCTAGTCTGTAAGGCACTTAGCAGCAGCTATGATAATGACAAATATAGAAAATAGACAGATAGATAAACTTCTTAATCATTAAATTTCTCATTTCCTTCTGTGACAGTTCTATACCTCAGTAAAATGCAGGACACCACTGCAAAGCACATGTATGCCCCTTAACTTCAATGCTACGTAGTGAAGGGTATTTTTTCCCATCCTGCATATTCCTCCTTTTTAAACACCTCCCTGCTATAACACTCAGATGATTCCAGGATTTTGAAGTTTCTGATAGGACACAGGTTGTGAGATACAGGGAGCATTGTGTTTATACACAAAAAGAAGATAAGCCTTTTCTTCAGCATCTTCAGCATCTGAAAAGATTAGATGTGAATGGACTGAACTGAGGTATACCTATTTTACAGACAGACACGCATCTTCTCTGTCTGGGTTGGGATATGGCTAGGTTGGGCAAAAGTGAGTCTGGAATACATCTCAGTGCATTACTATAGCTCAAGAAACAAGAGAATGATGAGCAGATTTGCAGGTGCACCCTTAGAGACCAGGGGAAGACAAAGTGTGATGGCGAAGTGGGGAGAGAGGAAGATTTATTGGCCACATCTTGATAACTGGAAGTTTTAATGGCACTTTTCCCCACCCTTTTCTCCTGCCACATTTAAATATAGTTGGTAATACATGAAAAAATGGTGTTTAAA
Source organism: Meleagris gallopavo (assembly GCF_905368555.1). Classification (NCBI taxonomy): domain Eukaryota; kingdom Metazoa; phylum Chordata; class Aves; order Galliformes; family Phasianidae; genus Meleagris; species Meleagris gallopavo. The sequence continues at coordinate 153,097,252 of NC_139404.1, read as the reverse complement.
ATACACTGAAAGCTCTCTGCTGTATTTTGCAGAAGATGAATGCAGTTTTAAACTGCAGCTTTATTGTCTGTTGGCAAAGTGACTGCCATGAAGTGATTTAAAACTGCATATTCTTTAGTGCAGTTAGATATACTTTTGAAAAATCAAGTCCTCTCCTGCTCAAGGGATTAGTTTAACTTTTTATAACATACATATTTGTAATTCTTTACCACACTCTCTTCTACTTCATCATCTTGTGTTTTCTTTATGAGGTTATTATTTTTATACATAGTTTAGTAGAATCTTAAGAAGGCTCAGAGAGACAGGTGTTTGAAATTCTAGGTGCAATAAGGAGACATATTTATTAGAAAAGAAGATATATGGTAGAAATGGGAGTTGCCTTTGTTTCTTCAGTACCCAGCTGAGTTCCCTTTGCAGCAGCTGGAAATAATATTTGAAATGGAGTTGCTTTCAATCCTTAGGTAAGAAAACATTGGCAGTAACAGTAAAGCTAAGATACAGTGAATCACGGATAAGACATTGCACTTCGGGGTATAGAGGTCCCAGCTCTACCTGTTCCATCATGGGCTTGATCAGCCTCTTGGGCTCACCCATGTTCATTGTGTTTACTAAGGCTGAGAAGCCACTCATTTAACAGAGGCATAGACAGCTTTCATGGTTTTAAAATATTGCACAGAGTATTCCCTCAATATTCAGTTCTTAGGATTTCCATCATACTAACTCCTATTTCTAACCTAACAGTCAAAATGGAATGAGAAAGCATGTGTTTTAGAAAACAATCATATACTGACTGAAAAATCACCATAGCTAGGAAGATTACCCATCGCCCTTGGTAAAGTGTTCCATGTGTGGCTAGTCCTATGCCATTTCATCATAGAATCATTAAGACTGGAAAAGACCTCTAAATTTATCTAGTCCAACCATTCATCTACCACTAATAATGCCCACTAAACCATGTCCCCAAGTACTACATCTGCCCTTTTCCTGAATACCTACAAGGACAGCGTCTTCTGGACAGCCTATTCCAATACCAAACAATTTCTTCTGAGGAAAAATTCTTCCCAACATCCAACCTGAACCTCCATTGGAGCAACTTGAGGCCATTCCCTCTTGTCCTATTGCTAGTTACTTGGGAGAAGAGGCTGACCCCCACCTCGCCACTACCCTCCTTCAGGCAGTTATAGAAAGCAATGAGGTCTCCCCGAGCCTCCTCTTCTCTAGATTGAACAATCCCAGCTGCCTCATCTGCTCCCCATAAGACTTGTTATTTTGACAGTCCTGGTTAATAAAAAATAGCGTTGGCAATTTACAAAAAACAAATCGCGACTGATCTTCCTTCTAGTAGTTAAACAAAAGAAAGTCCTTCAGTTTTTCTGATAAGGCTTACATTATTATACTGAGTCTTTTTAATTTCTCTGAGCAGTCGTTCTGAGTTCACAACAGAGATGTAAGAACCAAGGAAATATTAACTACTGTGTCTAATCACTTTCAATCTATTGATTCACAAAGAAAATAAGAGATCTTTAGCATTTCTATGAGCTGTTACTTACAAAAAAAAAAAAAAAAGAAAGAAATTTAAACTAAACTTTGAATGTGTTTTCCACGTTTTCCTCATTTTGTTGATTTTTTTGCTTCTTTTTTTTGGGGGGGGGGAAGTGGAGGGGGATTGTGTGTGTATGAATTCTTACATGCATTTTTGAAATCATTGCAAATCATCTGTAGATTTTCTGTGAACCACTACTGAGCCTTAAACTGTTCTTACCTGAGTACCTTTTCTCTGTAGACCACAGAGTAGTCCATCTCCAAACATTTCTTGTACGATCTGCTGGGGGCAATCTACTGTCTTTGTAATTGTATGCCATTGCAATCATATAAATTAAAAACAGAATGCTTTCACTTGGATCCAAATTACCAGAGAGCTGACATAACTCAATCTCATTTATCCTTTTCTTTTGTTATTAGCTGCCCCTCTAATATTCAGATCACCTACAAGTGACCACAAAGGTTCTAATGTCTATTTTGGAACTGTGACAGTATTGCTCTACTGATAAAAAGTACAGCAAAGCCCAAGAAGAGAACCATTCAAGACCTTGTAGTGACACTTTCTTAGTGATGACTTCTCACTTACATGTTTTGAATAATCAATTAGATCACAGTTGCTTTACTTAACACCCATTGTGTTGATTTTCTGCTGTTTTCATTTTTAATTACAAGGTTATACACTATCAAGTCATATGCCTCGTAGAAGCCAATGCTAATATAATTACCAGCCCAAGTTCTAACTTCATGAAAAAGTATGGGTCAGATTAGCTTGACAGCAATCCCTTACCATCAATCTGTGGATCTGTGTGAATTGTATTACTTCCATTTAAAACTTGATTTACTGGGCACAGTACTATGACATTACTTTTGCTTTGGACTGAGGCCCTGAGCTGCATAGGATCATATAATAATAGAATCAAAGAATCATAGAATCACAGAATGGCCTGGGTTGAAAAGGATAACAATGATCATCTAGTTTCAACCCCTTTGCTATGTGCAGGGCCGCCAACCACTAGACCAGGCTGCCCAGAGCCACATCAAGCCTGGCCTTCAATGCCTCCAGGGATGGGGCATCCACAACCTCCTAGGGCAACCTGTTCCAGTGTGTCACCACCCTCTGAGTGAAAACCTTCCTCCTAATATCTAACCTAAACCTCCACTGTCTCAGTTTAAAACCATTCCCCCTTTTCCTATCACTATCCATCCATGTAAACAGTCATTCTCCCTCCTGTTTATATGCTCCCTTCAAGCACTGGAAGGCCACAATGAGGTCTCCCCATTTTCATCCATTTTTCGTCCTTCTTTTTTTCTCCTCTTTAAGCCTCCCCCTTCTTCTCCTTCCTTCTTCTCTTTCTTCCTTCCATTCCGTCTCTCTCACTTTCTCTTCCTGGCTTTCCTGCTCTTAAAACAGCTTTAATGAGCAGAAGTGAGATGAAAAAGTATTATCCAGTCTGTTTTGCAGTTTTGACCTGCACAGTGAGGATACTGACATTACCTATTCTTTGAAGACATTTAAACTCCATAGATGGAAAATACTGTAGAAATGCAAAATGCTGAGTGTTGCTGTTGTTGCTGGTCATAACATCAGCTATTCCAGTTTCAGCAGTGCACTTTAGGAAGGCAATGCCAATGAATAACCACAAACTACCAAACAAAGGACAGAGAGATGTAGAGCTCCGACTTGTAGAGCCCGCTCCTCTCAGCATTGTGTCTCAGCCCCTGGCCCAGCAGTCAGGTCAGATGCGTATGGCATGCTTCCAGGTCTGGAGGGCTTCAGCTGATGGGCTGCTCTTTGGAGTGTTTTCTCCCCAGGGCAGGAAAAATTGGAAGATAAACAATTAGATGGCTGCCATGCTCAGCACTGTGTGTGCTGATTACTTGATTCTGCCTAACACAGAGGGATGTCAGTGCCTGCAGTGGTATCTGCTCCTGTCACTATCAGCATGCAGCAGGTGACACAACGGAGGGTGAAGCTCAGCTGAGCTGCCTAAGGATCTAAAGAGGGGGTGAGGGGGAAATAAGATATAGGTGACAGCACTAACAAATCTGCGAGTACGTGAATGAGGAAGGGAGAGGTAGGGCAGCTGGATGCAAACTCAGTGTGTCACTGCACAGCTGCTGCAGCTGGATCAATTTTAACACAAAAATATCTGCTTCTGTCCTCTGCTGCCACAGCTACAGCACAAAAGTCTCCATCAGTTAAATGATGCAACCAGGCCTTTGCTTTTGCTTTGTAGCAGAAGTAGCACCCCAGAGTAATCAGAGCTAAAAGGCTGCTTATGAAAATGTCAGTCCTCTTCCACACCCCTCAACTACCTATTGCCATCAGCAGCCTCTCAGAGGGAGGCAGGCACAAAATAGGGAGCTTGAGCTACACAAAGCATGGGAGCTTTAAGGAGTTTTTTAATGATTTCTTTCCACTGCACCCAGCATAAAGCAATATATATTGGTGGCCACCTGTCTGCTGTTTGGCACTGATGGTGCTTTGTGCAGGCGGGAGGTGCCGTACATTTCAGACACAGTCAATGAACCAGTGAGCTAGGCAAGCACTTAGAAAAGCCATAGGGCACACCAGAGGATGGCTACATCCCTTAGGAATCCAGTGTGTTGAGCCTATCTTCTCTGTAGTTTGTCTTTGGAGACTGCTCCTCCTTTCTTTTTCTGCTGTCTTTGGGATTGATCAGGCACACCCTGTGGATGTTCACTGATAGTAGTAGGGTGCCTGAAATGCACAACAAAGATGCACAGGAGTGACTGTTCACTTCCTCCCAGTGAGGTGGATGATTACGTTTTTCCATGTTTTTTTTTCTTCCTCTCTTGAAATATTCTCAAAATTTAATGATAAATATATTTAACAAAATCTGATCACCAGGAAGATTTCACAATTCTGTGAAGAGATCTATTAAAATCTGTAGGAATCTTTGGTCAAAAAAGAGAGTAGTGGACCAATAGTTCTTAAATTTCCATTGGGTTATTTTTCCCAGGTTATGTCACACAACACATAACCCTTTCAGGAATATAAACGTTTCTGGATTCTCACTGCAAGAATCTCAAAACAACAACGACAGTACAAATTCTTTTAGTCCAATATTAAAATGTTTTGTCAAAATTATACTGGGATTATTAGGAAAAAAAAAAAAGGAAGAAAGAAATCTGTTAAAAAAATAAAAGGAGATGTTTCTTGATAGCCTGGATGAATTCTGAAGATGTATAAGCAGGAGTCCCCAGGACAGGGATGAGGCACAGAGGCAGTGTGATACGACCATTCTTCAGACTTGCATATTCTTTAGAAATGTAATCTCCTGGCATGGTTTTATTCCATGACTAAGCTGTATTTCTGCTTTTCTTAAAGTCTGAGAGTGTAAAAGTGTGATTATTGAATGATCATGTCAAACTGGCATGTTTGTAACTCCTTATGAGCTGAGATTCAGTGGTGCAGGTGTAAGGCTCTGTTACCAAGATACAGGGCCCTTCAAGTGCAAAAAGCATAAGAGGTAATCAACCTGCCCAATGGTAAACATTTCTCTATGAAGTGAGGGGAGAAAATAGTGAAATTATTTATGCTTGGCCATAATGACCATTAGGTATTACTCTGATACTAGAGGAAACTGGTTATAACTGGAATCAGTTACTTATTTTAGTTTAGCTACAGATTTTTAAAAATCTGTAGTGCCCCAAGTGTGAATAGCAAAATACATTATTTACCTGAGGGCCTTCCAAGGTTTTTCTATTCAGAACTGAACCAGATCATAATACATTTTCTGTATTATATCAAACTTGGAGGACCATCAGTACATTGCAGGTATCCATGCCTTTGATTAAAAATATCTGAATCTTGAAAGGGTTTTTTCACTCTAAAATGCTGCATAAACAAAATTAAATTAATCAGCATGTTAACTTTTTTGATAATTTAGCTCTGTCCTGTGGACTAGGAAAATGACATGACATTAAAAATATTCTGCTTCTTTTTTTTGTTCTTTATTGTTGTACTATGAGACACTGAAAGGCATTGAAAGAAAGAGTGGTAAAAGCACATACAAAACACTACACCAAAATTATTTTTGCTGCTTGCTCTCTTTCTTAATCATCTTAGCTATATGGAACTGTGGGGTGACAGGGAAAGCTGACATCATTCAGGAGAAGCACAAATCCCCACTGTGTTTACATAAACTTTGGAAACCATGTTAGTATAGGGGAGAATTTCTTACAACAATGTGTACGAATCATTAGCTGATAGTCTATGACCTGTAGGCTGCTAACCGTTAGCCTTTTCTCAGCAGTCTTTGAGGGGGCTTTGAATTTATGGGAAACGTGAAGTTCTTTAGATTATTGCAACTGGAGAAATGGGGGGCTTAAAAGACACTCAAGTAATTCACTTTGTATGTAAAACATTGTTTGGAAGCAGTTTACCAAATAAAGTAAATAAAAGCAAATCTTGGTAGTGTTCATAATACTGGAGCACTGTCTTCAAAGAATAGTGGTATAGAGCTCAGGTTAAATGCTGTAATACACATCCAATTGCTGTTGCAGGATCTTCTTCCATGGATTTCAGTGAGTTTTCACTTAGAAAGCTGAACCAATTCACAATGTATTCTTCAGTATCTGATCCTGACAGTTATTTTGACAGTTATTTGATAAACCTAGGAAGGAGAAATTCTAAACTCTACAGGCTGGAGTTGGATACTCAAGACCTAAGGTGTGCTGTTGATCAGGGTCTGTTATGATAGGATAAGAGGAAATGATTTCAAGCCAAAAGAGGTTAGATTCAGATTAGATATAAGGAAGAAGCCTCTTACAGTGAGGGTAGTGAGGCACTGGAACGTGTTGCCCAGAGATGTGGTTGATGCCCTGTCCCTGGAGACTTTCAAGGTGAGGGGCTGGTTGCCATGGGCAACCTGATCTATCTGTGCATATCCCTGTTCACTGCAGGACAGTTGGACTGGATGACCTTTGGAGGTCTCTTCCAAGTCTAAGGATTCTATGGTTCTATGATCTTGCCAGGTTGTCTGAAAAAGAAAGCTGGAAATAAATGATCATCCCTTTGTCACTCCATGGCAAAACTTTGCACTGTGAAACTCAATGGCATAAACATTTTATTACCATTTAAAGCAGGTAAAGCGATGGAAACATCCAGCAGAGAGCAAAGGATCCAAAAACATCTTTCATTAGTAAAATCTTTTCATGTATCAGCAACTCATCTATTCCCTCTAACATCAGCTCACCAGAAATATTTTCAGTACTCGTATCTGGAAGTTTCTTCCACCTTGTTTTGCAGAATGTCAAATCAGTACTTTAATTCCTTGAGCAGAAATTTATGACTGGCTATGTTTAGGTAAGCTACAAGTAACTCTCTCTTTTTTTTTTTTAAAGAAGCCTAATCATCCTTGTGCAAATTGATAAAAAAGTGACTTGTTAATGGCTCTGTTGTAGCAGAGCTTGGTAACTCATTAACAAATCAAAGCCACTGGAAATGAGTTCTTGTTAAAAAGAGATCAAATTTACCTCTAAGTGTTTTTAAACTTAAGTTGTTTCCTTTGTTGGCCAAGAAGAGAATGAGTTTATCCATTAAATCTACTTTATTACTTCTCTTTTCTCTCAGTTTCTATATTTCACTAATCACAATGATATCCAAGTCAGGGTTTACATTCCTATTTGAAGCATTTAGAAGTCTAACATTTAGGTCTTTAGCCAGTCATTGTAGGATCCCTTTGTAATAAAAAAGAGAAAAAGAGGTATCTCTAGGTAGTGACTCATTTCATCCTAAAATAGGCCAGATGAATCACCCTCTGGAGGTGCCTATTTCTCTACTAGGTGTCTTAGGGTGACTAGTTCAAATTGGCACATTGAACTGCTGGGTATCTAAAATTAAGACCAAAGTGTCCCATCCCAAGGGGCTAATCTTCAAATTAGGCCAGCTTGAGAACTGCTGTTAAACAGAATGGTCCAACAGGATACACTGAGGTAAATGTGCTACTCATGAAGTGCTAATTATGACAAGTGAAGCTTTTGGCCCTCATTAAATGGACAGAAAAATGTTCATAAGCATTTCCACTAATATTATGAAAACTCAAAAGCTACACCTAAGTATGCCAGCTAAGGAACAGCTTTTGTCTTTAATACTACTACCCACCTTGTATTTCTATTGCCTCATTTCAGAAGTTAGAGGTTTTATGATACCAGAAGTATATAGACAGACCCTTAGAACAGTTCAATAACATATATTCCAGAAATAAAGTGGAAGAAGGTCTGCTATGTGAGTAAAGCATGAAGTACCAGTGCAACAGAGACCGAACAGAACAATCATGGAACAAGAAGAGTCAGTGTTACATGAAGGCCACAAAAGGTTGTGTTAGTAGTTGGCATACTGACTGAATCATACCTGTGAAAGGCCGCATGTGAACAGAGCAATGCTCCTTTGGCCACGTGACTGTCTTTGTGTACTCTTTACCTTCACTTAATATGCAGAATTGCAAATTACTTCAGGTGAACAATACAGAAGTCATTCCACTTTCTACACAGCTCTACTTCTTAGTTCTTAACTCTGAAGAGGTTGCATCTTTGACCAGTATGGATGCTTAAAATGTTGGTAACATGTATTAAGAAATACATTTCCAGTCTGAGTGAGTTAGAAATGCTTATCCTCACCCAGCATCCCTTTGGATTTCACTCTGACTGCTTGTGCATTGATACTCCTATATAAAAATAGATGTTTAGTCATTAAAACTGGCCTGTCACACTATTGATATTTTTGGCATTTTTGCTCTCCAGTTCATACTGCATACATTACTCTGAAGACCAACACTGGATTAAGCTGTGCTAGAAAAAGAATTACTTCACAGCAGTAAGATGCTGCTTTTAAACATTAATTATTTGAGTTTCCATCTTCTTGAGGCACACATCTGTGCTTACTCAGGACTAGATTCTACTGACAGTTTCCTCTGGGTAAGTGTGCTCCTTACAACAAAACAGAACACACACAGGAGAGAACTCACAATAACCAAATAGTCTATGAAATAGTCTCTGTAGTCAATGAAAGCCTTTCTCCTCCAGAAGTGGGAACTAAATAACTGAGGAAGCAGACAGGGAAATTTTTTCTCAAAATACTCATGATAGTGTCTGGAATCCCCATATGATTCCCTCAAGTACTGTGTTCATTTTAAGCCCCTCACTACAAGAAAGACATTGAGGCCTGGAGCATGTCCAGTGAAGGGCAGCAAAGCCGTGAGAGGTCTGGAGCACAAATCTTAGGAGGAGTGGCTGAGGGAGCTGGGATTGTTCAGACTAAGAAGAGGAGAGTTAGAGGAGACCCTGTAGCTCTCTACAACTGCTTTAAAGAAGATTGTGTGCGGTGGATGTTCACTTCTTTTCCCAGCTAACAGCAAGAGGGAATGGCATCACATAGCACCAGGGGATGGTCAGATTGGATACGAGGACAATTTCTCCTCAGAAAGACAGGTAATGCATTGGAAGAGGCTGTCCAAGAGGTGTCATCTCCTGTCAGGAAGTGGTGGAGTCAGTGTCCCTGGAGGTTTTCAAGAAATGTGTAGATGTGAAACTGAAGGGTGTGGTTTAGCGGGCATGGTGGCAATGGCTCATGGATGGGCTAGATCACCTTAGTAACCTTTTCCAGCCTTAATGATTCCATGATTCTGTGTAGGAGCAGTGTCTTCCAAACCCCGTGAGAGTAGCAGATTAGAGGCACAAGGCAGGCTGACAGCCTTGCTCAGCTGAGAGGTTCAGTTATGGACTGGCCACTTACCTTCTTTATCTAGCATTAGGCTTTGATAGACATATGGGGCTGAAAATGCAGATGCAGTACAGAATCACAAAGTGGTGTAACTAGCATCACCCATACATGTAATAACATCACAAAAGAATACATGCACTCGAAGTCTTCCACAGCATGAGTCCGTCCTGCAAATGAACATATGGTTGTATTGAAAAAGAAAGCAGTAACACAATAGAGAGACGCATCTTCCTCTACTTTCTAATTTTCTGACTTTATGGATTATGCTCTTCCATTTCTGTTAAAAATGCAACAAAATGCTTCACTTTAAACAGTTTTAGTCCTTGGAGAATAATACTGATTTTATAAATGAAATTAAGTGCATCTGCATTATTCCAATAGTAATATCATTTAATTACTAATTAAATAATAGTGAACAGATGGTTTTGCTTAAATTTATAAAACACAAACTCACCTTTCAGAAAAAGTGTTAAAAATCTTGTCATAAAAAACAGCTTAAGTAGTACATCCATATATATTGTTGTATGATAATATTCAGTTGTGTGATGTGGTAGTAGAATGAATAAGAATGTGGATAGGTATCAATTATATTTAATCATCTTAAATCTAGCTTGAATACAGAGCCAGTATGTGGGCACTGAAGATGTTACCTTCAGAGGTTGTTTCATCTTATCCTAGAGCACTTTTCTTTATAGGAAAGCTGGATTGCTCTGTATTGGACTTTCAACTCTGATCATAAAGAAAGTCTGGATGACTGGCTTAGGCTTCAACAATTAATATTTTGGTAGTGAAGGCCAGACAATATGTGCCCTGTTCTATGATGCAGGAGGAAACAACACTAGATTATGTGTCATGTTGGGAACCCTATGAACAATTAATTGCATTGATTATCAGCTATAGACTCAATCTTATGGAGAATTTATCTATTAGAATGATAGAATCACAGAGTTGAAAGGGACCCTTAAAGGTCATCTACAGCTCCCCTGCAACGAACAGAGACAGCTATAGCTACATCAGATTTCTCAGAGCCCTGTCCAGCCTGATGAGTTTTGAATGTCTCCAGGAATGGGGCATTCACCACCTCTCTGGGCATGCTGTTTCCAGTGCCTCATCCCTCTTATTGTAAAAAAAAGTCTTCCTTATATCCCACCTAAACTATTTTAGTTTGAAATCATTTCCCATTGCCCTATCAAAACAGATCCTGCTTTTGTCTTCGTGTCAGATCGAACAGAGTTGATTCTTTCTTCATAGTCTCTGATATGATGCTATGTTTTGCCTTTAGGAGGAAAACAATTTTGATAACACACTGATATTTTAGCTCTTGCTGAGCAGAGTTTTATGGAACCAAGGACATTTCAGTTTCTCATCTTCTCATACTGTCCTGACAGCAAGGGGGTGTTGGGATACAAGGATCTGGAATGGGATAGAACTAAAACAGCTGACCTAAACTGGCCAAAGGGATACCTCATATCATATAACAACATGTGAAAAAAACAATAAAAGTGAGGGGGGTTAGCCATAGTGGGGAGTGCTGCTGCTTGGAGTCTGGCTGAACATTGGTCAGTAGGTGGTGATTGTTTTGTGCATCATTTTGTATGTATACATATAGAGAGATATTATTATTATTCCTATTTTTTCTCTTCCTTTTTGTAATGGTTTTATGTTTTTTGTTTTTGGTTCTCAGTATTCCGCATCAAAACATCATGTAGTGTACCAGGAGTTAAAGTGTTAATGCTCCAATTCCAGGCACCTATCCCTATACATTACAGAAGTCATGGGATCTGGCCCTTCCGGGTGGGGCGGTCTCTTACTGCCTGGCGGTGGGTGCTGGAGGGTGCTTTCTTGGCCGTTCCAAGCTTTTCAGGTTTGAATCGGTCTCGGGAACTCTCTCTCTCCTATTTTATTTGATTTATTAGTCTCAATTTCAATCAGATTGTATTATATTGTGTTATCTTGCATTCCGATATCATAGTTAGTAAAATAAGTTTTCCTCCATAGATTGTTGCCGCTGTTTTTGTTTTCCTCCCTTCCTTCCCATTTTGTGGGCAGGGGAGGGGAGGGCAGGGGCCTACCGCCCCCTGTCACGGGCGTAAATTGATCTCGTTAACTCCGTGACACTTTTCTGTCTCAGTAAAGAGTTATGTTTTTTTTCCCCTCAATCCATGAGTAGTTCTTTATTGTTTTTTCTTCTGATTCTCTCCCCTTCCTACTGGGGAGGGATGGGTGAGCAAACAGCTGTGTGGTGCTGAGCTGCCTGAGGGGTTAAACCACATCACTTTTGTTGGGATATACTTAATTATTGTAAAATACGGGGAAGGAAGAGGAGCAAGGGAGTTCAAGGAAGAATTCTTTTCTTTCATCACAATAACGTTAACATATAACAGCACTATCATCATCTCAGAGTATCTGTCCATTCAAACATGGAGAAAACTCACAGCTTGCCTTTGTGATGTGGCTGCATAACATGTGTTTTTCTTCTAAGATAGTAAGGTAGGCACAAAAGACCAGCATTTCAATAGTGATATATGCACCCATCTGTATGCTTATATGTTAACTCGGTAAGGAAATGATTCTAGTATTTGCTATCAGATTTTTTCAAAATAGAGTAAATAATTTCAGATGAATGCACTCCATTGGGTTACCTCCATGCTTAAAAGAAATTAAGGAAGTAAGGAAATGCATGTTTTTTACAGCATATGTTAGCGTGTAATAGTAACAGCACAGTGACAGAAGCCATTCTAATGAATGTTATGCTCCTGGTAGTGACAGCACACTGGCGTTTGGAATAAACCAGTTGCAGTTGGCTGAAAGCTTGGGCAAATGTATGTTTGTAGACTGTCATATAATGCAGTTGGCATAATTCTTGCCAACGATCGTGAACATAAATACAGCAGCATGGCTTTTTCCAGCTTCCAGGTTTACAAGCCATTTGATCTGCAACTCAAACGTGGTATACAACATCTAAAGTATTTTTCATGTCAAACAAGAAAGGAGTATTCAAATATGATGAGAATATATAATTACTAGTTCTGAAAGGATGTACACCAGATATCTTGAGTCATCTCTACACTACTTGTCAGTAAAATAACCTGTGAATATTAAATTGATTCTAAGCTTTTTTAGGGAAAGCACCTCAGCTTCCCATAGACTGCAAAAAAAGAGAAGTGAAAGATCTTAGAGAAACGTAGTGTCTGTTCAATATCTGACAGCAAAATAGCCATCTGCTACAATCAAAATGCCTCTGATGATACAAATTCTGAAAAACTTTTGAAGGAAAGCAGTTCTATCACACAATGGAAGAAAGTGAATAAAAATGAATTAATTCAAGGATATCACTCCTCCTAAGTCCCACTGATTTATGATGTCATGATGTTAGACTATCCTTCAACTTTTTTATGAACGACAGCAAAACATTACACCTTGTTGACTCCTCTATTTTGTACACAGTTATTTACTGTAGAAATTCCCTAATTGGCTTTAATGGCTGAAAAATCTATTGTAAACTTCTGAAAGTTGCAAATTGGCCTGTGAAAAAATGCATTAAAAAAACTCCACTGCCCTTTGTTCCATTATTTTGACAGTTATAGTGTATATTATTCATTAAACTTCATACTGTGCTGATGTATATTCTGGAAAAATAATGAGTTGTGATCTCATTTTAGTCAAGATCCTCTAGACCATCCAGCTGAGTAAAAACGGTGACAGCGTGAGGGTACAATAGATTTGCACTTGACAAAACATTTCTTTCCTCAGAAGAATAGTCTGATGAGCCATTAAAGTAAACAAGGATCAGGTCCCAGTGTAATCTCTTCAGTAATCTCTTCAACTTGCCTTGAGAAGGAGAGGGAAAAAAATGTATAAAGACAGGAACTGGACAAGAAGGAAAGGAGGAGAAGAATATTTTCCCTTTTGAAGAGAAATCCAATATCCATTCATGGTCTTCCTTCCAGGATTCCTTGTATCTGCATTTTATGGATTGTATAGATTGGACGAACCATACTAATAATTTATAATGTCTAAGTACGAGGACACTTCAATGAACACAAGGGCTTTGACTCAAATGCTATATAAATCTATGGTAAAGTGGCCAGGCCTGGATTCAGTTGCAGAGGAACAGAGGGTAAAACTGAACTTCAGCAAAGCGAACAAAGAATGGCCATAGTATGACATGTACATTATCAGTGACAATCTACAAATGATGAAAACGGTTTGATACTGAAAATGATGAAGTTTCAATAAAGCGCCAAATATTCCCTTAATGTCAGAAGACATTGAAACACCAAAAACTAACTGCAAAACTACCTGTACATTCAAAATTACTGTTTATATTCCAGAGATTGTTGCAGAGACAGAGAGCTCAAGAGCACTCTGACATAGATGAATGTCTAGGTTTGGACTCCTAGGAGTTATTGTGTTACGGAGTTTTTCATAGTCAAACCTTGCTCCCATTAAAATCAAGAATAGCTATGATGGAATGAGAACTGGGACACAGATAATCAATAATCAGTCTTACAGTATTAAAAGTCTTGAAAGTCTTTTACAGTGAGGGTGGCGAGGCACAGAAACAGCTTGCCCATAGAGGTGGTGGAAGCCCAGTTCCTGGAAACACTCAAGATCAGACTGGACTGGGCTCTTAGTAACCTGATATAGCTGGGAGTTTCCCTGTTAATTGCAGGGGAGTTGGACCAGATGACCTTTAAAGGTCCCTTCCACCTCTAAGGATTCTATAATAATTGGAATTACAGTGCATGTCTTCATAAGAAACTGTTATGTGTGATGCAGCCTCGCTTTCCTGGAAACAGCTATTTACAGGCCAACTGATAATAAGCAAGAAATTAATTCCTTATTTTGCTTTGCTTGTATGTGCAGGTTTTGTTTCGGCTACTAAATTGTCTTTATCTCAACCTACAAGTTTTTTCCACTTTTGTCCTTCTAATTCTTTTCTCCATCACACTGGGGAGAGTACAAAAGTGGCTGGATGGTGCTTAGCTATCTACTGTGGTTAGAACACAACCATAATTTACTATTAATGGCAGCAATCTCTGGGATTTTGGAGTTGTTTACAACAGAGGTTCCAGACTCCCTATTGTTTTGTTTTCTCCGACATGCAGAGTTTGCTATACATATTTCTGCTTACAAAAATTAGGACACTGACATTTTTCCCCTGAAAGAAAACTGTAAGGAAATGACCAACTGATTGATATTGGTAGGATTATTCTGCAGATCGCTATACAGAGGGATAATTGGTAATTTGTTCACTTGAATCTGTAGAATCTGACAGTTTTCTTTCTGGAAGCCCTGTGCGAATGAACTTAGTACAGATGCTTTTCTTTCTTTACTATTCTTCGCTCAAGTAATAGTCAGCCAAGCTGTACACAATTTGCACATGAGAGGACCGCATATAAGGAACAGCCCTAACATCTTTAGCAATGTCTTAACTCATTTTCACTTTCCCTATCATCCAATTCATTGGAAAAAGGATATGGTTTGCACAGGTCTTTGTCACAAAACTAAATTCCACTCAAGAAAGACAATAGTTTACTGGGAAACCATTGGGTTGAGAAAGCATTGGTTACTGGAGGTAAACATCAGCTGTTCTTCTTCATTAGTACAGACATCAGTGTCACAGATTCTGCAACACTATACCAAAATTTACACTGAAAAGTTTCCAAGATACTAGGCATCATGGGAATGCTGATAAAATCTCTGCAACAAGGACAAGCTGAGAGCTGGGGCTATTCAACGTGAAGAAGAGAAGGTTCTGGGAAGACCCGAGAGTGGTCTGTCAGTATCTAAAGGGAGGCTGTAAGAAGGAAAGGGACATACTTTTTAGCAAGATCAAGGGAGTGGATTCAAACTTAAAGAGGGTAGATTTAGGTTAGACATAGGAAAAAAGTCTTTTACAGTGAGGGTGGTGAGTCAGTGGGACAGATTGCCCAGAAATGTTGAAGATGCTTCATCCCCAGAGACATGATTCAAGATAGGGCTGGACAGGGCTCTGAGCAAGTTGATGTAGCTGTAGGTGTCCCTGCTTATAGCAGGGGAGTTGGACTAGATGGCCTTTAAGGTTCCCTTCCAACTCAAAAGATTCTGTGATTCTATGAAAAAGGTTAGGATTAAGATAGACAGGGCAAACAGATAAGGAAGAGGTGCATTTTCTTTGTGTAACACTTCCTGTTTTCACATACTTTTTAGGAGCCTTGGAAGTTAACAGTCTGCCACTATCAGAAACAAAACTTTACTAGGGAACCATAAGGAAAACCAAAAAAAAAAAAAAAACCCACACATCCACAGGGTTGCAAATAGGCATAGAAAAAGAGAGTTAAGAAGTCTGGGTCTGACACCACTCTTGCTTCTGACACACAACCTTCAACTTCAAACAGGTGATTTATCATCTCCATAGTGTAATTTGTGTAATTTTGTTTCCAACATTAAATAAATGTTAAAGACATAATTGGAAAATACTTGGAATTACTGAAGAAAAGAATGAAAAGAAAACATATGGACTAAGTTTTCTCATATTGATATCACAGAATCATAGAATGGCCTGGGTTGAAAAGAACCACAATGATCACTGAGTTTCAATCCCCCTGCTATGTGCAGGGTCACCAACCACTAGACCAGGCTGCCCAGAGCCACGTCTAGCCTGGCCTTCAATGCCTTCAGGGATGGGGCATCCACAGCCTCCTTAGGCAACATATTCCAGTGTGACACTACCCTCTGATTGAAAAACTTCCTCCTACTATCTAACCTAAACCTCCCTCACCTTAGTTTGAAACCATTCCCCTTTGTCCTATCATTATCCAGCTTCATAAACTTCATAAACTTCCCCCTCCTGTTTATATGCTCCCTACAAATATTGGAAGGCCACAATGAGTTTCCCTGGAGTCTTCTGTTTACCAAGAAGAACAACCCAAATATAAATCCAGAAAGAAAATAAGAAATGGTTCATACAATTCAAAGGTGATTGTATAATCAGTGAATATACATATGTTATAATTAAGAACTACACAACAAAGTAAGGCTAAACAGGTTAACACACTAAAGAAGAACAGATGGAAAGCTTACCCTTGTCCTGGGCTCACTGAGAAGAGTCCAAGAAGAGTGATCTCCAAAAGAGATCCTTCCCCAGAGGTAGTCAACTTTTAAATGGGGTCTAGAAGAGCTGACTCCCAGGGCTGACTCATTGCTCGCCTCAGGTGGTTAGTCAGAGGTTCAGGCCATGATTCAGTAGTTGCCATACACTCCACCCCTTCACGGTGTGAATCAATGATCAAGCTGATTAAAGGGTAAGCTTTCTCTATTATAGAGATCCAATACATCACGACGCTTATACAGTTTTCATCGCGATGCATGTTGATACAATTCAAGACAAGTGACGATTGGTGAACATTCATATTCTTTTATGGGCCAGTGCTTGATGATGTTACTGGAGGCATGCGGTCATGAGGTGCAGGTCTGTCCTATGCTCCATCAGTCCCATATAGACCATCACCAGGTGTTGCATGTGATCTGACAGTGACACTGGAACTCTTTGATGGCATTTTGTTCCTTCCGGTGATCACGAAGGCTCAAAGACTCACAGGGAGTAATACGGATGTTTCAAAGGTACCAGGAAGGGAAGGTCTGCTCTCCAGGGCAAGATACAGGCCGTATTTCTATCCTGGGTCAACACCTCAGCTTGTACTGGGGTACGTCCCGGCCGCCTGTACCACACCTTCTGGTCAGATGTCTGCGGCTGCGTAACTATATCAGGCACGAAAGGGGGTGTCCTAATCTGCCATCTTGCAGTGTTGACGCAGGTCAGGGCATATCTCACCCCCTCAGACCAAGGAAGTGGCCCAGTGTAATCAACCTGCCATTGCTGGAGAGGATTGTGTCCTCTAGCAAGATGGGCTGTTGTTTCTGGCAATGATCTCTGTCTCAGAACATGTGTCACAATCCCGGCATGCCTGGACGATGTCTGGTAACTGTATGGGCAGTCCCCATGCTTTATCAGCTGCCCACATTGTATTTTGTCCTGCATGCCGTAGCTTCTGATGTAACCAATGGGCGATGTTCTCAGATAGTGAATTCTCAATCCATCAAACTCGGGCCAGAGGGTCAACTTCATCATTTCCCAGTGACTGTAGAGGCTGATGACCAGAAACATGGTAGACATGTACAGTCCTGTGTTTGACTGTATTCCATATATCTAACCACATGTCCTTGCCCCAGATCGGCCGGGCTTGGATAGTCCATTCCTGGGTGGCCCACTGTGCAATCCAAAGAGTGAGCCCCTGGTACACAGCCCAACTATCTGTACAGATATTCAGGATAGCATCACCGGGTTTCTTAGTTATAACCATCCACACGGCTCACAGTTCTGCCCACTGGCTGCTCTGACCATCCCCCTCATCAAACCAGATTGTCTCAGTAGGAGGGATGGTATGCTATCGCTCTCCACTTGCTCGTGTTGCTCTTGCTGGACCCATCTGTGTACCACGCACCTTCAGAGATAGGATATTTTTCCTCCTGAACAGGACTCTTCTCTGGTGGAGCACCAGTGTTTCTTTTGGTGCATCACTGTGATACGTCACTGGGCCTAGGATCTTCTGAAGTTCTTCTTTCAATGGTGATGAAGACAGACTACTCCTTTGGCTGAGATAGGCGACCCATCGCTTGGGCCACCCCTGTCTTAGGAGGGTGGGTCAGATCTTCCACCCACCCCTGAAGCAGCAGAGTGGTCTTAACTAAAACTTCAGCCGTTTGAGTTATCGACTTTACTGCCTGTAATGCAGAGTAGGCAGCCAATAACTGTTTTTCAATCATACTGTATCTTTCTTCTGCTCTGTGCCAGACCTGAGACCAGAAACCAGTGGGGGTCCAAACAGAACTCTGGTGTTGCCACAGGCCCCAGCCAAAACTGTCTTGAGTGATGTGAATGTCCAACTCGGCTGGGAGGTTAGGATTGAGTATACCCAATGCCTGGGCTTGTTTAACTGCCAGTTTTGCCTGTTGGAAAGTGTCCTATTCTGTTTTTTCTCAGTCCCATAGCTGCCCCCTTTTTGTGAGTCTGTACAGTGGCTTTAACAGCTGCGCTGAGTGAGGTATAAACAAACGCCAGTAACCCAATATACCTAGAAACTCTTGCAGCTGCTTTGGTGTTATAGGGACTGGGAATGCCTGAACCTTATCTAATGACAGTACTGAGTAGTACTTTGGTCTTTCCTGACCAAACCACCCCCAGGAATTTTACAGACAGGCCAGGACCCTGCACCTTCTGAGGATTTATAGCCCATCCTCTCTGTTGCAAATAGAGAGTTAATGAATCTGCTGCCTGTCTATCGCCTCCAGTGAGTCAGATGTCAACAGGAGACCATCAATATAATGATATAAGTTAACATCACCAGGCTTTTCCCAATTAGCCAGGTCACGCGCCACTAGATTATGACAGTATGTCAGCAAATGCCCTGTGGCAGGAACCTCAAAGGTCCACTGCCTGCCTCCTCACGTAAATGCAAACTGATCTTGCGATTCTTCAGCAATTGGGATACTGAAGAACACATTTGCTAAATCTAGGACACAAGGATAGGTTTTTATCTCCCTACTCAATGTGTCCATTAGGGAGGCAATATTGGGTGTGTCCACATGAATAGGTGGTGTGACCTTATTTAATTATTTAATCCACTGTTATTCTCCATGTGCCATCCAACTTTCGCATTGGTCATATGAGGGAATTATATGGGCTGTGGGCAGGTCTTATAATGCCCACTTTTTCTAATTCCTGCACCGTTTTTGATATTTCGTCCTGCCCACCCAGGAGTCTATACTGTCTTACGTTAGTAATCCGGCACAGTTTCGGCAGGCAAATAAACCCATGTTTCGCATGGCCTCTTAATATTGCCTGCACCGCCCAGATACTACATCTCTCTCAAAGTCTGAACTCTCTCACAGTTGTCTGGAGAGCCAGACCCCAGAGAATATCTATGCCCAAGATGTATTCCTGGACTGGGGCAATAGACACTTCATACTCCCAGGGTGGGAGATACCTAACCCCCAATTTCAACCATGTTTGGGTGACAGGAATAGTCTGTCCCACAAAGCCACCAATCATCACTCTGTCTCCATCAAATTTAGTCGGATCTCTGTAGATAATTGATGTTTCTGCTCCAGTGTCTACTAACACCATAACTCTCTGACTATTTTTTTGGGACCAATAAATTAACAATACATAGGGCCTCTGGTCCCATCTGGAGGCTCTAGAGGGACTAATATCCCTCATCACGCCATGAATTGTGCCATGGCCAATTCATTTGCCTCTGGTGGCTCAGGCATCATGGCCTGAGATACCTGAGGAGGCTTTTTTTTTTCCTACTGGGGACTATGAAGTCTTCTAAATTCCATGTTCTAGTTGGCAGCCTATTTATAATTCTTACCCTAGGCTTCTTCGGCTAGTTCTGAATTTTTTGATTGTCCTTTAGTTGTTTCCAAAGCTGGAGAAAGACATGATTGGGCTGGCAGTCTATCTTAGCAAATTGGACCCCAGCCCAAACTAAATCATTAAACATTTGTTTTCAGGAAACCCTTATGGATCCTGATTGAGGAGCTCGAGTAGCCAGCCTCTTGGTTTTAATCACCAGCAGGACCTCGGCTTCTTCTAGTGTCCAAATGTTGCACCTAGTCTGTAGGCATTCTGTTTCTCCTAAGTCGGCCACTAACTGGGCAGCCTGCTGGACTACTACTTCTGAGGCCACCAGGGAATTTAATATAGAGACCAAAGTGCTATATAGATAGGAGAAGGCTTGCTGTAGAATCAAGTCTCTCATCCCCGCTGAGAATTTGACCATATCAGGGCCATCAAATATATCTTCATAAATTGCTTCCCTTACGCTTAGTTCATGGATATAATTTTGAAGGTCCTCCATGGAGGAGCACATCCCTGTATGCAGAGGTATATCGGATTTATTTGGCCATACCGTATGGCAGGCTGCCATTAACCATTCTATTATAGAATGGTTTTCATTAAGATATTGAACACCCACATATAACCTCTGCCTAAGGGCAGGATGGACAGTCGTGGTGGCCAACTTGGATATTTCTGGGCCATTCACCATAACACTTTCTGCCCCAGAATCCCACAATCTTAATAACCAGGCTGGCACACTTTCTCTAGGCTTCTGCTGAAATCGCTGTACTAAATCCATCAATCATGTTGCCATGTATGGCCAGGCTGTTAGGTGCAAATGAGTCTGGGCAGGGGGCTGCTGATCAGGTGGCACCCCTGCCAGTCTATCCTGTATTTTCTTGGTTTCCTGAGTTATAACAAGACAGACCTCTAGCAGATCTGTCACAGTCAGAGCTTTGAGATCTAATTTAGAATTTTTGTTTTTCTGATCAATAAAGTCTATTGATTCAGAAGTCTGGTCATTGTCTATTGAAATGTTGCAAACTTGGCCTATTGGAAGATGCAGAATTGGTTTCTTCCCTGTTAATATGGCAAGTTCTTGCTCTAACTTTTTAATACAGTCTCTCAAAAGTTGGTTTTCATTTTCTACAGTATTATTCCTAATTTCAGCGTGATTTAAAGCATTTAATAGTGGCCATGCCACTATGGAGGCAGGTAATTGTTGTTCTTTCATGATTAGTATATCTTTGCTAAGTTTCTGAAAGTAGTCTCCCATGTGATATGGGGAGATATTTCCCATAACGCGTAAGGGACCCCATTTTTCAATGCTAACCACTAGTTCATAACAGGGAGATTCCACAAATCTTGGGATCTGTCCCGGAATCTTTTTATCTCGTGGGGTAATGTTCTCTCCCCTGACCCATTTATAAAAATTCCAAAGAAAGGACATGATGTAAATTTTAGTATATTTGGTCTGCTAGCTCGCCAAGTGTATAATCAATGAGTTTACAGATGTTATAATTAAGAAATATACAAGAAAGTAAGGCTAAACAGGTTAACATGCTAAAAAAGGATGGATGGATGGAAAGCTTACCCTTGTTCTGGGCTCACTGAGAAGACTCCAAGAGGAGGAGGGCTCCAACCCTTCTGGTAGCATAGGTGAATTGCCTTCACCTGTGCTCCCAGGGCTGACCCATTGCTCGTCTCAAGTAGTCAGAGGTTCAGGCCATGATTCAAAAGTTCCCATGCAGTCATAAAGAATCATTCTTTGTGTTCAAGTCTATATTCAAGGTCTAAAAATGAGACATTTATGTATTTAGTGTGGACTTTTCCCTAAAAGATATAAGAAAGACATCGTTCTCTCAGGAAAATTTATCCTGAAATGCTGCATTTGGAATGAAATAAATTGAAATATGTTCACAGGATATCTCATACATTTTTAGCAGCTCTGAAAATGAGCAAAACAAATTAGAGATTTTACTTTGCTTATTTCCCAGACCAGGATTTGACTGACACATTTCCCAGCTCCTATTGGCAACTAATGATTGCCAATGAACAGAAGATGTCTGAAGGATTTAAACGATTGGTATTTTTGTGACATCTTGTGGCAATTGGTATCATACTTCTTGTTTTCTTTCAATAATAAGAACTATATTAATGAAGATATACAGTTCATTTTTTCCCATTTAATAAAATCAAAGAACACTCTAAAAGTTCTCCTATGTGGTAAGTGCAATCAATTGCTCAGGGAATGTCCAAAGTGTTAGGAATACTCACCTAATGAAGTATCATGTTTGATTTTAATTGGACTAATCCAATCTCACCAGAACAAAGTTGTAATATCTTCACAAGAAACTACCTAGCTAAACTGAGGTGAAGGTAATCCAACTTATTCACTCTCACTTTTCCATAGGAGCAACCCTATGCAAAATTCCTGCAGATATGTTCTCTCATTGAAAATTTGGATAGAATAGCAAAATATATATATATTTATTACAAATCTAAATCATTTTGACAAGTAGATTTTCTCCATTGACATTTGACAAAACCAATGAACCAACCAAGTAAACAAAGAATAAAAAGATCTGCAGACAATTCAGGCAAAGCAAGCAAACAAACAAACAAACAAAACAAAACAAAATGAAAGAAAAAATGACCTGAAATATATCTTCTGCTTATTTTCATATTTTTAATCACTTAAAATGTTTCAATCACTATGATCTCTTCTGCTCAAAGAAATGAGATTTCTCCTCCATAATAGAGGCTTCTAACAGAAATTCTAACGGAAGACTTTCCTCCACTTTTTAACTGTTTGCTTCAATGAGTGATTAAGTCACTCACTAACATAACTGCATCTACTGTAATTTGTTTCTTCAACGTCCATCAAAATAGTATGTTATCGGAGATATTACCTCATTGTGCTCTAACATGGCAGTGATGGATGCAGCGATGGTCTCTTACGATTCTGCAACAGTGTCAGTAAATATTATGTACATAAACTCCAGATTCAGAAGAGAAAATTGTCACCTGATGCATAGATTGATTAAAAAATAAATCCTTAATATCTGTTAGTTATAATGGCTATGTAGATACTTCTAAGACAGAGATAAATGTTAGGGTGAACTGAATCCCATCATACTCAAGGTTTATGTCCTGTTGCCCCATGGCAAAGGCCTACTAGGAGCACTCTCCTTCCATTTTTTGCAGCTTGCATAGTTCAGAACAAATACCAGGGTTTGTTTCTGTTGCTTGTTCTCTCTAATGATTCCCATTTGCCAAGCTTCAACAAACAGTGTAAAGTACATATTTAAACATGTTTCTGACATTTTAAAAAAGGACATTTTGTGATTGCTAGTATAATAAACATTTTTACATATGAAACTATATTAGTATGTGACATTTCTAAATAGTACAAGACATCTGCTGATGCGATTTTAAAATTAGCTATCAAACAGTAAATACAGAGATCCACCTGTTATTTCTGCTTTACTTTTTATACTGTTGTGAGTTTCAGGTACCATCTACTAAATTAATATCTAGTAAGTAAAACCTATATGCCTGTAGCAAAACACCTGACTCAAGTTAGTTTATTGCACAGTAATAATTTACCACTAAATTAATTTAAAGATCACCAAACTATCTATAGGTCTTTGCTATCAAGAGGTCTTTGAGTAAGTTGTGGTTTGTGAATAGAAGACATTTCCCTTTGTTACTGAAAGTCTTTGTTGTCATCAACTTTGCTTTCTTATAAGGATATCTTCTCATATCTTCTTCTGCCTATTTTCTTCACTCATTTTGGCCCTTCAGTCTCCCATTTGCCTTTTGGATTGATGTCCCACCCTTCCTGTATCAAATAGATAAGCTTAAAAGGCAGTAGCTATCTTCGATGCTCTGTGTCATTTTTGTGCCCTTTTCCTTTGCTCTTGACCAAAGAAAGTGATAGCATAAGCAATTATGAATATTCTTAATCTAAGCATAAATCCCACAACAAGTCAAGAACATGAGAGATTTACCTATTGCTTTTGGATTGAATTTTGTGATTTGATAATGTCCTTTACTGCATTCTCTTCCTCTCTGTAGCTCTATTTGAAGGCTGTAATTGGAGAAAAAGCTGAAACATTTTATTTCATTAAGACAATGAATATACACTGTGGGGTTTTTTTGTTTGTTTGTTTTCCGCAGGTGATTAATTTTTCTGGACTTGCTAAAAACAAAATTGCTCCCGTGCAAGTTTCCCCCAACACTGACTTCAGCTGACTGCCTGAGGTAATAGAAAAATAAAATTCTGTAGAAATCAAATGTACAGGCTGAGAAGTAATGAGGATAAGCAAATTGTATCCCTAATGGTAAGTAAATTATAAAAAATATGGAATACACATCATTTGGATAATTGACTTAGATTGAGTAGTATTACTCATCATTCTATAGCAAATACACATTACAGAAGAACAGAAAATATTGCAGTTGTTGAAGTAACATTTTTGTATTTCGCTAAGAAAATCTTCCAGTGTTTTTATCAGAGGCTGATGTATTAAATCATCAGACTTATTACCATTTTAAAGAAATGCCAAAATCTTTTAGAGATAGTTTTAATAAGCCAAGTTGCCGTCATCACCTCCCTGTACTGACTGAATTTGGCCTCATACTCTAGTGTAATCATATTTCACAGCAGCGAGAAAGCCAATCCAAGCTACTGCATAGTCCCTCTCAGCTATGATTTGAATATTTCTCCTAAATGAGTTCAAGGACAACTCAACCAAATATAGACATCTTGTAATCCAGTTCCATAGAATGTAAACTTAAAAAAAAATAAATGCACAACAGCAAATGATCCACTGTGGCATTCAGTGCCTGCATGGATGGATTGACCCTGGCTGTCTACCAGACACCCACCCAGCTGTTCACTCACTCCCCACCCTCACTAAGATGGAGAGGAAATAGGATGAGAAAGCTCATGGCTCAAGGTAAAGACAGGGAGATTGCTTACCAATTACTGTTGTGGACAAACCAGGTTCAACTTAATGAAAAAATAATTTATTGCCAATTAAAATACAGTTGGGTGATGAGAAAGAAAGACAAAACAACATATTTTATTTTCTCTTTCCTGAGTTCAGCTTCAGTTCTTCACTCCAGACTGCTCTTTCTCCTACCAAGCAGCAAAAGGAAATTGTGAATGGGTTACTGTCAGTCCATAACAGCTCTGCTCTTCCTTCCTCTTCACACTTTTTGCCTGCTCCTGTGTGGCTGCTTGCCATGGGCTGCAGTCCTCCAGAATAAACCTGCTTCAGTACGGATTCTCCACAGGCAGTCACTTCTTCACAGCACATACACTGCTCCAGCTTGAGATCCTCCACACGATGCTATGTGTATGTGGGTGTCAGGTGTCAGCTTTGCCATGGTCCCCTCTGTTGGCTATGGGGAAATACCTGCCCTACTGTAGTCACCTTCAAGTGTTCATAACTTTGATATCTTTTGATTTTATTGATAAAATACAAGCTAATTTCATATTGTTTCATCTCTTACTGCTACAATTGTTCTTCACATAAATAATTACTAATGTCAGCTCTAATTTCTATGTAAAATGTCAATTATGCTTCTATGCAAAATTACCCCCAAAACTCCAGCCAAATGTACCAAAATGTACCCCAAAACCAACCAAATGTAGCCATCCAAAGCTGTTCTGTTAGATCAGCTGTGCTTTCATTGCTTCTCAGAGTGAACTTGAGTAACCTGTTTAGTCAAATAAGTAGCTAGTGCATTTTAGAAATCATACTAAGTTTCTCATCCTAACAGCATCCAACAGCAATAAATTCCTTTGATTAGTTAGTCATCATTTTAAACACATTCTACTTATATTTTCATGTTGTCCCTTGGGTACATTAGGGAAGTACAGAACTGGATTACCAGGATTAAAATTGGCCTTTCAAAGAAGAAATAAAAAAGAAAAACGTAGAAGAAATTGAAGTCAGATTTTTGAAGAGCTATTTATAAGTATCTATTCCATAGCAATAAGTTAAAGATGCGGAGAGTAAGAAAGCTGACATTGCTGAAGGTGCACAGTCATGTGAGGAGTCCTTGTGCTTTGCAGCAGGAGACTAAAACACATTTGAATATACCTTGCTTCTAAAAATACCTGGATCTATTACCAAATCTTCTGAGAGTAGAAAAACAATTCTAATTGTGGATTTGTTTATAGCAACCAGATTTCAATTAGTAGGCCTCAAATTACAATGTACACTTCACTTGTGAAGCATTTTTATGATTTGGAAATACATATGTTTGATGAGACCAGAGGGGCTTTAAATCATGAAGTTAATTTTGCAGTTATTGAATAGCTGTGAAATATTATGGGATATGGTACAGTGCACTATAATGTATCTGAGATATAAAATATCGTGAAAAGTTTGCAGAAATATCTACTCAGACATTTCATTTTCCAGTTATGCTACTACCAAAACGTTCAAAGTTTGAGAGCTGGAAAAGCCATAGCAGAAAAGCCAGATAATTTTCTTAATTCTCTAAATAGTTATGAAGTTCTCACATAGGAATATTCTGAAGTGGAAAACACTCTGTTCTGAGATGCTCCTGTGGTGCTTAACATATGCCACTGGATATCAAGTTAAGATCTGAATGTGAAGATAGAATTAGTGCAAAAAGAAGGGAAACTTTTCTTCCGTCCCAATAGGACTAATGGTTCACTTTTGTATCAGCCAAAACAGCCTCCATTTCAACCAAATAAATCTCCTCATTACTTTCTAGCCACAATTTCCCTTGTTTTTGGAGTACGCTCTTCCTTCCCAGTTCCTTCGATTGAGGCAATGGGAGGTGCAGGTAGCAAGAAAGCAGAATACATTATTCTTATTTAATCATAGAATCATAGAGTCACAGAATGGCCTGGGTTGAAAAGGACCACAATGATCATCTAGTTTCAACCCCCTTGTGTGCAGGGTTGCCATCCACTAGACCAGGCTGCCCAGAGCCACATCCATCCTGGCCTTCAACACCTCCAGGGAAGGGGCATACACAACCTCCTTGGGCAACCTGTTCCAATGCGTCACCACCCTCTGAGTGAAAACCTTCCTCCTACTAGCTAACCTAAACCTCCTCTGTCTCAGTTTAAAACCATTCCTCCTTTTCCTATCACTATCCACCCATGTAAACAGTCATTCCCCCTCCTGTTTATACGCTTCCTTCAAGTACTGGAAAGTCACAATGAGGTGTCCCTGGAGCCTTCTCTTCTCCAAGCTAAACAATTCCAGTTCTCTCAACCTTTCTTCATATAACAAAGGGGTCTCCAGGGATTAAAAAAGGATTTAATGGCCTAGCATCAGAAACAGGGTAGCTAAATGAGGGTTGTGGAAGAAAGATGACAGATTAATGATATTTTGTCAATTCAGTATTAATGGTTTTCTATTCAAATGCTGACCTGGAAATATAATAAGATGATTGAAGTGAATGTATTTTAAGCTATTTCCACATTTGCTGAGAAGACATACATGAAAATCATATTATTTGGGATATGATATATACAAAAAGACACTATAAGGAGTAGGATAGAACAACATTTGATCACAGCCTCAATGGAAATCAAGACTGACTTTTCAGAGACCCTGGCTAGGAATCATGTCTAATCAGAACCGATATTGTCAGCAGAAATAATACACTTAAATAATAGAATCGTCATGGTGAAAAGAAATCAATGAAACAAAACAGAAGACATATTTTTGAAGTTCATTGATAACAACAGAGGACATTTCAGCAGTCAGAAAGTAAAATGCATTAGGAATTCTCAAAGACATTATAAAGATGCTAGTGATCTTTAAACTCAGGAATCCTGGAAACTACTCCGACCCTTCTAAAGTGACTTAGAGTTTGGAAGGATTCCTTGAAGATATGGGCATCTAGGTGTCACATTGAGAAACTCTGAAGCAGCCTAATGGGCCAAATGAGCAGCCTTGGGAATAGGATGACAAACCTAATCACATTGAGTGCCCCTGGCTTCTCCTTCCTCTGTCCTACATCTTTTGCCATCCCGAATCAAGAAGCATTCAGACAGCATCTTGGATAAAAAAGTCAGCAAAATTCAGCTGATATGGTATCTGAGAACAGTAATTGTCACAAAGGAGTAATTCAACCCTTTTAAAGAATGGAGTTACTGGTTTGCTGAATCTCAGTACTTTTCATAGCTGTGGCATTTTTTTTGAGAGAGAATAGTATGTTTGGATGCTTTTGTACTATTAACACAGATCACACTACCTGGTGTGATCTACCTACACATACCAATCAAGTATTTTTGTAAAGATGCTCTTCAGACCAAACACAGTAACACTGGCATTTGAATTTTACATCTTACTCAGTATTTGGTCTGTCCAAATGACAACTGATAGGCCAGTGCCAATATCCAATTGCACTACCTTTTTGATCTTCACAATAAACTGTGGAATTTATTCAAGAATTATAGATGCTCTGGAAAAAAATAATTTCAGCACATAGGAGAACATGCAATGAAATAAGTAGAAATTTTACTGTTTTGAAGCACTAGCTCTGAAAGTAGTCATAGAAACATAGCATGATCAAGTGGTTTGCTCGTGATTCTCATCTTGACTACTCTTTCCATTTCTGTTTTCAGAGTACCAGAGTGTGCCAGCACACTCTCTGAGACAAATATCCAAGAGTGACTTTATTTGTGTGTGTGAATTAACCTGAGTTAAGACACTTGGAAATCCAGTTAATAGGTATGTGGATGCCCCATCCCTGGAGGCATTCAAAGCCAGGCTGGATGTGGCTCTGGGCAACCACAGTCTGGTGGTTGACAACCCTGCACATAGCAGGGGGTTGAAACTAGATGATCTTTGAGGTCCTTTTCAACCCAGACCATTCAGTGATTTTATGATATGGCTGTCTTCCTACAAGAACAGTTCCGATAAGAGTCAACAAGAAGTTTTTATCTCAAAATAAATAAATAAATAAATAAATAAATAAATAAATAAATAATCTTCAAGGTCACATTATCATTCTGGTGAAGGAATTGTTGAGACAGCTGAAAATAGCTATTCATTTTAGGATCCATAGCAGAAGGTGAAACAGCTCCCTTTCTTTCAGCTACTTTTTTTAATTCACTCTGAGTGTGAATCTCTAAAGCAATGACAGCTACAGGAAATCAGAATCAGTGAATGGAAAAGGAACATTTCTTGAAGTTGTCATAATTAAATTACAGCCATTACCAGAGTAAGCAGAAAGCACTGCAGATCATTCTAGCATACACATCGAAGCAAAAAATTTAAGTTTTCTTCTTAATTTATTAGTTTCTCCACATTCACACTGCTAATTATAATTCTCCAAAAGGATTATTAATTAGAAATTATTTTGCATTAACCAATTGGAAGACATGAATCTCCCTTCTGAAATAAAAATCTATAATGATATTACATACACTGTAGCAGTTTTACAGTAATGGTAATCTAATATGATTAACTACTGCCAAACATATACAAGTATGACTAAACTAAGTAATTAGCAATGCTGTTTAGTGTGCTTCTTTATTCTGTTAATGCCCCGTAATTTGTTCCTTCCACAAGAATATTGCTTGTGGGAGAAATACATTTTTTCTGCTAATAATAAGAATTTTTCTTGTGAGAGTACATTTTCATTTTTAACTACAGGTTTTTAGACTAGTTTGAGAAAGTTGGGCTGGGAAATATGGGAAATAATGGATGAGAACAGCCTGAACTGTGTCTTGAATAAAGCAAACGTCACATGGAATCGTCACACAAAACATCATAGTGAGAATAGTGAGAAGTCATATATGGTATAAAAATAAGACTTGTCTTTTTAAATTAAATGGTGGAAATTGCTTTGGGCACCTCCACTGGGAATTGGGCTCACCACCTATTTTAGAGGTCTTTTCTTCTGTTCATTACAATAAACAGTGTTGTTCTCCCTGGTTGCAGAGAAGTGATCCTTTTCAGTCCTTTCAAGGAGGGACAAGGGCATAGTTGTATAAAAGGGAAGGCCTTCATCTTCTCACGTGATTAGTGCCCCTGGTTGACTTAATGTGACCCTGAAGAAAACCTGCGTCTGAGTGCCATAAAGTTCAGGAAGACAAGCTTTGAATCCTCATCTGAATTTTATCAATTGGGCCCATGTCTATTGAAATCTATGTTATTACAAAATACTCTAGAACAGATCAGGAGGATAATCCTTACTTAAGAGAAGCTTCACATGATAACTTAATCAGGATTTTCCATGTGCGGTGTAAGCTGCCTGCCTCAATCTACATTGTTAATGATCCCAGTGAGTTCAGAAGGAAGCGTGGTTTGAGGAGAAAGAAATAGCTAAGAAAACATAAGTCTCTGGTTTATAAGGAAGCCAAACCACAAAGGAGAATGTGCACTGTACAATAATAATGCTAACTTCAGATGCAACAGGGAGATTGCTTGCCCAGTAATTTAATGACACGTATCTTAATATTTACTGCACAAAGATCTCAGCAAAACATCCAGTTTTACAGTGTAGTTTTACAAGTCTTTCTTCTGTGTCCGTGAGACCATTGGGTTAGGAAGAGTCTGCCTCAGCTACCCAGCTTCCAGTACTAGAAGAACATCATGCTAGCAGAACATTGCTGTACTGCACTGCAATTTGCGCCATGTTTTCCAGAAAAGACGTGGAGACATATTCTCCTTTTGTCTGCCATAAAAGAGCAGCTGCACTTTAATACATACAGTCCTGGCCAGCGGTGGGTGTTGCAAACAGTATAAGAAGCATGAGAATCCGCAATGTTCCAGAAACATTAAGGCATATTATGAGCTCCAGACATTTGTCAAATGGGGAACAAGGAATTATATGCACATGGTGGAGAAGAAGGAGAAAATGATTTCTTGATTTACAAACTTGGTGACTGTGCTCATTTCAAAAGTCTTATAAGCATGGTAAAACAGTGCATTTTGATGATTTATCAACAGCCAGATAAATTAAATTTGAAAGAAAACAAAAGATAATGTGGAATCGGGCTTCTCTAGAGTGAAGCAGTTAGAAAGTAACTGATAGATGGATGACACGCCATATCACCAGCTGAATTCTTCTGAGGATAAGTCAGACCACAGAGAACACAAAATCACACTTCCTCTTTCATTTCTGGTTTTCTGTGCCATGAAAATACTGCTTTTCCTAAGCTACTTTTTGCACTAGCAGTTGTAGCTGATGACTAGAACAACAGTTCTTTGCAGTTTTGAATAGACCTTTACTTTTAGAATTAGAGAAGGAAGCATTAAACCAAAACACAGCCCAAAGAAGATTTATCTTCTCTTCAGTGAAAACTAAGGTGCTTGCTCTTCTTGTCTGTATAGTCACTTAGTGAAAAGGCTTCCTTAAACAAATCTTAAATATCTATTCATAGCTATATCACCACTAACTGGTTTTCATGAAACCTCTCAGAGACAAGGATCGGGGTTGGTTTACAAGGTTGATTACAGCTTTATCATCTTGACTAAATGCCTGTAGCAACCTGCATGTACTAATATCATTCATATGCTTTTGTAAGAAACAGTTGGAAATGTCCATGCTTACGTGAAAAGTGGAGTTTCATGTACAACTTGGCTGAAGCATAGTGTTGACTCCTGTGACAGTAAACAGCATTTTTTCATACCATAGATTAATAACGTTTCTTGACTGAAGTTCAGAAGAAAAAAATCATTCAAAAAATAGACAACAACAGAGAAAGAATTTTATATTTGAACTCCATGTCCCACCTACACTAAACAGCTACATGAAAGAAGGTTGGCATTTCATGAATGAAAACAAGAAACTGTCTCTTGTAGTAGTGAAACCTCAGCTTAGAACCTCTAGTACTCTCTCAGCTAGACCACATGCTTGGTATTTCAACAATAAAGCAGAGGTGACTAAATGCTGTGTACATATTATGGATTTTACAAGGTTATGTATTCCTCATATCAGTGTTTATTTGAACTCATCCTCACCTAAGTGCAATTTCAAGAACTACAAGTATTTTAGAAAATGACACTGCAAGTGGATATGTCACTCACTGAAACTGTGGCACACACTGGCAAGGCACAGAACACCACCAATAATTTCATGATTCTCCCCTCAAAACAGAATCTGCTACTACTTATTAACACTCAGAGACTCTTCAGAGGCTGGAGATAAGCAAGGTCTGTATTGGTGATCAGTATTACTTCTCCCAAACTCCCCATCTCCCTCTCATTATTGATACGGCAGAACCACAACAAGAGTAACACAGGCTATCAAAAGAAAACAGTGCCAAACAATTTTAAGTACTCCAGTGGTATGATCTTTTCTTCAATCAAATTGGTTTCATTCTAAAGTCCTAGCATCATAGAATGTCCCAAGTTGGAAAGGACCCATAAAGGTCATTGAGTCCAACTCCTAAAACCAATTAGGTTTTTCTCCTAAAACTTCGAGAGAAACTCACTTTCAGGAGCTCTTTTCTCATGTGGTTTCAACTACTGTTTAACTTAAATCTTAATTTATTCAAGGCTACTTTATATCCACTTGCTCTTCTGCCAACACTTTATCTTAAGTAGTTCTTCCCTGATGAGTGATCATATCCCTTCTCAATTCGATTTTACTTTAGTACACTAAACACACCCACTTTTCAAATGGAAAGATTCTATTCCATTTCCAGAGTCACCCTAGTAGTCTCTTTACTGGCTTAATTTGCCTTGAAGTTGGGCAATCAAAACCATAGGCACTATTCAAGATGAGGTCTATACAGCAGGAATATTTCTCCATTTTTTTACTGGGAAAAATCTGACCACAATTGTACATCTTTTCCAAAGATGTACATCAACCACCCTGTGGCATCTCATGCACTCAGGCATCATACAATCAACTCTCTCACTACTTCTAGTTCCTGATGATGAACTCCCTTTATTTCCTTTTCCAATTTCCTCATGAATACAGATTCTTTTAGCTAGAGTTTTGCACTTGAAATGTACAGAAAAACCATAGAACTCCAGTTGGCTCCTCCTGTACTATTAATACCTTGCTCTTTTCTCTTAGTGCTGTCTAATACCCTCACAACATCAGCACATACCCTTCTTGCGTCTGCCAAGAGCATTAAATGACAAGAGTAAGATGAACTCGTCAGAACACTAATAATTTCCTGTCACTACAAACTGCTTTGGTTTATCTTTGAAACACATTTGATCCATCTCTCAATCACTTTGTCAACTGCTTTGCAGACATTATATTGATGCTTTGCTTTTCTTCTGTCCCTTCTCATTCCTTTCTATGCCAGACTCATAAAACTACTATTTTATTTTGCTTGAATACATTCATTTGGTATTCTCTAGCAATACAGCATCCTACGTAGAGTTACATGAGGTTTTCCTCTGTGCAATATTACTCTCTGTAAGCACCATTTTATATATATATCCAAAGGATTCAATCTCCCTGAGCCTACTTAAGGAGCTAGTAAGGACATCCAAATTGCAAAGACCTGAGCTTCATGGCCTGCCACCCACATCAGATATCCTTCAGTGACACACAACATAGGCCTTAAAAAGTCAGATGCTCTTCAGCCCTTACCTAGCCAGCACACCTGACGCTTTTTTTTTTTGTTGTTGTTTTGAGTTTTCTCAAGACATTCCTCCAATAAACTGTAGCTAAAGAGTCTCCTTGAGGTAAATCCTAACCTCTCTGGCAGTCACCCTATTTTGCCTGGTCTGCAGCCTTCTATCCCATCTGTTATGAGTCAGGCACTGAGTCTCAGTGGGGAAACAGCTGCCTGCTGTTAACCCAATAATGTCTGCTTCTTGGTATACAGTTGTAATTGCTGATATTTTAAGTGTGCAGACAGCTGAGATTTCACCACAATCATAGTTTCAGTTCTTGGCATATTTACTCCTTATTTATTACTGGTGTTAATGAAAAAAAGTAGTGGTAAAGTGGAGAAAAAAGTAAGGTTGATACAATCAGACAAAAAGATTGAAAAGTCATCAAACAAAAATGATATATAAATAATATTCATATCTGAAAAACTCCAAGAAAGATTCCCTAGGAGAGCTAGTAGGAGCATTATTATCTGAATACTTAAAAAATGAAAATGTTTGAGAACACATAGAAAAAATAATTCCATACATTGTAGAAGAATGGTTAACTTGGTTCCATGGGTCTAAAAATGACCATCTGATTTAAAGAGAGGTAAGAGTTACAAAATTTTTCATTATTACCAGTGCTTACCCTAAAAGAAAACACTGAGAAGGAAACCTTTTATTTGAAAATTAAAATTCCAATGATTTCATTACTCATACAGATCTTTTTTTCCCCTCAATTTCACTTATTTGTTGGGTGTTGTTTAACATAAAAGTGCGCGTTAAGGACTTTAGCCAAAGTGAGACAGATGAGGTAAACAGGTGGACAGCAAAGAAGTGGCTTGGTTTCTTTCTCACGCTCAGGGAGCGTGAAAACTGTAGTGAAAGTGTGAAAAATTCCGCTTGGATAGCTGGTTGGACCAGCGGTTCCTTTTAATCCACAGCAGTTCTGAGATCCTGCAAAATGATGGCATTATATCAGAAACAATGCATGTGATCTAGTACCTTTGTATTCATAGAATGGCCTGGGTTGAAAAGAACCACAATGATCGTCTAGTTTTCAACCTCCCTGCTATGTGCAGGGTTGCCAATCACTAGATCAGGCTGCCCAGAGCCACATCAAGCCTGGCCTTGAATGCCTCCAGGGATGGGGCATCCACAACTTCCTTAGGCAACCTGTTCCAGTGTGTCACCACCCTCTGAAAAACTTCCTCCTATTATCTAACCTAAACCTCCACTGTCTCAGTTTAAGACCATTCCCCCTTTTCCTATCACTATCCAACCTCATAAACAGCCGTTACCCCTCCTGTTTATATGCTTCCTTCAAATATTGGAAGGCCACAATGAGGCAGAACCTTCTCTTCTCCAAGCTGAACAATCCCAGTTCCCTCACCC
Source organism: Meleagris gallopavo (assembly GCF_905368555.1). Classification (NCBI taxonomy): domain Eukaryota; kingdom Metazoa; phylum Chordata; class Aves; order Galliformes; family Phasianidae; genus Meleagris; species Meleagris gallopavo. The sequence goes on along the minus strand of NC_139404.1, from coordinate 153,062,610 downwards.
TGTCTTCATAGAGAAGGTGCTCCAGCCCTCTGATCATAGTGGCCCTCCTCTGGACCCACTCCAAGAGCTCCTTGTCTTTCTTGCATTGAGGGCCCCAGATCTAAACACAGCACTTCAGATGAGGCCTCACAAGGGCAGATTAGAGGGGGACAATCACCTCCCTGTCCCTGCAGGCCAGTCCTCCTTTAATTACATAGCTCATTACAGGAAATTAACAACGCCTTGCGTATATTATCTGTTAAGGGTTACAATGTGAGCTTTGAAATAGTGGTGTTACATTAGGTTACGATAGCCTTATAAACCGTAGCATTCTGAAAGCATATCATGCTAACACACTGAAAACAAAAGTTATTATTTTTAGTATGGTGGTATCCAGGAATCATTAATCCTATGATCCTAATATTTGTGTATTTTGATCTTTTTAAGAAAATATCAGCTGCACTACTTTCTACTGTGCCTGCCAAAAGTTTGTGCTTCCTCCATAGAACAGCAGGGAAATTTTTAATTCTAGAGCACTACAGAGTACAACATCCAGGGAAACAGTCATTTCTAACTGTTGGCTGAAGAATCATGGGAAATGAAAGCTGGAGATATTTTTTCTCTCTGTCTTTCCCACTCCTCTGACCTGTCAGTCACTTAATCAGCACTAATGTCTCCCTAGCACCTGCACTTCCCTCTGCATTTAGGTACTGAAAAGACAGGCAGATTTAAAGAAGGACTGCTAACACAGCAGTGTGAAGAGAAACTAAATGAACTAAAATTTACATACTGCAGTCTTTATACTGAGCTCTCAGTTGCTTCTTGGGGAGTCAACCACAAGAACAATGCAGTCATTATCAGACTTTCTTTTAATAAGCAATGTATACATTTCTTTATATAGATACCTTAAGGGTGAAAAGCTTTGAAGCAGATGATGTCTCTCTTAGTAATTAAGTAGGACAGATATTGCTGACTAATTAACTTGATAACCAAGGGGGCATGGTGTGGGAAAAAGGTTGGTATTTTTCAATACTGGAACAAAATAACCTGAGATGTGAGGTTGAATTTGTAAAAGGAGGCACTCCATGGGAATTATTGAAGAACTGTCATCAGGCTTGATGAGGCAGATAAGGGGGGTGGGGGGGGAAAGAGGTAAATCAGAGCTCCTTTGGACTGGCAGGAATTGCACTTCTCAATTTTAGGGCATGTGGAAATCTACAGCATCATCCCCTTCCTTTCTTTGACTTTCCTTCCCTATGATAACTTCCCTGCCACTTGCTTAAACCCCTTCTTTCCTGAAACCTCCTTGAAACCTTCAGCTTAAGTACTACAAACTTCCATTTCTTTCTCCATTCCATGCATCCCTGATGCAGAGAACAAAGCTTGTTGCTCCTGCATTAACTGGAATACTCATTCTATCACTCCTAGGTTACATAGCATTATATGCCTGTAGTAGTATTAAAAGCAGGCAAGGACTGTGCAGACAAGTGGGGAAAAGCTGTTCAGGCCAGAAGAGACTCAAAATATAAAGTCTGCTATTACCTGTAGTCTATTGACCAGAGCTGTGATCTTCACTGAATTTATCTCTGTTCCTGTTAGGTCAAAACTTTATTACTAAGGTCTGTAAATGGTCCTTCTAGAACTTGCAGCTGGGCGAAAGACTGCCATGTCATTTTCATGCCTGAAACTACTCAGATTTCAGTTTTCCCCTGACATATACAGTGTGGTTGAATTTTCTATGAACAAGGGGTTATTTAAATTTTAATAAATCATTTATTTTATAGCATTTTTCCTAGTATTTGCAGCAGATTCTAAAGTGTCAATTAACTTGACAATAAAGCACTTTCAAAAATAAAATAAGGCTTTATTTAAATAGTCAAATAATCATTTAAATTATAAATGAAGTGGAACTAAGATTATTCCCTGTGTTTTCTGTGGTAGAAGAACAGCTGAGAATTAATTGGATCAGTTTCTCTTCAAACTGATGGAGAGAGTTCTAAAATATCCTGTCTTAAATCTCCATTAAACTGTTTCAGATGGATTCAGTGAAGCCAGGCACTATAATTTCTTGCCTGCAGAAGTTCCAAAAGGGTTCTGGGACCCTCTTAGCGCTGGAAGGCTGTAGGTTTTCTTCTTGGAATTACCTTTGTTAATGAGGCTGGCTTTCTTCCCTGGAGATGACTAATCAAACCAGCCGGAAAAATGTCTTTGTCTCGCTCCTCAGAGATCTCTTGAAACTGTAAGAAAGTGAACAGGTTGTTTCCTGATTGCTGGCAGATAGGCAAGAGCCAACAATTGAAAACTGTGATGACTTACCACAGTGAAATATGGATCATTCAGAGAGAAGAGAAAAATGTTATGTTTGGTCACTCAAATGTAATTTCTCATATACTTTCCCTTGGAAACTACAACAGATATGAAAAGCATAGTAACGCTATTTGATAGAGCAAACTCTCAGCTACAAAAACACTGTTTTTCAGCATAACCATCACCATTATCTGTGCATTTTCACCAGCAGTGAACAAGAGTGTGCACGCTTTGCTTGTAAAAATCTTTGCCAGTGGAGGTGATGTACTGTTCTAGAGTGTTTCACCATGCATCACCTCACTGTGCTCATGTCCACTGTTTGGTCTCCATAAGATTCAGTAAGCATCAATGAATGTCAGTGGGTACAATTCTTTTATATGGAGGAATTCAGTTATACCCGTTTGCTCCATATGCACTTCCATGTCAGATGCCATTCTGTCAGACTGTCTCTCTGCTGCCATCTGTCATACTGCAACAATATGTAATGGAATATTGGTGGGAAGGTTCAGCCTATACTGCCATACCACCGACATCCACCTCTGATGTTGCTGGCCAAGATACTAAAATTGAAAGCATTACTTTTGGAGTAGCCCTCATAGATAGACCAGAAAAGAGATTCTATATAATTCAAATGAGATTTCAAACCTTTCTCTTCACTGAGGCTTGCAAATAACCTTATGTCCCTAAACAGAAACTGAAGATGTTTCCTAGAAAGCAGATATTCATACAGTCTATGTTTCCTCACAGACATTGTTAGACACAGGCTCAGCAGAAGAACACTGGGGTGCAATAGCCTGTACTTTGTAGTTTACTTTCACACCCTCTTCAGCTACCTTCTGGAGAGATCAGGACTGATTCTGCTTGTTTGTTTGCTTAGTTGTTCAGCTAGATTTATTTTGGTTTGGTTTAGGTTTTACTGACACTTCATGTGTTTTGCAAATAGCCCCTTCCACCTACGTGAAATTACTGTTCCAACAGTTTGTGCAAAGTCTGTAGTGGTTAGGAAATCTGTGAAATTAGAAGAATATTTAGAGACATATGTACTGTCATTTAAGGGAGCCCTTCTCTACGTTGTTTTACCAGAATAACCCCACAAATGTTTGTTGCTTCTTTTCCCAGTTCTGACTTTAAAAGTATCACTTACTATGGCACCACTTGACCACAGGTTAAGAATAGTCATTGAGAGCCTCATAAAAAGCTGCAAACTTTGAAATATGTAAGTGCTAATACGATTAACATTTCATAATGTCACTGCTTAATGGGATCTGATGCTTTAGCCTACTATTCTTTTTTCCCCATCCCAAAAATAATGTTTTAGTTGGTCAACAAATGATTCAAGATAAGTAACTTTAGATAATATACATATACAATTTCAGCATCTAAGGACTAGATTCAGATGAACACTCAGATATCTACTACCATTGGAGGTGTCCTAGAGTACCCAGACAGTTGCTTGAGCTAGCAGATAAGGCATGGGATCCAAAATAGACCCATTCTATTGCAATTAGATTTAAAACTACAGCTCTGTCCTTTTCCCATCTTTTCTGTCTTTAACTTTGCTATATTAGGCTACTGCCTCATCTGCATCAAGTTGCATAAAATATTGTAATACTTGTAATAGTCAAGCAAGGTTGAGAGCTGTTTTACCTCTGGTTTTTAATTTCTCACACTATTTCTGTTCAGATATAGACCCCCTGGAGTAATGTTTTCAGAATACCGCACTGGGAAATACTATAAGTGTGCACAAAATTATAGCTCATTACAACAGAGGGAGTCATTTGACTGTCTGCTTTCTCAGTCTTTATGTTGAAATAAGATTTCAGTGTTATTTTTAAAATGATTATGGAAAAGGGGAAGGGGGAAGGGAGTGTTATGCCAGCGTTGTGTATAGTTAGATAGTGCGTATACCTCTTGTATGACTTTATGGCATTCTCATATATACATGATAAAAATCTAGTGAGAAGACATCAGCATCACACTATAGAATTCCAGATTATGGCTTTAATTGCTGTGTATCTACAAGGTAATAATTTCTAACCATCATTTATATGTATTAATATGCCTTTCTTTTTGTTCATGAGCCTGTGGTTAAACTGGTAGTTTTTAAATCTCTATGATTAAGCACCAAGAGAACAGTAGGCAATCAGTTCTGTTGCCTAAATCCATTTTGTACCATTTGGAATGCTCTAAGATACCCGGGGCATTCAGCTGGGATTGTCAGACACAAGATAGGATATATGAGACACAGGGATACAGAAGTGCTATTCTGGAATGAGAGCTGGATGCCAGATGGCATACCCTGAAGCATCTCACTTGCTTCATATGCCACATGTGGGTAACTAGAAAGAGAATTCAGTGAACCTTAAGGTAGGCACTTATGCCCCTACCAAAAGTAGATGCCTACATTCTCTACCTAGTCACTGCAGAGAAATAAGTGCCTTAGAAACCTTTATTTAGACAGAAAAGACTTGAAGAGACCTAGAAATCTTTAGTTATGTGTCTATTACTTTACCAGCAAATATTTGTAATTAAATCTGGATTGACCTATCCTAAATTGAATGATCTAATGATTTCAACTATCTGCAGGACTTGAAAAGTTGGATTCAGCTCCAGAGTCCCATAGTTACTGGTGTTTGACATTACTTAGATTAATCAGAACAGCTGCATGGATCTGGCAGATGAGACACAGAACCTTTGGGAAAAATGCACCCTTTTGGAACAGCACCTAGAGACCAGACCTTTAACATATTCTATGATACTTCAAGTATTGCTAAGTTTTTATGTCTAGATGACAGAATCTCTCTCTTCATATGACTGCCTCAGCTCCATTATGATCAATGAAAATCTAAGGCTTGATTCAAGCAATCAGAAATAAGCACCTGAGATGTTCCAGTTACTTAAGATATCATCATCTTCATGGAGCTGGCCTACAAGAGATCCCTGCTTTTCTCAAGTGGCAACCATACATTAGGAGAGGTGCTTCATGTAATCAAATGTTTTCTGTTTAGTACACTAAGTTGAGCCACTCACAGTAGTAGGAGCTGAAATAGTATTACAGTCATATAAAGTTAGTTCCCTGAATATGGAGCTCAGTCTCTATCCCAGTTTCATCTTTCACTATCTCTTGTTCTCCAAGAAAAGGACAGATTTGCTAAAGTAGAAGGTTTCACCTGCCCAACACTACCAAACCTTTTAAGCTCCAATATTTAACTCACACATTAATACTTACAGTATAGTCTACTGAATTCCAGTGTCTGAATCTGGAAATAAATCTAATTTAAGCTGGCTGATCAAAATCCCTTTAAAGTCTATGCAGAAAAACAAACACCTTGGAAAGGCAATTGATCCTACCTTATAAGCTCATCTGTATATTTGTTTAGAGATGTTGCTTCACACTTAATATAGAATCACAGTTTCACACAATAACTGATTTTGGAAAGCACCTCTGAAGAGCACCTAGTCCAACCATAATGCTCAAAGAAAGGGTCAGCTAAAGCAGGTTGCCATGTTCAGTTGGGTTTTGAATATTTTCAAGGATAGAGACTCCACAATTCTCTGGGCAACCTGTTTTAGTGTTAGATCATCCTTACAACAGTAACAGTAACAGTGCTTTTTCTCATGTTTGAACATGAACTTTTGTATTTCAGTTTGTGCCTGTTGCCTTGTGTCCTGTCATTGGATAACTCTGACAACAATCTATCTCCATCTTCTTTATGAGGCTTTGACATTCCTTACTACATCCCTTCATGCTCAGATACGATAGGGAATCTAGACAGTTAGTGTGGACTAGGTAACATTTGGATGGAGCACCACCCTTCTTTCAGGAGGATCAGTTTGCAGGAGGCCTGTCAAAGAGATTCAGTAAAACTGCCTAACTTATACAGGCTGAAATCTTGGATTTGATTTCAAGCTTGAAGAGCTCTGTACATTTATTAGAGCTGTTTTTCCTACATACATCATGTCATATTCAGATTTACCACGCTGAACACAGCTGTTACATTACAGAAAAGAACTAGAACATCTAAGGAGAGAGAAAGCCAACCTGTTTATGATTTGCTGCTTTTGCCTAGTCTTTTTGTTCTGCCTCTGGCTCCTATCAACCTGATAGTTCTGGAACACTGCAGACAGTCAGGTTTAACAATTACAGATGCAAAACACTGCTGAGAAAGATAGATTTCAATACAATACCAAAATCAAACAACTCACCGGAAACTCGGATTTAATGTAAGATTTAAAAAGAGAAGTAAAATGCAAATATTTTTACATGCACTTGGAAGAGTGTAAATCAATACAAATTAATACAAGACCAGTATTCTTGTCAAAGCAAAATAAAAAAATGTCAGGGATATTACAGATGACTATGCTAAAGTTCTTGTTGAATTGTACTGCAAGGAAGCAGAACTATTTTAATCTGAACTAATTTTGGTTAATCGAAAAACACTTTATCTTCCCACCAATTCATGTCAGTTTAGGTATGAAGAAGCTAAATTATGTAATTCTTATATTCAGTGGCAATGCTATTTGGATATAAAAGACTGTATATTTTTCTGTATCTATCTATGACTTGAATATCCATATCTAGCAAGCCTAATTTTGAGGAAGAGCTCATAAGCAGCACAAGGTGTGCATCTAGCTTTCACTGTTTTTTGCATTACAGATATACCAAAATGTTTGCAGTAGCTAAACAGATAAACTTTTTTTTTTCTCCATAAATAATCTATTGAGTTCATGTCCCATTCACTATCTGCTCCTGTACCATAAAGGAGAAGATATGTGGGAGTCTTCTTTTGTCATAATTTTGTAGCTGCCAGCTGTTCTCTCAGATTGCCAAGCAGTCTGGACTGTTGGAAAAAAAATAGTGGCTAAACAGGATATCCCATAAATTGTACATAGTGTCTCATAAATAGTACATATGCAATAGCAGCTCTGAAGGAGTTGTCATATCTACAGCACAAGTGCTGTGCCACTGATCTGCCATGACTGGCTTATCTTCACATGCCAAGCCTACTATGGCCTATGTAGGCTGATTTGGTGCCCCATATGAAAAATTCAGCCACACTCAGCATATAAAGCTGGAAGATCATTTCTGTACATGCACAGAAATGTGTACAAGAGATTTATCTTTCCAGGACTATTATACCTCCCAGACAGCATGGCCACTTTTAAGACAACCTGTTTCTAAATGTTGAGCATTCCTACCAAGTCAGCATAATAATTGCTCAGAACTTTGCTAGCTACTTTATGTTTGTTGTCATTAATGTCAAATCCAGTACAGAGGGGAAAAAAAAAAAAAAAAAAAGAGTAAATTTCAAGATTTCTTGTCATAGTTTGTAGATTTGTAACTTCTATTTCTCATGAACAAAGTATGGTAACATGGAGTCATCCTCATGTATGCAATAATGAGGATTTTAACTTTTTTTTCTTCTCCAGATCACAAATGTCTTCAGTCACTTACAGATGCAGTTTTGACTCATCTACTTTCTAGTATTGATTATGATTTTCTATGTATCTAAAAACAAACAAACTGTCAACGGTTTACGGGCTGGTTCAGCCCGGTTCCATGATTAGAAGGGCGGAGGGATCTGCGGATCTGCGCCCCCTGAAAAGGAAAATAGGGGACCCCGAAATAATTGAAAACAGGGGCAACAATCTGAGGTGAAACAAACTAATTTACTAAATATGGTATCAGCAGAATATAAGGAGAGAGAGAGAGTGTGTGAAATTGAAGGTGGATCGGCCTCACCACAACGCTGAGATGAGAAGTGCAGTCCAGTTGAGCCGATGAAGAAGCGCAGGCAGAGAAGCGCAGGCAGAGAAGCGCAGACGGAGAAGCGCAAGCGAAGCAGCGCAGGCAAAGAAGAGAACATCAGGTGACCTTGCTGGGAGTTATATCTCCTCGCTGACCGCAAAGCCCCCTGGGGAAATGTAGCTCTTCTTCTCCTCCGGACAGGCACCCAGAACTTGAGCATCAGCAGTCAAATCCCCAGTGCATTACATCATGTTATGATGTGGAATACTGATAACAAAAAATCATGAAACCATGACATAGTATTATTTTAACTTCTTTCCCAGCATAATTTTCACCCAGTGTAAGAAAGATCTTGCTTTAACTAACTGGGACAAATGGATATCTATAATGAAAAGATATAACCACAACATCTTAGGTACAAATCTCTGCCCCAAGGCTCTCTCTTTTCTTGAAATACAGGAGACTTTTCTGGGTGAACCAAGAACTCCTGTTTGCTGTATGTTTTTAAGCTTTTGGAAATATTGCAGGCACATTATCCGTTGTCAGATCACCTACAATTAGCAAAATGCCAGATAAAGTTGTTCCCAATACTGTTACTTAGCCATTATTTATTCATACGGAGTGCATTCAGGGCTAAATTGAACTAAACACAGTAGATAGTGCAGTTATGGTCTTCTGGTCTATAGTTGCCTCTGCAGAAAGACATGGCTCTTCCATAGGTCTTGTGTCCTACTAATCCTGTGCAGATACCTTAAGACTTCTCAGAAGTGGGGGTGACTCAGTGAACCTACTGAGTGAGAGTCAGCAGCAGATTGCAGACAGCTCCACTTAGGCATCTCAGTGTAGGTGTTTACACATGACTTAGTTGTTTAAGTTCCCCTTAGAGTCAGCAATATCCATAGTTTGTTTCAGTTGCTCAAACATAGCCATCTGTTGCAACATTAATGTTCAAGACATACTCATGAATCTGGCAGATATGATAGGGAAGACTTTCTGAAGATTTTCTGTTTTTCTGAAGGAGGAGCTGGAAGCACAGTGGAATATCTGAGGTACAGGTGACTAAATAGAGCATCAGAATTCACACTAAACATCTCAGAGTACCCTGACAGATTCTTAAATGCCACTTCAGAAAGGTGCAGCTCACTTACCATTAATGCATCAAAACCAGAAACATCATGAAGATATCTTGGCAATCCTGTAGGCTAGGCAGGATATTCTACAGACTAGTGTCTATGCTTAGGTCACATGCCTTATCTTCTAGCTCAAGCACTTCTGAATACTCTAGGACACTTCCAATGGTAGTAGATAACTAAGTATTCATCAGAATCTAGTCCTTAGACGGTGAAATTGTGTATGTATATTGTCTAAAGTTACTTATCTTGAACCTTAATCCTGCTGAACCTTGTTCAACATCCATACACAAATTAGTCTCTAGAGAAACTGTATGCAAAGCAATTTCAATTGTCTTACTGTAAATTTGTGCTTTCATGGATCTGTGCTTCAGTTCAGTTTTCCTACAGGCTGAAATTCTTTGGTAAACATTCCTTTTCTGATTTTATTCTTTTTTGTTTGTTTGTTTGTTTTTGTTGTTGTTTTTGCTTTTTGCTTTGTTTTGTTTTTAAATCCAAAATTTAAGAAACTCTTCTTTTGTTTGTTTAAAATTTAAATGTTATGGTCTTTAACAAGATCTTATTGTTTAAGCATTTGTAATTTGAAAATTATTCTGTTCTTCAAAGTGAAATAAGTAGCTGATAACATGGATAATATGTTAATGTGCTTTTATAAAAATAAAATTATAAAGAATGAGAGATTATCATTAACCAGCAGTAATTTTGTTCTGGACGAGTGATTCCTGAGATGTTGCAATTTTTTGGGCCAATAAATTGTTGTATGGCAATAATTCATACCTCCTAAGCTGCCCTTAGTTATCCTTCTAGTTCCCTGTGTACTTCAGGAAACCGGTGAGATTAAAAGACTGCGAGAGAAAATGATTGAAATTGTGTCACCAGCTACTGCTGGGCACTGTCTTGACACTGTGTTGTCAATTTTTGCTTATTTTTCTATAATAATTATTATTGGTTAAATTCACAAGCGATGGTAATATTTCAGATCTATTAAGACATTTTAATCTCTTAGTGTGCATACACCTTTTTATTTTTGAGTTTTGAGAAACATCAAATGCATCAGTAAAGAAATCCAGTGAGATTTGGAAGGGCAAAGGAAATTTGGAAGCTGACCTTTTTGTATTTCCATATGCGGCCAGATGCCAGGCTTTCCTAAGAATTTGGAGGTTCTAAAGAAAGAGCTCATTGGAAGTATGTGCCTTCCTGGACAAAGAAGTGGCCCAGAACAAGCCTTTGTTGCATGTACAGTGTGTGGAAAGGCACGTACTGTGCAAAGAATACAGACTTTCTCAGAAGAGGCATGGGTCAACTGTGCCAATACACAGTCTGAAACATGTCACATCAGGCTGCCGTGCTCAGGGGTGACTGAACTCAGCCTGCATCAGAAATGACTATTTGGCAGCCCCAGCTGTTGGGCTTTCCAAAAACTGTCTGGTTGCCCTGAAAAATAACCGACCTATGGCTCACGGCTGCATTTTGAACTGAAGTCTGCACTATCCATTGCATATAGATTTTTTGTCATCTTTGCAGAGGCATATTGGTCCTTATGCACCCATTAAGATATGAAAACCTTATTCCCAATGCTTTCTGAGGGATCTCCTATTCAGCATGAATTAGGGGGGGATATGTGAAGCAAAAGTTTATGATTTACATACTTCTGGAAAGGCTGTTCAGGGCTAAATTCTTCTGCTTATGGCTGTTGATGCTTGTCTTGTGTTGATGATAATAGATACTTCTAGAGCAATCTAGACAAAGGATTGGGAAATATTATCCAGTTCTCTGAATGACACCCCTGGATTATACTAATGCTCTATCTGCTTTCTTTCTGCTTTCTTTTCTTTTTTTCCCCATGCAAGCCATAAGGGAAACACCAGATGTTTCAGTCTGCAACACAGTGCCAGTCCACAGTGTAGGGAGAAAACAAGTGGAAAATAATATTCTCAGCTTTTATTCTCTGTGTATTTCAAAGTAAATGCAATTCATATATCATATGCTCCTCACACCTGAAACTCAATCTAACTACCACAGTATGCTGTCAGGGACATCACTGCATCCCAGGCTCTTCTGCAAGTCAGGTAGCTGAACATTTTATCAACTTCAAATTCTTCATGAATGTTCCCATCTTCTTCTTACATTTTCACAAAATAATCGTGGTATACTCTTGTCACTCAGGCATCATTCTGCACCAAGATGTTCTCACTGACCACCCTGGTATTAGCTCTCTAGTGCTCTCAGTAAGGACTGGCACAAGCTTCTTCCAGACACAAGTCTCTGCACAGCATCATAGAGTGGGAGATATAGGAGTGCTGAAAATAGGCCTTGATTTTAAAATCTAATCTCTAATGCCTGAGAAGAACAAAGTAACAGAAACAAAATGGAAAAATCTGCCTTGGGGCCTTCTATTTATTAAATCACTGCTAGATTAATATGTCCCTCCCCTCCTTGTGGCTTTGATTAGAAGTCAAACTCACATTAAAAATTCAATTGGTTATTTGTCTTGACTGAAGATAACAGCCCAGTCCTCTAAAGTATTTACATCTCTTGGAAGTGCCAGCACCCTCTGCTCTCACTGAACACTATGTGAAAAGATGGCAGTCATCCACATGTGAGATATTCAGAAAATTGCAGGCTTAAGCCCTCAGAGCCCACAGTTCTTCCCTACAGCTCTAAAATAGCAGCCATTTTCAGTACTAATGTTTCTGCTATAGGGTTTCACTTTCTGACATGTGTCCAAAGTTTGTACAAGAGCATTATTAAAGCCAACACGAAGATCTTTGTTCCCAGACATTCTTTCAAATCCAGGCAAATTTACAGGAAGCTTAGACACTGCAGCAACATAGTCTGCTTAACAGCCTTGATTTTTTCCTCTTTGTGCTGCAGAGATTAAATGTGTTTAATGATTTTAAAGAAAATTCCAGAGAATAGGTAGGCTAACTACCTAATTCAGAAAATGTTATGCATTCAAAGCCTTGTAACGATATAGAACTCAGGATTAGGATGTGAATCACAAGACATTTGGCTTCTGCAGTTCATTTTGAAAGAGAAGAGCCTAATATAAATCCTGCGGATTTCATCATCTGCTGCCTCCCAACGTTTTTATTCATGAAATATCATTAGTACAGTAGCAGGTAGATGTGTTGAGCCAGATCTGCAATCAGAGTAAATCAATACATTTCTACTTAAATGCTGAGAAACGACTCCCATTTACAGCAGCTGGAAAACTAACATGCCGGCTTTAGACATCAACGTGGCTTGGTTATGGGAGATTTTGTAAATACTAGTGATTAGTCTTATCATTATTAACAAAGAGTTGTTTAGGTTGTGATCACTGTCTGCAAATCTTCTGTTTGGAAACACAACTGAAGCACACAGGTTTACATGCACTTTAGTGGGTTTGTTTTATTGTAAGAGGTGTGAATTGGCTAAAGAAAAACGTTGTAAAGCAAATGTGTGCCAACATGGAAGGAAACTGGAGGAGTGGTCCTGAACACCAAGTCAGTGCATTCTCTGCAGGTCACATCACATAAAGCAGCCACACAGCTGCACAGACCCTTCCAACATTCACTGAAGCTATTTCTGTCTTGGAGGTCTTCAAGTGATTTAAGAGGCACAGTGATTTTACATAGTTTCTATGCCAAGACAGAATCTCAACACTTAAGACAGACAGAAAAAGGATGTTCAAGCATGCATGAGGGGTCTTTAATCTACTAAGGTATTTTTCTTGTAGGTAGCACTACTTGAGGAAATATTAACAACTGTAATATTCTTTTAATAATTCTAAATAAATATGAAAAAAAAGAAAAAATTATTGTAGTTCCATCATAGATATATGTCTATGTAACTGATGTATTTGAAACACTACTACTGGACATCAATAGCTCAAGTTGCCATAGCTTTGTTCATCCTGGGGTGTTTGCCAAACACATCACAACTTTAGACTTTGGTTGTATCTGCCTGAAGAGTCTACCCCCTGTCAAATAAAGTCATCATCATCAATACGAGTGAGAAAGCAGAACCTACCCTACTGATTCAGCACTTGCTGAACTGGCAAGTAGGGAATTCTCTCCCTTTCTCCTAGAATGATATGCAACTCCAGTTATGTTCTATATTTAGCCCACATTTGGTTGAACTTACCAAAGTTACACTACAGACAATCATTTATCTTTTCATTACTTGCAGTGCTTAGGGTTCTCTTTTATCTGCTTATCAGGTGAAGGTTGCACAGAATCTTAGGCATGATTTTTAATAAGGCCTTTAAGAACAGCCCAAAACATGTACATGTTTCTTCCTTTATCACAAATGTCTTTACTGTTAACTGAACTGCAATTCAAAACTTACCAATGTTAATTTGATTGAGGTTGTCTTGCAGGATTAATTTAGAGTCCTGGCAATCAGATGGTAGCTGATTCTTGTGTGATGAAATGATGGAATATAAGACCTGAACCAACTCTTAAAAACTGTCAATGCAGATGCCAGATTGAACACTTTAGATTTCTATGCTTTTTAAAAAAGTTACAAGTTGGTTTTGTAGACTCTATTCTGCAGAATCGTCATAGTTCTGAATCTATTCAAAAAGATATGTAGGATTTAAGCACAAAACCACGGAGGCATCTGTGGGGGTACAGCTAGAAGAGCGAGGAAAGCATTCACCTGGTTCATAGCAGAGGCAATCATGTGGTGAAGAGATTTTTTACGATGTCACAGAACGGTGCCATCTAAGCTTTAGTCTCTTAAGGAATAGTCTGGGGAACTGTGTGTGAGAAGACCCTGATGTTGGACTCCATTTCACTGTAAATTCCATAGTTCTCATTTTCAACAGGGCTGTTATTCTGTTATCTATAAATTTCCATTATCGGAGTGCTTATCAGGAGACAGGAATTCAGTTTACAAAGGGTTAGTGTACTATGTTGATGAAATTACCCAAAGTTGAAACCAACAGGAGAAGTGTTAAAATTATTTTCTACCTTCACTTTCCTCTCTTAGAGGCACTTGGAGATAAAAACCTCAAATTAAATCATTCTGCTTTGTCTTTTTATTTAACCTAAAGCAGTTCCTTTTTTTTTTTTTTTCTTTTTTTTCTTTTTCCCCAAACCAGCCACAATGTTTCTGCCTCTCCAGTGAAGCACGAGAAAAATTCTCTCCTGCTGTTATTAGCCTGCTACTGGTTTTCATCATAGTGACTTATCCTCTTAGGTAATCTTATCTGTATCATTACATCTAAATGAAATTGTTGTTCTATATCAATGAAGTTACCTACTACATCTAAAATTTATTATATGCACATTAAGATTTATACATTCTACTTTTAATTAAATTCAGAAGGACTCAGGGTAACTACCGCTTCTTCACTGTTAAGATAGGATGTAAGCTGCAAGAGCAATTTTTTTTTTTTTTTTTTTTTTTGCAGAACTTATCACTGGAGATCTTTAAACACTGATTACACTGAAGTTCTCCAATAAAATTCCTCTAACGATCATTACAGCTGTGCAGTAGTATAGCATGATTTTATGGGACACTGTCTTTTCGTTCAATAAGCAAATCCTTTCCTGTTTCCACAACCTGGTTACCTTTTTCCCTCCATTTCATTTTAAAGTCCATTTAATCTTAATGTGGACTTCTGACATAGACCTAGAAATGCTTGCTTTTCTCCCTCTATGAAAAGAGTTTACATAACTAATTCGCTTAGAGGTTTTTACACCATACATGCCTAGAATAACCCCTTGTATGGGCAAAGGTGTTGAGGTTGCAGTACCTCAACCTACAGCTTTCACACAAAATTATCACAGAGGTATCTGCCCATGATGATATAGGTTTCTAAAGAGAACTATGTAATTAAATAGTAGTTATAACTGTATGGCTTCCATACCAGATTGCCTTGGTTTTTCTGTCAACTATTCTCACAGCAATCCTCTTCTCTCTATACCTTGAAGACCTCACTTCCTTGCTTCACTGGATTCCCTAAATGACAGATAATTTACTGACTTCCATTCTCCAAATTGCAAGCATATAGCAATCTGTGAGGGATATCTCAGCTCTTCTACCTTAGGAAAAAATAGTTTGATTTATTAAGTGTTTACATCTGACTTTTGTAAATGAGTATTTTCAGCACAATGTTATGTGAACAACTGCAATATTGATTCCTGCAGTTATCTGTTTACAAGAAGATAGTTATTCTGAAAGTAATTGAGAAAGTCAAGAGAAGAATAAGCTGTCTTGGGAAATGTTCTCATTAAAAAGGCAGTTCCTGTATTATCCCATTATACTCTTACCTGTCAATCCTGCTTATTCATTCACACATCTATTCATATCAGATTCCTTTTGTATTTTATTTTGCTTTCCCGTCACTATATTTAGATTGGGATCACTGTATTTCCTTTGCAAATGTCAGGTTTGTTTGTGTCCTGTTAAGAAGCTACAGTGCAAGGTCTATTAGCAGCAGAATTTAAAGATGATTGTATTTAAGACATAAACAGTCTCAGTTCTGTTCCCTAGCTTCAGCCCTGCACACAGTAGTGCTGAAAAAATATGGATAAATGCTCCAATATAAATGTTTGGGCTTATCTGTAATAAACTGTTCTTCTTCTATGATGGTCAGAGGGCTGGAGAACCTTTCCTATGAAGAAAGGTTGAGGGAACTGGAATTGTTCAGCTTGGAGAAGAGAAGGCTCCGGGGAGACCTCTTTGTGGCCTTCCAGTATTTGAAGGGAGCGTATAAACAGGAGAGGGAGTGGCTGTTTATGAGGGTGGATAGTGATAGAATAAGGGGGAATGGTTTTAAACTAAGACAGGGGAGGTTTAGGTGAGATATTAGGAGGAAGTTTTTCACTCAGAGGGTGGTGACACACTGGAACAGGTTGCCCAAGGAGGTTGTGGATGCCCCATTCCTGGAGGCATTCAAAGCCAGTCTGGATGTGGCTCTGGGCAGCCTGGTCTAGTGGTTGGGGACCCTGCACATAGCAGGGGGGTTGAAACCAGATGATCATTGTGGTCCTTTTCAACCCAGCCCATTCTATGATTCTATGATTATGATATGATTCTATTTACAATATAGATGCAACAGCGGAAGAGGACATACTCAATCCTCTGTGCAGTGCTTTAATCATCTGTAATTAGAGCAACTCTTGGCATGCTTTAAGTCAATTGTGAGGCCATCTCACAATTTTTCACGAAGAAGATGAAAAACAACAGCATGTCGATTTTCAGCACAGACTACACTGACGTTGGTTTGAACTGGTACAGCTCAAGCACACACAAACATGGAGCAGAACAATAAGTATTCTGCAGTGATTTTCATGACAGCATTAAAATCCTGATAGCCTGCTAATCTGTTGATGTCAACACTGTAAAATTGACTACATTTCCATGTCTCAGGAGAAGAAATACAAGTATTTTTTTACCTAACAAGATAATACAACAATGTTTTTGTAGCTATACATACTATTAAAAACTGATCTTTTTAAAAAGCATTTTGAAATGGAGTGCTCTTCTTGGCATAAATGTTCACAAACTAAATTTGAAAGCTGACATAATAGCTTAGAACATTAGTGAGTCAGCAGAGACATGCTGTATACCAACTAACACTGAGTTTCCAAATCACTGCCACCAGCTAATAAAAATCTTCTAATGTCTCATACTTCTGAATCCTAATAGCCCCCAGCTGTTGGGAGAATGCATGCAGGAGAGAGGAAAATGTTGTCCTTTCCACTATCCCTAATTAATTCTTCACAGGTCTTAGCACGCATCCTGTTGATTTGAAGGCAGTCAGTTTGAATAGACATTTGGTGTAATTCAGAATAAGAAAATGAAGACATTGAGAAATAAAAGAACCAAGAAGCTTCAAGGTTAGGACAGACAAGTGACAACCTGACAAATGGTCTACCAGGTAGATGAGCCAAAATGCTTCTATTAGCCCTGATAGAAGCCAGCTGGAGTCTTTGTTATGCTCACATATCATACAATGACAGGCACTGGCTTTGGGCTATATAGTCCCAGCCTGTCACAGCTGGAATTTTTTGTACATCTAACATAAGACCCTTTTTCAAGATTATGGAAAGAATTATTTTCCCTTCCTCCTCCTACAACAAAAGATACATTCTTCACACTGGTAATTACAAGATCCAATTCATTAATTATATTCTAGCAACAAATAACTGTAAAGCCAAGGGAAGATGTCGCATGTCTTGCTGAACATAATATTGTTGGAACAGTTGGCTAAACATTAGTACTTTGTTTTGCTTTTGTGAAATACCACATAAAAATAAAACACATTTAAAAAGCAGCAACAGCAACAAAAAAACAACTTTATTTAGAATGTCAGTACATCAGGAGAACTTCAGGAGGTTGTTTAATATTCATTTAGTTTTGGGGATGTTTTTCATTTGGGGATTTTTTTTATTTTAAAATGGAAAATCACAGAGCATATCTGCTGTGTGAGACCAGCACTCTCTGTGCCTTCTTCTGAAGGAGAGACTGACATGTTGAGTCTTCCTGTCCTTCAGCTCTGGAACAGCCAAAGCAGATGGAAAACTTTGCAGTACGAAAGGCTGACTTTGATGAGTCTAATGGGTGATGAGCCCATACCCCATAACCGGAACATGATGGTAAGCGCTTCCAAGATTTTCATAGAATCATAGAATCATAGAGTGGGCTGGATTGAAAAGGACCACAATGATCTGGTTTCAACCCCCCTGCTATGTGCAGGGTCGCCAACCACTAGACCAGGCTGCCCAAAGCCACATCCAGACTGGCTTTGAATGCCTCCAGGAATGGGGCATCCACAACCTCCTTGGGCAACCTGTTCCAGTGTGTCACCACCCTCTGAGTGAAAACCTTCCTCCTACTATTTAACCTAAACCTCCCCTGTCTCAGTTTAAAACATTCCCCCTTATTCTATCACTATCCACCCTCATAAACAGCCACTCCCTCTCCTGTTTATACGCTCCCTTCAAATACTGGAAGGCCACAAAGAGGTCTCCCCGGAGCCTTCTCTTCTCCAAGCTGAACAATTCCAGTTCCCTCAACCTTTCTTCATAGGAAAGGTTCTCCAGCCCTCTGATCATCTTAGTGGCCCTCCTCTGGACCCACTCCAAGAGCTCCACATCTTTCCTGTACTAGGGACCCCAGTACACTTTGTTCAGGATGTTAAACTGTTTGCAATGCAGTGAGCTCCTAATGCTCTGTTAGGAAGGTGTTTCAAAGCAAGGACATCTTTATTTCCACTGAAAAATCATTTCCTCTCAAAGTTTTGTATTACTGTTTTGCTTCTGGATCCCTCTGATCACCTCCCTTTTTCAGACCTGTCTTCAGCTGACTGCCAGTCAGCAGTAAGGAGAGATGTCAGAATCAATGAGAGCAAAAGGCCTCTCCTCTAAAGGCTATAGACTAGATGCAGGGCAACCAAACACCGCCAGATGGTGATGAGAAGTAAGGACACCATCTCTCCCTGCTCTGGGATAGGCAGCCAAGATCGCCTCCTGCTTTGTCTGCTGTGGAGCTCAGTGAAGAGCAGAACTTCCTAATGGCTTAAGTGCTCCCTCCAACTTTGGATAGGCATGAGACCAACAGTGGGAGTTACATTACATTACACTGCTCTCGAAGGAGTACGAGCAATAGCCAAGAGCAGTTTGCTGCTGGGACTGATTTAAGCATTATAAAGAACATAAAAGTTGACTAAACCTTACTGCTCTGAATACAGGTCTTCTGCATAAAATTTTCTTTATGCTGCTGATGCTCAGTGACTTCGCTGCTGCTGGGTAGTGAAGAGATTACAGTGCATGTTTCTGCTGCTCCTCTCAACCCCAAAGTTCTGGGAAATGGCATGAGAAATTAAATGATTGTGATTTTGTGACATTGCAAGGTGAAATTACCATCTCCTGACCACTTGTCCCATTGTGCTGTGTCCCAAGGTTTAAAGTGGTTCATTGTGTCTTCACAGCAACAGGACATGTTTTGCAAGTGTTAGCAAGGATTCTTGTTTCCTAAGCACCACAGATATCACAAACACCATAGCACTGATTTTACATTCAGTATGGTATCAGAAAGGACTCACCAAGAATGAGACAGCTCCATTTTCTATACTAGTACAGCTCAGTTTTCCATATCAACTGGAAACTGATGTGGACAGACTGTGCCAGTAGCCCTCTTTTCCTTAGAAAAGAAATTCAGTCCCCCAGCCTTCTGCTCCAGGAAGAAAAATATGAAAACCTGAATCATGCATAGCTGTCATAATGACAGAAATCCATAGCCATCAGTCAACATGAGGCAAAAGAAGAATAGCAAGCACCAGAACCAGGGAGAATGCTGCCTGGTATCACTAAAGCAGACTTTGTGTTTGCTATTCATGGTGGCAATGCTTTGCCTCAGAAAGTGCCTTACTGCCATGTAGGAGGGTAGCCTGGGACTCTCCTACTGCACAAAGGGGAGAGGAGGGAAGATTTCCTACTGTTTCACAGGGAAGCTGCGGCATCCACAAAAAAGCTGCAGAATAACAAGAGGAAGAGAGAGCTGTGACAGGCTTTCTGGTATAGATGGGCAGGGATATTGCTACATCTCCCCTTCCCTTCAGAAAATATGGAGAAGTCCATCTGCTGCTACACTGATCAGGAGCAAAGGTGATGGCAGTGTGGAATTGACATAACAGGCATGTATAAGTGTTTTGATTTGTCTTAATGCAACCTTGAGATCAATAAATAAAGCAAAAAATGAGTACATGGAACAAACTTGAGGCTGTCAGTAGAGAGGAAATAATATTTCATATTAAAGCTTTTCATTTTGATTCATTTTGACTGAGCCTACTCATTTTACTCTATCTATTGTACCTATCTGGACTCCAAAAGAGCTGCTGCAGTGTTGTAACATTTCCTTCAGTTTTCCTTTTCTTCATAGCACATGTTGTAGCTGTGCTAGCATAACTAATAATGAACAGTTCTTACATTCTGTGGAGAACTTTGTTGCAGCTGCATTATGGTAAAAATAATGTGAAGCTAACAAAAAGGCAGTTAATCATACATTTTAAATGCTATTAATGAAGATGTTAAAAGAACCACAGTCTTCTACTGAACTGCACAGGCCTCCAGTTAGAAGAGGATATTATGTACCAATCAAAGAAAAATTCTCTACTGCTAAAATATTGACATACAGTTCATTAATATTTTTCTTCACATTCATAAACTGTTTGCTCAATGGGAACATTCAACAACACATCTATGAATAAGAAACTTAGCCAAGAGTTATCTTATTCAGTACTGATTTGATAAAGAAAACAACCATAAAATTAAATTAAATATAACTTGCTTGACTAATTTGCCATTAGACGATAAATGTTAGAATAAATTCAATGGGAGTAATTTCATCAATATTACTTCCTTCTGCTGCAATGCATGGGCTTTCATTTCAGCTGTTTGGGACTTGTTTATAACTTGCATTTCATGCATTGCATCCTCAACAACAACTGTGACAGTTCATTTCAACTGATACACTCCATTAGTGTAAATAAAAATAGCATGAGTTTATTTGCTGCAGTTTTCTGTACCACACACCCACTCACCTATGCATGCTGTTTTTGTTTATACTAGATTTATTGTACTTGTACTGCAGCTGGGTTCACTGAGTAAAGGACAGACAGTTCAGGTGGCATGAGCAAGTATTTCTGAACTTGGAAATACTTCTATTGCTCCAGCTGTTAATGTCAGCATTTCAGCCTTACTGGTGGGAGTAGTTATGAAAGTACTGGCTTCAATAAAGTAATATCTGATGCTGAAGATCTTATTTCACAGACGAACAAGAACAGATCGTACAAATCCTTTGTCTTCACTAGATACCAAGCCTTGGTACTACCTATGAATATGAAAAAATTAGTATTAGCAGTAACAATGATATATTCAACTGTTATAGCACGCTTGTTCCAGAGTGACTGCACTGTCAAATTGAATGTCTTGTAGTTATTTTATCATAACAATATTCCCAGTTCCTTTTTGGAAATATAACAGTATTGCCTCACAATGTCTTCAAGTAATTTTGCATTTACTGTTATCAGGGCAAATTTATGAATATCCATTAGTCAATTTTGATCAACATCATGATCTCTGATCAGGTCCACTTCTTTATGGAAAGAAAAAACAGCTAGGAGTAGATGTAAAACTACTGTGATATTTTTCTTTTCCCCATCTTTTTTACCTGTTTATCCCTGCAAAGTAATTGTCTGTATATATTATCTTATTAAGGTTGTAAAATTTCCATAATTGAGTTCTGGTTGCAAAGTTTTGTGGCTTAACCCAGAAAACAGCTAAACACCATAGTCATTTGCTCGCTGACACAAAATGGGTAGGGGAGAGAATAAAAAAAAAGGCAAAAGTATGAGAATTTGGGGGTTGAAATAAGGACAGTTTAATAAGAAAGGAGAAGGAAAATGAAAACTCAAAAGGATAAAAAGCAAGTGGTAGATGTCACACTGAATGACATGGTCTAGAGCAATCACAAACATGGATCAATGGTTGGAGTAGATCTCAATAGTCTTTCCAACCTTAATGATTCTGTGATTCAAGTAAAGCAAAATACTACCTGATCACCAGCTGATGACCAACCAGTCCCCTCACAGCAAGCCTCCCAGCTTTATTGTACACCACGACACCATAAACTGTGGGATGGCCTTTGGTCATTTTGGGGAAGCTGATCTGGTTCTGTCCCCTCACAGCTTCTTTTGTGCATCCTCAGCCTTTTCTGACAGGGCAACATGAGAAGCAGGAGAGTCATTGATTCTGTGTAAGCACTGCTCAGCAACAATTAAAATATCAGTGTCTTATCTATATTATCCTAAAAGAAAACAAAAATACAGCACTGTACCAGCTACAATGAAGACAATTAACTCTATCCCGACCAAAAGCAGAATACAATTTCCATTTTCTCTATGCTGCCTGCTTCCCCCAGCAATATGTGGAAGAAATTAACTTACTTCCTTATCTTATTAATGCTTGATCTATCATCTCACTAATCTATCATTTTTCTGTCACTTTCCTTTGGTCTTTCACTTCACTATATGTTTCAAATATCCTAATCTATAATATGAAGTACCATACACAAACATCGTAACATCTTCATTATGTCTATACTACTAATGGAAATGTTAGTAATGGTGTGTTGCGACAATAATCCCCAGAGATCCTGCTGGATGACTCCTTCTACGTAATTAATTCTTGTTTATCATTATCTTTTACACTCCATTATTCAGAATATTTTTCAATTTAAGATTTTTATAACTGAGCCATTTTCAATCACTTTTCATAGAAAGACTTTGGGATACACGTTTTTAAGTATTTTCCTGAACCTCGAAAATACATGTTATTAAGTCCTAATGCTGCAACACTGTTAATTTCTTTTAAAAGTTTGTGAGGTATTTAAATCTTGCAGTAGTAGTTTAGCAAATCAGTTAGTGAGGCATGTCAATCATTTGCACTGAGCAGGAACAAAGCATTTTTTTACTTGATTCTTAAGTCTATTATATTTTGATTGAAAATGTTTCATAGGCTACCACTGGTTTTGTGAAAGGCGCATCAATCTGAACTCGAACCAAAATGCATAGTGCTGCAAACAGAAACTGTTCCTTCATTTTCATTGTGTGACAATCTGAGTATGGAAGATACATCAGAAACAAGGAAGTGGGAGAGTGCAATTTAATCCCACCACATTTTCATTATCATGGTTGCCATCATGGTTGCCACCTGCCATTTCTTGACACATTTTCTGACAGAGATAATTTTCCTATTACTCCTTCACTCATAGTCTAGCAGTTCTGCTATGTTTGTTAGGGAGTTAACAGCAATATAAGACTTTCCTGGTACTTCATGCAAAGCATGGTGACTTATTCCTACTGCATGTAGAGTTTTTCGCAGTCTAACACAAGGCACAAGCAAAGTTCCACATTTTAAAAGAGAAAAACTATTGTGGCTTCTGGATTCCCCTTTCAGGGTAAATTCCCCAAGGCATGTCTGGAAGTATATATTCCCCATTAACTGACATACTGAGGACAGTGGCTAGGTAGCCTGAGCCTAAACTTGAGCCCATTTCTTAGCCAAGATAGCTTCTACCACCTGAGCACATAAAGTATTAGTACAAATGCCTGAAAAACAAGAGTGGGGACTTTCAGGCTTTCAATTCATGTTTAGGATCAGAAATCTCCAATCCAGTGCTCAGCTGGAACAAACTAGGTATAAGCAGGGCAGTATTGTAGTAATCATTTTCAGTTCAGCAAAATTTATTAGCAGTATCTTACTGCAGTTCATACCAGACTCAAGCTAAATCCATAGAGAGCCATTTGGGTGTCAGAAATGTGTTGCACCAATTTCAAGGAAAATACTTTATTGTGAGTGTTCATGTATCAACTTATGGTTTCATACGTCACCTAGAACGTAGGTAAGATATGGAAACACCCGGCAATTCAGGGAAACTACTCTTGCCTGGCAAAATTGTATTAGGACTGAATTGGCTGTGAATTGTTGTCATATTTCTGTACTGTTCAGCTGAGTGGTCCTCAAAGAATCAGAGGGTCACTGAAGTTGGCAGGGACTTCCAGAGGTCATCTGGTAGAGCCACCCTACCTAAAGAGGGCCACCTAGAGCAGGTTGCCCACAACAATATCCAGACAATTTTGGAAGGTCTCAAAAGAGGAGGACTCCACAACCCCTTTGGGCAAACTATTTCAATGTTCTGTCACCTGCATGGCACAGAAGTGCTTCCTGGTATTCAGATGGAACTTCCTAAGTTTCAGTTTGCCCCTTGTCCTATCACTGGACACTGCTGGAAACAAACAAAAAAATCTACAACTAAATGGCTTACTTTTTACTGCAAGCAGTAAGGATTATGTTCCTGTGTTGCAAGGTATGAGTTAGTAGTCTCTCTGGGACCGGTGCTGATCTAGGACAGACTTCTTTGTTATAATGCATTAGGCAATCTGTATCTCGAGGATCCATCCACTTGAAAGGAAGCATGGATCTGGCTGTGTTTATAGTGTCCACAGATCTAAATATTCTAATTTATCTGACTGCTTTTTGAAAGGCCACCTCATAATCTAAATTTGAAGATAGCTGATACTTACTGAAAACAAAGCAACTGCATTTTACAAATTTGTGTATTTTTCACAATTCATATATTTCCATCATCAATATGTTTCTAACATATTGCATGCCATATGCTTCCTTAACACCACAATTGTCTTTAGTGAGGATTATATTCCCACATATATCAATATTATTAGAATTAAAGACAAGATATAAATAAATAATATTTTAAGTAAAATCAGTATTCTAAAACCTAAACCCAACCAATCATTGTTAGAATCAAAATTTGCATTTTTGTCTTTTTTACTTACAAATAACTGAAGGTAGAAATTGTTTTAATGTTAAAATGGAGCCATTTTAAGTTTTTCTGGTGAGTTAGAAAAGAGATGAGTAAGAAGAAAAGCAGAAGCATGCAGAGGAATAACATGTTCAGTATTTATTTTAAAAAAATCACTCTACAAAATTAAGAAGAGAAACAAAGTTGATAAGGTGTTTTTCTTCCCACAAAATTTGTCTTTTAAATGTAGAAACTTGCCACCATGACATTCTGAATGGAAAAAATGCAGAAGGATTTGTTTTTTCTCAGCTATCAATTCAAAGGAATCTTATTTAATGATGACGGAAGTTATTGAAAGAATATCGCATCTGTTGCTGCAGAGACTACTCCAGTCCCTAATGACTAGAGACCTAGTTGACTTTTAAAGGCAAAACAGATTGTCTGACATGTGCCTACAGATGGGTTTCTTGAACTTTTATCTGAAGTATTGGTATGATTGACAGACATTAGATGACATATACTTTTGGTTCGAGTTGAGTCAAAATATTCAATGGTTAGGCAAAGTTGCAGGTTGATAAAAAGGCAGGCAAGCATACAGTAGGGAAATTCTCATAGACTTCAGTGATATAGCTTTCATTCTTTTATTCTTTCTCACAGTCTTTCCTATCCTTTAGTGTGCTCTTTATCAAAGGTGCAATTCACCTTTAATTATTGGTTAGCTGACACAATCATTAGAGATAGACTGAGTGTTATATTCCTATTCTTCTTCTGCTTCACAATGCCTGGTGTTAAAACAATTAGAAAATATTCAAACAGTAAGAATGCTTGTGGAAAAGAAAATATTATCGATGTTGGGATTTTTCACATGATTCCCAAAGGGAGAGTGTTTTTAAAAACTAAATGCAATTTGTCTGAGGAAATCCATCTCCATTATGACTATCTAGATTACATCCTATTTTAACATGTTGATATTATATTTTCTGATTATGAGATTGAAAGTAAAATTGTCGAAACTGGCAGTAGTACATAGTAGTATGTGGTTTGTTATGTGCTCTGGATCACTCTTCCCTTCTGTTTCCAATTTAAAGGAAAAAGGTAGTAGTACTACTAACCATATATTGGTAATCTAAATGAAAGTTTTGAAGTTTTCATTGAAAAGTAGTAATTAGTAGCATCTATACCATCTACACAGCAAAACACTATGCGTCACAAAAACACCTGAACTACCATCAACCAGATGAGACATAGACTTGGCCCAAGTATAGTAGAAATAGTCTATCAGCTTCATGCAGAAGTTCATCAGAATAATCATAGAACCATATGACTACAGAATACCTTTAGGTGGAAGAGACCCACAGGGATCATTCAATCCAGCTCCACAAAGGATTGCTCAAAATCAAAACATCTGGGAGCATTGTTCAAATGCTTCTTGAACTCTGGCAGCTCGGTGCCAGGCCTGGGCAGCCTGTTCCAGTGGCCGACCACCCTTTGGTGAAGAACCTTTTCCTGATACCCAACCTGACCCTCCTATGATGCTGATCCTTGCCATTCCCTCAGGTCCTGTCCCTGCTCCTTTGTAGTCACTAGAGAGCAGAACTCACCAGTGCTCCTCCACTCCCTGTGAGGAGCTGCAGCTGCCATGAGGCCTCCCCTCAGCATCCTCTTCTCCAGGCTGTATATATCAAGGGACTTCAACTACTCCTCATCTTGCCCCTCAGACTGTCTTCATAACCCTTCTTTGGGTGCTCTCCAAATGTTTTAAATCCTTTTTACATTGTGTCATCCAACCCTGCACCCAGTGCTGGCGGTAAGGCTGCACAGTACAGAGCAGAGAGGGACAATCCCTTCCCTCACCCATTGGCAACCCTGGACCTGTTGCGCTCCAGGGTATGGTTAACTCTTAGAATAAGACTAAAGCTTCCTTCTCCCAGACCTGTTTGAAATTGTCAGTCTTAATTAAATTGACCATAGATCTCTGCATTCTAGATCTGTACTTGAATGTTTGCACTCACCCCATGGTCTTCTGCAATGTTACTGAGAGATATAATTATCATTTTGCAGCATGGGGAGAAAGAAGTAGGGGTGATCATCTTCTGTCCATATCCACCGTCAGGATTTATCCCTTTGCTAAAACAAAGCAGAGTCTCTGTGTACCCTGTGTCCAAGTTTTGTTTGTTAATCACCACCAGAAACACAGAATATACTAGAGAACCAGTAGCTCATTGGAATAAAAAGAAATGTTGAATGCAAGAAGCAATTTTTTGCTTCTACAGTAATGTATACAAAAATAAACATTATCTAAGTCTTCAGAAAAACACTGAAAATTTGTGAATGCCTCTAAATATAATTGTCTTTGAACATCCGACTTAAAAGTAAAATAGATATAAAACAGCTTGCCTGAACATGAAAAGGTTACGTGATTTCAAAAAAAGGAGTAATAGGAGCAATTAGTCTCGTGCATTTACATGTTCTCAAATGTTGTCAGTCCAAGCAGTAACAGCAATCTTACACCAAATATATATGGAAAATGTTAATAAGTCAGAGTGTATTTTACATAACATTGTGTGGTGGTGTAAGTGAAGTAGTGGAGTTAATGTAGGAAAATACTGCTTATCTGCTAGTATTAGAGCACAGCTGTGAGTGATGTAAGTGAACCATAAGCCCAGTATACTTAGCATGGTGTAATTAATAAATAATTAATGAGCACTATGTATGAAAACAGATATAAATTAAAGAGCTTACTGAGAAAAGACATGCTTAAGAATTTAAATTGATTTCCTGAAAAGGATTCTCTGATATCTGCTATTTGTTTTCTCTAAACAAAAAGGATTGTGAGCATGACAATGAACTGCTGGGCTTTTGTGATAGAAAGCTTATTTGCCTTTGTTTCAGTTGAGGCAAACAGAAACAAAAGAGATACTTAACTATTGTTACTGAATGAGCATACATTGTGGTTTAATATTTTTCATGTCACTATTCACAGGGGCAGGCTGATTAAAAACAATCCTCAGTTTTGTTCTAAGATTTGGATTCTGCTGCTTAAATATAGTTGTCTAGCATGTGTTGAGATGCTTCACAGTTTCTGAAAAAGGCAGTAGAGAGTCTACAGGAGCCCAACAATTTCTGGAGCCATAGTTGGAGATGAGAAGCCCCAGAGAGGTAAAATGGAAATAGGCTTACACAGATGAATGCCACCTCTACTCAGCTGATTAAGCAAAGCTATAGTCAGGTTCCTCTACTGGGGGAACCATTAAAAGATGATCAGTACAAGCAACTCTGGGCAGATAGAACTTGCAGAATAAGCATTTCCCTTAGTTTTCATTCATACGTCTGTTGAAGACATTAGCAAAGGCCAGAGGGTAACACAGCACCTTCACCAGTCCTACTTGTACACCTTGACAATGAATAGCTTCTGGCCTGGCCTAATTCCTGAGCAGCTGTACAAACTGGTCAAAATTGGGCCCAAAACAATGTACACAGCCATGTCCCTGTATGAGAGAGCTCCCAGATAGGTGCCTTTTCTCCAAGCAGAAAGGAGTGCAACAGCATCCTTGGAAGTCTCCCTCTGCCCATGTCTCCCCTCTCCCTGCCTCTCTCTCTAGCCCAACAGACTGACTGCCTAGAGAAGGCATGCGCCTGGAAGCCCTCCCAACAATACACAAGCAGCAGCTCCCAGAAGACCAGTTGAACAAAGGGCCTTTCCCCCTACCCTAGACTCCTCAGCCAGGCCGCCATCCCCACTGCGAACTCTGCAAATGGTAACCAGACAGTTGCAATGTGACATGGGATGCAATGGTGCCTGAACGCTGGGTCACAGGCTTCTGCCCCTGGTTCCCCACTGCCATGTCAGGGCCTGATCAGAGGCCTCACCGGAACCAGGGCTGCGGTAAGGCCTCAGTGCTTTGGACACTGTCAACCTCTTGGCCTTCCACAGGAAGCTGTCAGCCAAGGCCCCTTGAACAAGAAGCTCTGATGTTGCTAGCCTTGGTAACAAGCAGTCTGGGGTCAGGCAATGGGTGCTGGTGGTCAGAGGCAGCCCCATTTTCTTCCCTTGTTGCCTAGAATGCCACAAGTGCAGATGAGTGGTGGGGAAGAACAAAGAGCCACTGGGAAAGCTTTCAGTGAAGGCTGGTTGGCATGATGATTTGCCCAGAGAAGGACAAATTGAGTACTTGCATCTCACAAACGTGTCACTGGAAGCCAAACTGGGAACTTTAATTTCACTAAATCCTGACTTCATAAAAGAGCAATTCTGTGAGAACTTTGTGCATGATTTTACAGGAGTGCACGCCTAGTGCAAACTTGTTCTTGAGAATATTTTAAGTTCTTATATGATTTGCTGTTAGGCTTTGTACCCAAGTACCCCAGCCTTGGAGTAGCCAGAAACTTAAGTCATGATTATAACAGAAGTGAGCTAAGCCACCGGTTGGAGAAACTGGGAACAAGCGTAGAGCAGCCTTCATCAGAAAGAGGACTACTATGGCTTCCTCCCGCTCCATGTGCCGTGTCTACACTTCTCTGAAAAAGAGAGATCAATGGGAAAAGGGAGAGAACATCTAGATCATTTTGAGGTAAAATAAGAAAGATTATTAAAACAGGAGAGACAGTGACAGCTATAGGCTAAAATGTGAACATTTCTTCAAGAAGAGAAGTCCTTCTTTTCAGTGTAGCTTTTGTAGGACTCAGACTTTACCACATTAGACAAAAATGAATAGCCACAATTCATAATTCTAAATTGAATCGCGGTCCTATTCATTGTTCAGTTATTCATAACATTTTTTAAATATATATAAGCAACTTTTCACAATAGAGATTGCTTAACAAACCTTTAAATAATTTTACTTTGGTAAATTCAAATGCAGCTTCCTGGGTTCAACTATGTCTGATCTACATTTATACCAAAAACTTTGTGGTCTTCTTTGATTCCATTCAGCTCCCACCCAACCCCTGCCCCTTCCTCCAAATAAATAAAATAAATCTTTTCAATCAAAGTACTTTTTACTTTATTTAACAGAAAGTACTGAATATAGTGTTACTCTTTTTAATCTACCACTTGATGCTTCAGCTATGCTTGAGACAGCTTTTCTGGCCAAAAGGGAAATCCTTTGCAGAGATCATGGCAGGTCTTCTGAAACACAACATGAAATGCTACTGTCTAATATTAGCTGACAGTTACTTTGTCGTTCATCAAGGTCATCAGGAGCCACAGTTTTCTGATAAGCAAGAATCCACACTGCTGGTCACATCCTATTTTTGCATTATTGAGATCCTTTAAACAGAGAATTTCTTTTGATTTACAGCTGAATCAGTGAGACCAAATGAGCATGCACAAGCACACACACAGACACCCTACTGGCTCATGCCAGTCAAATTAGTTGAAAGTTCTGAAATTCTGAAAATTATTTATTGGCAATAAGCACAGGAGTGATAATGTCACCCCATTAACTCAGCAAAGCAGTAAGAAGCCTTCTGGTTGTCTTTTTGAAAGTTCTGTTTTTAACAGCATATGCTGTGGAGGTAATTTTCATTTCAAATCACAGCATTTCCATTGTTATTAAACAAGATCTCTATACAGATCAGCCTGGCAATATATGTATTTGACATACTACGCTCAAAAGAACTTGCACTTAGTATACAGGAGCTAAGATTCCAGCATTTTCATCCTCGTTCTGTTCTTCCTGTGGTTGCAATGCAAGCTTTCTTGTTCAAATCATTCTGTAAGAAAATAGTGCTGTTTCTCCTCTTTCCAGTTCTTTTTCCAGTGGGAATTTTTTTTTTAATTTGACTGTTCATTCTGTCCTCATTAATGCATCCTCTTATTTTAAATTTAAGTCTGTCTGACTGGTTCTTGTTCTTCTTACAATTCCATCACAATTTTTGAGTATGATTTCAGTAATACAAATGTTGATGTGAGATCTGCCATAGCAAACCTGATCATTTATTTTCCTGCATACCTGATAGCAATTGACATTGCTACACATGTATGTCCCTTTTTCGAATGAAAATATGCGTGGTATCTGTCAGCATGCCACTGGATATGTGTTTTAGAAAGATGCTTTTAAAGATGATTCCGTGGGCTACATATAAGCAACCTGCTTGAGAACTTTGCAAAAATTGACAGCAAGCATGAGAACCTCTGGAGGCTGAATATTTTATAGCTACCACCCTACTCTAGAAGGATGGACAGAAGGGAAAGTGTGCTTTGCTCTCTTAATAGCCAGTACTCATTAAAGACATGGAGCTCTTGGAACAAGTCCAGAGGAGGTCCACTAAGATGATCAGAGGGCTGGAGCACCTCTCCTATGAGGAAGGGTTGACAGAAAAGGGCTTGTTTAGCTTGGAGAAGAGAAGGCTCCAGAGAAACCTCATTGTGGCTATTTAGGAGGATGGATAGTGATAGGACAAGAGGGAATGGTTTTAAACTGAGACAGGGAAAGTTTAGGTCAGATATTAGGAGGAAGTTTTTCACACCGAGGGTGGTGACGCACTGGAACAGGTTGTCCAAGGAGGTTGTGGATGCTCCATCCCTGGAGGCATTCAACGCCAGGCTGGATGTGGCTCTGGGCAGCCTGGTCTAGTGGTTGGCGACCCTGCACATAGCAGGGAGGTTGAAACTAGATGATCACTGTGGTCCTTTTCAACCCAGGGCATTCTGATTCTATGAACTGTATGCCCAATTTAAGTACGCTTAGGATGAAAAGCACTATGTATATGCTGTATGGTTGTTATGAAGTGTTAGGTTGTAGTTGCTTTCTTTTTTCTTCTTTTTCTTTTTTCCTTGATGTCATAGACTAATGTATCAGCATTAGAAGTTGTAAAGCAGTTCAGCATATAAAAAAAAAAAAGAAAATACAAAGCAAAAACCAATGATAGCCTATGAGGATGCCCTGTGGCATCACAGGCTAATCCACTCAACTTTTGACATGCTTTGCATGCCCACTTCATAGTACAAAACCTGAAAAAAATGTTCTTTCACAGAGAGATTAAAAATAGCTAGAGAGAAGGTGTGGCTTAGCTAATAAATATAGCAATGAAGGATTTATGTTCTCCTATTTGGCCCACATTTACAAAATTCAAATGCTCCTACAAATATAATACCTGAAATGTTTTTTTGACATCAAAGATCCTGTGTTGCCAGAGTAGTGAACACATACAAGAGATGGAAGAATATCAATATGGTTTTTGTAAAACTAAATCATCCCTTCAAATTATTAAGAGTTCTTCGGAGCATTCAGTAAGCATGAGAATAACTCAAGATATGAGTGATATAGTGTATTTATATTTCTTGGAGGACTTTACCAAGATTCATCACTGAAGACTCTGAAGAAGCTGTGAGATAATCAGTAAAATCTTTTCTTTTTTTCCCTTAAGGGTATAAAACAGCACAGGAGTGAATAACAGTTTTCACAGAAAAGGAAAATCAACACAGGAGTTTCTTAGAAATTTACATTGTGATCATCTCATTCGATATGTTCATATGTTATCTTGAAGCTAGAGTGAATAGTGAGAAGAAAATTGGCTAACCACACTAAATTATTTAAAGTGATAAAGATAGGACAATTTGTATTGAAAACCTACTGTAGTGTATTACATTACATTTTAAATGAATGTTAAAAGGATAAAAATGAATTTAGATAAATATAGAACAGCATACATGGGAAAGACAAGCAAAAACCACCAGCTTATCTAAACTTTATACATATAGTGTTAGCCTCTTTAGCATTTACCTGGGAATTATAACAGATTATACCAGGAAAAGCCCTACTTAGTGCTCAAAATTGGTCAAAAAGTCAAAAAATCTAGCAGTGCTATCTCAAACAGTCCTTAATGTTGTTAAAAAAAAAAAAAAAGCCTCAAATTTTTGAGTAAGAAAGGAATCACAGAGTCAAAGAATCACAGAATTACAGGGGCTGGAAGAGACCTCCAGAGATCATTGAGTCCAATCCCCCTGCAAAGCAGGCCCCCTCCGACAAGCTGCACAGGTAGGCATTAAAGCATGTCTTGAATATCTCCAGAGAAGGAGAATCCACAGCCTTCCTGGGCAGCCTGTTCCAGTGTTCCGTGATCCTCACTGTGAAGAGGTTCCTTCGCATACTGGTGCTGAACTTCCAGTGTTCCAGTTTATGGCTGTTTCCTCTTGTCCTGTCCCCACAGACAGCTGAAAAGAGGTTGGCCATATCTCCTTGACTCCCAAAATTAAGATACTTATAAATATTAAATAGATCCCCTCTAAGCCTTCTTTTCTCAAAGTTGAACAGACTCAGGTCGCTCAGCCTTTCCTCTTTCCAGGGGAGATGCTCCAGGCCCTTTATCATCTTTATTGCCCTCTGTTTGACTCTCTCCAGGAGATCCCTGTCTTCCTTGTACTGGGGAGCCCAGAACTAGATACAGTACTCCAGGTGAGGCCTTACGAGAGCAGAAAAGAAGAGCAAGAAAAAGCCCATGAAGCTAGGAGACTTCATCATAGGGAAAAAAAAGACAACAAAGGGAGGAAATAGTACAGCTTATCATTATCATAAAAAAATAGAGAAAAGATTACTAAATACTTATCACTCAGTATTGTTTTCTACCAGCTGTAGGAGTACTAATTGAAGTGAAGAAATAGCAGATTCAAGGTAAACAAAACAAGACAGTTTTCACAAACAGTTATCTGTGGAACTCTTGAAAAGGCCACATGAAATTAATGTTGATGCTAATGCTAGTATAAATTAATTTTTACTTTATAGCAGCTGGTCATAAAAGCATAACTGACCTTGAAAACCTAGATTTTATATCACATTGTTTTGATCAGCTTCAGACTGTACCTTCACCTTACCCCAATATTTAAAGAAGCAGGAACTTAGTGTCCACAATGAAAATAGATGCAGCAAAATAAGTAAAAACCAATTATTCTTAGTCCTCAAAAGTAGACAGTAACTCAATGTGAAGTATTTGGATGTTGAGCAATTTTATTGCAACCTGGAAGGCCAACTGTGTTCTGGGCTGCAGTAAAAATGGTATGGCCAGCAGGGAGAGGGAGGTGATTGTCCCTCTCTACTTGTTCTTGTGAGGCCCCATCTGGACTACTGCGTCCAGACCTGGGGTCACCAGTACAGGAAGGATGTGGAGCTGTTGGTGTGGGTCTAGAGGAGGCCACTAAGATGATCAGAGGGCTGGAACATCTTTCCTATGAGGAAAAGTTGAAGGAACTGGGCTTGTTTAGCTTGGAGAAGAGAAGGCTCTGGGGAGACCTCATTGTGGCCTTCCAGTGTATATACAGGAAGAGGGATGGCTGTTTACATGGGTGGATAGTGATAGGACAAGGGGGAATGGTTTTAAACTGAGACAGGGGAGGCTTAGGTTTGATATTAGGAGGAAGTTTTTCACACCGAGGGTGGTGACGCACTGGAACAGGTTGTCCAAGGAGGTTGTGGATGCTCCATCCCTGGAGGCATTCAACGCCAGGCTGGATGTGGCTCTGGGCAGCCTGGTCTAGTGGTTGGTGACCCTGCACATAGCAGGGAGGTTGAAACTAGATCATCATTGTGGTCCTCTTCAACCCAGGCCATTCTATGATTCTATGACTCCTTGAGGAAAAGTATGGCTACATTTAGCCTGATACATCACTAGTACGTTAAATTTCTCTGTACCAGAATTGACCAGAAAGATTTAGATTTCTCAGCACAATTGGAATAATTAACATAAGCATTAGAAGGATTCTTGA
This sequence comes from Meleagris gallopavo, assembly GCF_905368555.1. Lineage (NCBI taxonomy): Eukaryota > Metazoa > Chordata > Aves > Galliformes > Phasianidae > Meleagris > Meleagris gallopavo. The sequence goes on along the minus strand of NC_139404.1, from coordinate 153,028,421 downwards.
GATTATGAAGTTCAGTATGATGGTGATAGGTGGGTGGTCTCCAGGTATGACTTAATGAAAGAAAATGAAAGAGAAATTTTCATCATGGAGGCTGAATAAGAAAGGCCAATTTCAGTGGAGGTTTCTTGACTTTGTTGGTTTCCTACTGCCTATCTCCTGCCATTCTCATCTTTCTCCACAATTATCTAGGTTCCAGCTCTTTTCTGTCTCAATAAGTGTTTCTCCCCAAAAACTTTAGAAACATATTTACCTCTTTTATTAGCACCAGCTTAACCCTTCCTCCCAGACTACTGAGGAAAAAAAGGAGAAGAGACTACTGCACAGACTAAACCTGGAACCTTGGCTAAGAAAGGAAAACAAGGGTCCTAGATAGGTACACGTGGTACACGTTTAGGGATGGGTACACATCCCAGCTTTTTTATTATTAATTATTATTAGTTTATTAATTTAGTAAGAGCAGAAAAAAATGGAATGGAATGGAATGGAATGGAATGGAATGGAATGGAATGGAATGGAATGGAATGGAATGAGGAGAGCAGCTGATAACTTGATATCTGCATTTCCAACCTCTTCATCTAACCCAGATCTTCTTTACAACCACCTATGGATATATCAAGTTCAGGTGGAATAAATGCATTTGCTATCACTTCAGATCATCATAAGGGTTGCTGTGTTTTTCTAGGCACTTTTAATGAAAATCATACTGTGATTTCTTAGCACACACTGTTTTACTAGGTACAGATTGTTAATAGCTTCTATTCATTGATCTATAGAATCAGACCAACAGACTTTCTTTCCCTGCCTTCCTGATACTAAAACACTCAAGTTATAGATGAGTTTTAAACCTTTCTAGATTAGTGGACTAAGACCATGAATACAATGGATTTCTAACAAGCATTAGAAAACTAACATTTGAATACTAGCATTTGAATCCTAGCTTCCTTTTTCCTATAGGAACTGACCCTCCTGATATTCAATTTTAATTTACACTTTAAAAATACATGTGATCTTCTCTGGGTAACTTGTGCCAGTGCTGAGTCACCCTCACAATATAGGAGTGTTTCCTAAGGTTCAAATAGAACCTTCCATGTTTTATTTTAAGCCTGTCTTGACACTGGGTACCATTCAAAAGAGCCTGACTTTTATAAATCAAGATAATTAATGTCCCTGCTTGGAGATATTTAAATTTTATAAGCAGTTACAAAATATTAGTAGAAAACATTACATCCTTGAAAGAATGCTTCCAAGATTTACATGTATTTTATATAGCATATGGCTTTAAAATGGCAGTCTCTTTCTGTCATCCATTACATAATGAAAGTTCTTTTTTCCTCCATGACTGGTGATGGCAGTGGGCATTAAGTTCCTGTCGCCACTGGCTTTATTTACACTGTTGACAATTTACTCAGCTTTGCTGCAAAATAGATATAAACATTGGCCTGCTTGTTAAAACCTAGGTTTGGCAAATGGCATAAGAATAAAAATAATAGACTATAATTTTTTTAATTGTTTTTCACTATGTTAGTATCTAGTCAGTCATACATTGAAGATGTGAGGAAAGCTTAGGTTTTGAATGGAAAACTAGTTTGTATAACAAGAAAGAACTGTAAACAATTTAAGATATCTACTGGAGTAAGGTATCAAAACTGTTTAAATAAATAAGCTTACACCTGTAAGAATGAAATCTACTTACAATAAAACAAACAAACAAACAAAAAAAAAACAGAACAAATTTTGCATCATTTAGGTTGATCAGAATTGAGAAATCATCATAAAATAGATAACTTATAAGGAGAGGATATAACATTTAAGAGCTGACCACCAGTGGGGAAGGATCTCTTCTGGTGATCCACTCCACTGGAGTTTCCCACATGAGCTCAGGATACGGGTGAGTGTGTCTATCATTTCTGTTTCCCGCTTTGGTGTAACAACATCGTAGTCAAGCTCTCTGTCATACCATACCATCTGTATATTCATTAATTGTGGATTGCTATACTGTAACATCAGTATATTCATTAACTGTACAATAGTACCAAGTGCCAAAGCCAGTTAAAAAACAACAACAACAACAACAAAAAACTACTGACAATTAATTGTATATATAACATTGTTGGGTTTAATTTGGTTTCTAGAGAAACAAGAGCTATATAATTTCTGTGTTTGTCAGTAGACTCAGAGAACTTTGAAACAATCACCCAGTCACAACCCAAGTTTGGAGACATCAACCTAAGTTTGCAGACATCAAAGATACACACTGGTTACTATTTTGTCATTGCTAGCTCCAATGAGATTCCTCACCACCAAGTGATAGTGCCTCTGTCTGTATCTTGCTCTCTTCCACTCCTTGGGGGAGCTAGCTGGTTGGTGGGTAGTGAGCAATTACTTTTGCATCACTTGTTATATACATTCATATACATATACTTGTCATAATTATTATTCTTGTACACTAAAGTAGTTGCCTTTTTACATAATTTCTGAAAAATTTTCCAAAATTCATATAATGAAGCCACTAACAGATTCTCAATTATTTATTCACTCTGAGAACTCTTAAGCAGTGTAAAGACAGATGTTGAGTAAGTTAAAGGGGCCAGAATCCATATGATTAAAAATGGACACTGAAACTTTTTTGTTCTTCTTCACAAAAAAGAGATTCACTTCTTTAGAGAAATGGGATTTATGAGTGAGGAACTGGATTTACATAACTTGTTAGCGATATGAATCGATAAAACTGGATCACACTTCAGACAACATTTCTAAAGGGATATTTTTCAGAATTGTTCTCTTCCAGCTTATTTTCAGCTTGCCATTGAAATACTGCCATTTTTCCACTTGCTGTGCTAAATTATCAATGAATTTCCCTTGTGCCTGGTTACACAACAGTGAGAGTAATAGGACTCTGAATCACCTAAGCACTCTGGTTGCAATGTAAATGTATCCCTGTAACCTGTACTTTTGTCAGGTATCTCATCATCACCTGTCCAAGGAGAGGGATTTTGCTCTCAAGAGAACAGCTGAAACAGAGTTTCATTTAACCTACAAGGGAAACACAAGGATCAGGTTCAGACATCATTATTACCACAGCATAGCAGGATGTGAACAAAGCTGTAAATGGAGTGCCTTGGCATTGCTTGGTGTCGAAGACAAGATTTCTCCACACAGTTTTGTTTCTAAATCTAGGGCTTGATTGTTAAGCAAGTTAATATAAAACCCAATCGTTAATTTTAAAGCACTTTATACTTAAATGTCATGCAGAAAATAAATTAAGTAATTTAGGAAATATTCCACACGTGCCCAATGTAACATATGCCAAGTTTTATTTAAAGGCTTACGGAAGGGGCTAAAGCTTAAAAACCATGCTGAAATTTAACACAGCATAAAATATCAAGACTGTATATTTTAAAGTCTACACAATAATAAAGTACATCATAAAGATAAATTTTAAGGTAGTGTGAGCCATCACATTTCTCCTTTACTCCTTATCGTTTACTAAATATTGAGTTTGCAATAGATGTAAGGATAGTACAGTGTTTTAAAGCTCTTTGTGCTTATACAGAGGACAAGAAATAAAAACTAGCGACTTAAATAATTAGTACACATGTCCCTTGTTATCACAGGGTTAATTCACAGTGGATAGAGACTTTCTTAATTCTTCACTTATCTCTGTAGAGAACTCAGAACACTGTATAATTTCATGCATTTTGCATCTTCTCTTTTTAACAGATGAGGCTATTGTAGTCCATAATATGAAAATATTATATGTATTTAAGTACATACATATATAGTTTAATTTCAAACATAACTAAATAGTGAAGGGTTATGTTATTTGATTAGAGTTATATGGTTTGGATGATTTGTGATTCAAAACATAAACATTAACAGTATAGCCAAATATATAGATGTTAATAGGCAACTACTGCATAGTGATAATTTTCTTTGTAAAAATTTGTATTCAGAGACCATCCTGTGACGAGACACCAGCCCTGGGAATACAATGCAAGTTTTCTAATTGCCAATTCTATGCAAAGAGATTGTGCTGCACTGGCTCTAAATTGCAAATCTTTCCCTATGGAAGTCCTCCTTTAAACATACTGTTTCAGTGGCATAGAACTGCTGTGCCCATCATATTAATAATATATTTTAAAAAGAATACTTTCCCCATTAAAACTATGTTGGACTGGGGAAGTTTCAGAGTATCTCTAATTATTAGTTTTAATGTATAGATCTTATACAACCACAGCATAGGGAGAAAAGCAATAATTGGAACTTATTTCCAGGCATGCTGTTCATTAATAATTGAAAATGCTTACAATGTTCTCGAGCCAGATTGCTAGAAAAGGTTTTGAAAAATAGCATTTTGTGATACTTCCCTGCTAACTATCTCTGCACCCTTGGTGAAGTGCCTGACAGTGTCTGGCACTCATGCCATTCAGATGTTGCACTGAAGTGCATAGTTCTTACAGCCCAAAGTTCAGGGAAACGTAAAAGTGATCTGCTATTTTATTTCTGTAAAGAAAATATTTGTATCTTGGGAAATAAAAATGACTTGATTTGAAGCATTGCTCAACAAATATAGATTCCAGAACTTGATTGGAATCATACTGCTTTGTGTTAAATAAATTTTAAAATATAGTGGAACTGTGGCTACAATGTGCCTGTATTCTAATGCTGGAAACTATTTTTAGTAAAGAGTAGTCTAAATTTGGCTTTGTAATACTTTGGATACTTCCTGGGTGATTTCCTGTATGATGTGAGACAGTACTCCAGAACTCTGCCTTTCTCTCTTTTGTCTAATAATGATCATAGAATCATAGAATCGCCAAGGTTGGAAAAGACCTCCAAGACCATTCAGTCCAACCTATCACCAGTATTTCTCACTAAACCATGTCCCTCAGTACAACATCTCCATATTTCTTGAACACCTCCAGGAACAGTGACTTTACCACCTCCTGGGCAGCCCATTCCAGTGCCTGACTACTCCCTTTGGGTAAGTATTTCCTAATATCCAACATGAATCTCTCCTGGCATCATTACTTTTATCTTAATAGTATAAATCTTTACTAAGACCCTATACCTAAGTCTCTCCAGCTTTTATACTGGATGACACCAGTCTTTATTTTTGTTAACCAAATTTAATAGGACGCTCTGTATATGTGACTCAAATTTCTTCCTCAAAACATTGCATATGTGGTTTGGAGAGTAAAATTGGAACATCACACGTTCCTACAATCTGTTCATCTCTGACAGCCTTGTTTCTTTCTTCACTGGCTGCTCTAGTGCTGATAGAGGTGTCAGAAGAAATTACCAATCATACATATGGGTTTATAACTCATATTAATCACTTTTATCACAGCTATAGAATCCCTAGAGACTGTACTCTGCTTCATTTTTTAATTACAAAGTCACTTTTTAAATTTCTCAATATGGCCAGCTGTTTAGTCATTCATAGAATCACCTTATTCAAAATGTATGATGTCAATATTACAACTTACTTATCCAATTTTTCTCTTAATTTAGCTATGAAGTTTTCACAAGAGAATCAGTTATATTCATCCCAATTACTGTTCATCTGTTCCTAAAGTACTGTGTCTAACCCCAAGCCAGTCCATGATTCACTAAGTCTTGTCACAAGCACCTTCTCTTACTTGTGCCTGAAATAAAGTAAGGATTGAAAGATTTAAAGCAGAATTTTGGATTAGTTTAAAGCCTGTGTTAAAGACAGACATATTTTTTCAATCTAATCTTATTTGTATGTCAAATGAAAACAAATGTTAGTTATTTCCTTCGGAATACAAGGCAGTCAGCAAATCCGAACTCAAGCTCCAAAAAACAAACAAACAAAACTCACACTTCCTTTACAAATTGAATGGCATATTCTTGAAATTTTAGATTTTTGACATTTTCAGATAGTCACTATGTGGCCTCTTGAAAACATTTTGGAGGTTAATTTGGTGATTTAATCAGATACTTCTTTCTTACACACCTGTTTATGTCCAAAAAAAAAGCTAACAAAATTTTATTTTCCTTGATACAATTACAGTTAAACAATAAAAGACTATTTCTTTGCCAAAATTTTTAACTTCCAGTCTACACAGAATTCATCCCCCACCTCTCAAATGAATCATTCTTATCTCTCCTCATTGTCTTTTCACTGTCTTCTTGTTTTTTGATGTTTTTTAGCTGATTCTGAAACATGTCTGTCAAACAATACACAGTAAATCCTTAGCTCTTATTTCACCATTGGTCTTCTACTTGTTTTGGGTTGGGTTTCTACTGTTTCAGGCAGGTGGAAATGCACATCGTATCCCTCATCTTAAATCTAGCGTGGATAACTATCCCAGCATCCACTAAATCTCAACTAAGTTTTATCATACTTATAATCTCAATCTTATTTGAAATGAAACAATTGCAATCTTTTTGACACTAACCTGAGACAACAATCAAAATAAAATGTTCATGCTCTGAATGTTCATTTAATTGTGCATTTGTCACAGGAAATGTATTTGTAGTAGCTGCGATATCTAGAGTGGTATGGAATGGCATAGAATCATAGAACAGCTTTGATTGGAAGGCACCTTCAAGATCTTATTGTTTCTACTCCCTGCCATGGGCAGGACTGCCAACCACTTGATCAGGCTGCCCAGGGCCCCATCCAACCTCGCCTTGAATATTTTCACAGATGGGGCATCCACAACTTTTCTGGAAAACCTATTCTGTAAAGAATTTCCTCCTAATATCAAACTAAATCTTTCCTCTTTTAATTTAAAGCCATTTACCCTTGTGTCACTACTCATCAAGATAAAAAGTTGATCTCCTTCCTGTTTATAAGTTCTCTTCAAGTACTGGAATGCTGCAGTGAGATCTCCTGGGAGCCTTCTCTTCTCCAAGCTAAACAAGTACAGTTGCTTCAAACTTTCCTCATAAGAGAGGTGCTCCAGCCCTCTGATCATCTTTGTGGGCCTCCTCTGGATCAACTCTAACAGCTTTTCATCCTTTCTATACTGGGAGGTCCAGGTCTGCACGCAGTACCTCAGATGGGGCTTTACAATCACCTCCCTCACTTTGCTGATCACTCCCTCCACACTGCAAGCTCATGTCCAGATTTTTGTTCATCAGGACTCCAAGTCCTTCTCAATGTGTTCTCAACTCTCAATGAGTTCTTCTCCCAGTCTGTTCACCTATCTGAGATTGCCTTAACACATTGCACTTCACCTTGTTGGACCTCATTCATGAGGTTCATGTGGGATCAGTATTCAAGCCTGTCCAGTTTCCACTGGATGGCATCTCTTCCTTCTACTGTGCCAGCTACAACACTCAGCTTGGTGTCATCAGCATACTTGCAGAGGATGCATTTGATTCCATTGTCTATATCACTAAAGAGCACCTATCTCAAGAGAGACCCCTAGGAGACACCACTCATGATCAGCCTTTACCTCAACTGGACTACAACCCTCTTGCTACAACCAGTTCTTAAACAACTGAATATTTCAGCCTTCAGATCCATGTCTCTCCAGTTTAGAGAGACCACTCTGCATAGGTTACACTGCATCTAATGGAAACTAACTTTTTTCCAACTTTAGTAACTTTGTCAAAGAGGTGTTCTTAAGTGGAAATCTAAAGTCTTCATGTAGAAACAATAAAGAGACATTGGTAATTTTGAAGGCCTACAGACTAATGCCTAAAATTCAGGTATTTAAGTATAGACCCAATGTAAATTTAGATAATTTACATTTGATCCCATAGCTGCGTATGCCCTCTTCATAGCCTGGAGTGGATCAAAAAGCAAAATGGGGCAATAAATATGTTTAAGGGTCATCTTTATTCTTAATTTGATTCATAACAGTACTGACAGATTTTTTTAGTCCTGACAATGCACAAAAATTATTCCCAAATGACCACAGTGTCAAGAATATTTTTAGTACATTCCAGTACACTCCATCTAACATTCTATAATATTATTTCTCAGTTGCCTTAGCTGTAAGTAACATTGGCGTGATTCTGATTGCATCATTCAAATGTAGTTCACACATTTCATAGAATCATAGAATGGCCTGGGTTGAAAAGGACCTCAAGGATCATCTAGTTTCAACTCCCCTGCCGTGGGCAGAGTCGCCAACCACTAGACCTGGCTTCTCAGGTATTTTCTATGTTTATATAAAATCTGATTTTTGTTACTCCATAATATTTGAGCAGAGAAATATCATAGAAACTGCATGTAGTTGATAAGAAATATATATGTATGTATGTATGTATGTATGTATAGATATATGCAAATCTTCACAGGAATGTTTCATCCATGACTCATAATATGGTAAACTTTTCTGCTTATATTCTCTAGTGGTTCTTATTGTCAAGGACTCATACTCTTTAAAATTAGGCACATAAGTGAAACACATCCACTATAAAATAATCTGTAGGAACAACACAACAACAACTATCAAACAGTGTTCATGAATTGTTTTTCTTGGCTAGCACCATTACACCCACATGGCTGATATTTATTGTCATCCACCTCATTCTTGCCCTTTTATTGTCCCCCACCTTTTAAACTCTAGCCAACAACTCCACTAATGTAGCAACAAATTTACTGCAAGCTCTGCAGCAGCTGAGCCCATCCCAGTTGCTCTGTGCCAATCAGCCAGCTGGTAAGCTCAGAATTATCTGGGAACTGGCTGAAGGCTGTTTCACAGAGCAGAAAGAGACCCTGAGGTATTTGCCTTAAAGAGACTGTTTTTCTTTGCTATGGTATTATTTTCTGATCACTGTTGCTGGCATAGAAAAATTAATATGGAGGATAGGAAAGAGAAATATAAAGGACGTAGTTAGGAAAGTGCATTTGAAGAGTAGGGAAGGATTTCTTGATAGTGTGTGAAGAATTCTGAAAAATACAAAATTAAGGATGAATGAGGACAGTTGAAATATCACACTTTCATAGTGATGTAAAAAGCAGGAGGTTATTCACTTTAAACAAATAGCATAAAAATAAATTGCTAAGTCAAGTCTTGCTGTTACTGAGTACTCTTGGTTTTACCTTTTACATATTCTTTCCGTTTAGTCTCCCACTGCTTGGCTTAAAGCCTGTTTTCTTACTACTGTGCTATATTATGCTGCTTTATTTATTATAGCATAGTTTTAGGAAGAAGATGAAGACGTAGCAACTTCATTCAGCTGAGGAGTGCTTGCTAGTTCTTGAAGTATATATCTCTCCTCAGGTCTGTTGTCATAGAGCTGGAATGACATAAAAATTATGTTCTCAGAGTTTTAGTTAGCCCAGTGCTTCACATTATATTGTCCTAATACACTGAGTGATACCCACATCAATAAATTATAAAGTCATTTAAACCTGATCTCCTTCAGCAAGGTGAATGCCCAGCCATTCAGCTAAAGGCATTCTACTTTAATAAAAGCTTAATTTTATTCTATATAGACTATAATAGCTCTGGCAGCATTGCATTCTTTTATCACTATTCATGAGAAATTTGAAGGCAAGCTTTTAAGTTTTTAGTGACAAAACTAAATGCAGAGCTAAAGGAGAGTCTTTATGAGGGACAAGGAAAGAGAAGATTATGCCTGAAACAAACTGTTAACACTGATCATTAAATGTATAACTCCATGTCGTAATACTCCAGCACGTTCTCAATTTCATTCTCAAACTCTTTGTGGGATTTTTATCTTTACAAACAGAATGTACTGAATATTGTGAAGACTGAGAATGATGTATGGTTTTCCTTGGCAAAGAGGGAACACAAACAGGTTGGAGATCTGAAGTTAACAAGTCAAACAAAATTTCTGTGTTTTAAATTCAACAGTGTCACCATTGTGAATGTGCAATTCCTGAGGAAGCTGGCAGTTCTGTAAAAGATGTCTTCCTGGTTCTCAATTTCTTTTTACATCCTGGTTGGAAACCTGAAAGTTTCTACAGGTACTTGGTAAAACACGTTCAAACTCAAAAAGAAAAGAGTTCCAGTGTGTCCTGTACAAAATATGACATAAGTCATGAAGCAATGCAATCTCTATTAAAACCATGGTGGCTGGCTCCCCATCATGCAACCCATTAAATCACCATGGCAATTCTGAGCATACTTATCAGGCACAGACATAGCTCTGTGCTGCAGGTACTACTGTTGTGTACTTGCTCACTGAGGTTATAATTAATGTTACAAACTACAAGTACTATACAATAATTAATTGTCTCCAATAAATTAATGAAGTCATTTGAATCTACAATGTCCCTGGTATGATATGCACTGAATTGACCTACACCTAGGTAGTATACTTGGTGCTTAAACATCAGCTAAATTTTCCAAGCTCCAGTGGAGGAAAAACAAAATCACTTTGACCATCAGTTTGCTACTGAAATCAGTATAAAAACATGAGATTCTCTCTAAAAAAAAACAAAATCTGTTTTCACTTTCTCTGTTACAAATGTATGAAAATGAGAAAAGTAGAGTATTTTTGATGGCAGGGATTGTATAAAATAGTACATCTGCAGCCCAAGTGCCATCACTTTGTCCTGGGACTTCTGCCAAACCAGGAGACTGTTCAGTTGTAATTAACATTTCCCATCCCAATATCATTGTTGATGAGTTTCCATGCAGTTTCAGTTGCCTGCTACAGTAGTTCATTATAAACACAGGACCTCTTCTGACTCTCTTTCCTTCTGCTCTACTTATCATGGGCACTTTTCACTTTCTTCTAAAGAATTACACAGTTCCCATCTTGCCAGGCTTTGTGAGGTACTTCCGTCATCTTTTGTTTGAAGATCTGCCTATTGTTTTTGGCTTGATCAGTTTAAACTTTGTTGCCTTTAAGAAGTCTTTCATCTTTTGTTTGGAACTGCTGGACTTCATTTCTTACTGAACTGATTCCACCTTGAGCTAGACATCTTTCAACCCTTGTTAAATTATTTGTCTATTCAGTTTGTTGATCAGATTAGCCAGATCATATCCTGATGTGTTTCAGGCTGGCTCTTCTGAAATTCCTTGGCATCGCTTCTCTCAAGTCTCTTGGAAGCACAGTTGAAACTAAATGGAAGGCTAAGCAATTACAAGTAAAGTGGGGAGGTGAGCAACTGTTTTTGAGGATAAATTATATAAATGATCAATGTGGAACACAGTGGTAAATTGGTAGCCAGCCAGCATAAGGAAATTGCTTAGGAAAACAGAGATTTCAGTAATTTTTCTGCAATTATTAACAGAAAAATCAAACAATACAGTGAATAAAGACCTGTTCTTAAAGGAGTAGCTTGTACTATATTTTATCTGTAGTATATTCTTATAATTTCTACCGGAGTTACTATTACTACTAAGTCATGGACCAGAATCTTTGCTTCAGCAACACTGTTTTTTAACAGCTTGTCATTTAAGCATAAATGAAGGAAAACAGCAAAATACAAAGGAAATTAAAGGAACCAAAGAAAAAAATCACAATCTACTTTACCAATTACCTTCCTAACACAGTAACTAACCTAAGCACTGAATGTTTACTTCAGCTGTTTTTGAAAAAGAGAACAAACAAATATGATGAAGTCCAACAAATCTGACTGATTAACTGAAATAAGTGATCTCAATAGCAAAGAAGAGAGAAGTGGCAAGATGGGCACAGCTCCATCATGTGTGGTCTATCAAATTGAGGAAAATTATTTTATTTTTGATGCAGTAGAAAGCAGGGAGCCACCAAAGCCAGGAAAATGAAGGGATGGCCTAATTAGTGACCTAGAAAAATGATCTCTCCATCACTTTTATGAACTGAATAGAAAAAAATGCGTTATGCCAAGGGAGAGATTCTGGCTGGCACCAATATGCTCCTTCATTATCAGGAAATGTTACACCCAACAATAAAGAAAAAAGAAAAGATAGTACAGAATTGGAAACATCTGGATATTAATTAAGTTTCAAAGCGACATTTTAATAAATACTGTTACAGTGAACAATCCTTAGAAACAGTTAAGTGGATAATTTCTTAAACATATGGGGGGTGCAGGGGAGAAACTCTGATATTAAATAAAAGAACAAAAATTAATAAAGAAACTTCCTGAATATAAATGACAGAAATCCAGATTCTATCCTCAACTGACTTGAACAGACTTGCTCTAAACTAGCATGGATATAATTAAGAGCAAAAGGCTGTCCAGTAAGGCCACATGGGTTTTAAGCAGGCCCAGAGCTTTAGATGTGGATATATGAATTATTGCCTTAAGCAATAATGGATTCTACTACAGGATCAATAGCACTTGGAAAAAAAAAATAAAAATAAATGTGCAATAATATGTATTAAATATTTATTTCTGGTCTACCAAAGCATAGCTCTGAAAAAAATATCCCAACATAAAGGAAAAACAATAAGTATGGCCAAGATCTGGCAACAAAGAGAACTCAATAACTGATTTTATTTACATTTTGTGCTTTTGAATATAGAAGGGACGCTCATGAATCTCGATCATCAAGCACTTGGACACTTTTAAAGTCCAAGTGATGAGACCAGGTCGGAGAAGCATTGCCTAAGAAATACCTCATGCAAAGCAATTAAATACGACACTTTAAACAAATTCAACATTCCAAAATTCTGTATATGTTTGGAAAATAATATTTCCAGCTGAGGGCTGCATCTTGAACTTTTTTTTCATGGAAAATTCACATATAACCACTCCATGAACTACTGATTAGACTGTGGCTTGTAATGGTGACATCACGTCTCATCACTTGTAATTGTGTGATCCAGGAAACTGTCACCTTCAGTCTCCTATTTGTTCAGTAGGTCTTGACAAACTTGCCTGTGGTTCTTTCTGTTCCTGTATGAAAATTTGTGAGACAAACTTGATGCAAAGTTTGTGATATTCCAACACTGTCACCATCGTTTTTAAGAAACAGAGTTGATATTCAGCTCCATACACAGTTCTCTGGTTGTAATCTGCTGATTCATGTGGATGAGCTGATTGAAACACTCCTCATTTCATGGTGTGACAGCTGTGCCTAACTGTCCAGAACATGGCTTGTCTTTCACATTTTTATCTCCACTGCTGAAACACACTACCCACCACCTCACTGTGCTCACACCCACTGTTTGATCTCCATCAACATTCAAGAAGTGTTAATGAATGTCAGTGGGTGCCATTTTTTCCCCATGGAGTAATTCAGTGACACACTTTGCTTCATAGACACTTCCATGGTGAGATACCATTTTGTCAGACAGCCCATCTGCTGCCATCTGTCACATGGCAACAAAATGTGATGGAATACTGGTGGGAAGATTCAGCCTCTACTGCCATACCACTAACATGGGCCACTCAGGGAGGTAGTTGAGTCCCCATCCCTGGAGGAACTCAAGAATATTTAAATGTGATACTATGGGACATGTTTTAGTGGGTAGTATTGGTGGAAGGTGGACAGTTGGACTAGAATATCTTAGAGATCTTTTCCAACCTTGATGATTCTGTGATTCTATGATCTGATTCTGATGTGAGCCAACAAAATAAAATAGGAGGCAATACTTTCAGAGCAGCCCTCATACACATAAGATTTTGAAACAGAGTAAAAGCTTGTTTTTACTGTTCTGCTAACTTGTTCGATTGTTGTAAAAAGTTTTCAAGACAGAATGGAAATCTTACAAGTTCTAAGATAAGATACAAGATGGGATTCATGAGATTAATTGCAGGAGTAAATTTGGTAGCATTGATAAACAAGATCAACAGTACAACTAAAAAAGTGGAAAACTTATCATCATTGTTTATCTGACATATAATGGAAGTACCTTTCAACATGTTATATCTTCAAAAGGCCAGAATTAATCCTTTTCTTACACCAAAATCCAGAAAATTCACTTAACTGCAAAATACAAATCTCTGTTTATTTACCAAAATACTTTACTACATATTACTATCCAGAAGTGGTAGAAACTAATGTAGAAAGATTTAACAATAGCAGCAACACAAAGCATTTATGATAATTAGTTTGAATTAATTTGAACAATAGAAAATCCAATGGATTGAAAAAAGCAAACACAGTAGCAAATAAAAAAGTAATTAGTGGATCAAGAAACAATAATAACAGTTTCTTGGAGAATGTAAGCAATAGGCAAGGGAGGAAGATAGAGTTTATCTTTTTAAGCATGGCTGGAAATTAAAGCTACTGGATTAAAAATACTAGCATTAGACATAAACACTTTGAATTTCCTGTAGTGGGGTGGAGGAGCAGATTTACTTAAATCAGGGATCAAAATCTAAAGGATAATAGATAAAAATATAAAATGCCAGAATAATGGTGGAACTGTTAACAAATAGATTGTTAACATTTAGACATGGAGGGAAACACATCTTAATAATGCAGTTTGAACTGAAGTATATGGAGGAAACAATAGAACACTATTTTGGTAGGATTTTCAGTAACTTGGTAGTAGATAAATACTACAGTCTGAAAACTTAATCATATTCTGTTTTAAAAAAAACATATTGAAGGCCTCTGTTGATCATCCAACAGTCAACAGCACGCTCATGAAGAATGGTGCTTATGATACTTCTAATGGCATCATACAGAATTCAAGAGTATGCCTTCCACTGGAACATTTCATTCAGTAAATGTTGCCCTGTCTCTGAAAGAACAGTTGAGAAACAGGTGGGGCCCAAAGGTGAGAGTGATAAGATGAAACAGTCTCATATTTAAACCATATGGAAAACAGACTACTTAGAGCACATAATTTGCCCAAGAAACTTTCCCCATTAAGAGATAACACGACTAAAACACATAGCTGCCATTAAAAGAATCCAATACTTCTATTGCTATAAGAGCTCTGTGACATGTGAAAATTTATAGAAAGGCAAGATTTTGAAAGTAACCAAAATTTCAAACTTTCTGGACATAAATCAGTCTTCACTTATAAAAATAAGAAAAGGACTCCATAGTTTATAACCATCTATCTTGTTGTACCTTTCTCTGAGTCACATGGCACAAAGTGCAAAGCATTTGACATTGTCCTGCACAACATCCTGGTTGCCAAATTGGAGAAAAATGGGTTTGGTGGATAGACCAACTCACTGGATGAGGAATTAGCTGGATGGTCACATTCAGAGAGATGCAGTTACCAGCACAGTGTCCAAGTGGAGACTGGTGGTGATGAGTGGTGTTCTTTAGGGACTGATGCTGGAACCTGTGGGATTGAATGCACCCTCAGCAAGTCTGCAGATGACACCAAACTGAGTGGTGTAGTCAACAGAGTAGAGGGAAAGGGTGCCAACCAGAGGGGTCTTGGCAAGCTTGAGAGGTGGGCCCATGCCAACCTTATGAAGTTCAAAAAGGCTAATTGTAAGGTCCTGCACCTAGGTTAGGGCAATCCCAAGGGCATATACAGGTTGCGCAGAGAATGGCTTGAAAGCAGCCCTGAGAAGAAGGATGAAAGACTGAAAATGAGTTGACAATGTGCACTTGCAGCCAGGAAGACCAACTGTATTCAGGGTTGCATCAAGAGAAGTGTGACCAGGAGGGAGATGATTCTGCTCGTGAGACCCCATCTGGAGTACTGCATCCAGTTCTGGGGCCCTCAACAGAAGAAGGACATGGAGCTGTTCGAGCAGATCCAGAGGAGGTCTATGAAGATGATCAGAGGGCTGGAGCACCCCCCTTACGGGAACAGGCTGAAAGAGTTGGGCCTCTTCAGCCTGGAGAAGAGAAGACTCTGAGGAGACCTTATAGTGGCCTTCCAGTACTTGAGGGGGGCTTACTGGAAAGCTGGGGAGGGACTTTCTAGAAGAGCATGTAGCAACAGGATGAAGTAAAATTACTTTAAACTGGAAGAGAGTAGATTTAAACTAGTTATTAGGAAGAAATTATTTACTGTAAGGGTAGTGAGACACTGGAACAGGTTGCTAAGAGAGGTTGTAGGTGCTCCCACTCTGGAAGCATTCAAGGCCAGGCTGGATGGGGCTTTGAGCAACTTGGTCCATTGGGTGTCCCTGCCCATAGCAGGGGAGTTGGAACTAGATGGTCTTAAAAGTCCCTCCCAATCCAAACCATTCTGTGAATCTGTAAGTGTGTAGAATATGTACTGATTATAGAGAGCTCATCAGTCTGATTTATTATGCTCTGATAAGCTCTTGTTATTTCTTCATTCTTAGAATCATAGAATCACAGAATAGTTTGGGTGTGTTTTTGTGTATGTCTTTTATGTAACTCCATATTTAATAAAAACCAAGGACACTGGTTGCAGGCCAGTGCTCTTAATGTAATATTAACTTTTAAAGTATGTTCTATGGATGTCAGTTCTGAAGTGCACAGAATACAAGATGTAATTTATATTACTAGAGAACTATAGTTATATTAAAAATTGTCAGTGTAGTAGATTTTTGATATGCCTTAAAAAGATTAACAGCTAGAATGTCATGTAACTATCACAGAACTTTGTTGTCCATTTGCAGGGAACATATCCCTGATAAGGTTGATCATGGCTTAGGCCATTCTTATATCTCATGGAGACATATATCTATGGAGTACTTCAGTCAAAAATGCAATACTTCTACCCTATCATATGTTTTTAAAATCATGTCAAAGGCCAAATCTTGACACATTGTACAGAAAAGCTGCTGCCTCAGCTAGTTCAGTTCCATGACCAAGATAACCTAATCCTCATTTTATGTCTACTGGAACAGTTATAAGAAAAAAAAAACAACAAAAAACAAAAAACAAACACAAACACAAACAAACATGGATTTCCCGTCCTAATCCTTCAGTCCTACTTGACTAAAATTAAGAAAAATGATCTTGTTGTAGTCTTTAGAAGAGATTGTAACAATACAGATTCTGATAATATGCATGTCATCCCTAATCATCACCTTTCAGCTGCTGTGTTGCTTTAGATGCAGCTTTGTGCCACTTTTCAAAATGTAACTGCATTGTTTATATGGCTTTGTAATGCTGACTGCTGGCTTTTGCACGTAGTCTCTCATTCATGCATGGCAGCAATACCTTGAATTTGTACAGTTGCTGTCACAATCTGTTCAGTTTTTTTCCAGTATCAGAGCTTGTTTCATAGCTGCAGGGTTTGTTCTTGCTGGTAAAAGCAGCAAAGGGAGATGAATGAAGCTTTCAACTCCTTAGCTGCTCCTTTGCTGGCAGTCTTAGAATGTAACCTGTCTCCCAAAGTCCAACCAATGTAAATATCTGCAAAGTGTACTGCACTAATGTTGCATTTGATACATGGGCTACAAGAATCACTGCTGATCTCTTTTGTCACCATTAGGAAAGTTTCTTCAATGCTAGACTGTGCTGAGAACATATTTTCCTGCATTTCTCATCTGCTCCAGCTCATGCAGTTCTTTAAATACCAACGTTGACTTCAAGATCAGGCACAATGTGTAACAGGAAAATGAAAGTTATTATTCCTGTATCACAAAATCACAGAATCACAGACTCACAGAATCACAGAAACACCAAGGTTGGAAAAGACCTACAAGATCATCCAGTCCAACCATCCACCATCACCAATAGTTCTCACTAAACCATGTCCCTCAATACAAAATCCAAACATTCCTTGAACACCTCCAGGGTCGGTGACTCCACCACCTCCCTGGGCAGCCCATTCCAGTGCCTGACCACTCTTTCAGAAAAGTAATATTTCCTAACGTACAGCCTAAATCTCCCCTGGCACAGCTTGAAGCCATAAAATTCATTTAATAACAAAAGCTTGTGTCGAGGGCTGGCAGTTTGTAACTTATTTCTCTTGATCTAGATAATCTTGATCTAGATTGTACAGTGTTCACTTTGTTCTTCCTACTTCTCTGGTGATGATCTGATGGGAGAAGTATTCATGCCTGCTCTATAAAATATTCTCTTGTGCTACACATTCTCTGCTACACAAGAGCTGCTCTGAAAGCAATGCCTCCTATTTTATGATGTTGGACCATGATGCCAGAGGCAGATGTTGATGATTTGGTAATAGAGGCTGAACCTTCCCACCAATATTCCATTATATTTTGTTGCAGCATGACAGATGGCAGCAGTGGGGCAGTCTGACAGAATTGCGTCTGACACCAAGAATGAATGAAGCAAAAGTGTGTCACTGAATTTCCCTATGGGGCTTTTGAAGATCTCCAAAAGGAGACTCTGCAACCTCTCTGGGCAACCTGTTCCAGTGTTTGGTCATCTGTAAAGAGTTTCTTCCTAATGTTCAGTTACTTTTCCTCTTCTCTCAATACAGACACGAAAAGATATTATATTGGATATTTCTGTATATGATTTTTGAACATTTTTTAAATTCTATTTCCTTTAATGTTCTTCAGAAAAAGAAAAGACACACAAAAACTATTCTTTGAGTAGAATAGTGATCACAGTGATTTCAATCAATATTAAAACATATCTATTGTTACTGAAATGACTCAGTGGTTTGACTTGATTTATTTAAATTCAAATAAAGCACAGATCAAATCTTTATATTAAAAATGGACTCATCATTACAAACGACTTAAATAACTTAGATTTGTCAATTTTAATTCATAATTTGCAGACAAAGTTCCATGCAAATAGACATAACATAATAGAATAAAGAAACTTGTAAGCAATGTTTCAAGGTAAAATCTTAATATGAGAATTATTAATGGTAAGACTGCAAAGACAGAATTCTTTTAAAACAGCTGATAACCAAAAGGATAATACACTTTTCCTGTAAATAATTGAATAATTTATTTGCGTAAATTTATATATATACACACATGCCACAATCTGCCAAACACAATGTAAAATATTTTTTTTAATGTGAGATATTTGCTTAACTTTGTCTGTACTTGTTAATTTTGCTTAAATACGGAAGCTAGAGGGCCAAACTATGTAAAGACAGGACTTATATAGCAGACTGGCAGTAATGGACATTTATGCACTTGATCACCACTGATTTCACCAGTGGAAACTGCTTATTCCTTTCAGATTTCCGCAAGTTACTTATTTTTATTGTAAAATCTGTTTTCATTGTACATTTCAGTGACTTTGATTTCCAGATTTTGTCTCCAGTTGGCTTTGATTTCCAGATTTTGTCTCTAGTTATTTCTTTCTCTAAGAATTAATGTGCCACAGAGTAACTGGGTTTTGGCCTAGTGGCATGAGAGTTCACATTCATGCTATTTATACACTATAAACAAGTCACCTGTCAGGGTTTTTTTTAATAAAGTACACAGTCCTAACTCTCATCTCTTAGCAAGGCATATTACTGGATCTCTATTCCCATTTGTGACTTTTCCACATCCTTTTCAAACATCTCTGTTCCAAATACTTGACAGTGTACTTCCATCTGCCTGCCTACTCAGCTTATTTCGTTACTTATTTATTGTAATTACCTGTGATTTTATGAGTCAACCATTAGCCTTTACCCAGAATTTTTAGAATGTTCTGAGTTGGGAGAGATCCACAGGGATCATAAACTCCAAATTCACAGACAACTACCCCTACATCTGAGAGCTCTGTCCAAACACTTCCGGAACTCCAGCAGCTCAGTGCCATTACCACTGCCCTGGGGAGTCTGTTCAGTACCCAACACCCTCTGGTGCAGAATCTTTCTCTACCACCTAACCTGACCCACCCCTGACAGATCCATGCTGTGTCCTGCCACTGTCACCAGAGCTCAGTGTTGCCCCTCTGCTCCCCCACTGAGGAGCTGCAGCCGCCATGAGGCCTCCCGTCAGCTTCCTCTGTTTGGGCTGAACAAATCTCACAGAATCACAGAATCACAGAATGGCCCAGGTTGGAAAGGAGACCTTAAGGGTCATGAATCTCCAGCCCCCCCGCCACAGGTAGGGCCACCAACCTGCCCATTTAATACTAGACCAGGGTGCCCAGGATTGCCCATGCAGTCTGGCCTTGAACACCTCCAGGGACAGGGCATCCACAACCTCTCTGGGCAGCCTGTTCCACCACCTCACCTCTCTCATAGTAAAGAACTTCCCCCTGACATCCAACCTAAATCTTCCCTCCCTCAACTTCAAACCATTTTCCCTTGTCCTGTTGTCATCTATCCTTTCAAAGAGTTGACTCCTCTCCTGTTTGTAGGCTCCCTTTAGGTACTGAAATGAGGTCACCCCGCAGCCTTCTTTTCTCCAGGCTGAACAAGCCCAGCTCCCTCAACCTGTCTTTGTAGGGGAGGTGCTCCAGCCCTCTGATCACCTTTGTGGCCCTCCTCTGGACCCTCTCCAACAGCTCTCTGTCTTTCTTGTATGGGGGCTCCAGACCTGGACACAGTACTCTAGATGGGGCCTCACAAGGGCAGAGTAGAGGGGGACAATCATCTCCCTGTCCCTGCTGGCTATCCTTCTTCTGATGGAGCCCATGATACCATTTGCTTTCCAAGCTGCAAGAGCACATTGCTGGCTCATGTTAAGTTTTTGATCCACTAGGACCCCCAGGTCCTTCTCTGCAGGGCTGCTCTCAAGGATTGCTCCTTCCAGTCCATATAGATGCCTGGAATTCCTCTGGATCAAGTGCAAAACCTTGCACTTTGCTGTGTTGAACCTCATTAGGTTCACCCAGGCCCACCTTTCAAGTCTGCTGAGATCCCTCTGAATGGCATTCCTTTCTTTCACCAAGTCACCCACACCACTCAACTTTTTGTCATCAGCAAACTTACTGAGGGTATACTCGATTCCTTCGTCAACCTCAACTGTTTCTCATACATCTTGCCCATTTTACCCTTCGTCGTCTTTGTAGCCTTCCTTTGAATGCTCTAACAATTTCATGCACTTCATGTGCTCAAGGTGAAGCTGCACAGCACAGCACAGAGCAGGACAACCCCTCCCCTCGCCCGGTGACAGCACTGGGTGTGCTGCACCCCAGGTACAGTTGGCCCTTTGGGCTGCCAGGGCATATTGTTGGCTCACATTCAAGTTGCCATAAACCAAAATCCTCAGATCCATTTCTATAGGCTGCTCTCCAACTCTCATCCCCCAGTCTGTAATTGCACCCAGGGTTGCCCCATCCCAAGTGCAAAATCTGGCACTTACAAATTCTTGATGAATTTCATACAGTTGTTGATTGCCCAGCTCTCCAGTTTTTCAAGATCTCTCTGGAAGGCCTCTCCACCTTCAAGGGGGCCAATGGCATCTTCCAATTTAGTATCATCTGCAATCTGCAAACTTGTGAGTCCTGCATCCAAACCATTTATGAAAACACTAAGGGGAACTGTCCTTAATGCAGAGGCCTGGAGAACTCCAGTAGTGACTGGCCACCGGACTGCTATAACCTCATCTATTTTAATACTTTGAGCCCTATCTGTCATAGAATCATGGAATCATAGAGTTGCTCAGACCCTAAAGATCATCAAGTCCAACCACAACCTAACTATACTACCTAACTCTAACAACCCTCCACTAAATCATATCCCTGACCACCACATCCAAACGGCTTTTAAACATATCCAGGGATGGTGGTTCAACCACCTCCCTGGGGAGCCTATTCCAGTGCTTCACAACCGTTTCTGTAAAGGAGTTTTTCCTGACATCCAATTTAAACTTACCCTGGCTCAACTTAAGGCCATTTCCCCTCATCCTTTCACCTATCACCAGTGAGAAGAGACCAACCCTGCCCTCACTGCAATCATCTTTCAGGTATTGGAAGAGAGCAAAAAGCCTCCTCTTCCCCAGACTAAACAGCCCCAATTCCTTCAGTCTGTCCTCATAGGGCATATTCTCCAAGCTTTTGACAAGCCTTCTTACCCTTATTTGGACCCACTCAACTGTGTTGCTGTCACAGAGTTAACTAGATCAACCTATGCCCATGACAAGGGAGCAGTAGGGCCCTGGGCTCCCCTGGCCCCACAAAATGGGAAGAGAAAAAGAAAAGGGATAGGGAGATGGGAGATGGACTCAAGGAAGGAAAAAAAAAACACCAAGGACAACGATCTATGGAGGAAAACTTATTTTAGTAACTATGATATTGGAATGCAAGATAACACAATATAATACAATCTAATTGAAATTGAGACTAATAAATAATATAGGAGAGAGAGAGTTCCTGAGACCGAGTCTCAGGACTTGTTTCTCGAGACCTAATATGGTGTTTCGGGCGGTAGCATGGAGTACTGCATATGTCTCGAGCCACCCAGTGGTTGACTCTACCATACTAAGCACATAACACTTACCATTGCAAGATCGTGGCAAGGTGATATAATCAATCTGCCATACCTCCCCATATTTACACTTTTGCCATCACCCTTCCCCCCAGAGAGGTTTCATCCTCTTGGCTTGCTTGATTATAGCGCATGTGTCACAGTCATGAATAACCTGTGCAATAGCGTCCATAGTTAAGTCCACCCCTCGGTCTCTAGCCCACTTATACGTTGCATCTCTTCCTTGATAGCCCACTACGCCCAGAAAAGACTGTGTCTCTCTCTTGCTAGTGGGTGGAGACATGGCAATGATTGTGTTGATCACATCTGTCGGGATGTGACAATGTCCATCTTGCCACTTCGTCCCTAGGAAATGAATTTCCTGGGCAGGTCCTTTCACTTTGCTTCGCTTAATAGCGAAATCAGCACACAGAAGGATCTGGATTATTTGTTCTCCTTTCTGAAAAACTTCCTTTGCTGTGTTGCCCCATACAATGATGTCATCAATGTACTGTAAGAGCTCAGGAGCACCTCCCTGTTCCAGTGCAGCTTGGATCAACCTATGGCAAATGGTTGGACTATGTTTCCACCCCTGGGGCAAACGATTCCAGGTATACTGAATGCCCCTCCAGGTGAAAGCAAACTGTGGCCTAGATTCTTTGGCCAAAGGAATGGAAAAAAAGGCATTAGCAATGTCAGTGGTGTCATACCATTTGGCTGCTTTTGATTCCAGTTCATACTGGAGTTCTAACATGTCCGGCACAGCAGCACTCAGTGGGTGTGTAACTTCATTCAGGCCACGGTAGTCCATCGTCAGCCTTCATTCTCCACTGGCTTTACGCACTGTCCATATGGGGCTGTTAAAAAGCGAGTGAGTTTTGCTGATCACTCCCTGACTCTCTAGTTGACGAAGCAACTTATGGATGGGGAGCGAGGAATCCCTGTTTGTGCGGTACTGCTGTCTGTGTACCATTTTTGTAGCAATCGGTACCTTTTGCTTTTTCACTCACAGCAACCCCACAACAGATGGATCTTCTGACAGGCCACGCAAAACAGACAGCTCCTTAATGTTGTCTGTGTCTTCAGCAGCTATTCCAAGGGCCCATCGATAACCCTCAGGATCCTTGAAATGCCTCCTTCTGAGGTAATCGATACCAAGTATACATGGAGCCCCTAGCAGTCACAATAGGATGTTTTTGCCAGTCTTTACCAGTGAGGCTGATTTCGGCCTCCAACACAGTCAGCTCTTGGGAACCCCCAGTCACCCCATGAATATAAGTCGATTCTGTCCCTTGGTGACTCGAGGGCATTAGAGTGCATTGAGCACCAGTGTCCACCAGGGCCTTATATTTCAGTGGTTCTGATGTGCCAGGCCATCTAATCCACACAGTCCAATACACTCTGTTATCCTTTCCCTGGTGGTTCCACTGGGGCTCGAGCCCAGGACCTTCTTGTTAAACTCCCAGTGCCCCACATGATGTTATGATGTGGAATACTGACAACCAAAAATCACAAAACCATGACAAGACATAAGGAAGAAACTTCCTTTCCTAGTTCGGCCCTCAGATTACTCTCCCCTACTGTTGTTTCAGGTAAGCAGTGATGATATAGGAAGAAATTCTCTAAAGAATATGGAAAAGGACTTCAGAGCCTTGGGGTGACAGGTAAAGGGTTCGGGAGCACAAGTTGTGTTCTCCTCTATCCTTCCAGTTATAGGGAATGATGAGGGACTAAATATTATGGGCCAACAGATTAATACCTGGCCCTGAGACACATGTGCCCAGCATGGGTTTGGGTTTTTTGACCTCTGCTCTGTTTGCACAAGACCAAACCTGATGGCAGCCGATAGGAGTAGCCTTCTCCCGCTGGTGGAAAGGGATCTTAAGATTGGAGTTAAGAAGGTTCATTGATAGAGCTTTAAACTAGGTACGAAGGGGGATGGGGGCTGTAATTGGGGTCACTAGAAAGAGTTGCCATCAGTTTACGGGCTGGTTTGGCCCAGTTCCATGACTAGCAGGGTGCAGGGAATTCACGAATCTGCGCGCTCTGGAAAAGGGAAACATGAGACCCCAAGAATCATTAAAAACAGCAGCAATGATCTGAGGAAAAACAAACTAATTTACTAAATATGGTATCAGAATTCAAGATAACACACTATAACACAATATAATTAGAATCAAAGCTAATAAATCAAATGTAATGAGAGGGAGTGTCCACAAGGTGGCTAGGCCTCACCATAACACTGAGGTGAGATGCACAGTCCAGCTGAGCAGCAGAGAGGAGAGCAAGAAGAGTGGGCAAGCTACTTATGATGATTACAGGTACGTAGTGAAGCTGTGCAGGGAAAAATTAGAAAAACCAAAGCCCAGGTAGAACTGACCTTGGTCACTAAGGTAAAAGACAACAATAAATATTTCTATAAGTACATCAGGGAGGAAGACTAGGGAGAATCTCCATCCATTGTTGGATACTGAGGGCAACTTGATGAGGATAAGACTGAGGATAAGGCTGAGGTACTTAATGCCTTCTTTGCCTCAGTCTTTAATAGTAAGAATTGTTACTCCCTGGGAACACAGCCTCCTGTGCTGGTAGATAGGGATGGGGAACAGAACAGGCCCTGCATGATCCACAGTGAGATGGTTTTGGACCTGCTCTGAAAGCTGGATGCTCACAAGTCCACAGGGCTGAATGGATTGCACCTTGGAGTGCTGAGGGAGTTGGCGGACGTGGTTGCCAAGCCACACTCCATCATTCTTTGGCAGTCCTGGCTAACTAGGGATGTCCCAGTGGACTGGAGACTAGCAAATGTGATGCTCATCTTCAAAAAGGGCCAGGAAGATGATCTTGGTAGCTACTGACCTATCAGTCTCACTTTGGTGTCGGGGAAGGTTGTGGAATGGATAATCTCAGGAGCCATCATGGACCAGTTAAAGGTCAACCAGGGGATCAGGCCCAGTCAGCACGGGTTTATGAATGGTAGATCCTGTTTGACAAACCTGATTTCATTCTATGACAAGGTGACACGTTTAGTGGATGAAGGTAAAGCTGTCAATGTGGTCTTTCTGGATTTCAGTAAAGCCTTTGACACCGTCCCCCACAACATTCTTGTGGAGAAGCTGGCTGCCCATGGTCTGGATGGGCATATGCTCCACTGGGTGAAACACTGGCTGGATGGCCGGGTCCAAAGTGTTGTCGTCAATGGAGTTAAATCCAGTCCGGTGTCCCCCAGGGCTTGGCACTGGGGCTGCTTCTATTTAACATCTTTATTAACAATCTTGATGAGGGGATTGAATGCACCCTCAGTAAGTTTGCAGGTGATACCAAGTTGGGAGGGAGTGTTGATCTGCCTGAGGGGAGAAGGGCACTACAGAGGGACCTAGATAGACTGAATTGATTGGCCAAGGTTAACTGAATTTCAACAGCGCCAAGTGTCAGGTCCTGCATTTTGGACACAACAATCCCAGGCGACCCTACAGGTTTGGAAAGGAGTGGCTGGAAGGCTGCCTGCTGGAAAGGGACCTTGGTGATGGTCAGTCAGCTGAATATGAGCCAGCAGTGTGCCCAGATGGCCAAGAAGGCCAGTGGCATCCTGCCTTGCATCAGGAATGGTGTGGTGATCAGGACTAGGGAAGTAATCCTGCCCCTGTACTCGGCACTGGTGAGGCTGCACCTCACCTCGAGTACTGTGTTCAGTTTTGGGCACCTCAGAAAGGACACTGAGGTGCTGGAGCAGGTCCAAAGAAGGGCAATAAGGCTTGTCAAGGGCTTGGAGAATATGCCCTATGAGGACAGACTGAGCGAACTGGGGCTGTTTAGTTTGGGGAAGAGAAGGCTAAGGGGAGACGTTATTGCTTTCTTCCAATATCTGAAAGGTGCTTACAGCGAGAGCGGGGTTGGTCTCTTCTCACTGGTGACAGGTGAAAGGATGAGGGGAAATGGCTTTAAGTTGCACCAGGGTAAGTTTAGGTTGGTTGTCAGGATACACTTCTTTACAGAAAGGTTGTGAAGCACTGGAATAGGCTCCCCAAGGAGGTGGTTGAGTCACCATCCCTGAATGTGTTAAAAACCGTTTGGATGTGGTGGTCAGGGACATGATTTAGCAGAGGGTTGTTAGGGTAGTATGGTTAGGTCATGGTTGGACTCATTGATCTTTAAGGTCTTTTCCAACCTGTGCGATGCTATGATTCTATTATTATGAGAAGTAGTGTCAAAAGCCTTGTTGAAGTGAAGGTGAACAACATGCACTGCTTTCCCCTCATTTACCCAGCTGGTTTAGAGAATCATAGAAAGCTACCAGATTGAGCAAGCATAATTTCCTCTTGTTTAAACCATGTTGACTACTCCTGATAGCCTTTTCTTCCATTTGCTTGGAAATAGCATCCAGAGTAATTTGTTCTATTACCTTCCCATGGACAGAGGTGAAGCTGACAAGCCTGCAATTTCCTGGGTCCGCCTTGCTCTTTTTGATGACTGGAATGGCATTGATTTCCTCTAGTGCTCAGGCACCTCTCCTGTTCTCCATGACCTTTCAAAGATGATAGAGAGAAGCCTGGCAATGATTTCTGCCAGCTCCCTCAGCACTTATGGAGGCCTCCCTTTGGAGCCCATGGATTTTGTGCATTGCATTTGCCTAGAAAATCTCTGACAAGATCCTCTTGTCCTCATGACCACGAGGGTCATAAATCTCCAACCCCCTGCCACATGCAGGGCCACCAACCTCCACATTTAATACTAGACCAGGGTGCCCAGGATTGCCCATTCAATCCGGCCTTGAACACCTCCAGGGACAGGGCATCCACAACCTCTCTGGGCAGCCTGTTTCACCACCTCACCACTCTCTCTGCAAAGAACTTCCCCCTGACATCCAACTTAAATCTTCCCTCCCTCAACTTCAAACCATTTTCCCTTGTCCTGTTGTCATCTATCCTTTCAAAGAGTTGACTCCTCTCCTGTTTGTAGGCTCCCTTTAGGTACTGAAATGAGGTCACCCCGCAGCCTTCTTTTCTCCAGGCTGAACAAGCCCAGCTCCCTTAGCCTGTCACAGAATCACAGAATCACCAAGGTTGGAAAGACCTTCAAGATCATCCAGTCCAATCATTCACCTATCACTAGTAGTACTAAACCATGTCCCTCAACACAAAATCCAAATGTTCCTTGAACACCTCCAGGGTCGGTGACTCCATCACCTCCCTGGGCAGCCCATTCCAGTGCCTGACCACTCTTTCAGAAAAGTAGCATTTCCTAACGTCCAGCCTAAATCTCCCCTGGCGCAGCTTGAAGCCATTCCCTGTGTATCACTAGTTACACAAGAGAAGAGGCCGACCCCCAGCTCACTACAACCTCCCTTCAGATAGTTACAGAGATCAATGAGGTCTCCCCTGAGCCTCCACTTCTCCAGGCTGAACATTCCCAGCTCCTTCAGCCTCTCCTCATATGGCCTGTGTTCCAGATCCCTCACCAGCTTTGTCGCCCTTCTTTGAACCTGCTCCAGGGCCTCAATGTCTTTCTTGCAGTGAGGGGCCCAAAACTGGACACAGTATTTGAGGTGCAGCTACACCAGAGCTGAGCACAGGGGGACAATCACTTCTCTGTTCCTTCTGGCAACATCGTTCCTGATGCAAGCCAAGATGCCATTGGCCTTCTTGGCCACTCGGGCACACTGTCTTCATAGGGGAGGTGCTCCAGTCCCCTGATCATTCTTCATGGCTCTCTTCTGGACCCTCTCCAACAGCTCTCTTTCTTGTATTAGGGGCTCCAGACCTGGACACGATACTGCAGATGGGGTCTCACAAGGGCAGAGTAGAGGGGGACAATCACCTCACTGTCCCTGCTGTCCATTCCTCTTCTGATGGAGCTCAGGATACCATTTGCCTTTCAAGCCACAAGGGCACACTACTGGCTCACGTTCAGCTTCTCATCTATCAAGACCCCCAGGTCCTCCTCCGCAGGGCTGCTCTCAAGGACTGCTCCTTCCAATCTGTACAGATGCCTGGGATTCCTCCGGCCCAAGTGCAAAACCTTGTACTCCGCTGTGTTGTACCTCATTAGGTTCACCCAGGGCCACCTTTCAAGTCTGGTGAGGTCCCTCTGAATGGCATCCCTTCCTTCCACTATGTCACCTGCACCACTCAGCTTGATGTCATCAGCTAACTTGATGAGGGTGCACTCGATTCCGCCATTGATGTCATTGATAAAGATGTTAAAGAGCACTGGTCCCAAGACAGACCCCTGGGGGACTCCACTCGTTATCGGCCTCCACTTGGACATAGAACCACTGATGACCACCCTCTGTCTAAGGCCTTTCAACCAGTTTCTTATCCATCAAGTGGTCCATCCATCAAATCCACATCCTTCCAATTTGGAGATAAAGATGTGGTGGGGGACCATGTCAAAGGCCTTGCTCAAGTCCAGGTAAATAACATCGGTCACCTTTCCCTTGTCCACCAATGCCGTCACTTCATCATAGAAGGCCAAACTGGTCAAGCATGACCTTCCCCTGGTGAAGCCGTGCTGGCTGTCTTGGATCACACGCTCATTCCTCATGTGATCAAGCATGTCGTCCAGGATGATCTGTTCCATGATCTTCCCAGGCACAGAGGTGACACTCACTGGCCTGTAGTTCCCAGGGTCCTCCTTGCTCCCTTTCTTGTAAATGGCAGTGACGTGACCCTTCCTCCAGTCATCCGGGACCTCACCTGACAGCCACAACTTTTCAAATATGATGGAGAGCAGCTCGGCAATCACCTCAGTCAGCTCCTTCTGAACCCTGGGATGCACACCATCGAGCTCCATAGACTTGTATGCATTCAGTCTCATGAGGTGGTCTCGGACTTGCTCTGCCCTTACAGTGAGGGGGGATTTACCATCCCAGTCCCCAGCTAGAGTTTTAGGGATGCAGGGCTCAGGGACGTGAGAAATACCTGAATCCTGGCCACCAGTGAAGACTGAGGCAAAAATCTCATTCAATACCTCAGCCTTCTCTTTGCCCGTTGAAGCCAGTTCTCCTTTTACATTTACCAAAGGAGGTACACTTGCTTTGGCCTGTCTCTTCTGGCCAATGTACCTGTAGAAAGTCTTCCTATTGTTTTTCCACGTCCCTCACCAAGTTCAGTTCTGCCTGCGCCTTGGCTTTCCTGATCCCACATCTGCAAGTCTGGACAGCATCCCTGTATTCTTCCCAGGTGACACACCCTTGTTTCCAGAGCTTGTACACACCTTTCTTTGCCTTCAGTATGCCCAGCAGATCCTTACTGAGCCATGCTGGTTTCCTACCTCCTCTGCCTGCTTTCTTATTCAGAGGGACGGAGAGCTCTTGTGCTCTCAGAAAGGCATCCTTGAAGAATAGCCAGCTCTTCTCAACATCTTTGTTTTCAAAGACAGCATCCCAGAGAATCTTGGCCAATAGTCCATTGAACAGCTAAAAGTTCACTCTTCCAAAGTTCAGGGTCCCGACCTCACTCTTTGCCAGGCCCACATCCCTCAAGATCACGAACTCAACCAGGGCGTGGTCACTGCAGCCCAGGCTGCCTCCAACCTTAACACCTTTAATGAACTCCTCTGCATTGGTGAGCAGGAGATCCAGCAACGCTTCACCTCTGGTCGATTTATCCAATACCTGGACCAGAAAGTTATCATCAATGGATTCTAGGAGCTTCCTGGACCTCCTGCAGCTCACCCTATGGTCTTTCCAAGAGATATCCAGATGGTTGAAGTCCCCCATCAGGACGAGAGCCTGCAAGCACGAAGCCGCCTACATCTGA
This sequence comes from Meleagris gallopavo, assembly GCF_905368555.1. Classification (NCBI taxonomy): domain Eukaryota; kingdom Metazoa; phylum Chordata; class Aves; order Galliformes; family Phasianidae; genus Meleagris; species Meleagris gallopavo. Next base: position 152,998,593 of record NC_139404.1, on the reverse strand, counting down.
AGCAAGAAAGCCTCGTCAACAGTCTCCCCTTGATCAGGTGGCCTGTAGTATACGCCTATCACCAGCTGGCCTTTGTTAGACCCATTCCTACTTCTAATCCACAGGCTCTCAACCTGTTCCTGATTGTTTCTCAGAGAGAGCTCCTCACAGTCTACCCACTCTTACATAGAGGACAACTTCCCTACCCTTCCTACCTAGCCTATTTCTTCTAAAGAACCAATAGCCCTCAGTGGTGGTATTCCAGTTATGGGAGTTGTCCTATCTATGTTTCTGTGATAGCAACAAAGTCATAACTTTCCAAGCGCATCACCGTTTCCAGCTTGCCCTGCTTATTTCCCAGGCTGTGTGCATTGGTATAAAAGTACTTTAACTGGGCTTTGTGTCTCACCACCTTTATAGAGGATCTAGGATCCCCTAGAACAGCAGCATCCCCAGCATTCCCCTGCCCCAGTCCATCCCTTTGTACTCCACAATCTTCAGCCATCAAGTTTGGTATGAGCCCTTGAACTACCCACTCAACCCCAGCAGCCCTCATTTTGTCCCCTTCCCCTTCATACCTACTTTAAAGATCTTTCAATGAGTCCCGCCAGTTCCTCAGGTAAGATCCTCTTACCCCTCAGAGACACACTACTTCTATTTGCAGCCATCATGCCAGGCGCCGAGTAAATTGCCCCATGGTCAAAAAACCCGAAATTCCTGTGTTTGCACCAACTTCTAAGCCATTTATTTATGAGGTGGGTTTTTTGGATCCTCTCAGTATTCTGCCCTGCCACTGAAGGTATAGAAGGAAAAACCACCTGCACGCCTGCTCCATCAACTACCCACCCCAGTCCCCTGAAATCTTTCTTAATAGTCCTGAGGCTTTTCTCAGCGACTTTGTCACTGCCAGCCTGAACTATCAAAAAGGGTTAATAATCAGAAGAGCGAATCAGTCCAGGAAGTTTCCCAGAAATGTCCCTGATCTATGCCCCGGGAAGGCAGCACAACCTCGCTACGGGTAGGGTCAGGCCGACATATAGGGCCCTCTGTTCCTCTCAGCCAGGAGTTGCCTATGACAACCACCCTTCTGTCCTTCCAGGTGGAGGCAGTATTGAGGCATGGGGTCAACCACTTCACCCAAGGCAACCTCAGGGGTGGACCTCCTTCCACAACCCCATTCACCTCTCCCTCGAGTTCCAGGGCCTCAAATCTATTGCACAGAGGCATCTGGGGAGCCGAGGATGGTTAGGATGAGAGATGCCCACTTTGCCGAGCCGGTATCCATGTCTACTCCTTCTCCTTTCTCAAATTGTTGCTAGAGGAAGAGAGGACTGGGGCAGCACCGTCTGCCTGCCGGTTCCCCTCTGTCACCTGTTTACAAGGCAGCAGGGGGTGACGTGCTCCATGTGAAGCCTCAGCTGAGTGCCAAGATCTCGGGGCCGATAGAGACTGGCATCACCAATCAATCTCCCTCTCACACTCTCTTATGGTCCTCAGCCTCTCCACCTCCTCCTTCAGGTTGACCACAAGGCTAGGTAAGTCATTTAGCTGGTCACATCTATACAGGTGCCGCCTCCATCGCCTGGCACTGCAAAGGTCAGACTCTGGCACTCGTGGCAGCCAGTGATCTGCGTACTAGCATCTTGTGCTGGGGCCTCAGTCTGAGTCGCCACACTTTTCTTAGCATCAGCTATCCTTTCAAGCACACACAGGACCTCAGTCTCCATGCTCTTTTTGGCTGCAGTCTTCTTTCTGCGTGAGCATGGGACTTCTGTCAGGGTCTCCACAATTTTTGTGCTGGTAGCCTTCCTCCGGGGTGCAGCCACTGCAAACCAGCAGGCACACTAACGCTACTAGATAGTCTTAATGAGGTTTGCCTGATCAGCCCCGCCCTGCTGCCAGTAGTGTTGGCTCTGCCCTCGCCCTGTTGCCGGGTCGTTAACAGGAGCCCGCGCACTTATCACTCACTTGACAGTGACAACAGCCGTCCTTGCTGGGGAGTCCCGTGTATGGATGGCTTACAGTTTCTCCTCATTAAAACAGCCTAGGTGATTCTCACACCCCGACTCCTCTCCGTCTCCGTTGGGAAGCAAGCGTCGCTGCCCTCCCCGAGGGGTGGATGCAGAGCCGTTGCCGTGGCAACGCTCCCGCCGCGTCAGCCGCTCTCGCGAGAGCTGCCCGGTCGAGAGTTGCCTGGCAGCTCTGTTGTCTCGGGGATCCCTGAATGAGGGAACCAACCGAAGCCCCCCTGCACCTAAAACCAAAAGTAAGTCCTTCTTTTCTGACTCTTGCACTTATTTCCAGGATCTGGGGTATCCAAGGGACAGTCTTATGAGCGAAGACTGAAGCAAAGAAAGCATTCTGTAACTCTGCCTTTGCAGTGTCTTACATTACAAGGGCAGCCATATCATTAAGCAGTGGACCCACATTTTTCCTAATCTTCCCTTTACTACTGACATACTTGAAGAAATCCTTGTTGTTGTCCTTAACCTCTCTCACCAGATTCAGTTCCAAGAGGACCTTAGCCTTCCTTGTCACATCCCTGTACACCTTGACAATGTTCCTATGTTCCTGCCAAGGGCCAGACTTCTTATCCACATTGTGTAGACTTTCTTCTTCCGTGTTTTTCAATTGGCTTGCTGCTCATCTATGTGGCTTTCTTGCCAACTTTGTGTGATTCCATACTCTTAGGGATTTACCAATGTTGAACTTGGAAGAAGTGCTTGAATGTCAACCAACTGTCTTGGGGCCACACTAATTTTTTCTACCTCCCATGAGATAGTAGTGATACTGTTTCATGGCATAATTTCTGCAATTCTGTGCCTCTGCAAAGTTCTGTACCTCATTTGATTCTTAAGAGTTGTTTTTAGGAAGGTAAATATTTTCACCTATGGATGATTAGCTCAGACTGCACATTGTAATCATTGTAATAATCAGTCTTCAGCTCTTTTTTTTCACATTCTGTCAAGACTGACCATTTCAAAGAACTAGTCAGCTATAAAGAAGCAGAATTACTCACATGCACTGTTGAAGCATATCTTTCTCTCATATGGTCATTTGATGCAGCCAGGAGATATATTTGAAGGACAAAACCCTCTGGCTATTAAATATTTTTACTTATGCATTGCACTCTGCCATACTATAAGGTAAATTATATTGCAACACTGATTGGTTGGACCAATAACCAAAAAACATCTGCTACAATAAATGTATTCTCATGTCAAATAGTAAGTGCTTTACTTTAAGACACTGCATGGATTTTGCAAATCCAAAGAAACAAATATGAAAATGACATTTTCAATATATTACTTTCAAAACTAACTCATTTTGTTTACATTGTTTACACAGTAAGCGTGAGCTTCTGGCCAAATTGGAGGACCTTTAAAACTATAATAGAACTGTTTGATCTTGTAAGACACTTAAAATGTTAATCAAGAATAAGCCTCTAGTAAAATATAGACAATGGGAAGGGAGTCGAGAGAATAAAGGAGATTAAAATCTTCAGCTGAAATCATGGATACTGCTTCATGTACATGTCTTAAAAGGAAACTGACTCCAGCTGAGGTTCTGTCTTAATTTTATTGTGAAATATAAAGTGATAAGTGAGGATGGACATACATTATCAAAGCTTTGCTTGTAAAAAATTTAAAAGCACCAGAAGAGTCATTGGTTATAATTTTCTTGCTCTGATAGTCTATCTTTTCAGAATGTCTGATTGTTATACACTCAGGGAATTGTCCTAGCTGCTTTTGATTAATTTTATGAATCTTTATGCTCGTATCTAACTGGTTAAATCAAAATCTCCAGCTCATAGTATGAAATTTCAAACCTATAAAATGCTTCAGGCAGTAATATCAAAAATTTAATTCAGTAAAATATATTAAAATACTGCAGCTATCCTTGATCTTTTTTTACCTGGACTAAAATTCTTAAGTGAAAAAAAGCTTTTTGGTACTGAATTTAGTCAGCATATATATTCAGCATATATAACAACATATATATATATATATATTTTTTCAGATTTGCACAATATTAATACCAATATGTGGACAACATATACACATTCTCTCTATATATTGAATAGGTTGCCTGTTTTACTGTGTAGATATTCATATTCTTCTGTCATCTGTGTCAATATCTTCTTCAGCTGTATCAATATAATTCTATTGCTTCTGCTATTGCTTCATTCTCTGGTACCCAAACCTATATTTTTTTCGTTTCTTTCTAAGTGTTCGTAATATTTTTTGCTTCTCCTCTTGTGTAAATGTTTTGGTAAGAACTGTAAAAGGAACAAAGTTTTAAGGTGGCTAGACTGCAAAATCTGGAAACATAATTTAATCATTTTTACCATCAGAACTATCTCTTACCTAATATCATCTCATGACCTTATAAACCTACATATTATAGAAAGTGTTAACACTGGAGTCTTCACTGGAAGAAAAAAAAAAAAAAAAAGGACTGCATAACAGCAATGGCTTAGTGTTATAAATTGCCTAGGTTGGATTGACCTTTAAGGACATCTAAGACAGGAGGAACAAAATTACAGTTTGCACATTATCCACCTGAGCAGGATGCAGGATGGGGGTCTAATCATCTAGATGGACTACAAGGAGAGCAAGCAAAAGGTGCAGAAAGGGATTTACAGTGGGCATCATTTATTATTGTCATTATTATTTGTAGAAAAATTTTTTTTTTCTTTCATTAAGGACTGCCTAGAATATCTTACTGTTTTCTGTCAACTAAATACATTATTAAAAGCAGTAAACGTGAAGAGAGTAGAATGCGACAGGTTCACAGTCTGACCTTCTGACCTTCAGTGTCTTGTATGTGTGCCTGCAGCTTTACATTTCATAAGTTAAACAACACAGTGCTTGTCACATCATGTTTCCTGCTAACATAAAATAGACATTCTTCCAAGGACTTGCACCTTTTGCAACAAGTATTTTCTATAGTGCTGTCTCCAGATGTGGTTGAAACACAGGCTAGTTAATCTCATTTCCCAGGTCTGATCTTCTTAATCCACATCCCTGCAAACAAGACAGCCCACATTGCAAAGCCAGAGTTAGTGTAGGAGTACGAGTTGTGTATGAGTGTATAGTATTGCCCAGCAGAGGGCCACAAAGATGGTGAAAGGCCTGGAGCATCTCCCTTATGAAGAAAGGCTAAGTGAACTGGGTCTGTTTAGCCTTGAGAAAAGAAGACTGAGAGGGGATCTGATCCAGGTCTATAAATATCTAAGGTGTGCTGGCAGAGTGGCGAGGCCAGACTGTTTTCAGCAGTGTGTGGAGACAGGACAAGGGGAAACGGCCAGAAGCTGGAGCATAGGAAGTTCCACACAAATATGAGCAAGAACTTCTTTACGGTGAGGGTGACAGAGTGCTGGATGTGGTTAGAAAAATAAATAGGATATAAATACGTGAATTATCTAACCACATCAGTGGTAGAAACGCTAAGGGATGGAACAGGGTGTTGCAGCAGAGTATGCAGGAGAGTCATGCTTGGGCTGCTGTCCTTGCTGCCAGGGCCAGGCATACTCTGCACCCATGGGAGGGTGTCTCGCTCCGATTTATAGGAGGGAGATGAGGTTCTTTTAATATTATATACCCAGCGTGAGATTAAGAAACAACGGTTCAAATGTTGGTCCGACCAGTTTATTATAATCCTAATCAGGGAGACGGGGAAGGGAAGGAGGGCGATAGAAAAAAGAGGAAAGAAAGCAAGAATTGCGTAAAGCGGGGATAGTCACCACCAGGATCCAGCAGCGATCCCATTGCGCGACGTTTCGATGGTCCGAGGTAGAAGCAGCAGGGGGGGAGAGAGCAGCAGCGTGGCCGGCCTTGGGCAGCAAGCAGGTGGCAGAAGGAAGTCGCGGAGCCGATCCACGAGGAAGCAGCAGGACTCAGGTAGCAGGCCCAGGGGAATCCGCCAGCACGCAGGAATTCGGTGGTGAGGGATCTGATGGCAGACACCTTTCTCATGGTTTTCGGTTCCTCCTTTTATCCTCCTTTTTCTCTTGCCTACGTGACATCCCTGGGCGCTTGAGCAAGAGTCATGTGCTATCCCCCCGAGATGGCCATCATCCTGAGATAAGTCCACACAAAAGACCGCTTCACAGCTATTTAGCTGCAGCTTATCTTCCTCTCCTTGCCCCTGGCCTTGTCCATCAAAGTTCTCCAGACAAAGGATTTCACCACCTTTGCCCAGGACTTGTCTGGACTTGTGTAAGTCCATCTGTGTCCCCAGCAAGCTTTGAGACACTGATGTTAGCAGAATAATATCTTACAGAGGGCTCCTAATATACTCTTTTTGATGCTCTGGGTACTTCCACCTCGTGTAAACACCAAAGCCAAGATGAAGAACAGCTACCTCCATATCATGTTATTATTATTATATGTTATATAATATGTTATTATTATTATTATTATGGGGGGAAATGGCCTCAAGTTGCACCTGGGGAGATTTAGATTGGATATCAGGAGACACTTCTTTACAGAAAGAGTTGTTAGGCACTGGAATAGGCTCCCCAGGAAGGTGGTTCAGTCACCATCCCTGAATGTGTTTAAAAACCGTTTGGATGTGGTGGTCAGGGCATGATTTAGCAGAAGGTTGTTAGTTAGGGCAGTATGATTAGGTCATGGTTGGACTTGATGATCTTTAAGGTCTTTTCCAACCTGAACAATTCTGTGATTCTATGATTCTATGTTATATATTAATCTACAACATTTATATAAGTTATAGTCCAAAATAACTCAATTTCATTTATAAACTTCAGAGAATATAAAATCTCCAACCTTTCTGTTCTTAAAAAGCAGTGGATTTAGGCATTAAGATAAAATCTCAAAAAATTTGGCTACCTGGGTATGGTGTGTTTTTCTATTTTTATTTTTTGCTTTTGTTTTGTTTGTTTGTGACAAGCTTCTTTATTGAGTTTCAATTTAGTCTATCTTATGATGGGATAAAATAACTTCTAGATAATAGAAAAAAAGATGGCATTAATACCTGTATCTCTCTGCACTGTAAGAAAATTAACTTGAAACTAGTCAGCCAGATCTTCAACTACTATAAAATCTCCCTGTAAAATCATACTGAAGATTTATATTTATGCACTCAAGAGAGATTTTTTTATAAGAAACCTTTTAGGATGGCACGGCTGTGCTGCACTCGTGCTCTGTCATACAATTTGCAGTATCCGAATGATGTGTCCTAACCAATGGACTTTACTGTACTGAACCATTGCTGCTTCACTAGTAAATGCTGAGCTCTCATAAAGTTTGTTTAAATATTTATCTTACAACTTACTTTACTCTAGGTCACTAGCTATAGTTTAAATCCTGCTGTGGTCTTTCCTTTCTTCCCATGAGAATGTCCTTGCTTGAGTTGATTGATTGCATATTTTACTTTACTGGAAGTAATTCATTCTTATGAATGTCAAGGAACTAATTTTTTCAATTATTTCTTCATCTGTGTCGTTCTTTTAGTGTGTAGCCATCACTACTCACAATAAAATCTCTTAACACTACTTATTATTAGCACTAAGTGTGGTGAACTTGATTGTCTCTACATTTGAATGAAAATTACATTGGATACAATTAGACTGATGATTTTTAGCTTTCTATTAAACATCATTTTTGATAGTTTCTTCCTTTTTTATTAGTTTATTTTTCCTAGGTTTTACATGATAAGTGTGCAATGAGTTATACAATTCTTAACCAATTTAAAATAGATTATTTAAAATATATTTCTCAGTTTTTTTCTCTGTTTAAACCAAGTGTATTCTTCCCTCAGTTACCCAGGATGATCATATTTATTCTTCATTCAAAATTTTCCTTTTGGGGAAATTAACTCCTTGGTTATGTTTTCGTATGTGCATACAAACTCCTTTCTTAAGTGATTTAGGAAAAGCTGGAAAAGTAGCATAGTAAGCTGTAGGCAATCCAGGAGGCTCCTGGATTGCATCAGGGATAAATTCTTGAGCCAAGCAATAGACAGCTGCACAAGGAAGGATGCAGTGCTAGATCTGTTGCTCACCAGCTCAAGTGAACTGATTGATGATATTAGAATTGGAGGCTGCCTGGTGGAGTGGTGGAGTTCTCATTCCTGAGGGATATCAGACAAAGAGTACTCTACTGAGAATTGGGACCATATTATCTATTTCTCTCAATTTCTGCAGAAAATATGGTTCTGTCATTCTTTGCCGAGCTCTTTTGGAGCTTTGCAGGAATAACAGATGGGAAGCTTTTCAACTTCTGTCTCCTGCTTGCCCTGTTTCATTGGATCTGGATTAGGTTATTTAATGCCAAATTCATCAAAGAACTTTTATGAAATGTAGGTTTTTCTGATGACCTGGTAACTACTGCTTCCAAACTTCTGTATCTTTTGCATGTATAAAGGACTTTTCACAAAAAGGAGCCAGTATCTTACTGTTGTATGTTGTTTTCATGCATATCTTCTGACAGTCTTACTCTAACACAGTTTCGTATGCATGTGAGAAGTAATAAATTATCAGTCAACTGTTTCATAATAATGCCTTGAAACTGAAACCAACTTTCCAGCTGTTATCAGAAGTAGCCAGGTTTTCTATTACAAACAGCATTCATTTTATACCTGCTTCTTTCCTTGCTTATTTAATAGATCTCAAGTAACACCGTATTTTAAGGATGTCTTCATTATATGTAACTACTCAACCAAGAGTTTCTGAAAAGACATTTTAGGCAGTAATTTGTTTTCTTTCTTCAATATTCCTTGTACGTAAGTAGTTTTTAGTCCTGTAGTATGTTCAATTGCTTGAGCTGATGACTGAATTTTTAAACTAGACTATACAGTAAAGCCTTTCTGATGTGACTTTTGAAGCGAATAATCACAATCTACCAAAGTTAATGAAACTTTGAATCTGCAAACAGATCTGCAAACAGATGTGTCAGGTAGATAGGTACATGAATGTCTGCTTTGCGATCCCAGAAAGTGGAAATAGTCAGTCTCATCTTTTATTAACAATTTCATCTAACATTATTATTATTCACATCCCTGTGCTGAAAACAAAAAAGATTTATCTTAAATGTTATGTGAATTAAAGTCCTTTCTGTCAAAAGCATTTTTTTAATATCTTTTTTATATCTTTCTTTGTACTCTGTTTGTAGTCTTGAGAAAATCACTGCCAGTATCTGCAGAGCTTTGTATTGAGACTTGAAGATCTAGTTGTTCATTCTATGACAGAGAGAATGGTAAGGTGCTGGAACAGGCTGCCCAGAGAGGTTGTGGATGCCCCATCCCTGGAGGTGTTCAAGGCCAGATTGGATGGGGCCCTGGGCAGTCTGGTCTAGTATTAAATGGGGTGGTTGGTGGCCCTGCATGTGGCAGGGGGGTTGGAGATTCATGATCCTTGAGGTCCCTTCCAACCCTGGCCATTCTATGATTCTGTGATTCTGTTACTTTGTGAAACATCGTGTGCTTCAGGATTGTCATCTTCTCTTTGAGCAACCTGGTCTCTTTGAGCAATGTGGTCTAGAGGGAGGTGTCCCTGCCTATATCTGGGGGTTGAAACTAGATGATCTTTAAGGTCCCTTCCAACGCAAACCATTCTGTGATTCTGTGATTCTCCTCTCCGCCATTCTTGTTCTTCCCATCTCATCCAATCATACGTCTTATACAATTTTCCTGCAACCAGAGTTAGGTTTCCCTCTGTAGCAAAGATACAGACACAAACCTTGATAGAGTAAAACATTTCTCTTGATCTTCTTATTTCCTGTCAATGCCTAGTGAAGGGTAAAACTTCTAGAATACTTGCAGATTACAGGAACTATCCTCTGAACAAAAATATATTTTTATTTATATTAATATATTAATTTATATATTTATCCAGACCAGCCCAGGGAAAAAAAAAAAACCAAAAAACAAGAAATACTACAGTTTAATTTGTACTGAAAATATACATGTTCAATACATAAGGCTGATATTTGAAAATGTTTGGTTTTCTTCAGAAACAGCCAATGATCAAGATTTGGTCCTCAGTGGGCTAGGCATTGTACTTTTGTCACTGATTTAAGAGGAAACAAGGTGAAGTCATCAGTCTAGGTAATCTTGGGGAGGATAAGAGAAAACTTTCTCAAGATTGTTTTTGTAAGATTTGAACAAAAATACTGATAAATAGGAGAGAGTTTGTGTATTTGTACATTTTTCCAGAAGGAGGTGGATTGCAACTTACAATTACCCATCACTGACATGTATTTCAATTACCAAAAGTTAGTTATACGTGAAGAGACAATGAAGAAGGGACAATAAAAACTAATTGTTCTCTTTTCTAAGGAAACATTAATGGCAACATTATTGGCTTTGCATTTACTTTTAGTTGTCTTGAATTCCTGGTGATAAATAATTTAATTCTATAAAGCTATCATTAGAGTTACTGACACCATAAATCACTGCTTTTATAATGGACATCTAAGCACGCAATTTTTACTCTCTCAGTATTTCGAATTAACTGAATAAAAGTTAAAAGCATTTCCCCTGGAGATTTACAATAGAATTGGGTTTGGCCTTTGTAAACAAAAACAGATACTGTCATTAAAAAATGTACTTCCAGCTGCTTTATAGAAATTACCACACACATGAATCTCAGAGGATTTCTCTTAAAATGTGAACTTGTGGCCTTAATAGCAGAGAAAGAATGAGACAAACAGAATTAGGGCCATGGTGCTTTTCTTTTCCCAGGCATCAGAAAGAAAACCTTTGGCAGGAGAGCAATGGAAAGAGATATTAGTGAGTAGCAAAGCAAAGATGTATGCTGCTTTATTACCTGTACAAGAGCTTCTCAACAATCCAAAGAATTGAAGAAGGGAACAGTATTAAGGTATGCATATTTAAAATAGAAACTTACAGTTGTAAAAATAGAAGTTGATAAATTCATTATATGCAGGGCCAGAATTTCACATCTAGAACTCTTTAATTATAAAAGCAAACAGTTGAGTTTGCTACACATTCAGAACTGTATCAAAACATGAGCCAATTATTCCTGAGAGGTAAGTGGGAGTTGGATTTTTACTTAAATCTCAGTTTAAAGGGGAAAAATCTGAGGTAGACAAGGAAAAACTCTTTTGCCAAAATGCACTTATTCTTCTGGACTAGTATACCTTTTATGTGGAAGATAGCAACTATTCAGACCTATGAAAGAAGGAAGCAACTGGATTCCAGGTGTTCAGGTCTGGAATTGTTTTCCACAACTGGAATGGCAATAGATGTTAATGGACTCCCTGTTCTTCACTGATGCCGAAGGCAACTCTATGCCATTGACTTAAAATGGATCACTCCAACGGTTGCAAAATAGCTCAATATCCTAGAATATCTTCAGAGTTAAACATAATAGAATGCCATTTTCCTCCTCTATATATCTTTCCTTCCTCCTTCCTCCTACATACGAGTAAAACCTGCTGAAAAAAAGCATATTGCAGCTGGAAGAAACATTTCTCAGGAAAAAGTGGGCAGAAGATAAAAGCCCCAGAATACTAGGTGTCTCCATTAGAGAATTTCTCCTGCACTGAGCATATCCTTGAGTGATCTCCTATGCTTCCTTTATTTATTGTGAACTGATCATAATATAGAAGTCCCCTCTGCAAAGTCACACTCTATGCACAATATTTTTAGTTTATAATTGTATAACCTTGTCAGGATTGCAATCAATATTCAATATATAGTCAAGATTCTTCAGGTGGCTCATCCTAAACACATCTACCATTCAAAGCCAAGTCAAAACTTTCCTTAACTTTTGGTCACACTTACATAGAGTTAGAACTCTCTTCAGAAAAGAAAATTAATTACAATATTTATATTACTGGTATTTTGGAAATTCCTTAAGTCAGGTAGTCTCTTCCAGCTTTTATTTGTATGGAAGAAACTTATCAAAAATTTAAACAGTATTGGATTTCCTAATAATTTTGGCAAACTTTCAGGTTTTGTATTGGGGAAAAAAGCAATTCTATGAAAATTTAAGCTTGTAAGCCTCCTCACAGGGACAGACTCTGGCAGCAGAGTGGTGCATCATGAGGTACCCTTTGACTCTAGGAAAAATCTAGATGAGAAACTTGGCAAGAAAGTGTATTTTGTACTTCTTAAGGCCCTTTTTTTTTTTACCCTGTCAAAAGTGCTGAATTATTCACAGTATGCTAATGAAGTTCATTTGAGTCATCTGAGCAGTCTCCTCCATTTATTAATAAATTATTTAATGAAAGAGTGAATTTGATCAAGTTGTTTCTGAATTAAACTGGCCAGCAATGAAAGGATAATCAGATAAGAAATAAAGATCAATTACAAGAAAGGCAATGGCAATGGAATTGTGCTGGGAAATGAGAGCCTGAAAGTACTACAGCCTGAAAGGCTTTTGGGATATTCAGCTGATAAAACTTGGAGGAAGCAAGTGTGCTCACCTCAAGGTGCAAAAAGTTGTTCAAGGCGGGGAGCCAAAATATGATAGACACAGGGCATTCTGACAGTAACTTCATTAATGCTCTCAGACCTAAATCTCCCAGAGGATCTACAGACAAGCATTGCAGGGGGTACTGATCCACAACAAAAATAGAAGCAGCCTAATTTAAACTGATATTCTACAAATACATCCATTCTTTTCCCATTTTGAAGTAGATACTTGTTTCCTATTTATTACAATACAGAAGAAGATTGCATCAGCCTTCCATTTGTCCAGCTCTCCTCTATCTCTACAATTCCATTCAACTCACATTTCTAAACAAGATTAGGAAATACAACTTCTTTCTCTTCAGCTCATAATTTTTCATCATTCAATCAACACAACTTTTTACAATATCCCAGATAAAGTTGCACCTTTTTCCTAAATATTCAAAGGAGGGTATACTTCCAAGAAACTTCGTAGGTGTACCTAAGGACATATCTGTCCGAAAGACTGAGTTGCTTGACAGATCATACTAGCATAGAAGCAAAATAGCGAAGCTCCTTGGTTTAAGAATGGTGTTCTCACAATAGAAAGTTCTGGTGTATCAATTCAGGAATCTTTTGTATGCTCCCTCTATTACTTATTCCATAATAACTTGAATTGGGTAACCTTCCAGTCGATTGTCCTAAATTTAGGATTAGTAGTGAAAGTAGGAACAGAAAACAGAATGCAGAGATCCACATTAACTTAGGTCAGTGTTTTTGAATAAGGGATGAAATCTCAGAAGCAACTGCTACATTCTCTGCAAAGGAGACTTTTTTTTTTCTGTTCCTCACTTTAGTAAGCTAATGCTTATAGCTGAGTTTCACTGTGCCTGCAGAACTTGACCATAGAGGGATGTTATCATCTCTTCAAAAGGTATGATCTCCTAGAAATTTTAATTATGTGCCTAAAGATCACTATGTTGGAAAAAATGCACAGTTCTTTGGGGAAGCAGTATAAGAAGTCTTGAAAAAAGTACTGAATTTGTCTTTGAGTAAGAAAGGCATCAGTCATTCTGCCAACATTTTCTTCTATACCAAATAGAAGTGCAAGAAAATACTCTGTGTTCAGAGGAATCCTGAATCTGTGTCAGACGCAGAGAAGGGAGTCCATGTCTTTTATATATGTTGAGAAGACACCTCTGACATATTGGAAAGTGATGCACTGATCCCACAGGTTCTTCAAAAAGAGTCATGCCCTTTGTTCATGGGCTAAAGAATAGATATCAAGTACTCAAGCAGACAGAAGAAAAATTACTACTAAGACAGCCCACTAGAAGTTTCCAGGACTGAAACATAGTTTGGCTAATATTTTCTTGACATTTCTATGATACTGATGAGAATTAAAAAAAGTTATTCTTATTTTGACTCTCATATAGGCAGATGAAGGGACCAGATGTACGTAAGATGAGATGCAATTTTTGGCAATATTTGTAATGCATTATCCCAAGGTGTTGATTCTGAAGTGTTATATAGTATGAAGATGGTGTTCAATCCACTTTTTGTTTGTAAATTTACTTAAATATATCCAAGATTATTGATGACTTTTGACGTTCTTGTATTTCTGCAAAAAGCTTTCAATCACCAATGTAAAATACACTAATAAATTAATTCTGTTATTATTTCAACATTCTGTACTGTAGACCTTGTTGACTGAATATTAAGATTTAGATATTAAGATTTAGATAACAAGGAGCACAACAACTTGTGGTAATTCAGACTCTTTTTATTGCATAGCTTCTGTGTTAAAATAATTGCTTAATAGTGTTCCTCATAATTTGTTTTAAATTTAATGAACAGAACATCAATTGATTATTTTAATACTTGGCAAGTAATCTGAATTTTGACTGACAGTTTTCATTTCTTATTTTGCTCTTCAGTGTGGACTACTGCTAGCATTTACTGCTACCTGTACATCACTATTTATGGTGTGGGATGGGACTTGTACAATTTATCACTTTACAGCTGTTTTACAATGAGACACAAAAAAATCTCTTTGACAGAGCAAAAAGAAAATTCTTTAAGTGTAGATAGTTGTGCCAAGTAGAAAACAGTAAGTGTAGCAGAACCACAGTCCTCAAGCACAGTAGTGCTCTTTATCACTTAAGCAAGGAAACTAACTTGAGAAACAAGAAAAGTACTATGTAGTGATTCTTTTCTGTCACATTCTACAGTGCCTCGATTCACAGGCTCCAAAGATATGACTTACAGAATTTTGAAAATATCAAATGTTTCCTCTCCAACAGCTCTCTAATCTTATCCAACCAGAGCCCTAAGAGCTGGTGGCAACCTTGACTACAGATCTTCAAGATTTAGCATTTTGTTCAACACACTTACAGCAGGAGGTACCATACTCAGGTACTGGTTCTCAAATTTGATCACTTTAATTGTTCAGACACATGAGAAGGAGCCTCTACCATGAAGTCATGAATTTACATCTATAATACGCTATACCTCTCTGTTGCTCCTGATTCTCCAGATCCACAATCAATTCTAAAATATAATTTTATTATATGCAGGTACAACCTTCAAACCTTTACCAAGTATTAAAATATATATATCATACATGGAGAATTTGAAAGGTTTCTGAATATTTTATATGAGGTTTTACAGAAAACATAAACTTTTTTCCCAGTAAATATGCTAAAAATATGTATAGCTAATATTAATCTAACTAAAACATATTTAAATGAAATGCTTATTTTTCTTTCCCTACTAATCTAGTAGACACATTCCTACAATCACTCCTGTTAAGGGTTATTACATTATTTGTAGTAATTCACATTAAAAATGTATTACATCCTCAGGTCTCTTTATTATGATGTATTTTATACAATCTAGGTTACCATTAGGATCACAGTATGAAAAGTACTTTTAAAGTAGCACTTGTCTGTGGAATTCATAGACTGAAATATGTATATGAATTATGCTTATTTGATCAAAGCAAATTGTAAAATATTTCGAACATGACTATTTAAAATCTGTGAAGGCAAAAGCATATGGTTTCTTCTGGATTTGGATTTTTCTTTGTGAAACTATATACAGTATCATTCATGTGTACATTTGAAATGAATGAGAGATGAGAGACTGTTCAACCTTGTCTGCCTTCCCTCTAGCACAGCCAATGTCCCATCTGTTCTCCAGGCCAAAGTGCTTACATTTAATCATGGTGGACAGTTAGGTCCTGTTGGCACACCACCTACTTGGCACTTATGGAATGAGATGATAAAAACTAGGCAGTAATGCTGCACAGAGGGAAGCTGTAATAGCTTTTATCCACTCACTATGAAGAGAAGAGAGAACTGTAAAATGTCCTTCACAGCATCTTAAGCAAAAATTTTTCTCCTCAATAAGCTTCTTTCAGATTTTTTTTCTAAATTGAACTCTGTCTGTGGTAACTACAGAACTTGGTGAAGTAACGAAACCCAAATCAGCTTACTAAACTTAAAATAAAATAAAAATCTATGCTATCGTTCCTCACTAGTCTCAAAGGCTTTCTTTTTTATTTTTATTTATTTTTTTAATTTGGCTTCTTTTTCTACTATTATTTGAATTGAAAATTTGATGTTAAACAGAATCTCAAATGTATTGGAAAAAGTAGTAATTTCAGAAGGTGTTTACATGAAAGTAAAATATATCAAGGTAATTTAAATAAGATGGTACACAAGACAGACAGCAAGTTTGAGACAAAAGGTATGACAGGGAAGGACTTTGCCAAGGTCATACAGGACATCAGCTGCAGAGCTGAAGCTAGAACCTCTCTCCTGATACATAGTCTAATTATGTATTTTTTGCTAGTAAAATTTGCAAGTAAGATACTGTATGAAAAAAAAAATCTGTTTATGTATGGTATCTCCATAGTGAGCAGGGACAAATAAAATATCAAGTATTTAAGGGCTTGCTTAATAAGGAGAGTGTGTTTCAGTAATTACTGAGGCCAACTAGTAGGTTGAGGGTCTTATAAACTGTATATGTTCTCACTGTACTGTCAAAGATGTTCTTGATTAGCCCTCTTGTGGTTTGTTTGCAGTGCCTTTTCTATAATGAGAATGGTGGATGCACATGGTACTGATTGACACATGGTTCTTACATGTAGATCTTTAAGGTTGAATTTCATTTCATTTGCATCAAAAGCATTTTATTTCTATTGTTTCTGTGAGTCTTAGAAGATGTTATTTTAGAGGAAGATTTGCTATTGAAGTGGTGAATTTAAGAAAATTGTGTCTATATTTCTATGACAGTAAAAACACTCATATAAAGGATAAACATCTATGATGATCTAGTTTTCCTTCTTGCTTAACTTGGATTTCTGTATTTATAAGCATTATGTGTTCATTCAGCTACATATTTTGATTTACCAGTTGTATATTTATACACAGTGATCAAAATTTGAACATAGAAATTAACTGTTCCTCAAAAATACCTGAAGAAAATTTATAGTGTATTTATTTATTAATTTATATTAACTGAAAGTTGGGGATTTTTTCTTTAAAACTTAATTTCCCTATTTTCCACAAAAAAAAGTATCTATCTTATAACATCAAATCAGGATGCAAACTTGACCGAAAAGCACAAATAATATTTAGACAACATTCTTTTCCAGATAAGATCTATTTTTACACTCATGTTCGTTTGAGGTTATCTCAGCCATCTCTCCAACACAACCAAGTGCTAGTACCATGTGCAAATGGGAAGTTAAAAATTCTATTTAAAATACATACTCAGTCAAAAAGGATGAAGTTAACTGCCTGAAAGTGGACAGCTCTGAACACTGAAAAGAGTTACTCTCTAAACCAGTAAATGGTATTGGTAACCTGTATGGGGCTGCTGAACCACGGCCTGAACCTCTGATTGATCACCTGAGGTGAGCAATGAGTCAGCCACGGGAGCACAGGTGAAGGTAAATCACCTGTGCTGCAGGAAGGGGTGGAGCCTGGCTCCACCTCTCCTAGACCCATTTAAGAGCTGAACTGCCAGTGGGGAAGGATCTCTCTGGAGATCTGCTCCATCGGAGTTCATCTCGTGAGCCCAGGACAGGCTGAGTGACTTTCTCTCATTACTCCAATATAAATTATATTAGCCAAGCTCCTGGAGATATACATACATACATATATATATATATATACATATATATATATATATACATATACACACACACACACCATCTATATATCCATTGATTATACAGTAACCACAGATCCATGAAAGAGAAAGTCTGATATCAGTGTTGCACTACTGGACAGGAAACCTTAGCCACAGCTTGACGTAATCTATAGAACCTAGTGGAGGTGGAGGGAGAAATCCTTGTCCTGAAGAAAATGTCACAGGTGAAAAGCAGAACTATGAATCTGCTTTAAGAAGAAACCAAATTAAATAAAATTGAAGTTACAGTAAAGATTTAAGATTATGATGTCTAGGAGGGCAGCACAGTGACAAGTTTCAAAGATTCTGTTTTATCTAGTTAAGTTCACTTATAACAGCAGAAGACGAAAATTTTATCTATCCAAACTCAGCAGAATAACTCCAGCCAATCTCCTCAGATCTACTGTCCGTGTAGAACAGCTGCTTTCATGAAGGCAATTAATTCCATTTTAACTAAGTCAGTTGGAGCACTCTTTTGAACATCATCTTACTGTAGCAAACAAATGGAAGATTTTATATTATATATGTAAAGTCAGCGAATTCTCCTCCTAAGAGAGGACTCCTGTAAACAGCAGAATCTTTGATGTCATCTGAACTTTTTTAGCATACTTTTTGCAGGCAAAGGCAGTGATAAATCCATTGATTTGCCCTAGAAAAAAAAGCAGGTAGCAATCTCAAATGTAGCTATTTGCAGTTTCCAAGGTACCTTAGTAAAATAAAGTGGTCTCTTATTCTAGATAAATCTGACTCGAAAGTGGGAGATTTGCAGCTATGTGAAGGTTGAAGTCTACTACTCAGTGTTAAACTTGGGTCAACTGTTGTTCTCTGCCATGGGATCTGAAAAAAGTCTCAGTGGGCTTATTTCCAGAATATTAAATTATACCACTTTCTGCTGTGTTTCAATTTCCCATACCACAAGACACAGTATCACATAGGAAATGTCAACAAGAGAAATGACAGAAGGGCACTGTAAGAGACTTGCAATAAATGGATGCAATTCTCATAGCCTGAGTATATCCCTTCTGTCTTTAAAAAGAGAAGCCAGTAAAACACAGGGCATTTTCTGGAGATTAATGGCAAGAAGGAAGTGTTGGGCTGTGGCATTGCCAAAGACTACTAGATTTACACTGGTTACCCATTCTTCAAGAAGAGCCCTTTGTAAAGATAGCATGTATGAATATCAGTGAATGAAAATGACCATAGTTTACACATTTGCAAGGCGTGGAAAATAGCATCTCATCTTTTTTTCTTTCAGTTTTCTAAAAGACATTGGGAAGGGCTCTTTGTTTTTTAATTTCAGATTCATATTTCCCACTTCCTTTCTCATTTTACAATGTAAAACAGCATAACCTGGAATTGTCAAACATATTCACTATTTGAGGAATCAAGGCATCTTAGTATTTTCTTCTCATTGTCTTTTTTATATTTCTGACAACCTCTATCAAAAGCAACCTTCAGAAAACGTTAACATGCTCTAGGTAGCAAATGGCTAATTTTTCTATGGTATTAGAGTGTCACATAGCCTAACAAACTGAATAGTATTTTGTTTCCCTGTTCTCAAAAAAAGTTTGTAACAGCAGCACTAAATATTCTGGTTAGCACTGACTGTGTGGTGAGGCATTAAAGATTTTTAGGATAGTTTGATCTTTTAAATTTATTTTTATATTACTTCCATATATGAAGTCCGCAACTGGAAAAGAAAGAGGAAAGGGGAAGGGAAAATGGGAAGAGAAGGAAAAAGAAGAAAAAAGGTGCTGTTATCTTACCTAACTACCTTGTCTAGGTGTCTGCAGTAAAAAAAGCTACTGTACTCTGTTTCTTTGCCTCAAGGCAGCTACATACTGATTTCTTGACCTGTATTCGCTATTTTTTTCCTCAGAAAACTAAAGGAAAGTTGCTTGTCTTGCTGTTTTGTGATTTAATTGTGCAACAATTAAAATAATTTGGAAAAAAAAGCACTTTTTTCTCAAATCAGTTGATCCAGTCTTTGTAATACACAATCAGAGAAGATCTGTTGTGTCCAATTAGACATTTACTACAGAATTCTCTGGGTCTTTCTTGACTACTCTAAGTTCTCCTTACTAGTAATGAAGAGGAAAAAAGCATTTTAGGCTGTCATTTATTTTGTCTTGAATCTTCAACTGCTTGCTGTTTTCAGTCTCATCTTGGAAATGTCTGTTTTTTCCACTGATAATTAAGTAATTAAAGTCACTATTTCAGATGATTTTTTATGACTATTCTGTAGAAATCCATATTCACTCAAAAGCAATCATCTTAGATAACGGATTAAATTCTGTCCAGCATTTGAGTAAGTCAGGTATTTCTGAAGAATTGAATGAGCTCATAATCCCAACATTTTTTAATGATCCATGTCATAGGTTGTGCCTTATACTCTTTGGTTGAGTCTTATATTCTCTGTCTGAGTCTGCCATAATACAAGCCATCAAGAAAGAAATAGTTTTGGAACATCTGAATTTTATCAACTAGATCTTCTGTTTTCCATAAGCATTAGATGCCCATGACTCCACACATTGCAGCAGGCTAAATTATGTTGCGTTTCACACTCAGTTTATCCAGGAATACTCCAGTCTCTTCCTTGTCCTGTATTAGCCCCTCCTCCTGGCTGTCCCATATACTTTCCAACAAAAGCAGAGAAAATTGACTTTCAAAAATCTTTACCCAGTCAGGTAATTTAATAACATACTTCTTAAACATCTTAATTAGGTTATTGTTCTGAGACCTGCCTCTCTTCAAAGCCAACATAAATAATAAAATATAAACTTTTAACTTGGATGCTTAAATCTATGTCAAAAGTGAATGAAGTGAGAAAATGCAGTAGTTTACCAAACACTGTTTCTGTTTCCTTGAACAAATTTTCCAAAGATTTCCTCAATTAACAATGCCGGGGAAGATAATTAAAAAATGATTTTAAAAATGCTAGGACTTGGAGGAAGGAGAATAGTTTGAGTATGCTTAGGAGTTTCTGAGGAGAGGGATGCAGCTGCAGATGGCTAGATGTACAGTAAGGATCCATGTCGGCCCTCCACAGAGTCTTGGCAGTAAGGAATCAAAGATTCCCCCACACTCCAGTCCTGCATGAACAAAGAAAAATATCCACATCAGGATCGCAGTTCTGTAGTCTCCAGTACTTAATGGGATATTTCAACCATGACTCACTACATGATTTACTTACAAAATAAAACACATATTTTTATAGGTCTTGATACAGAGGTAACAGTAACAGTTTATATTGAAAATTGTTCTTCATTCTCAATTTTCAGATTTTTTTTCCCTAATAACTCCGCCTTCAAGCTCAGCAGATCCTTAGACTTTTTTTTTTCCCCCCTCTTACAAATACTGTGAATATGCACAGAAAAAGCAGCCCAAATGTATGCAGGCTTTGCTATACTTACCCAAATTACTCTGAAAGATTTCTGAGGATTACAGGGGTTAAAGAATCTGGGACTGATTAGAATTCTTGACCCTGATCTTGTATAGACAACTGTCTGACAGTCAAAGTAGTCTTTGGACGTGGGCAGAAGAAGACTAGCAGGGTCTATAACTAGCTTGTGGGGCCTAGCAGTGATCTTTCTCCTTTTGTCCTTTCATGGAGAAGTTTAAATGAATTGAGAGTTTCATAGAATACTGGATTTTAGGTTTATGTGCCAGTGACTAAGTGTCTCACTGGACATTATTTGCTTTTTCAGTATTTTCATGTTTTCCTTGGCATTGCCCTTATTAATGGACAAGCTTGATGCACAAGCTCTACAGCCTGTAGAAGTTTTCCTTGTTTACTGCTTCCTGTTTCATTCCACTTTTTCTTTGCTCACTGGTTCTTGCAGTTACCTAATAGCAATTTCGGAACAATCAATCAGCAGTCTGTGCAAGCAAGTAACTTATCAAACACTTGAACCCTATAATTGCGTTCTGACCTTGGTTTTACTGGAGGTTAGAGTGACAGATTCCTTGCAGCAGTACCATACACTGTTCTGAAAGTGCAGTTTGCCTGCAAAGGGGGAACTTTACTGCAAAGAAAAGACTCAACTGTAGCCAAAAAAAGTGTAGCAATACATGATGGATTAAGTAACAGTTTGTAAGGAATGTTGGCAGACAAGGCATCATAGATATAAATAAAGAAAATCTCTTTGTGGTATTGTCCTCTAATCTAATGCCCTAGATATTTTCTTATCCCAGCAACTTGATTTAACATCATTTTTCTTCCTGGATGAATATGAACTCATATATGATTGTGGGAGTGGGAAAATTCTCGCTCAGTGTTTAAGTGATTAGTAAACACTGATTGAACCAGAAATCCTCTAAGTATGTTTTGTAAGATTCGGGATGATGATTTGTTCTTCCTTTTTTCATCAGTGAACAGCCAACCTAAAGAGAACACTTTGGTGGTATGCTTTTAATCTGCAGTTAACAGCCCAGAGCAGAGGAGCTGAGGGGAGGCCTCACAGCAACTGCAGCTCCTCACAGGGAGTGGAGAGGCAGCACTGAGCTCTGCTCTGTGTGACAGCAACAGGGCCTGAGGGAACAGAAGGAGCTGTGTCAAGGGAGGGGCAGGGTGAGTGTCAGGGAAAGGCTCTGCGCAAGAGTGTATCTGGGCCCTGGAACAGGCTGCCCAGGGCAGTGGCCATTGCACTGCCCTGCATGAGTTCAAAAAGTGCCTGGACAGTGCTCTCAGACAAAGGGTTTGAATTTTGGGTGGCTCTGTGTGGAGCCACGGTCTGAATTCATTGATCCTTGTGGGTTCCTTCCAGCTATCACTATTCTGTGATTCTGTGCAAATCAAGGGAAGCTGAAGGTGAAAACTGTCTAACGCAACTGGACAGGAGAACTGACAGTCCTCATGCTGACAGTGAAAGAACACAAAACATTTTAAAATATCTAATTTTCCTCCAAATTTGTGGAAGAGGAATGTAAGATTATTAAAAGATTTGCAGTGAGATAGTTTTGCACTCCGAAATCCCTCTTCCACCCAGGACATATGAAAAAATGCTGTTTTCCCTATAATTAAGTAAATCAGAAGAGTTGTTGATAAAGTAGTATGTGAAGTGTGATTCCTACTAGGCAAACAACAGCCAAAATATACAAATTTCCCACTACAATGTTATTAATACCACCATGTCTTATGCAGCCTTTTTAAGAAATATGCATATTTCCATGCATTCCAGGAAAAGTATTCTGAGACTGAAGACCAACTGGCTGAAGCATATGCAAGTTCTTCAGCAGTTTAAAATGAACGAATTCCCCCTTTCTAGAAAAGATAAGATGATAGGTTTGAGTTATTGGCAAAAGCTGTTTTAACAGTCTCGGAAGGTTTTGAATTTGAAGGATGTTTCTGAGGGGAATATTGCAGACATTGTATGTGTGCCTACGTGTGTGTATATATGAGCTTGACATGCTCAGAAGAGAAAGATGGTAGTTGGCAGAGAAGCAAATCAAAGCAACAGGGCCATGCTCTTGTACTTTCCTGACATAGAATCATAGAGTCATAGAATTGCTCAGGTTGGAAAAGACCTCCAAGATCATCAAGTCAATCGTGACCTAACAGTAGTACTCTAACAACCCTCCACTAAATGATGTCCCTGAGCACCATATCCAAATGGTTTTTAAACACATTCAGGGATGGTGACTCAACCACCTCCCTGGGAGCTTATTCCAGTGCTTAACAACCCCTTCTGTAAAGAAGTGTTCCCTGATATCCAACCTAAACTTACCACCCTGGCACAACTTGAGGCCATTTCCCCTCGTCCTGTCACCTGTCACCAGTGAGAAGAGACCAACCCTGCTCTCGCACCAAGCACCTTTCAGATATTGGAAGAGAGAAAAATAAGGTCTCCCCTCAGCCTCTTCTTCCCTAGACTAAACAGCAGCAGTTCCTTCAGTCACTCCTTGTAGGGCATATTCTCCAAGTCCTTGACAATTCTTGTTATCCTTCTTTGACTTCTCATGCTATGCCCTGCCCAGACATAGAAAGACATTGTCTTGCAATGTATATGTCAAAACGGGTACAAGTGAGCACAAGTAATCTGGGGGAGTAGAAGGAAACCATGAATGTAATACTGCTGTCTGTGACCAATAGCAATATTGGTAAAAGTATGAATTGTAGTCAAGGCATAAAAAGTGAAAGAGAGTGTTTTCTTGAAATTTATCCTGGCCTCAGGAAACATGACAGAAATCATGAAGGTGCTTGTTTAAGAGTATTAGAAAAGAGCAATGAAGCTGTCTGAGAAGATCTGTGAGACCGAATAAAACCATGAGGACTTTAAAAAGTAAAGATAATATTCACGTTGCTAAACAGAGACTAGTTCTCTAAATATGCTGCTTAGAATCTTAAAGCCTGTTGTGTCTTCCTCATGACATGGCACTCCTTACTCATGTCAATACAATCAGTATAAACCTTAATTGCTATTCCCCTAAGAGGATTCCACTTTAGGATTTATAGTTCTTCAGATTCAGGCTTGTTTAATGAACACATGGAGGGCCTGAGTTATGGAATACCTTCTGTATTTCATCCATCTTCCAGATGCTGTCTCCCTTAAGGTCAGTATCATATCAGCACTGTAAGAATCTTCATACAGTCTATGAGATCTCTGTCACAGACAGTTTGGGAAGAAAGCAGACATAAGTACTACAGAGTTTTCCCTAGTGATAGTTGGTGGGAGAGGAGCATCACAGGGTGATTATAAGAATAATGCACAGTAGACTGTGAAGTGAAAAAGGAGAAAGATGGTCTTTAATGGGTTCTGGAACAAATATATTAATTATATTTCAATCAACTATGAAAGCACATTCTAACTATGAAATTTAGTTATTGACAGAAGGCAAAAAGTGGGGAGAGGGAGGAAAGATAGGAACTTAAATTACCAGAATAATACCTTTTTCAGAAAATATGGCTGCTAGCAAAGATGAAGCTCTCTCCCCAGAACCCACCTAAATATCTGGCTCTGAATATGTAAGCAGGATCATAAACATGAAAAATCAGAAAATACATGTGAGAATTTAAAGGTATGGCAAAATGAAGCCATTACAAACATGTTGAGTTATGCCATCAAAAACTTATTTATTTGGGGATATTTTGTGTAGCTACAGATTTTTTAATGAACTGAAAATAAAACATAATGTGAGACTCCACAGCATGGGTTCCCACACACATTTTCTAAGATTCTTCGTTTTTCAGAGGGTGAAGTGGTGGTGGTGATTTTCATCTGATGTGCTTTTCACTTGAATTAAAAGACATGGACTACAAAATCCATGACAAACCTTTATTTCTCTGACAGAGCTCCCTTTCAGACATTCTCAATTCTAGTTGTCAGTGGAGATTTTATTTAATAGACTGCAGCACCAAATGAGATGAAGCATCTCATTTCCCAGTGCTGCTTGCTAGCACAAGAAGCAAGTATACACTAACTTATGTCAGATAATTAGCATGCACTAATAGAAGTTAATAAAAATCAATAAGCACAGTGTATGTAGCACAAGTGATCAAATGCAAACAGTTGAATTTTCACAGTAATGTAGCTTAAAAATTATTAAATTCAATTAGTAATTCAGCATAACCTGCAGTCATATTCCCCTCTCAGTGTAGCATGGTAGATATTTGAGCAAGATTTGATTCACATCTGGGAACCTTGTTGATGTGAAATATCATACAGGTTTGAAGCCAGATGTAAAATTACCCTTATTAGGTGTTTTTCTTTAACAATTGGGTATTACCATGGTGATTAGACCAGATGGAGCATAAATCTTTTCTTCCTTTTCCTATTTTTTCTTTTAAACATGCATCCTTTCAAAATCCAGTTACCATAACAACTTGGTTTCACTATTTTTTGTTAAATCATCTTCTTTTTATATTGCACCTAGAAATTTCGTCTGGCTAACAAATGAACACAGCTAAATTTTTAGTTAATTATTTGCAGTCAAAAGTCTGTCAACAACTTCCTTTTCTCTTTTTTTCTTTTTTTCTTTTTTTTTTTTTTTTTTACATTTTTCCATGGGGGAAGGGAGAGAAGAGCTATTGTCTTTTGTTTTGTGTGTTTAGTATCAGCAATGAGTAGACAGAGTGGTAATATAAAACTTCTACAAAACAATAAAAGAGGACTCCCAGCAGAAAGCTTGAGAATCTCAAATCATACTTACACAGACCTCTAATGATATTTTTAAAGGACATTTATTTCCATGAAAATTAAATACTCCTGGTAATTTCACAACATCAGAGCTTTGTGTATGTTTCTCTCTTTGTTTGAATGGCCAATTCAACTCTTTTATGATAACAACATAAAACCATATTGCAGTAGAACACCTTCCCTTCTGCCTCTTTTTTTTCTCTTGCTTAATATCTATTTGACTTTGTCAGAGAGAAAAGAGAAACAGTGGGAGGTGTGATAAGTTAATATCTAGGAATAAAAAGGTGCTACCTAGCAACATTTCTCTGGAAACTAAATCTCATTTGTCAAGCAACTCTAAAACAGGAGCTACATTGCCCATGGGATTGATAATGGCATACAGAGCTTTTCACTGCAAGTCACTAAAATATAAATTCAGCCTAGGTCAGTAGCAACTGAGCACTGTTACCATCTGACAGCTGTTTAGTGGCCTGTGTGAAACGCCTTCTTAGGCACCACACTATTCCTAGCGGGAACTTGGCTGCATCCCAATTACTGCTAATTGGCTCCCTCATTGTTAGGTATAGCAAGGATCTAAGGGCCATGTAGAATCACAGACGATTGGAAGGAGCATGCAGTGATCCACTGGGCTAGTGGTGTCTAGGCACTTCAACTACAACATTCCTAACAGTCAATAGTAAAGCGTGTGTTTAGAAGCCTGGAGTGAAGGAACCTCAACAGAATTCCTTCAGTGTTTCAGATCTCCTGTCTTTACAGCTTTTTTCACTCTCCTAAATTTTACCAAAACCATTGTGTTTGAAAAATCCAGGGATTTATTTTTGTCATTCTACAGGGAATCAACCCATCAAATAAAGTTATTGGATTTCATAGACTTTTATTCTTCTGCATTCTTTCCTCTATACTCTTTCCAACTCGCCTTCACACTTTATGAAGTATAATGACCAAAATGAAACATGATACTCCAGTTGAGGCCTTACCAATGCAAATTATAGCAGAATTATTATTTCCATTGCCATACATTAGTATTTGTCCAGCATGGCTCACACGAATACATGCTTTTCTGCATAATATTCTCACATTGACTCATTCTTTCAGATCTGTGCCACACAATGAGCTTGTACACATGTTTCACACGCATAGAATCGCAGAATGGTTTGTGTTGGAAGGGACCCTAATGATCACTTAATTCCTTTCTGTGGGAAGGGTTACCTTCTACAAGATCAGGTTGCTCAAAGGACCACCCAGCCTTGCCTTGAGTACTTCCAGGAATGGGGCATCCACAGCTTCTGTGGGCACCTTGGGCAAGATGTACAGAGATATTTTTTAGAAAACAAGTTTTCTTGTGTCTCTGACTGAAAATTAAGTTCTTCACTATGAGAGTGGTGAGGTACTGGAACAGGCTGCCCAAAGAGGTTGTGGATGCCCTGTCTGTGTTCAAGGCCAGGTAGGATGGGGCTCTGATTAGCCTGGTCTAGTACTAAATGTGGAGGTTGGTGGCCCTGCCTGTGGTGGGGGTTTGGAGATTCATGATCCCTGAGGTCCCTTCCAACCCAGGCCATTCTGTGATTCTGTGATATCATCTGACACTATTTTCCCTGCTCTGCTATGTTCTCCTATCTCTCTATTAAAAGACATTTTAGTAATTACTACGTTACACTTTTTTGTGGGGAGGGTATAACTAAGGCAAAAGAATGTTTCTGATTCTCCTGTTATTTATTTTCCTCCACTGTTTTGCAACAGACCCTTTCCTTGCCTTTGTCCTCCTGCAGCATTTGTAGAAGTTTTCTTGTCATTTTTTGTGTTCTACTTAAGAAATCTCATTCTGTTTGCTGTATTTCTACCCACTTGCCTCTGCTATTTTGTTGCTATGTTCTATATCCTATTTCACTTTTTAAAAATTCCTTCTTGAATGTCTTCGACCAGCTTTTTATACAGTCAGGAATAGGCTAATAGGCTATTATTAAACTTCTCATGTCTTTTTTTTTTCCTCTGCAGGAAAATATCTTGCTGTTGCACACTTGATAAAACCCATTTAAATAGCTCCCATCTCTCTCTTTCTTCTTAATCTCTTACATCAGAAATAATTAACTGAATGTCTTCAATTTAGATGAGCTACATGAGAATTAGGATAGGAAAACCAATTCATTCATAGGAGTATCCAGCCTAGAATAATTTGAAATGCCCTAAGTAACCTCTCCAGCCTCCAGTCTCTATTCCAGAAGGGCATGGGACAGCTGTTGATTTTGTGCAAAATCTTCCAGCCTCATGCAGGTGTTTTTGAAGTCCTAGGGAGTCTAGAACACTACAAGAAACCTGTGTTTAAGCATCAGCCAAGCCTATTTTCTTCCATGGGGCTGTTAACTTTATTCTGATGACACATCTATAGTTAGCCTCACAGCACTCCATACCTCATTCACTATTTTGAGCACAAAAAACCTCTTCATTCAGTTATCTGGATGCTTGTTTCTGGTACTGCTTGAGATCCGTAGGCCCTAGCTGTCCTTGAGGAAAGTTGCATATATTCTGCAGGGTCCTATGTTATACCTACCAGCTCTATGCTGTTAGGCACATACATATTCTACATACCTATTTATGAACCACAGTGAAAAGATGGACAGGATCAACTTGAGAACATCTAGCATTTGATACCTTTAATTCAGTGTAGTCCTGCCAGGTTTGAAACTAAACGGTATTGTCTGAAGATGTCAGGAGTCTCAAGAGCTTCATGAGGCCCTCTCTACATGTAATGAAAAGGGGAATTACTGCATTTAAAATAATCATATACATATAAACTTACTGCTTGTACTTCATCTCTTGTGAACATCAGTGTTGGTTAAATTCATGTAATTTCTTCATCATTCCTCAGTGCACATTCAGAAACAACTCTCCATTCACACTGATTTCTTTTGCTGAGGTGCACAACTAAGTTCTGAGTTGCTCACTGACCCAGCTGTGTTAGATTATGTGATAAACCACTCACAAGGGATCTCAGAGACACCATGGCAGGAGAGACAGGACACATCATGGGATACAGCGAAAAAGCAGCCGAGGGATTGCACAGCACTTATGGGAAGAACCAAAGTTGGGAACTGTGAGTGTTTTTAGTACTTTCTGAAGAAACAAATGTGAAAATGTGAAGTGGTAAGGGGATAAAAAGAAGCAATTGCTCGCAAATAACGGGCTACTTGATGTATCTATCTGGGTGTGCCCTGCATCTGATCAGTGTAGTCTGTCCTGTCTTCTTAATTTCCTTTCTAACGCCTCCCTGGGAGAAGCTTTTCTATTCTGTGTATGTGTGTATAAGGGTGTGAGTACAGCAGCTGGAGTTAGAGGCTATGTGTGTCTATGGTGCAGCAATTGGAATGAATGCAAGTGTGTAAGAGAGTGTATGATTGTTAGTGAAGGTAAAGCCAGATTAGCCCGTGAGTAGGTGATGTGGCCTGGAAGCTAGGGCATAAGCGGGTTCCGAAAGTCTAGTACCTGTGCACCTCTAGGGCTGAAAGCATGGGACAGTCGCACGCGTGACTGTCTGTACCAAACACCTGTACCTGACCAATCTGGTGGCCTTCTATCATGGAGAAACAGCTTTGGTGGATGAGGGAAGAGTGATGGATGTTATCTACCTGGACTTCTGTAAAGCCTTTTACATGGTCCCTGACCACATCTTTATATCTAAATTGGAGAGGTATGGATTTCAAGAATGGACTGTTCGATGGATTAGGAATTGGCTGGCTGGATGCAACCATAGGGTTGTGATTAATGACTCTGTGTCAGGGTGGAAGCTGGTCACAAGCAGTGTCCTTCAGGGGTTGGTCTTGAGACCGGTACTCTTCATCAGTGACACAGATGATGGTATCAAGTGCACCCTCAGTGGGTTTGCAGATGAAACCAAGCTGTGTGGTGCAGTCAATACACTGGAAGGAAGGGAAGCCATCCATCAGGACCTGGACAGGCTGGAAAAGTGGGCCCATGAAAACCTAATGATGTTCAATAAGGCCAAATGCAGGGTGCTGCACTTGGGCCAGGGCAATCCCAGGTATTTATACAAACTGGAGGAAGATCTCCTTGAGAGCAGCCCTGCAGAGAAGGACTTGGAGGTCCTGGTGGACAAGAAGCTGGACACGAGCCAGCAGTGTGCACTGCAGCCCAGAAAGCCAACTGTGTTCTGGGTTGCATTAAAAAAGCAGTGGCCAGCAGGGAGGGAGGTGAGTGTCCCCCTCTACTTGGCTCTTGTGTGGCCCCATTGGAGTACTGCGTCCAGGCCTGGGGACCCCACTACAGGAAGGATGTGGAGCTCTTGGTGTGGATCCAGAGATGGGCCACTAAGATGATCAGAGGGCTGGAGCACCTCTCCTATGAGGAAAGGTTGAGGGAACTGGGCTTGTTTAGCTTGGAGAAGAGAAGGCTCTGGGGACCTCTTTGTGGCCTTCTAATACTTCAAGAGAGTGTATAAACAGGAAGGGGAACGACTGTTTACAAGGGTGGATAGTGATAGGACAAGGGAGAATAGTTTTAAACTGAGCCAGGGGAGGTTTAGGTTAGATATTAGGAGGAAGGTTTTCACTCAGAGGGTGGTGACACACTGGAACAGGTTGGACAAGGAGGCTGTGATGCCCCATCCCTGGAGGCATTCAAGGCCAGGCTGGATGTGGCTCTTGGCAGCCTGGTCTAGTGGTTGGGGACCCTGCACATAGCAGGGGGGTTGAAACTAGATGATCATTGTGGTCTTTTCAACCCAGGCCATTCTATGATTCTATGAACACTGAAGGAGTAGAATTACAGTTCTAGCAGTTCATAAGTTCAGATGTCTGAAGTGGGAAGGCTGGGATTCAGTGAGGACATACCGAGCAGGCAGCTGAGCCCATCTTCTCAATGGACTCACATTGTACATATGTGTACATCACCATAATCTCACTGATTGACTTCCGGCTTGTTCAGCGAGAGATGGTAATAGGATTAGGATATTGATGCTGTCTGTGTTCATGTGGATGCTCTGAGTGTCTGTCCAAGACCTACACGCCCAGCTATGTATATGCATGTGTATGTGTATATATATGTGTAATCTGTGTGTGTGCCTACTGGAAAAACATCTGCAGCCTTGGTATTGCTTGGACTCAGAAAAGTGGGGCAGCAATAACCTTGCCTTTCTCAGGCGGCTGGATTTGTCACAACATATTTTCCTCTAACAACCTGGTCTCCCTGTGCTGTAATTTTAAGGCACTGGGAAGAATACCAGCATGACAAACTGGTAGTCTCTGTTGGCATTCTTAGATACTCTGTCTTCTTATGTATTACTGAATGTCCTGTATGAGAGTTTTAGATAAGCACCAGATTCTTCTGCTTTCCTCCTGTAAAGTGCGTTAGAACTCCAGTTACTAATCACCTGATGTAAGGAGGGGCTCACAAAGTGACAGACACCAAAAATCTCTTAAAAACAGACTTGTTATCAGAAAGTCTTGCCTGAGGATGAATTATAAATAACTCGAAAAGTGAGACAAATTTCTGGTTGGTAGTGTTACTCTTCTATCCTTAAAGACTTATTAAAGCATTGTGTCTCTCTTGATGACACTTGCAAGGAGCTGATGGAAAATCCAGGCTGTTAAGTGCATTTGTAGATGTTGAGGAAAATATCATACAGTTCAGTACCAGAGCTTTTAGGGTTTTTATCCCATCAGCAGTGCCTTTTGAAAGACTAGTCTCTTCTAGGTTTGCAGCAGAGATCTGCACAGTTGTACACTACAGCCAATCATATATTTTATGGCCACTATGGATATGATGAAATATTCTTCAAACATAGCACATTTACCTGAAATGAGCTTTTAGCTTGAAAGAATGATACCCTGTCTTCTTACTCTGTGAGATTCTTAAAAGGTTAAGGAAGCTCAAGTAAAGTGGCTTCCAAATCATCAATCTTCACTCAGCACATGAAGTAAAGATCTCTAGCTCCCTACCTGGAAACAATCTATTTACTAGACATGGAAAAACTCCAGCACATCCCCTCATTCGTTATAAATGTCACATCGCGTTGGTTTGACAACAAAGAAGCTGTTCATGAAGCTGTGGAACTTCAGAGCTGTTCTCTTCATCCAAGCTTTGAGGCTGTTCAAGTGGCCGTTTGCTACTGCAGTTTCATCAGAGCTGTCATTACATTTTACTTCTCCCCAGTCAACATGGGAGCTGTTGTACCTTCCCTGCCATGCTGCACAAACTGCAAGAAGGGCCTTCAGCAAAGTGGTGAGCACAGGGCAAGCGATGAGCAAAGGCAAGTGCTGTAAGATCACAGACTCTGTAATTTTATGTGAGAGCATAAGAATTACAGCTTTTTTTGTGTGTGCTGATCTTCATGATAGTCAAGATGATTGGGTAATTTCATACTTCAGTTATTTGATTTTAGATAGGAAACAATTTTTCCTTTCTGCTTTTGTCATTGAACATCAGCATCTTCAGCATTACATCAGTCTTGGCAGATAAACTGAGAACAGTATCGAGTTTGCTGTCACTTTTCTCTGGGCTGTGACTGTGGTGTAGCAGGAGTCTCTGTGTCCCCTGAAGACAAGGCTTGGCTCTGGAAAGTATAAGTGATAACAGCTTTCTTGACTGTCTGACATTTTATTTCACTCTGTAATTGCATGAAAATTTCATGCTGCTTACTAGATATCACATTGGACAAATCCTCTTTTTTTTTTTGCTAGAAGCAGTGGTATTATTCACAAGCAGCAAGGCTCTTGGTAGTGTATTTTCCATTGCCCAGTAATGGAAAATTCCATGTGCGTAGCTATCCTAGAGGATGCACACCCAGTGAAACTGGCAGGAAGTGTGCACAATATTTGCAAAATGCACCATCTTTGGTCTTGGAATAAGCCAGATTTTTTCTGAAATTAAAGATTCTTAAGCCCTTTGTCAGGAAAGCAGAAAAGCTCGTCTCAAGGAGCCATAAGTTCTCCAACACCTCTACCTTCTGGTCACTACTTCTCCTTTCATCCAACATTGCTCCTTTGACTAAGAGCTCAGTAGGATCTGTGAGCTGATGCAGTTAGCTCTGGACTGCTGCTGCAGTGCTGGCCAAAGTCAGAGCTCATTTTATTAACACCAGTAGATGTTTCCACAGATGCCATGCCATTTGCCTTCCATTTCTTATGACTACGTGTTTTTTTCCTGACACAGCGGAAACATCTAGGCCTTGTCAGACTTGTTGAAATAAAGTATTAAACAATGAAGTAGAAAAGATATTGCTAGTCACTGTTTGTACCTAGCAAATGCTCTCAGAAATGGAGCCACAGTTATCAGTCACTCATGCGGACACACAGCATACTCAGTGGATTGCCTGCTGTGACTTGGGAGATACCCAGAGCACATCCAAGCCCACTCTAGTGCCGCATATCTTGTGTCACCACAGCCTTGGATGAGTAAATGATACGTTTCACATACATAATACCAAGAAAATGCCACTGCAGGGATGTGGAGAGCTTAAATATCTGCCAAGGTAGTGACAAAAAGATATTTATCCTCCTCACTCTACTGAAACGATTACTTCTGAAATAACTCTGTTTGACAGTAATAGATGATTTCCACTTTATTCAACTGGAAAGGTAGTAGTGGATAATTTTTACATGATTCCAACCTCATTCTGTTCTTCAGAATGACTTTAACATGGGTCATAGAATCATACAATCATACAATCACAAGGTTGGAAATGACCTATAAGATCATCTAGTCCAACCGTCTTCTCATTACCACTGCTACCACAAGCTACTAAACTGTATCTCACAGCTCCTCGTCCAGACGCCTCTTAAACACTGCCAGGGATGGTGACTCCACCACCTCCCTGGGCAGGCCATTCCAGTGCCTGACTACTCTCTGAGAGAAAGTTTTTCCTCATGTCTAATCTAAACCTCCTCTGATATCATATCTTCACGAATTACAGAGAAACTTCCAGTCATCAAATCTATGTTGGAGGATGGAGAGCATCAGAAATGAGATGCCACTGTTGGCAAACTTGTGGAAGCATTATTGTCAACGGTTTACGGGCTGGTTTGGCCCGGTTCCGTGACTAGAAGGGCAGAGGGATCCGCGGATCTGTGCCCCCGGAAAAGGAAAATAGGGGACCCCGAAATAATTGAAAACAGTGGCAACAATCTGAGATGAAACAAACTAATTTATTAAATATGGTATCAGCAGAATTTTATAAGGAGAGAGAGGGAGAGTGTGAAATTGATGGTGGATCGGCCTTACCACAACGCTGAGATGAGAAGCGCAGGCAGAGAAGCGCAGGCAGAGAAGTGCAGGCAGAGAAGCACAAGCGAAGCAGCGCAGGCAAAGAAGAGAACATCAGGTGACCTTGCCGGGAGTTATATCTCCTCGCTGACCGCAAAGCCCCCTGGGGAAATGTAGCTCTTCTTCTCCTCCGGACAGGCACCCGGAACTTGAGCATCAGCAGTCAAATCCCCAGTGCATTACATGATGTTATGATGTGGAATACTGATAACAAAAAATCATGAAACCATGACAATTATTTAATCTGAGGATGACGACCTCTTCTCCTTACGCTCTCTTGTAGGGTTTTCTCCATGGCACCCTTCACATTTTTCTTATATATTGCTTATATTATTATATTATTGCTATTATATTTGCTTTGCCTATACCTGTATCCATTAACATTTGTCATAAAACACTTTATTTCTTTGCTTCCAGAGACCTCACCAAGAGACAGATTTTGAAGTGGACTATGGAAGACATTTCCAACTACACAATCGCACTCATATGACTTCTCCCAGCTTAGCTGGTACAAAACCAAAATTATTCAGACAAGCATTTTTTTTTACTTAATTACATTACCTGAACTTCATAGGGAAGAATCTTGACACAATAGAGATCTCTGCTTCAAGGCTTAGAGGTGCAATTTTCATTCCCCATCTGGTAACAAAAACAGAAAGGTTACTTTTTTTGCTTTTAGGGGAAAAAAGTCATTTCAAGCACTTAATAAAAACCAGATTTAGACATGCAGATCTGAATTACTAATACCATTAATATTTCAAGAAGTAAATCCCCAATGGGAAAGTTATCTTCAAAAACAGTCGGAGAAAAAAAGAAAGCGTATGTATACATATATATATTTACATGTTTGTATATAGACACTATGTATTAGAAAAATATATATAATGCTTCTTTTACACACTTTTGTTTATACTAGCTATTCATACATCCCTGTAGCATGTTGACATCACAGCTTCTTGTTCTAGGGCAGCCCTATATCCTTCTGTTTTGCAAAAAATAAAAATTAAAATAAATAAATAAATAAATAAAAAGGACTGTTGTATACAAAAGTAGGAAATTACTTAGTTATCACACAATTGGAAGAAAGAAAGCATTCAAGGTCAGCTCCCTTATTTTCTCCCAGGGCAAGAATGTTCTAAAATCTACATGCTATAGCAGTCGCTAACTTGACGTCTTCTGAAGTAGAACTACCTGAGTTTAAATTAGAACAGAAACTGTTTCGTTACGACTGATTAAGGAATGACGATGTTTGAGGGAGAGTTCACAAATGTGTCTTAAGTAATGTTGCAAGATAAGGCTGAAATGGTGGAAGTGGGTAAAACAGACTAGGAACTCTATCTCGTTATACTTATGAATTCTTCTTAATTTTCTGAACTTTACCTTTGACCAAAACCTTCAATGCAGATCAAATCTTCCATTTTATGGGCAAAAGCACTCAGTCCCAGAGACTGAACAAGACCATTAACATTTGAATAACCTTGTACTGCTAAAACAGGAGAGACTATGAACAGTTAATAACCCTCTGCCAAAACTCTGTCAGAGGTTGAAGAGAAAAAAAAGTGGAGATGCACAGAGTATTAGGAACCTTTTTTTTTTTTTTAATGAAGATATGGATCCTTAGATTTTGTTTAATAGCAGGAAGATTTAGCAGGAGGCAAAGCAGCAGGCAGACTGTGCACTTCAAGGTCCTTTTTATTTTATTTTTAAGTTCTGAGAGGCTTTCAGGGACAGAATGGATTTAGAATCTGCAGTGTCCAAATATCTGTAACTTTTGAGGTTTTGCATCCATTAAACATCTAAAGACATTAATGCCATGGGTTTTCCCAGTGCTTTTCCTTCTGTTTGATCCTTAGCTATAATCTAGCAAGTCCCAAAGGTATGCATGAGCTATCAGTGAAAATCTCTAGTGGTTGATATTGGTCTTGTGACAAACCTCTCGTATTCCAGGAAAGAAGCCTGACTCCTAGAACCAATCTGAGAAGTTGGACATGGTGATGGTAGCCATTCTTTCTACGTTAGCAACACATCAACGTATGTGCTCAGTTGCCCTTCAGATGTATAAGTACAATATGCAAGCATAACAGAGATCTTCAGATTCACCTCTCAAATACTGATTCACCTAGTAGATGACTGTGCTGTGCCGATGGACATTTAGAAAATCACATAGCTGAGTATCCTTGGGACCCAGATTCACACATCAGCAGAATACTTCAGCATTATTCTCAAAATCAGACTAAAGTCCTGGTTCCTCACTGAGGAAAAAGGAAAGGATTCTGCATGCAGCTTGTTATGACTCTCACATGGATTGTAATGTTTAAATTACAAAATATTTGTATAAAGAAAATGTTCAACAGAAGGAGTTCCACCAAACAGCATTCATAGACCAAATTTCGGTCACCCATCTGAAAAACAGGAAAGAAATCTCTAAACACATTATCTTAATACAGAAATCTAAAATAGATTTTGAAGTCAAGCCTCCAGACTTCAAGGAGAAACCACTCCTAAGTATGACTAAGTTATTACACAATATTGTATTATTATAATATTATTATAATATATATATGTATATATATGTATATATATGTGTATATATATATACATTGTATTATTATGATTGGGTAATCCCAAGCACAGATACAGGTTGGGCAGAGAATGGCTTAAGAAAAGCCCTGAGGAGAAGGATCTGGAATTGTCGTTTGATGAAAGATTCAATGAGCTGGCAATGTGCGCCTGCAGCTCTGAAGGCCAACTGTATCCTGGCTTGCATCAAGAGCAGCGTGACCAGCAGGGAGAGGGAGGTGATTCTGCCCCTCTACTCTGCTCTTGTGAGATCCCACCTGGCATACTGCAACCAGTTTTGGGGCCCTCAACATAAGAAGGACATGGAGCTGCTGGAGCAGATCCAGAGGAGAGCCATGAAGATGATCACAGGGCTGGAGCACCTTCCCTATGAGGATATGCTGACAGAGCTAAGGCTCTTCAGCTTGGAGAAGAGAAAGTTCCAAGGGAAGCTTATAGAGGCCTTCCAGTACTTGAAGGGGGCCTACAGGAAAGCTAGGGAGGGACATTTTAGAAGGGCAAGTAGCAACAGGATAAGGGGAAGTGGCTTTAATCTGGAAGATGGTAGATTTAGACTAGATGTCAGGAAGAAATTCTTTACTTGTGAGGGTGTTGAGACTCTAGAACAGGTTGCCTAGAGAGGCTGTGGATGCCTCCTCCCTGGAAGCATTCATGGCCAGGCTGGATGGCGCTTTGAGCAGCCTGGTTTAGAGGGAGGTGTTCCTGCCTATAGCAGGGTGCTTGGAACAAGGCGATCTTAAAGGTCCCTTCCAACCCAAACCATTCTATGATTCTGTGATTCTGTGAAAAAGAAAAAAAAAGCAAAAAAAAAAAAAGCAAAAAAAAAAAAAAGCAGTGCAATACTGATTGAGAATATTCCAAGATTATGTAGTATTCCTGTAAAAATAAATAAATAAATAAAAATGAAAGCAGCTACTTCAGATCATAACAGGAAGATATAGGGCATAAAGAGTTCTGAGAAGGAAAAATCAAAATGTTCATTTTCTGGTGTGCAAGAGATTAAAAAGTAACTATCAATGAACATCTTAAATGAGAACTTTGCTTCATTTTAAAACAGAAAGCAATAATCCATCATATTGAGTATGGAGTTGTGGTGGTTTTCTATGGCATTTCTATGGCATCCCCCACTGAAAACCTAGCCTGAGTATCTGTAAATAACCTGTCTGGGAAATAAAATATTTTAAACTACCATAACTTCAAACAAACAAACAAAAAAAAAAAAACCTCTGGACTAACATGGGATGGAACAGAAATGCTTAGATTCAGTTTTGAAGTTGTGTAAGCCAACTGATGTAAGGTATCCACATGGAGATTAATTATGAAATGTCTAGTGAGCTGGAAACTCACATGCTAACTTACTTTGAGGTATTTCTCTATATAGACCATCCCTTAGGCAGATTCAGTCTCTCCCACATAGCAGGTCTGAACTGCGGCCATTTACAGTATTTATAATTCATATTATGTAGGCCAGTGCAAATTGTGAAGTATGTCTTGTACAATCAAGCTGTAATCAAAATTCATTTCCACAGACAATCCAAGTATTTCAGATAAGAATACACTTTTTCGAGTTCTTAGTAGTAAATTCTAAGCAGTAGATTATCATATCAAGCTTCTCTAAAATGATATTGATTGTATTTGAATCCTAACTCAATTAATATTCATAGGAAGTATTTGTCACTATTTGCTCAGCTATGACACACAATCGATTCGCAATTACATACACTTTACCTTTTATCTTATAGCCTGGAAAGGCTAGTAGTCCAGCTAACATACATATAGGTGTTTCCTTTACTTCTCCAATAACAATTAAAAGTACCAATAAAACTGACTACTTTTGAAGGTAAAACAATGTAAGAAACACTTCTAAAATGGTATAGTTCTGATACTATCTGATCGTGAGAATAACATATTCTAATGTAGTGGATGACAAGACTCAACCATGCCACACTACAAGATCTCAAATTGAAATGATTTTGTAAACAAATTATGATTATACACAGCTAATTTAATTAATATATTAATTTCACAAAAATTAGTTTCACAAAAAAACACAGCATAAACAACAGAACATCAAAATTATTCCTGTAGTGGTTTAGACTCAGTCATGCACTGAAAGCAATAATTTCGTGCCCTTGTAATAAATTGTCAGTCTAACACTGACAACCAGGTTCTAAACAGCTTTATTGCGTATTGTAATGTTCAGCACCAGTCATAACAGTTTGATTTGATATTCAAAGAGCAGCCACATTTTTCCATTGAGATTCGAATGTTGGTTAATATTAATGTTCCCTTAAAATTGAAGTAATACCCAACAGTCTTCACATTTATTCAATCTGAAAGCCTAGCCTTCCGAAAAGATCATGTCTGTGTGATGCTACATATTTTTGTCCTTAGGGTTTGGAAACTGAACCTTAGAACTGCTAGATGGATTTGGGAAATTTGATCTCACTTCCTGAGCCAGTGAGCTATAGGACGCTCATCATCTGATTGGGCAGGAACTCACCTACACAGGTCAGCTTGAAGGAGACTGTAAGAATGAGAATGCTTATCAACATCATCCCTCAGATGTGAGGGTCTTCCCTATAGACAGATACAGATTCTAGTCGCACCAAGAGCATTCTGTATTGGAGGGAGAACTCATTTGTAGCATATTATGGGAGCAGTGGGTCAGGTTTAGAACAAATTCAGTGATGTCTGATTATTTGATAAAATAACTACTGAAACAAAACACAGAATGTGTTGAATGACAAAATAAATTTAAAGCAAATCATACTGATTCATGAATTGCACATACTTAAAATAAAATTCCATTGTTAGTTTTTACCTCAAATATCAATTTGTAAAAGTGATAGATAAACATGTCAAGAGCAAAAGAGATTTGATATCAGCTGATCCATTACTTGATTGTATTATGAATAAAGTTTAAAGAACATTTTTTACTGATTGCATCAGGTCATCTATTTACACATCAAAGAAACAGAAAGAGATTGGAATCAGAGGTGACACAAATATACAGAACCTTTCTTCTGAAATAACTGTGTCTGTGTTTCCAGGTATGTACAAGCACATCTAGAAGGAAAAAGAGATAATGGATTTTCTTTTCTCTTCTGAGATCCACAGTGACAAAGAATTCTCCTACTGGCCATTAGTAATAAATAACATCAGGTTGACTGAGGACATCATATGACAGATAGATGTGAGTATGCTCTCACTCAAACATCAGTTTAGCTTAAGAACCATTACATAAAGCTACATAAAGCCACCAACATACTTGTTACATTGCTGCACTGTCCTAGGGAATGGGATTTATCCAGAAAAGAAGACAAATAGAAGTAGTTCATTAACCAACACATGATACCATCTTAGGTATCTTCTGGCTAAGATCACATGCACAATGTCATTTTGTACACAAAGAAGTTTATACTGTTATCGTTCCAAGTATTTTTCTAATAGAAAAGCAATGACTACAACAAATTTAATTTCAGTTGTCCTACAGCTATCAACACAGAGGAATGTCAGTTGATATCTTCTTAGACTGTTAGACTTAACTAAAGAACTAAGATTAAAACAAAGACTACACACATGCAGATATTATAATTTATATTTCATATATGTATTATATATTTCAGCGTGGCACATCCTAAGAAAAAATAAACTTACATCAAAAGACTCCATGAGGCTCAAATAAGACCTCAAATCTCAGCCAAACTTTGGCAGGAAGCACTTCGATGTGTCAGTGAACAAAGACATGGTAAGCTCAAGTATAAGTAAGAACACCAATATTAAGGACAGCATTCTGCCTTTCACCAAACAAGACAAACATTTTCTCTTCTTTACGTAATGCTGTCTCTATAGAATATGAAAGAATTCCAAAACTTGACATCTACTGCCCAAAAAAACAGAAATTTTAGTCGTAGATCAGAGCTAAAGGTTAGGTTAATTCTTATGTGAGTTTGTGTTCAAAATGTATATCTGAGCATCCAGTGGGGATCTGTACGTTTAATAAAACCATCTTTTCTCACAGAGGTGAGATGCTAATAGAAGACATATAGGCATTAATCCTAAAGCTGGCTGTTTTATTAAAAGACTGTTTGCTACGTGTATTATTAGAACATAGCTTTATTCAGTAAACAGTATCTTACACATCAACCAGACTCAATCACACTTTCAATTAGAGTTTTAGTAATAGTCCTTTTGAAATGGAAATACCTAGTAGCAACATGATCAGGAAAGCATTTTCTGAAGATGTATGAACATCTTTAAACTGTAACTGTTCAGAATGCTCTAGTCTTTATTGTCCATTTATAGTACTATCTACTATTGTTGGGTATTTTATGGCATCATTTCTTTCTCCAAAACTATTTCATCCAATTAAAAACCATTGTTTGTTTTCAGTTTGTACTCTTTTTTTTTCTTTATTCCTGGATCTCACTGCTTCTACGGTAATATTTTTTTTAATAATGGTGGATATAAATTACGCTGCAGGAATATTACCAATATAAAAATTGGCCAGTAATGACTATTACCCCAACAGTATGAATATGTACAACTGTACCGGATCTTGTCACATTCCCCGTGTAGAAGCAAGGACAACATTCATGCCATTTCACTTGTTCACTTGACTTGCACTGGTAAAAATACCAGTATGAGGGTTTCAAGTTCATCAGCTCTTTTACAGCAGTCTCAAATTCTTTCAAAGCAGCAGTGTAGTTTCTGACTCTTAAATTAATATTCATTATAGAGCAGTCTCACTTTTACTTCATCTCAAAAAATGTTCTAAGTCGCCTGGATGAGCACACAAAATGGACTTCTCTTTTTTTTTTTTTTTTTTTTTTGCCTCTATTCTATGGTCTTAAGAGAAAAAAGCTCATTTCTATTGCTGAAGGGACATACACAAACTGTCCGCATTAGAATTCTCTGTGTACAGAATGTACTGAACTACTAAGGAGTCACTGTGGGAGTTTCATTCAGACAGCATACTTGGAGTTGATAAGTTTATGCTATCTAGAGCGATGTGACTTCCTCCAGGAGTAGAACAAGGAACAGCAAAACCTCAGTATCCCCATTTCTGGGCAATCTTACATTCTCTCTGTTCATCGGAGCAAAAAATAAATAAAAAATACCAGTGGATCTTTGTACAGGTATCAGCCTGCTCAGACCCCAGCAGAGCACCTAGTCTCTTTTCTTTTTTTCCTGTGTGTGTGTACTAATAGTGGCTCTGTCTCACAGATGTCATCACTCTAAATCAGAGATGCCTTCTCAAACTCAAGCGCTCCAGTCTGGTGGCCAGATGTGCCACCTAAATCATACTCAATAGGAATCACACATTGCTTACTGCTTTCCAGTCTCACAGGAAAATTGATGGTATGGCCGTGCCCTTTCCCTAGGCTGCATTAAGAGTACCGGCAGGGCTGCATAGAGAAAGGAAGTCATCTTAGTTGAGAATTCTTTATGGTTTGGTTAGGAAAGGACCACAGTATCTAATTTATTTTAATATGGTTATGATGTTACTGAAACAAATATCAGCTTTCCCTTTTCTCAACTTAGTCTTAGTTAATGCTCACACAAAAGTAATGCAAAAAGCCACTAGTTATAACCTCTAATAGTCAATCTTTTAATATTGAACTTATTAAAAAAAAAAACCTCAGAAGCAATGCTGATTCAAGGATTTGAAATAATAACCAAAAAAAGCATTTAATCAAGCACTCTACAACAGTGCTTGCTGATAGCATCAGCTGGTATGGCGCAGCAGTGACCACTAGCTTTTATAACTGCTTTGCCAAATGGACTTCCTAATTATATAGTTCTCCTCTGCATAATTACTGGAAAAGGAAATAAGTGCTGCCTTTTCAAGACTCAGTTTTCTGAATAAAATGTTTTTCATAATACTAGTAACACTCCTAGTATGAAAAATCAAACTTACATTTAGTAGGATCACTGCTTTAGCATACAAAACTGATTTCTTATGTGAATATTAACCAAAAATCCTAACTACAGAAATTATCTCCAAGGGAAATTGCTTCAGGAACCTCAATTGAGTTCTTCAGTTCTCACTGCTATGAGCAACACAGCAAACAATTTCAGTGACATATCAGTAAAATCAAAAACAGGCTAGAGGTGTAGGTGTATATTTATCTAGCCTGCTAAGTGCCCATCCAAATGAAAAGGAGAATACGACTGATAAGTTTGGTTTAGTTAAATAAGATACTCTTGTATGCTATTTTTAGTATATCTTTCCCCCACTCTGTTCTTCTCCTCAGCAAGAATATTTTACCTGTACTGAACTGCAGTTTTTTTTTCAATATCCAATTCATCTGTCTCATACCTCAAAACATTATTTACAGCCAGGACAGTGTTAATGGCACTCATACGATATCCATCCCATCTTGTTAACTATTACTGCTAAACAAAAGAGGACCAGATGGCCCATGCTTGTCCACAAGACCTAATTACTAAGTTACTGTTTAGGTTGTTTTTCACTATTCTCCCCACCATATAAATTTCTTACAGAAGAGGGTGGCACTCAGTAGCATGGTGCATGCTAGTCTGTGGCACCTGGATGCTGAGCCTCTGCTAAGCTCCTGGACTTCTCATCACAAACAAAGGTACAATGGCTCACAGTCACTTTCACTTATGTGAAGATGTCTTTAACTCCAAAGGGCTTGGGCTTGTAGGGAAGACCAGTACTGCTAAATTAATGCCTGTGTTTTGCCTAAGTCCAATAGGTAGCTGCTTTTAAGGACTTCAAGGTTTTCAATGGGATCAGTGATCTCAAGAGATGAATGGAGAGATTACAAAGAGGAGTAGCTTTGCCAAAGTCCTAGGCTGGAAAAATTATCTTAGCAATTTCTTTCTGTATTTCTGACAAAAGAAAGTTTATATCTGAGAGCACTGAGGAAAGTGTCATTACACTGACAAGAGACAGCCTAAATATGGATTTTAATATTAACTACATGAATGGAAGGAACAAGACATTTTACAGCAAGTTTAATCCATACCATGGTTTCATGGATACAGAGGCAGCTGAGGCAGTGACATGCACTTGCTATATCCTGCTATTTCAGCAGTGACATCCTTTTGGTAATAGACTTGAATGCTCTTTTCATTGTGTTATGCCTAAGCTGACAGATAGACAAGCACAGGAAGATGCAAGAAAGACATGATGGACTTTGACTTGAAGCAGGGAAAAGAGACATAAATAGGATAAGATCTGTGAATCACCTTGATCAAAAGAGAAGTTGAATGTGAGTGGATTCTGCTGCTTGAAGAGATAAAGGTGAGGAAGCCAAAAGATGAGGAAGCCAAAGAGAAACCCCTGAAAAACACCTGCCAGAAGCTGGGGGCAGGGTTGTTCAAAAGAGCTTGCCAAACAATAGAATTTCTTAAGAAACAGTTTGGACCATGGAAGCCACCCAAGAAAACAAACAGAAGATAGTGAATGACATGGAAGAATGTGAAGAGAGCTGAAGATTTGAGCTTTTCAGCCCAATCACAAAAAGATAGCAGTATTGGCATTTATGTTCTAAGCTTCTGCTTTACTGGACTGAAGAAAACACATCTAGCACTAAGAATGGACAAGGGAATCTCTGTATCTCCAGTCTGCGCAAAACCTTCCGACTGAAGTACAACTTCTCTCTTGTTCTCATTTGACTTCTAAATACAGTTAACAAGGAAAAGATAATTCTACATCTCTATTGCA
Source organism: Meleagris gallopavo (assembly GCF_905368555.1). Lineage (NCBI taxonomy): Eukaryota > Metazoa > Chordata > Aves > Galliformes > Phasianidae > Meleagris > Meleagris gallopavo. The sequence goes on along the minus strand of NC_139404.1, from coordinate 152,954,346 downwards.
GGCTGGCACAGGTATCATGAGCCTTCATTGCTTCATGTGCAAATTGAACCAAGGTGCATCAGATTAAAGAACTAAATGTTCTGAAACACTTGAGTTCACATTCATTTATTTTCTTGAATCCACTTTGGCCTTACAATCAATTCTTTTCAATAAGGAGTTGAGTACAGTTAACAAGATTCTGTCATAAATGTTAATAATCCTGCGTATGCTGCCAATGACAAAATCTTCTGTGATGGTATATCGTGATGAAAAAAACCTTTACACATTTCAGCAAGGGTGTGTGCTTATCTCCATTAGTCAATAACTATAAAATAAATGAAGCCTGAAATACTGATAAATGTAAAGTGATCTTACCAAAAAGGGAAATAGCAGAAGTCTACCAGGGATATCACAGAATGGCTTGGGTTGGGAGGGACCTTGAGAATCATGAAGCTCCAATCCCCCGCCACAGGCAGGGCCACCAACCTCCCTATTTAATATTAGACCAGGCTGCCCAGGGCCCCATCCAATCCGACCCTGAACACCTCCAGGGATGGGACATCCACATCCTTTCTGGGTAGCCTGTTCCAGCACCTCATCGCTCTCATAGTAAAGAACTTCCCCCTGACATCAAACCTAAATCTTCCCTCCTTCAACTTAAAACCATTTCCCCTTGTCCTGCTGTTACATTTATTATAACTAGTCAAGGAACTGGGCCAAACCAGCCCGTAAACCTTAGACCTTATTGCACTCTGTAACTTCCTGAAGAGAGGTTGTGATGAGGAGGGGCTTGGCCTCTTCTCCCAGGCAACAAACAGGACCCAAGGAAATGTCCACAAGTTGTACCAGAGGAGGTTCAGATTTGACATAAGGAAAAACTTTTCTCTCAGAGAATGGTCAGGCACTGGAATGGTCTGCCCAGGGAGGTGGTAGAGTCGCCGTTCCTGGCAGTGTTCAAGAGGCGTCTGCATGTAAAGCTACAAGTCATGGTTTAGAGACTTCTGGTAACAATAGCAATGGGAGGATGGTTGGACTAGATTATCTTGCAGGTCGTTTCCAACCTTGTGATTCTATGATTCTGAATATAGTCTGAATATATTATTTCATTCTTATCAGGAAATTAAATACCACAGCTAACCTTTCATCCACATTTTACAATCAGTAAAGAAAAAATACTTACCGAATACAAGATTTGAATTTGTATTATGATTATAAACACTGAATGTTACACCAACTAAAACCAACTGATTTGAGTCAATAATTTTTCAATTTAACATCACTAGAACAAGATTTTTGAAGCTGAAACGTAGAGTTAGATGTATAAATCTGTACCTGTGTGACTTTCTGGCAGGTTTTTCAAAACTTATCATACCTATCAGTCTGTGACTCACTATGCAAGCAATAAAGGATTCACCCAGAAGCTAGGAGTAAAATTAAGCTTTTTGTTAACATTCATGTTTCTTGAGGTAATCATACAATCTCCCTTTTTAAACACTGGAGTCTGATTAATATCTTACACTGCTGGGCTCTTACCTTAGGGGGAAACAAACCATTTTCTGGCCAAGACCATGAGGTATAGAACATCTGTACTACATCTAAACTATAAGCTATAAACTAAGCTGTATCTAAAGAATCTGAACCTCACCTGTAAAGTCCTCAAGCAAAATAAGGCCATTTTTCTGAGCACAGCTTTTGTGGGATCCAGTTCAAATTCAAATTTACAGTTTTATAGATCTAATAGAATGTTATAGTTTTACTTTCCAGGAAGTTTTAGTACAAAAGTGTGTAATACTGAAAGAGACTGACATACAGAATTCAAATACTAGATGCGCAGGTTACCAACCCCACCGAAAGTCTTGCCACTGTCATTATCCATTCCAGTAAAACTCATATGAGTAGGAGAGTTGGGCTGAGGAGAAGCCAAGTCACTATTTTTTATAATTTTACCATTTTAAACATAAAGAAAATATGAAGAATGATGTTACTTTAGTGAATCAAACACAATTACAAAGCAAAACAAACAAAGCAAAATGAACAACAAAAATAACATACAAACGAAAAAACAAATCCATGGAGATCATAACATGAATTCTAGAAGAAATGAGTACTCAAAGCTGATTATTTTTCAGCAGTGCTGATTTCATGAATGATCATAACCATACAAGTGGAGAAAAGAGAACCCACGTGAACCTGCACTGCTGAATAAGAAGGAGCAAGCATCTCTGCTCTGTTATTAAAACACAGGCAGGACACTGTAACAGTCCTTTCAGAGACAGACATTGTTGTGTTGAAGTTATGCTCCTAAAACAAGTGCACAGAGAATTACAGCTTGAATATATACAGAAACTGAAACTGGCTCAAACTGTATGAAACTAACTGCAGTACTGACTGTCTCACCATAAATACTAACTCAATGCTCTGTATCGGTGAGCTTGCAGGTAAAGGTTAAGTTGTTGCTTTTAATGTACAGATCCATAAATTAGTCTAGGATCTCATGGGCTGTGTTCACCAGCCCAGACAAATAAACTGCCAGCAGACTCTCTGACAGGCAGTCCTTTAAATTAGCTTTATTTTCAAGCAATCCAAACAAAGAAACCATTAACCCTTGGCTGGGCCATCAAAGAGCCAAGCCTGCTGCTCCTGTTAGTCCTTGTAAACCCTATTTCTTCACACTCCGGCACTCCGGGAAAAACAGAGTACAGCTAACGGGCAATGTGTATCTTTCAGCTGGAAATAATTTTAGCTGATCCCCAACACCTTAAAGATTTTTTAAACAAACAGTACAAAGACAGCTGCTTTTGTTGATAGTCATATACTGCTGTAAAAGTCTCCCATCCTCTTCACCACTGTCCCCCTTTCCCTGAAACAAAGAACTCTTCCACAGCCATCAGTCATTACTTCATGAGATAAGAGTAGTCCAAGAGCAGAATCAGGCTGTAAATATAGCACTGCAATCATTTTTAGCATGGCAGTACCAGAGTAATTCCCAGCAGATGCTGCTTAACAGTTTCAATCGCCCAGGTAGAAATCTGTGTTTTTCTGGAATAAGCTTGACTCAGACGAGACTAATTTTCATCCTCAAACTCACCTCCTTTGAAAACAGCAGTATGAAAAATTCTTCAGAAAAGTCTAGTTTTTGAGGGATTAAAATATTAAAAAATACACTCTTACTCCCATCAAAAATGTCAGTGTAGTGTTGCTTGCTTTGAAGTGTCTTGCCACACAAAACTACACTTTATATTGCTATGATTACTGCAAAAATTTTGGTCTTGGCACACTGGGTAACGGGCTTGACAGAAATCCTCTGTTACAACATGTTAAGGACCACTGCCAGTGCACAGATTTTCTTTGAGCTAAGATGGCATGCATTACAATGTCGAGCTCTTTTCAGCAGCTTACCTGAAATAAACCTGATATACTGTGCTACGGATACCCAACCAGAATGACTGCGGTACTGAAGAAATTCAGAGTACAAGCAGGTGGTGTAGACACTGACACAAAGAAGAGCAGAGCAGAGCAGTAGTCTTGCGGCATGAGCTGAGAAGAATCGTTCTTCAGGCTCAGAAAATATTTCAATATCTGCCCTGGTTCATTCCTGTTTTGGAGAATTGACAGGCCTGTAGGAGGCCCAAAGAGTGGACACCAGCCAACACAGACCATAGAGCAGGACTTCTAGATCCCCAGGACAAGACTAACCTGATTTGGCATGTCAAAGGCAGTTGAATAATCTATTTTTCTCATCTTCCTTCAGCATTTTTCAGTCTGACACATGAGCTTCTATGTCAAACTGCTGTCATACTTAGCCGTGTAAATCACTACAAAAGCACTGGCTGGATTTGGGATCCAGTTCAGCTAGGTTGTGTATTCAATGACAAGTGCTAATGAAGAAATTTATAGCACCACTTGCATACTTGTGTGAAAATAAAAGGGAGAGTTAACTTTCTGTAGATACTTCTCAATAACTTCTTATATAGGCTGAGAATACTAATTTTGAAATACAGATATATCTGTCTCAGTTAATGGGCAAAAAGCTGTTATGCATAAAGTCTTTTATATTTGTGTAGTATTAAACAATAATTTTTAGACTATCTAATTCTTCAGCTTTCTTTATAATTCAGAGAGTATCTCAAATTATATCTAATGTTTCTGTATCTGTAACAGAGGGTTTCCTATTGAGAAAAAGAACTGTTTTAATGACCCTCTCATCCAGTAGGTCATGCAAATCTCAAACAAACACTGAAGAAGGTCTCTGGATCTCATCAGCCGTAGTTTTAGCAAAGGCTTCTCTCCCGCTAAGGGAACCCATCCTGCATGCGTGCAGCTCTGCAGACCATCCATTAGAGCAAAAATTAGAATTAGAATTAGCTACTGACAGTGAGCCACCAGCAACAAGCAATCAGCTGATAAAAGCCATAGATAAAAATCAGATCCTCCAAATTAAATGTTTAACATACTCAAACATACATCATCAAATATAAGGAATAAATGGCATTACTCCAAAAAAGGCAAGCTGCCAAATAACAGTCATAACTAGGTTAAAAAGTAGAAATGATAAAGAACCATATAGAGAAGACCCAAGTGGCAGGAAGTGCAAGTATAAGGACAGATCAAAAGAAGGCAAAGAACTGCTTGCCTTTTATTCCCTGCGCCTATGCAATAAGCTAATTTTGTTTTAAACCTAACATCCCAAGACATATTCTTCAGTGTCTGAAGTCTAAAGATCTCTTCCAGCTCCCTGCGATATATAAATCACCTTAACAGAAGTGAAGGAGCAGCAAAGCCTTTGAAGGACAAATGATAATTACAATAAAACAGGCTTCTTAACATGAAGGCTCTGGGTTTAAACTGAGAACCCATAATGGATTTCACATTCCTGGCCCAAAAGAAGACCCAGCACGAAATACCAGAGAAAATCTCACAAAATAGATAACAAGAGAATTGGTATGGATTGAAGATTCTCTGGAGTCAACGCATCCCAGACCCCATGTGTATGAATTTGGATGGCATCCTCATAAAGACTGAGTTTCATAGAAGTAATTCTGACAAACAGGTCATTTTTCAGCTGATTTAAGTGAGGGCCTAGTAAGATCCCTACTCATTCCAGTACAGAAAAGGCACAAACCTCAATTCTGTTTCATATCAATCAAATGATGGATTCTTCCTAAAGGACAATTAACATGGTTTCTATCATTATTTCTTTTTCCTAATAAGATGTTTTCTAGAACACGCACTGTATTCTTACTCCTGTTCTTTAGTGTTCTCGATGGCTTTTGAACAACTGTTCCTTTGTGAAAACAATAATTATTTGTCACAAGAGGTACTATGTTCTGTGATTGAGAACATGCATCCCAAGAGAGAAAAGGAAAGAAAGCAGAACAACTGTACTGTGTGAAAACAGTCTTAGTTCACAGTACTACACAATGTAGTCTTTATTCCACCCCATAGTCAAGTAACAATGAATTACAAGATTTCTAAGATGCAACATCTGTTTTGTATATATAATCTATAAAAGGCTTCCAAGAGACCTTAAATGAATCTTCAGTCTTCTGCAAATTTGAATCCTTGGTAAGTCCTCTGTTTCTTAATCTATATGCAATCTTCTTATAATGGATTGAACTAAGAAAGAATTTCCATTCTTTTTAGGTATGAGGCAGGAGGATGAAAAAGAAGAGAGCAAAGAGGGGAATTTGCAGAATAAAAAAAAGAAAATTAACTTGGGTATATATGTTCTGTATTTAATTAATTAAAAAAAGTTTTTTGGATACATAATTATTTTTAATCCCTTTGTACGGCTTTCCCAAGAGATTCAGACATTGTCCTAGTATTTTGTGCTATAATCTCCCTCCACACTAGAAGGTACTAACCAAAATGGGAATCCACCCTGTTGGTTCATATAATTTGATAATAGTATTATCATGGTGGATCCTTATCACCATTTCTCCTAGTTTTGCAGCCTCATTCTTGCGTCACACCTTAATGAGTCATTTTATCCCATGAGAAGCAAATGCCAACTATCTCTTCTGGAAAGTGTCATTTCACAGAAAATTTTCAAAATAAAGGTATTAAGATATGCGAAAATATTTCCAGATCATTATCTATTTGCCTACAAGCCCTGAATGCTTTCAAACAGGTTATCTTTTCGTCTCAATAAGGCTAAACAATAGGCTGTCCTAAGAAACGAAGAAGAAACACGTTACCAAACTCTTGTTATTTGAATTGGAAATAAATGAGTTTTCATCAGTTGATTTGTATGAGTGATTCCATGGCTGTTCTCACATGTATATTGCTTACTAAGGGGTTTTCAAATGCCAAACATTATTCAGCTTAGGGAGAAGAGTTGAGGCACGCACAGGTCTGCTTTCTGTTTGTCTTCAGAGTTTGGATAATAAAGCATAGCACATACTTGAGGAAGAAAGGTAGACAGTAAAGAAGAATTAGAAATTGCAAAACTTTTTCAAGAGAAAACATTTGATACTGAGAATATGATTTTTATATTTATATATTTATCCCAAACCTCTTCTTTTACCTAATAACCAAGTAAACTGCAGGCAGGTATTTGGAGACCAACATCGAGAACAAAAGCACCAAAAAAGCAGAGCACCAGCTTGAATCACAGATTTCATTTTCCACTTAATTTTCCATCATTTTCATGAGAGAAATGACTAATGGATACACGCTGTGGTGGATTCCTCAGTTCCGTCTCTTCCAGTACTTAATGCTCAGCCCAGAAAAAAACCTGTAGATACTGGCACTGTACATCAGAAAAAGCTTTCCCTGAGAGGAAGCATTCATCTCTAGTAGAATTCCACTCTTGACAAGTCACTAGTGGGATGGCAACATTTGCCTTTATGGAAGATGCCTGAAATGAGAGGCAATTATATGTTCCACAATAAGCAACATCATCCTCAAGACTTTGCACTGTCTTTGCAGTTTCAGATACCCATTCAGTCCAAAAAGCCTAGCTATGAAATAATAATAACTAAAACCATTTCTGCTAAAATAACCAGATGGAAAATTCTGAATTTGACTCCATTTCATCTACACTGTTACATAGTACTAAGGTATAGTTATATGAAATGACAGTGTGTGTATTTCTTAGATTTTCCTTTCATCTACTGCAATTACACAAACAGTATAAAATCATAGCCAACACTTTGGAAAGCTTTTTATTTCTTTTATGAGGACATGCTGGTTAGTTTTCACTTTAGAGAAATTTCATTTCTCTAAATGTGTATCTGAATTTCCAGATCTGCTTTTTTAGCATTACTTTTCTGCACAAACTTTGCTGTGATGATTGATTGTCTCTATTCAGGGGTTGCACAGCCAGAGTGTTACACATCTCGCTTTCACCTTAGGTTTTTCACCAAACGGTAAAGACCACATAAAAAGAAATCATGGGAAATCCTCAGTGTGAGTGTGAATTTTCTCTCACACTGCAGTTTTGCTTCTTCATGGAAAACATATGAAGCAATCATGATTTTCTCTAACATTTTTAGACTCAGTATGGGTTGAAGCCACAGGGTTTTTGTGAATTTCCAAGTAAGCCTTGAAAAATGGGTAATGCTGGCTTTTTGGCATCACACCCTGCCCACTTTTTTTTAGACACATCTTTTTCTCCAGCTTGTTTTTCTACTCCACCCTAACAGTCTACTATTGCTAAGATCACAGGAATTTCAGTACAGTAACAGTATATTTCAAGTTGACTGTTCGGAAAATAAGAGCAAATTTTGTGGGTTTGGCAGGAAATGTTTCCTATGAATCTTAAAAGTGTAGCCTTATGAAAGCTTGCACAGAAAATCATTCTGGAGCATTTGAAATTTGCTGCACATGTCTTCTATTCAATAAATAAAAACTATTTCAGGATCAAAGCTTTCTGTGTAAAACCAAGCTAAATCAAAAGGCTTTTTATTATTGTTTGCACTCTTACGGTAACAAAATGAAATAGCCTAGAAATTTGAAGGTAATATTTCTTCATTAAGAAGTTAGCTAATTCAAATTCATCTGATTAAAACACTATAGAGAGTATTCGACTTGATTCTTTATAATGGCTGCCATCACTTTTAAGCTAAATGTATCTTATAAACCACACTACTGTGAATGATAGAGATCCAACAAGCAAGATAGAAGTGCAACTCTGCAAAGTGTATTGACTCAAGACCAGCAGCAGCCTAACTAGTAGTCAATGGCTTCCAATTCAGAGGTGATTCGGTCTGCTGTTTCCTGGGGCATGGGCTGAATTTGCCTGCCTTCACCTACAAAAATCTATATAAATACATTACGAGGTGTACTCTGTAGAAGTCTCAATCTCTTACAAAACATGGAGTGGCAGTGAAGGAGATCTCAATGAGAAAAATGAAATCTAGGGAAATGGAAAGCATCCTATTTAACTCCCTTTGCACAACATCTCTCATATTGATGCCACCTCAGCTGTCTAGTTCTTCCACACAGAGCCTTGAGCAGTGTGACAGAGTAATTGTCACTTATTTGCCACCAGCGCTTCAACATGACTTAATCTTCTCCTCATTGTGTAACTTTTAATCTAGGAAAGCCCAAGCCCTGTGAACTTGCTCGCCCACATTGGAGCTCGGGGGCCTTGGGCAGTCTGTTGTTTACGCGTCAGTGGCTGGGGCTGCCATTCAGTGAGCAGCCTGTGCAGCGCTCCCAGGCTCTGCAGCTCCCACTCACTCAATTTTCTTGCCGAAAGGAGTGCCAGAAAAAGAGCTTCAACAAGCAAAAAAAAAAAAAAAAAAAAAAAAAAAGAATTTTTAACTCAAAGATCTACAAAATCTGAGTTCTTTAAGGCAACCTGCTTTATTTTCTGTTTCACTGCAGATATTTCAGGGTGTTCAAACTGAATCATAGAATGGCTTGGATTGAAAAGGATCACAATGATCATCTAGTTTCAACCCTCCTGCTATGTGCAGGGTCGCCAACCAGACCAGGCTGCCCAGAGCCACAACCAGCCTGGCCTTGAAAGCATCCAGAGATTGGAATCAGAAAAACTGATTCTTCTGCCCCAAAAGAAGTCATAGCACATGCCAAGTCCAACGGCCTGATGAACTTTTCAGCCACTTAATTTTATTTAACTGAGTATGTTAATCAATCTACTCAGCTTGAATCAAAACTCTTACAAAGCAGCTTGAAAGATGGAATAAACCTTGTGCAAATTCTCTGCAAATTTTGTGATTTCTAAAGCAAATATCCTGCTGTTACTCTAAGTCTCTTTACTCTTTATAGGCAATCCCAGTAACAACTGTGATCTTTGCGCATAGGTAGCTGCAGGGAGTGCTGCAAAAGCAGAAATATGACTTCATCTGGATTTCACTCCACTGGCCAGGAGACATGGGCAGGCTCCCAGAGAAGTGATTCCTTCTGAGAAAACAAGGGCTCCTTATATCATCTCTTCTGATGTGACTCCATGCTAGACACAGCACGCTTAGGGCCATAATAATAGTAATGGTAATAGTGCTGATATCTCTTTCAAGGAAAAAAAAAAGAAAAAAGAAAAAAAAAAAAGGAATAAAAACAGTGTTTTATGTGCTCTTTTCCCCATATCTATCTGTATGCTAAAGCCAATTTTCACTAAGTCTTGGAATACTGGTAATGTTTCAGATGGCTGAAAGGAAAAATTATGCTGTGGCAATATTTTAAAAGGATTAATGAGTCCTGAGTTCACAATAAGGCTGTCAGCAGCTCTGCAGTCCATGGTAAAATGAAACAGGAAAAGAGAGAGAACTTGATTAATACATCATTAAAGGAGGATAATGCAATTAATGCCAATCACCCTGGATTTAAGGAAAATAGACTTTGTCAGAGAACATTTCCTATCTTTTTTGATGAGGTTACTAAACTGATTGATAAAAGTAATCATGATAATGTAATATACTTAGATTCCTGTAAGGCATCTGATTTGGTACCAGACAATATTTTGATTAGGAAACTTGAATGATGTAAAATCAATATAGCAGATACAACATTGAGTGAATTAAGAACTGGCTAACTGATAGGTTTAGAAATGTAATTGTAAACAGGGACTCAGTACAATGTGAGAGTGTTGCTGATGGAAGCCTGCACAGATTGTGGCTTGTACTTTTCAAGAACCTGACAGTAAAAAAAAAAAAAGGAGAAAAAAACAAAAATCATTGCTGATCAAATTAGCAGATGACACAAAGATTGGTGAACTGAAAAATAATGAAGAGGAAAGGTCAGAGACATGGAGCAATCTGAATTTCCTAATAAAATGAATGAAAGCAAAGGATATAAGCACTAGTAAAGCATAATCATATTGATCTAGAAACAAAGATAGTAAGACTTATAGACAGGATATTTTCACAGACGTGTTGTGGGGGCAGCAGTGAACACTAATATTCTTTTTATGATTTAATGTTAGCATAATTTGATCTTTATGTACACTTGTTTAATTTCTAACTGCATGGAGCAATGAAAAGGGGAAGAGACAATATCCCATGTAGAAACCATGCTTGTCCAGAAGCAGGCATTAGCCTTCCAATTAAACTTTGTGATGGAGCTATCAACTCTGAAACTGTACAGTAGAAGAAAACAGTACCCTAGGAAGACACAATCCTTCTCTAACTGTGGGTTTTGTTGGGAAAAAAAGGAAAAAAGACGGATTCAGCTAAAAGATTTCCACTAGTCCTTCTTAGATTTCTGCACCAGGGTAGAAAGAACATGCTAGTACTAAAACACTGAAAGATTATTCACAATAAATGTTCAGAAAACTGGTGGAAAAGGTTTAATCCAGCCAGTTAAGGGTCAACTCTAAGAAAAAAAAAATAAGGGGTCAAGACATACCAGTTAGTAAGAATGTTGTATTGCTGTCTAGTACTGTTAGGCATGTGGCAAAAGTAAACCATTAACAGTGGTGAATGTATTTTTATTTATTTATTTATTTATTTATCCATCTCTGACTGCTGCCAGATGTGCAGGACTAATCATTGGAGGTGATCAGAAAGATCCCCATAGAGCTCCTTCAGAGAGGCATCCCCTTCATTCCATGGGTACTAGCAGGACTGGAGTAGACCTGCCAGACCATCACCTCATGGTTTGCAGCCCATGTTTGCAGCATCCTGCTTGTCTCACTGAGGGAGAGCCAAATGCTGGGAGCCCGGGCAACAAGAGTGCTGAAATTCTTGAATTTGTTAAAGCACACTTGTAGAATATCATTTAGAAATTACCTGGATGTTAGCTAGCCAAAGCCTCTTGACTTTATTCACGTAACATATCCCATCATCATCACATAATAGGGGTGAATGTACTCATTACATTATAACTGAAATGTTAGCAATCAAAGAGCGTAGAACTGCCTCCCTGAGTTGGGCTAGAGTCTTATACCAGCAGAGTAAAGAATTAAAACTGAAATGCAACAGTAACATCCCTATTTTGTCCTATGCAACCACAGAATGTGGGATAGGGTGGAGAACAGGAAGATGAAGGCCTTGGCAGCTGAGTGCATTCAAGCTGAGATTTGCAGGCAACCAACATGTCAGATACATGTTTGTACTATGGGAGACATACATTAGCTACATATTTCTGCAAGAGTCAATGCACTGGTATTTCAGTTGCATTTGGCATTTCTCAGTCAAGAACTATCTTAACATAGGAAAACAACACTGTATGAATTTATATTCAGTTCATATTGTTAAAGGCTATCCACAAGCGTTACAAGCAGAAGCATACTATTTTTTAAAAAGGAGGAAGAGACTCTTGAATGCAGTTGGACAGTGGAGATTTAATTCTGCGAGTGAAGAATATAGAGGCAATTGGTTAGGATGGAGCTGAATGACAGTCCAGTCACACTTTGGAAATACACCTTTCTAAACATAAACATTGGTGATTTCTGCATTCTTCTGTTCAGTTCAGAATGGGACAAAATGATTAACAATCAACACATCACTGAAACACAAAGATTCAATCACTGGGCATTTTTTGGCAAGTTTGGAAAAGTATTTTGCTTTGAGATCATCTCTGACTATTCTGATTAACAGATACTTCCACACAACTTAGTACTAACCCCTCCCTGCTCTTAAAATGAATATACTCCTTGTAAATCTGCAATTTAAATTGTTTATGAAAATTTCAGCAGCCTCATTAGAGATGTTTTATTTGCCTGAGGGCACAGTTCAAATTTGCTTTCCTCCTAAAGAAAATATGCATATAACTACACCCATACACACTACAGAACAATATTTTAAAGAACCTAGAAATATATCCAATTTTAAGCCAGATTTCAGAGACTTTCAGAGACTCTGACTCAAAATAATTGCAAGGAACTTCTCAATTTCTCCTTTCGATATAAAAAGAAAACAGAAATCAAGCCCGAAATAATTTAAATGTTGACTGTGCATGGAGGACGTGGAGGCTTTCACTAGACCAAGGAACAAGACCTAATCATGTAATCAACTTTCAGTCACTTACTGAGAATCTAGACTTTGTTTGTGTAGCTCTTGTAAGCCTATGGAACCTAAGCTTTGTCTAGAATTGCCTGAATCCCTGCAGCATAGTCCCACAGAGTACCTCCTCAGTCTTATAAATCACCTGGGAACAAGAACTCAGAATGTATTTGCACATGCCATAGCAAATAACTTTTCAGACTAGGTAGGTGCCTTTGTTGCTTAAGCAACCTGCTGCCTATTGTAATGAATGTAACAGGAGCTAGCTTGTTGCTTAGAGCACTTACTGTTCAGTGATCCAGGATCACATCCATTTCTCTGTTGTCTGTGCCGCCATGACATGAACAATCAGACCAACATGGAAAGACAACACAAAAGATGAAAAACCATATAACCAAAACAGAGCTGGCAGCCTTCTAGTGGCACAGGCATGACATTCATAAGTTGTCCCCAGCTCTCTACAGCCTAAACAAAAACCCCAAAGAACAACAACTTCACAAGCACAACTCATTTGGATTTATCTAGACATATGGAAATTTTGTATTGCTGGGCTGCCTTCTGATTTATTTTCTTCTCAACACTCCGTAGATATTTTAAGAGTAAAGGCTAATGGTGCTCTAATCTTCTCAAAGCACCCAAATTCTGGCAGTACTCCACTCAACCCCATCCCTCCTACCAATATCCTTTTGGCAGAAGCAAGAGGTGGCCAAGGACCTTCAAAACAGTTCCCCACAACTTTTTCACAGCTTCCATCAACTCTTCTGAATGCATCTGGAAAGGTACAGATGAAGAGAGAACACATCCACAAGTCTACTGGAAAGCCCAAGCTACTTGCTTACATGACTGCTTGTGAATAATTCAGCACTGACCTAACCTGTACATCTTTAATAACACTGTTCTTTACTCTGAAAGAGGAATCAAGTTACAGGGGTAAATATAAATATTTTATTAAAAAGCAGTGCAGTAAATGCACAAGTAAAATCTTATTGAGATACCACATTGGCAGGAAAGTCAGAGTACACAGAGTGTTGATATAAATATTTTATTAAAAAGCAGTGCAGTAAATGCACAAGTAAAATCTTATTGAGATACCACATTGGCAGGAAAGTCAGAGTACACAGAGTGTTGTTATATAAATTAGTGGTATTTATTCATTTCCAAACACAGCCTACTATTTTTCAATTATACTTTTAACACAATGTCTATGCAGAAGCTTTTGAACACCAAGCCTTTCCAAAGTTATTTTTATAGTCTAGAAACTTCTAAAAATAGAACATTTCTAATACAAAGCCTCTAAATTTTAATAACTGTTATAGTATGCCAGTAAGGTCTGTCTAAATTACATACTGCTATGACTTAAAAGTGAAAAATAAGAAAGAGGGGAAACAAGAGCCTAATAGAGCCAAGTGTCATGCAGGTAGGGGTCTCAGGTCAACGTTCCTCAGAACTGTTTATGTACACAGTGGAATGCTCCAAAGTTTCATTTATCATGTCCTTCTGCAATATCAGCTCTTTTTCTACACAATGCTCATCTGGGCCAGTTAAGGAAAAGTTTGGCTTTAGCTACTCCCATCATCACAAAATCCCTTGCTTTTGTTCACCACAGCCAACCATTCGGGAATATAAATAACAGAGATCATTCTGCAATCAGAAATAAGAATTTCTCTAACAGCTAATGGATCAAAGCTGGGAGTGCGCTGTTATATCTGGTATTTTTCACAGAAACTAGAAGCTTGATGAGCTGAATCAAATACCCTTCACAAGACTTCTCTTCAACATCAATATTTTTATGCAAAAAAAAAAAGAGAGAGAAAGAGGAAGAGTGTTGTAATGAAATACATATTTCCCATTTACAGAGTAATAACTGAATGATTTATGATTTATACAGATTCTATCAGCATTTCTAATGACAGTAGAAATATTTCTGGAATAAGATAGGTTTCCCAAAGGATTTGCATCATTAGATGGTTGACCTTTCCTAATGAAAAGAAAATAAGTAAATAAACGTGTTGGGGTTTTTTTTTAAGTTTATTTTCCCCATTAGGAAAAATTTGAAGCCAACAATGGAAACTGTTCAGTATTAGGTGAACTTCCAAGACCATGTAGTTATTTAACATGAGCATAAATACTCACAAAGACCTTTGTGAAACATAGGCTAAGAAGGAACAAGACAAGGATTGCGTGTGAGTTGCTTGTATTTGTTTTATCAACACTGACATAAGAATTAGTATTGTACTAAGAAAACCAGAAACCTAAAGCCTCAAAGATTATTAGAAGGATGAATAATGCTCTGATTCTAATAAGCTGCTATCATTTTCTGCCTCAGACCATGAATTCAAATTACTTTACTGAAGATGTGAAATTATTCCTGTGGTGCTATGGCCAAAAACAAAACCCCTCAGTTCTGTTTTAATTGCTTGTTAAATATTAGTCCTTTAGATGGCACTGTCAGAAAACAAAGCTCTTAGAAGTGATTAACTTATGAAGACTCCAAGATGTTCTGATCAGGTTTTCAAGTACTTAGTTTGCTATAAAACCAAATAACTTGAGGCTAGTCGGTGAGGACGGTTATGTGATGGTTCAGCCACAACAGAACAAAAGAACAGTACATCTGTAAACTATGGCTACTCAGCAGAGACAGAATAAAAAAATTTATGGATTTAAGCACATTTCTACTTGTATCAAAAAACTAGTTCAATACCTCAACAGGATAATAGTAATAATGAAACAAGTAATTATTTGTTTTCAGAAAGATGTTCTACATCTCTTTTCCTCTAATACATTAAGTTTTGGGATTTGCTTTATTAATACCTCCTTTTCCTTTTCTCCAGAGTTTGCAGGAAAGGGTTGCAAAGTCAGGGTCAATCTTAGACATGTAAATAAGCAGAAAAGGCAGAAAACTGATAACAGTTTTACAACATGAAACTCATGTTCACAAGTAGGACTATAACATTTTCCATGGGATCTCAAAAAAGAGTGGAAAACAAGGTGACAGAATTGACTGCATGCTACTCCAGTTGAACACATGCTAAAGATGGTGATATACCCAGGCATGTGTCAGATTTGACTTCTCATACTTTCCAGGGTGCTTTCTTTTTTGTAACCACATCCTGAGAAATTTAACTGTGTAGCTGAAGGCCAACTAAAATCCCTTTCCAACTGTAACACTTTGGATCTGCTGAGGCTGGAGCAGTGAGAGACCTAAGGATGCCCTGCCAAATCGGAAGGAGCTCAGCCGGAGATGGAGTGGGAAAGGAAAGGGAGGCAAGCCAGAGAGGATAAGAAGATGGACTGCTCGGATATTACACACATATTCATGGCCCAGACACATCACACACTTGGCGAAATTGAACTGATGGAACCAACACTAGTGTTAAAACAGTTAAACACACAGAAGGTGTCAACGGTTTGTGGGCTAATTTGGCCCAGTTCCGTGACTAGCGGGGCATAGAGACTCACAGATCCATGCTCAAGAAAGGGATAAGGGAAAATAATAGAAAGATGGGCCTAAATCAAAACAGCAACAACGATCTGAGGAGAAACAAACTAATTTACTAAATAAGAAATGAGAATGCAAGATGACACACTATAATACAATATAATACAATAATGAGAATTGGATAATAAATAAAATGAGAGAGAGTGTCCAAAAACCGAAGGCCTTACTCTAATCCTGAGGCGAAACGTGCCATCCAGACTAGGGAGGAGAGCCTGGTCCTGTGACTTTGCCAGGAGCTTTATCTCCTCTCTGAATGCACATACATTTTCCTCTGGGAAATGTTGTAGTTCTTCTCTTCTGGGACAGTTACCTGGACCTGGAGCATTCTTTAACTTCCAGTGCACTACATGATGTTATGATGTGGACTACCAATAACCAAAAATCATAAAACCATGACAGAAAGTTTCCACCGAGATTCCTCTTCTTGGTCCCCTGTTCTGAGGGAATCTAAGCTGCATCTGCAGCCTGTTTGCATCTTCCCTGCCTTGAACACATCCAGCTTTGATGAAGGTGAAATGAATTTCATCTTTACATCAGATTTTTTTTTTTTATAATTGCCCTTGTCACGGGGTTATCTTTAGATATAAGTCCGTGACACTGGGGGCACAGGCCCCGGGAAAAAGAAAAAAAAAGGCGTACTGGCCGCAACCCAGCCGGCCCCGGGCTGTGTGCACTCCGGGAGAGGGGGAATGGCAGAGAGGGGGAAGGGCAGATAGCTAGCCGATAGTTTTAACGAAAACACAATGGCAACGATCCGAGGAGGAACGGTAATTTACTGAATTTCACTAAATCAAAAAAACGAAAGAGACAAGAGTATCCAAAATGAGAGACAAACCACGACAAGTGTGAGGGAAAGCACGTGCATTTCTCCACAGCAAGATGAGACGGCTGAGCCAGGGCCAGACGGAGGGAGGCAAATGCTCGTGTCCTGTCCGGAGCTCCACCCATTGCCTCTTCCCGCCAGGTCCTCCGAGGATGCCGCCCCCTCCCGTCCCATCAGGCTATTCAAAGTACCCATAAAAGGCAGTAAACGGAACCAGAACATTAACTCTTTATCTCCCGCTGACCCACGTGATGTGTTGATGTGGAATACTGACAACAAAAAATCGCAAAACCACAACAGCCCAGAACAAAAAGTTCACATTGAGAAAAAAGCTATAAGCTGGAGTTCTGCATTCCCTACTGCATCCTGATCTCAATTCCAAACCTGACAGCATGTCTCTAGTCACACATACCATTTTAGAAACACTGTATTTCATGGTAAAACTGATCTAGACAGGTTGACAATCAAGGTTTTCAGCAAATCAGGCAGTGCTCCTACTGCTCTTGGTACTGTGGAGATTAAAGATTGTAAAGAATGTTTACTATTGTCTCACTCCAATTTATAGGAGAGAGAGGAGGTTCTTTGATATCTGTATACCCGGTGTGAGATTAAGAAACAACGGTTCAAATGTTGGTCCAACCAGTTTATTACAAATCCTAATCAAGGAGACAGGGAAGGGAAAGACAGCAACTATTATGCAACTATTATGAATTTGGGCAACAGGGAAGGGAAGGAGGGTGATAGACAAGATAGGACATAAGCAAGAATTGCGTAAAGAGGGGATAGTCACCACCAGGATCCAGCAGTCCCGTTGCTTGCCGTTTCGAAGATCCGAGGCAAAAGTGCAGGGTGAGAGCAGCAGCAGTGTGGCCAGCCGTGGGCAGCAAGCAGGTAGCAGGAAGAAACTGCAGGGTAAGTCTGGGAGGAAGCAGCAGGACTCAGGTAGCAGGCCCAGGAGAGTCCATCAGCAAGCAGGAATTCCGTAGTGAGGGATCTGATGGCAGACACCTTTGTTCTTCTTCAGCATGCTGGTAGAGCACAGAGTAAGTCCAGGAGGGAGAGAGGCAGGTCGTGAGGCTTCTCATGTCAGAAAACTCTTCTTCTTCATGAGGAATCTGTTGCCAGAAAACCTAAACCTCATGGTTGTAGGTCCCTTTTTTATCCTTCTTCTTCTGCCAGCTTGGCATCTGTGGGTGCTTGGGTAAGAGTCATGCGCAGTACCTCCTGAGATGGCCATCTTCCTCAAGATAAACCCACACAAAAGACTGCTTCCAGGCCACTAATCTGTGGCTTATCTTTCTCTCTCTGGTTGCCTCTTGCCTTGTCCATCTGTGTTCCTCAGACAAAGGATTGCTCAGCCCTTGCCCAGGACTTGCTTGGCCTTGTCCATCTGTGTCCCTCAGACAAAGGATTGCTCAGCCCTTGCCCAGGACTTGCTTGGCCTTGTCCATCTGTGTCCCTCAGACAAAGGATTGCTCAGCCCTTGCCCAGGACTTGTTTGGCCTTGTCCATCTGTGTCCTTCAGACAAAGGATTGCTCAGCCCTTGCCCAGGACTTGCTTGGACTTGTCATCTGTGTCCCCAGCAGGCTTTGAAACAATTATGCGAAAGAATAACCTCTTACACACATTCTGAGCAAAAAGACCTTATAACACATCCAAAAGTACTAACTGCTTTTCAGACCAAGTCATCGCTGCAATACAAACTGCAAAACTCAGCCAGAAATTAAATACCACTTTTGCTCCAATTCTGCCAGGAATGGGACATCCACAACCTCCTCGGGCAACCTGTTCCAATGCATCACTACCCTCTGTGTGAAGAACTTCCTCCTGATATCTAACCTAAACCTCCCCTGTCTCAGTTTAAAATCATTTCCCCTTGTCGTATCAGTGTGTTGATAACATCAATTCTCTTCTTTGTGAATAATAAAAGCAGCCAGTGTGACATCTCCTGAAGGAAGAAGTGAAACTGAGGATGCAATCTGCTGAAAGTAGTACTATGTGTACACATTCATTACTAAGTATAAATATGTTCCCTTTTTCTTATCATACTGGCAAGGACAAACCCTCCTCAGAAGTAGCTAGTTATTTTTTGTTATTTTTTGTCTTTGAAGGCAAGCTGGAGGAAACAAATACCTGTGTCAGTTCTGTAAAACTTTAAAATAAGTTAACATCTAGGCTTTCATTTTATTTTCCTTCCAGTAACATTAGGTAGCCTCCAGATGTTTCCCAAGCACAACGGTATCGTAGTTGTTTATAGTGATGTCCTATCTTCCTTGTTAGTAGATAGAAACAGAAAAAAACACAAGCGTTTCATGCAAATTTGCATCATGCCAGAATATTAAAGGGGAAGGATAAAGAGGTGCTATAATAATAATACAGGAAAAATAAAAAATCTATAATTGATTAATAAATGGATAAGGATTTCTACACTTTCACTTGTTTTTATCTGTAGTCATTAGCAATGAAACTTTTCCACTCAGCTCTATTGTCTGCGTATAGTTAAGCTCTTCTTGATATAAATACATCATAATTAAATTGAATTTTCAGGTTATTGTTCTCTAACAGACAAAGAAGGACTCTGCTGAGAGAAAGCAGCAAACCAAACTCTTTATGTAAAATAATTTTAAGATAGAAACTAAGCATTTTCCTGGTTCTTTGTTTTATATCAGGAAATTAAGAATCTCTTTTTAAAAATCTAAATTTAATCTTTTTAATTGCCATAAAAATGATACTAGCAAGTTCTTCTTGATCAGTTTGAGCAATATCATGCTCTTACAAATGGAAAACTATTTCTAGAATGCTTTTAAAATTAGGGTATAATAGTTCAAATCACTGAAAAACAAGAAAGAATCTTAACTTTAAGGTAGCAAATTAATTGTTAAACTCTCTGTCCTAGAGAGATTAGTGTCTTCAGAAATCAGTCTTATAAAGTATATTTAGATATAGTGACCCCAAGCTTGATCTCAAAATTGCAATGGTAAGTGCAACTATCCCAATAACTAGACTCTGTAGGAATGGGTTCACAATAAGAGATTTTTCACAAGTGTCATACTGAGCCCTCACAATGATATTCGTACCTGGGCTTAGGAATATAAACTTCCTCTTAGAGGGAGGAAAGTTGGTAGTGGCTGCCTACTGCTGGAAATGCCTCATGCATATGCAAGCCCACAATAAAGACAGAGTAGGAAAAGAAGTTCTGCAATTTTAAGAGGAAGTGTATTGGCTTTTTGCTCTTCTGAGAAGGAAAATGAAAAGGTAAATGGAAAAGAATAAAACTTGGGGGGAGGGGGTTGAAAAATAAAAAAAAAGAAAAAGAAAGAATTTGTTTAATGAAAGAATTAAAAAAGGGAAAAAAGGAAAAATACTGGTATGGATACAGACAAACCCTACTTCAGTGACTAGAGAGATTTTATCTACTTATGACTAGTATAAGTAGAAATAGAAATTCTGGTAAAACAGTGTTGTTGACACACAAGATATTCTAGCTTTTATGGTTCAGAATTTGAAATCTTTCTCACTCCCATACTGAATGACATCAGCTGATATTTTCACATTAATTTATTTTTGTTAATTAATATAAGTGGTTTTTTGTCACTCCCATTTTGCATAATATTTAGATTCATAAAGATAATGAAATAAAAGTGGAGACAAGTAATAAGGAGAGCAAGGAAGAGAGAAGCTTCTCTTGGTTCTTTTTTTGTAGCATGAGATATGCAGCTTTTATATCAGGTCCTGCTGTTTCCTGTCTGTTCTCTTGGGACTTATGCAGTGCTGGACAGAATATAAGTTTCCCATTGTTACTTGACAGCAGCTGCCCCATACTGTGAGTTTAAAAATTCATGAATCTGTATTGCAAGAAAGGGACACCTTTTCCCTGCTGTATAACTTGAGTACTGCACAAAGGTCATGACACAGAAAGCCTCGTGGAATTAAATGGGTGGGCTTTTTTTTAATTTCAAATTGCAGAAGCTATGTTTTGAGAAACAATTAATGATGTTATTCCTAACAAAGCCAGCAGTGCAGCCCACCTGAGAAAGATTCACTTACAAACAGTTCAGCTCTCCTCAAGGAGAGCTATACAGAGAGAGGGAATCAGGCACGTTTCTTAGAGACTTTCTGCCCTTCCACTTCAGGTTTTCATTTCTCCATTACTCTTCCTCTGAAAAATTCTTCATTATACTCTTTTCCTCCCTGAATGTGTGATAAATAAGCTTTTCACTGTATTAGATAGACTATTTAAGGATACTAATTTAATGCTACTTAAGAAGAGACAACTTCAATCAATGAACATTGATACAGAGCAATGCTGGTCCATAACTGCCTGCTTATGAATCCTGAACCGTGACTCCTCACCACTGAGTGTTAGCTGAGCAACATGGAAAGCAAGAGAGATATTTGGCCTCCCTCACATCCTCTCTGTGGCACTGCAGCCTGTCTTCAAGGAAATGAAAGGACAAAGCCAGAGAAGGGCTACAATTTTTTGACCCTTACAATAGACAGACTAAACCAGGAGGCCATTTGTGGTGTTTTCTTTTTAAGCTATATAAATTCATCGATGAGAGACAGTTACTTCCAGTTACAATCTAGCATATCTAAGTCATAAAGAGTTCTGTATATGTTGTCTGCATTATCTATAAGAAACAAGGACAAACTTTCCCATATTAGACATGTTCCTTCAATGCCAAAAATTAGATATTATGACATTTTGTTTCCATGACCTTATTTGACTATCCAATCATGCCATGGACAACAAAATCTGAATTTATAAAGTTACTTGGGTTTTTTGGTCATGATGTTTTATATTTCCAGCTTGTCAATGAGATAAGCAAGTGAATTGTGGATCTTGATTCTTAAACATGCAATTCAGCTGCGTTAACGTATGTCATAGAGCATGCTGAAGCCTGTTCTGATAATGAGAACTCACTGTGCTGAGTCCTAGGTCATGGGAGAAAGTGAACTAGAAAGGAAGCAAATTCAGACATCATTAGGTCTTCCTAGTTGTAACTATATTCCTGTAATTCTGAACTTTCCTGGTCTCTTGGTTGTCCAAGTGAGGAATATGGCCAGTGCAGTCCATGCTACATCTCTAATGCTAACAAATAAAGATAGGAACAAAACTTGGTTTTGAGTGTGAGGGGTACCATAGCTGCTCATAGAAGCCTAGTTGGGGTAGCCTAAGAAAAAAATAGGCTAACAAAAAGCAGCATGGACAGCAAGAGACATAGTGCTGAAGATCACTCACTGCCCTGTTTTAATCATACATCTAATCCCAGAGCTTGGGTATACCTAGATCTATTCAAGGAGACACTTTTGGCACCCTCAGTTTCAGGCCCTGTTCCTATGACCAAGATACACTGCACGGCCAAGTTTCTTCTTGCCACTTTTTTGCCCCAGAAATCATTTCCTGAACTCCTTATTATTGGCTTTCTGAAGAAAGTATTACTTGTCTTATGTTCAGGGAAACACTCTCAAGTTAACTCTCACAGCGGTACCAATGCAGCCTCTGCTTACACGTGAAACCTCAAGCTAATAACCGTCTATTGTACCTCAGGGTGCATTTATTACAGAGTTAACTCAGGTTATCTATACTCAGCCCATCTCAGTAAGAGATGCCACACTGTGAAATAACATTTAAACTGAAAAAGCAGTCCTTATGTTATTGTATGGAAGGATGGCACTAGTGCTAATGAATTAAGCTAAGAATGTCCAGATTTGACTCCCTGAAGAGCATGGCAGGAAAATAGAAGTTGAGAGTGGGCTCTCCATTTTTCAAGTGACTAAATCATCTCATTCATGTAAATGCATATGTTCAAAAATTAGTGCAGCAGCTTAGCCATACAATAATCTAAGTAAGGATCTACTTAAAGTGATGAAAGACACATGAGCCACGCATGGTGCTATGCACACAAAGTCAGGTAAGCAACCTACAGAGAGTGATACACATGCTGATTCTAGACCTAGAATCAAGCACAACATTCTTGGAAATTTAAAATTTTTTCAATATTTTTAACTGAAACAAGAGCACAAAGAAATAGGAATTTTCTTCCCTATTTTCTTTCATTGTTAAACCTCTTTCAGATAGTTAAAAAGCACAAGAACAAGTGAGAAGATAAATGTGCCTGAGAATGGACAAAGGGCTTTACATTTTCCAAAGTTAGTTCTGTTTCTTTTCCCTTTTGCTTTAATCTTAAAAGGTATTTTGGGGTAAATGAGAAACCAAACAAAAAAATTCATTAGGCTCATACTGTGAGCAGGGTTTAAAACACCTAATTCAAGCTAATCCTTCTACCATAGTAAGCAAAGAGATATCTGGTTGCTTCTGTAACATGGGTCAGTTAACATTAGCATACCTTCAGGAGAATTATGCTAGAAGAAAGTTTAACTTTCTCCATTTACTACACAGGAATACAGTGTGCAGTTAGCATACAGTATACATTTAGTCAAATCATACTAAATATCTCTTACTGACAGAGGGGGCCTTCAGAATCCTCCAGTGCTCCAGAAATCGTATCTACCTACTTAGGTTTAGGCACCCAAGTTATACAGACAAGACTTTTCCCTGAAGGCATCAAAGACATTTACCTTCCTTTAACTGTCTTTCACTTCAGCTGACTGTATAAGATTTTAGGAGTACTGGTTAAACAAGCACCTAAATTGAAGGTGTAACTTAAGTGGAATTCTGGGTCTTACCCCACTAAGATGTTCAGCAGATGGACAGCATTGGCTAATGTAAGTGCAAGTTCATTCTGCAAAGGGCAACAGTAAATTCAAATTCAAAACAATTTGGGTCTTCCTGGATGTTTGTTCTTTGGGAAAATGCACAGAAAAAAATCACTGATCTGCACAGCTGAATTGAGCTAACGGGTAAATGGGATTAGAAAGACAAACAATTGTATCCAGGGAATATCATGAAAATGCATCACCCAGAAGCTTGCTGATGTCCTAGATCAGGTGCAAACAAACAAACAAAAAAAAACATAAACAAAGTATGCATATCAATAAGCACTGAGCATAACGCAGATTATGGTTATCGCACTGAAAAAGCAATGCATTTCACAACTGTTTCACCTCTTACAAGTTTTCATTTCAATCACTATAGTAAAAGTTCAGATTCCTGGAGAAGGAGGATCATGCATCCTATTAAATTATCATTAAATCTCATTAAAATTTCCACTACCCTCTTTGCCAAGGAATAAGCCTGGTTTTATTCATGAAGAAAATTTATCAAATATACACCAACATTTTTTAAAATCTGAGAAACTCAGCTGAATCTGAGTTCAGCTCTACTTCCCAGCTCATAAGCTGCAAGTTATTTAACTAAAAGGAACTGCTGAAGTTGAAAGGGGAGAAAAGAAAGGAGAATACAAAACATGGTATGACTTGGCCTCAAAATTATTACTTAAATCAAATCCTTCTCCTATTTACTACTAGTAACTGTTGGTATGTTTGACTTGCTGTGCAGAAATTTTAGTATAGGTGTTGCTGATCTTGATGGTCACTCTGTTCTGCTGCAGTACTGTCTCCCACCATTCTCAAGTATCAAATGCCTGGCAGCATTAGCAACGTGTGCAGTCTCCTGGGCCACCTTCACTGATTTTCTCTGATTTGGCATCTGGACTGCTGGTCTTACCCCAGAAAGGCATGTACAGGTTCTCTATAAAACCTCCAAAGATCAGGAGGATACAAAAAAAAAAAAAAAAAAAAGAAAAGAAAAAGAAAAGAAATACTTCTTTCTTTTTCTGCATATGGCACAGAAGGAAGCAGCACTCTGAACACCCTTTGCAGCAGATCTCTTAGCACTCATCAAGCAGATGTTCAAGATGAGTGAAAGCCTTGTAATTCAGTGCTATTTCTGCGTGTTAACTAGATGGCAAGGCAAACCGGAAGTCAAGGCAAACTGGAAGTCCAAGGACTCTCATGTGAACACGTACATAGATTCTCATAACCCATTTGGGCTGTAACAGTCTCCTTCTTCCATTCGTGTTGTACGAAGTCCTGCGCATGTGGGAGACTAAAAAGAAAAGTGTATTTATCATAAAAGTTCATCTGTGTATTTAAAAAAAGCTTAGAAGTATGACATTAAAAGAGCAAAGGAAGTGCTGACAGGGAAGGAAAAAAATTATAAACTCATAAAAGTTAAACAAATACTCATTCTTTATTAACACCTTTAATTTCATTGCCCAATAAACTCTGATGAAAAAAGTCTGTCAAAAATCCAATGCCTCCCTTTGGAGAATCCCTCATTAAAAGTTTTGCAATTTCTGAAAGAAGCCTCACAAGAGACATGATAACCTAAATTAACATATCAAGTAGGAAAATATTACAAACCCCCTCCAGCCACAGAACACACCCACTGAGAATCAAGATTTATTATGAATGATAACAGAGGTTGAAAATCAAAGATGGGTATCATTGCCTAAATACAGGTGTCTTGTGTTTGTAAATTCCGTTATATGATTTCACTCCTGTAGATCCTGGGTCATGTTACCTACCTACACAGTTGCCTCAGACACCCTATGGTGACAGTAGCTGCCTATGCATCATCTAAAGATGATTTCTTTATTGTTGATCACTTTAGGATGTAGATGGCATAATTACAGAAAAGTAATAGGATGAGTCCCATACCCAAACAACTGGTAAATATTTCAGATACATTAACTTTGACATGTCATGTTATTTGAGATTCTGTACATCATGTAAGACATTACACGGGAATTCCAGAAGATCTGCATCCACCTGGATAGGCAGAACATATTTTAATATCTTGAAGACTTACATTTGAAAGTAACAGAAACTCATCCTTCCAATCTGGAGGAAAGTTATTAGCGTGTCCTCCACCTCTGCAAAGTTACGGAAAGAAAGCATAGCTTCAACCACACAAATTAGCCAGAGTTCTCTAGTTCTCTTTTTCTGAGCTTTGTTGTCCCATCCTCCCATCCCCCCCAGACTCCTCCCTCCAGTGGTCATGTGTGAGGTTTTTTTTGTTTGTTTGTTTTTGTTTTTTTTTTTGTTTTTTTTTTTTAACTGAATCTTGTCCAAGTTGGCAATGTCAGACAAAAACCAGAAAGATGTAGAAAAGTTTTTCTTACACATTTTTGGGCAAGATACAGAGAAGAGAAAAATAACACCAGAAAGTAGAATAGCTGGGCTTAAATTGCACCCCTTCAGGAATAAGAAAAAGCCTACTAATAGAATAATGAAAAATTATAACAAAAAAGAATGTTTAGAGTCACAGCACAACAGCCAGCATTAAATAGGAAAGCAAAGATATTGTCCTTTTAGAATGGTAAAAGGAATTTACTTGTCTATGTCAAGAGTTAGTATAGTGTCTATCATCATGGCCACTATTCAGTGTTTAAATTACTAAGTAGTAACAATATAAAAGAGGCTAAACTAATGTTAAACAAAACTAGTGCATGTTCCTCAAACTCTAATGAGCCATGAGATTTAAGTATCACAATACAGACAGAGAAATGAATTCCTTGGAGGGAAATAGAAGTCAGAGAATTGTGAGAACGCTTGTTTGTTTTCTGGCTCAAAGTTTGCTTCCTGAGGCATTTCTTGTCATAAGACTCTCACTTACCTAGGAGATGAGAAGCGGGTTTGCCGTGTGGCAGTCAGCATCACTGTGTGGATAATTTTACATTTGAAAGCGCTTCTCTGGAGCTGTTTGCCTTCAGAAGGGAGTGCTCAGGACTGTTTACTGGCAGAAGATCTGGCCTGTAACCAAATAACTCCAGCTTGCTATAGGAGATTGGGGGAATAATACCACTGTATCTTGTGAAGGCAAGATACAAGTTGGCATCTCCATACTCCCTCTTATCTGCTGGCAAGGCCCAGGAGATGGGAACAAAAGGAGTTCCTGCTGAGATCCAAAAGCCAGAAGCTGTCACTCCAAAAAAAGCCGACTCAACCACTTTGGACTTATAAATAAGTATCACCGTCATCACTGTGGTCACCGTCATCATCAATGGAACAACAATGCCCGACAACCCAGCACTACTGAAGATCAACAACCGAACTACAAGCCATGCTGTACCCATGGTGGTGACTATCTCCCTCTTGCTTCCTATAAGGATTAGGATCATCCTAATTTGTAACAGCGTCCGTCCTCCCCTTCCCCATCTCCCTGATTAAGATTTGTAATAAACTGGTCAGACCAATATTTGAACTGTTGTTTCTTAATCTCACGCTGGGTATACATATATCAACGAACCTCCTCTCCCTCCTATAAATGGGAGCAAGACAAGGGCAAAAACCTTGCTTCAAACCAGTGTTCAAACTTAATATGGGATCCTTAACACAAGGCCTAGCAGGTCCAGTAATCTGTACTACTATTTATATTAGTAGTAGAACCATTGAACTCAAAATAGGCTTTTCTGAAGACTCTATATTAGAGAGTATTATCATCTTTGTTGCACTTCGTCTTAAATACTGTCATGAGTGCTTTAGGACAGCTCTGATGCAGAATGTGCCAATTTCTGGTTATTCCCATGGCCAGGGGGAAAGATGTATTTTGATAAGTGCATAAAATAGCTTTTCTCCCCTCCCTATTGATTCATTCTCTTGGTTGACAGGTACCAATATCAACCTCTTCTTAGCCAGGCAACAGAGAAAGGAGCAGAATAAGATTTTTCAAACTACCAGATGTTCCACAAAACACTCAAAGGGAGGCAGATGTTTGCTACATTAAACTGAGCCTCTACGAAAACAGTGGGAGAATATTTTAAAATTCTTATGCAAATTTCACTCATTCAACCCTTTCTCAGAGGCCTGGGGACAATGAAAAAAAATAAAAAGAAAGATAATTCACATGCTCATCTCATATGGTACTCATCAAAATACTTCTCACCCTTCTCCATTGGGATTTTGCAAGGCTGATTCATACTTCACCCTCAGTAAATCTCTCTAATCCTGAAGAAGTTAAAGAAAGCATTAAATCCATGATACTTTAACAAGGGTGAGGTATCCTAACTATTCCAAATGGAAGCATACTTGAACAACATTTACAGAGCTCCAATACCTCCTCTCCCCAATACGACCAAATAAGTGTTTGAATTTAACCTCATTATTTTCCTCAGTTCCTTCCCCAGTATAACATGATGGAAAACACAGCAATAAGAGCAGAGAAGCAAGGTCCCAGACTGCAGCAAATGACGACTTGCTCAAATGCAATAGCTGTAGGCACAGAGATAGAGAATCTGCTTAGCTCTAGAAGGCCTCAGGTATGCATGGATCTCCAGCAAAATCCCTTTGCCTCCAATGCCAACCCTTAAATGAGGTCTGGGAAGGCATGGATTGTGGCTCCACCCCTTCCAATCACTCAAGTGCATTGCATGCAGCTGAACTCCCCTGGGTAGGCCCTGACTTCCTACCAGGTGCCCAATCACTGCTTCAAGCTCTGACTTAGCATTTCCACTATACATTCCCCTTTCTGTTCCATTTTTTCCCTCAAAATGCTATCTCCAACTTATTTGTCTCTGATAAAATTTTTCTTCCATGTTCAACTTTTTATGGTTTTGATTCTTTTTCTTTGCTATCTTTGTTTTGTTTTGGTTGGTTGGTTGTTGTTTTCTTTGTTTGTTTGTTTTGTTTTTTTTTTGTGTGTTGATCATAAATTTTCTGAAAAATTTGACCTTTCAGAACTGTCTGTCCTGTTATGGAAGAACCATCACATGTTTGACTCAAATACACTACTTTCCTTGTACGAGAAGCTTCAAGTAGCTCTGAGCCACCCACCTTGGCTTGTTGGGAGAAAAACTGAACTTTGTTTCATCCATTAGCACTTGGACAGATACACTTAAGCACCTCGCCAGCTTTTGCAGCAGGATGATATGATTAGCAGAGAGCAAGCAGCATTTCTTCAGGCTCTTTCCTTAGAAAGCCGGTGCCCCTAACAGAAACAAGAGATGGAAGGCAGAGTGCCTGCAAATTAAATGCAAACAAGAGATACTTCATCATCAGAGAGCCTTGGGCATCAGGTTCTCCTACAACACAAGGCTTCACATTCTTCTTGCAATTCCTATCCAGATGCAGAAATAATTTGCCTCACGTTTTACATGTGGCCAAAGGAATTCTACTTGACAGTCTGGAACTCATTAGGGAGTCCACTAAGGAGGAGTCCATTAAGGTTTTTCATGGCCTGACCAGTTACTCCTACAGGCATCTTCTGGAAGAATCTCCTACGGGAATAGTGCTGGACATAATGACAATCCCATTTTGCTTTTCCTCAGCAGGTTTATGGAATTTTTCTATGCTACTAGTACTGCTTGGCAAAAACACAGAACAAAATACCCAGAGCTTTTTTTTTCTTCAGTTAAAAAATTAATTCCGTATCTTCAGATCAAGACTCTGTAAGATCTGTATTGTAGCAAGACATAAATTTTGATTTTTTTTTTCCCCCATGTTACTGGGTCTTAAGAATCCCAAAGATAAACTCCAGAGTCAACTGTCATTTCCAAATCCTCATACAAAATATCTGCCTTTATTTAAAAATAAATAAATAAATAAATAAATAAATAAATAAATAAAGGAAATATTTGTGGCAGATTTTCTTTTCCAACAGGAGATGAAGAGACTATTTGACATCTTGACAGAGGTTTGGGATATTAGAAGTAATTCCAGCATAGATTAGTAGGCAAAGTGTGACTGAAAAAGTTGCTCAAGGAGGAAAACATGATTTATTTCATGGTTTCATAGCTTTCAGAGTGAAAAAATACAAAGATATAATGTACTACTCTGTTTGCAAAGCTCCACCATCAATGAGGAAGAAAGTTACTATTTTTCTGTTCAGGAAACATTTTCCTCTGACATTTTTCCCCATTAAACAAGTTCTTTTCATCTAAGCAGTACTCACCAAATGGAAACTCTTATGCTGGCTTGAGCTACTTCAGTCCATTTGTTTTTCTAGTGCTGTGCTTCCAGAAAGAAGTGTGTGGAACTTGCTCAGATCCAGGTCTGAAGCGGAGGTGCTTTTTAAAAGTTGCGTTTTGCAGCAACCCTATCTAGACTCAAATAATGACTTCGTTT
Source organism: Meleagris gallopavo (assembly GCF_905368555.1). Lineage (NCBI taxonomy): Eukaryota > Metazoa > Chordata > Aves > Galliformes > Phasianidae > Meleagris > Meleagris gallopavo. The sequence continues at coordinate 152,924,605 of NC_139404.1, read as the reverse complement.
TTAGAATAATAACAGCAGGAGGAAATCTGTTGCCAGCTGGCTCCTTTCCTCTTCCTAGATTACCACAACTCACTTTAGCCCACATCTTTTCTTCAGCATTGAAATCAGTGTTTCCATCTGCGCCTCAAAGTAAAACGGATGTGTGCTTTTAACAGAAGTTGGCACATCTGTCCTACCCTGTTTTCACTAGAACAGATGAAAAACAGTAACAAGATGCAGCATTGCAGACTTTTATGACTACTACACCAGCATACAAACTTGACAATGTTGTCACTTGTCTTGGCTGTTACTGAAGCTATGGAAATTACATTAGCACAGATTCTCCAGCTAAGGCTAAAATCCTGCCTCAGTTCTGCTATGTAGATACACTCTTATCCATAAGATGAGAGAACTAAGAGGTATTCAGATACTCAGTCCCATGACAGATCTCTTAATATTTGTCTATCTGTTAATAGCTTTTGCTAATATACGGTTTCAGAATACGCACTGTGCTTTGGGGCATTGACCAACTAATTCTTCAGAATTATATAGCTGACATATCGAAATCTGTTAATTAATGAATAGGGAGTTTAATATTGCAACAAGCTTAATTACGCATCTGGAACGCAATCTAGGTGCCCAATGATAGTGCTTCTGCCTTCAGCTTTGTCATGATTTCATAGGCAAGTTCTGAACAGGGATGCAGCAATTGCAACCTTGGAAATTGTCAAGTCCTCAGTTGTACTTTACTAATAAAGAAGGTATAGAATTTAGCATTTAGCCTAGTGTATAAACATGGAATGAGGAGTTACATGTTAAGCTCAGATGTACAAAATTACTTAAAAAATTATTAATTTACTTCAAGTTAAATGTATGGGCTCTGAGTCCTTAATCCTAGCTCTGAAACTAAATTTATATATCACCATATATAAACAATTTAAGCTTCAAGATACTGTTTTCTCCCTAAGTAAAATTCTGAATCCCAACGGTTTTGCAATTAAAAGTACTTAAACACAAACCAGCTTATATAGGTGATTACCATCTTCTGGTGGAAATCCTATGTATCACTGGGCACTTAAGTCCACTCCAGTTTATTCCAATTAACTGATCCTCTAACTTATTCTGCTTCAGAGCAAAAGATTGCATAAGGACTTTACAGACTCCCTCAGCATTATACTTCAGTAACTGTAAAAACTATTCTGTAGCTGAAATAATCAGGCTCTTCTTGTGTAGAGAAGACCAGTGCACATATAAGATACACTTTGTTGATTAGAGGTATTATTATTATTGAGCCATTGCCTTTCATCTATTAATTACTAAAACCATCTCAACTGTGGAGGATTAATAATTCATACAGGTGGTAAATGTCATGGCTACAGTTGCCATCACTTCAAATGGAAAGCGGTCTATAGGCAGTATTTTGTGGAAAAGATGCAGAGCCCCAAAATAAGAAATAACATAAATGCAAAAATAAATAGGTCATTCAGGATTAAACACTACACAGAGCATTACTCTGATCTCTGGGCACATACTGAGGTTCTGTCCCTTCTATTCTCCCCCTCTCTTTGACATTTTGTCTGTTGTATTTTGTCTAATGGAGTCACTGATGAGATCATGGTGGAATGCTGTGGTCTGCAGGATAGGACAATATTATAGAAAGTATTATATGAATGGTATGAATGGCTGCAAGTAAACCTGTCTCTTTTTTTTTTTTTTTTTTTTTTTCAAACATTCCTAAGAATGCTGTGTGTGTTGCAGGAGAATCTCAAGAGGTACTCTCAAACATCTCTGCAGATATAACAGACTTTTGTCATGCTATTGCACAGGGACTAAGCTATCAGAGCAGATGTTCCACCAGAAGAGAAAAAGACGGCAGTGATTCCAGATGACCTGCTGCACTTCTGTCTTTCCAAATCCTAGTCATCCAGCAGGAAGATCCTCTCTGCTGTTAGAAAAAAATGCCAGCTGATGATGCTATCTATTTCTGTCCAACTTCAAGCGTGTACCATGGTAAAAAAAAGTCCTGAACAGACACTGAGTGGTAGATAGCACTCTGTTTGGAGTAGGAGGGAAGGAAGAAATTTGAAATTCTGCAGTTTCTATGCAATGCTATTTTCTCCTCACTTTAGGCAACACTTCATCCAAAGAAATCTGATCTCATAGTGTCTTAAACAAAGATTTACCGTCTGATAGCAGAATCTGTGGGTGTGTGAAAAGCCTGACAAAAACCTCAAGAATTTATTTATGGCTGCAAATATTACATCCATATGGAAGCCTTGAACTTTTTGCAGACAACGAAGAGACTGCTATTGATTTAAAAGTCTACTGGAATAGAATAGAGAAGAGAAGAGAGAGAGAGAAGAGAAGAGAAGAGAAGAGAAGAGAAGAGAAGAGAAGAGAAGAGAAGAGAAGAGAAGAGAAGAGAAGAGAAGAGAAGAGAGAAGAGAAGAGAAGAGAAGAGAAGAGAAGAGAAGAGAGAAGAGAAGAGAAGAGAAGAGAAGAGAAGAGAAGAGAAGAGAAGAAGGAAGAGAAGAGAAGAGAAGAAAGAAGAGAAGAGAAGAGAGAGAGAGAAGAGAAGAGAAGAGAAGAGAAGAGAAGAGAAGAGAAGAGAAGGGGAAAGGAAAGGAAAGGAAAGGAAAGGAAAGGAAAGGAAAGGAAAGGAAAGGAAAGGAAAGGAAAGGAAAGGAAAGGAAAGGAAAGGAAAGGAAAGGAAAGGAAAGGAAGGAAGGAAGGAAAGAGGAAGGAGAGAGGAGAGGAGAGGAGAGGAGAGGAGAGGAGAGGAGAAGGAGAGAGGAGAGGAGAGGAGAGGAGAGGAGAGGAGAGAGAAGAGAAGGAGAGGAAGGAAGAAAAGAAGAGAAGAGAAGAGAAGAGAAGAGAAGAGAAGAGAAGAGAGAGAAGAGAAGAGAAGGGAAAAGAAAAAGGAGAAAAGCTTATTATGATAATATGAACAAGACATGTATAATTTCATTTTAAAAATCAATTACTTCTCTTCCTCTATTTTGATTTTACCCTAACGGCAGTTCTCTGTTCATTAGGAGATAATTACCTTTACTATGAAACAGATTGTAAATGTGCTGTTTATATCAAGAGCAGAAGATTTTAGAGTTACATTTCTTGTAAAAACATTATTGCTATTGAGGTAGTCGTACTGCATTACATCAAATAAGCCACTGGACATACAAGCATGTCTGGGTACATTTGGTAATGGCTCAAAATTATTTTATTTCTAATAGGCAGATATAACAAGGATGATTTTTTTTATTAGACTTTTCATCCCAGGCCATTTCTATCAGCATACTGAAAGCTACATCAGAAAGAACTCTCTTAATTCTTTCTTTACCCTCCTCTGTCCCTTTCACTTTTCAGATTCAAGCAGCTTCTGAGCAATGTGCCTTAATCTTGCATCTGAATAGTACATGCATTAATTAAAAATCACACCACTTATGCAATGTATCATAGAGTTACAGAATCATAAGGGTTGCAAGGGACCTCGGGAGATCATCAAGTCCAATCCCCTGCTAAAGCAGGTCCCTACAGCAGATTATACAGAAAAGCATCCAGACAGGTTTTGAGTATCTCCAGAGAAGAAAACTCCACAGTCTTCCTGGACAGCTTGTTCAAATGTTCTGTCACCCTCACCATAAAGTTTTTTTCTCATGTTCATATTGAACTTCCTGTGTTCCAACTTGTGCCTGTTGCTCCTTCTTCTGTCACTGGAAACCACCAAAAAGAGCCTGGCCCCACTTGTTTCCTATCCTTTAGATATTTATAAACTTTGATAAGATCCCACCTCAGTCTTCTCCAGACTGAACAGGCCCAGATCTGTCAGTCTTTCCTTGTAAGGGGGATGTTTCAGGCCCTTCATCATCTTTGTAGCCCTCCACTGGGCTCTCTTCAGAAGTTCCCTCTCTTTCTTGAACTGAAGAGCCCAGAACTGGACACAGTAATCCAGATGTGACTTCATCAGGGCAGAGTAGATAAGGAAGATCATCTCCCTTGACCTGTTGCCCAAGCTCTTTTTAATGCACCCCAGGATACCTTTGGCCTTCTTGGCCACAAGAGCACACTGCTGGCTCATGGTCAACCTGTTGTCCATCAGGACCCCCAGGTCCTTTTGCGCAGTGCTCCTTTCCAGCTGGTCAGCCTCTAACCCTTACTGATGCATGCAGTTATTCCTTTCCACATGTAGGACTCTACACTTGCTCTTGTTAAACCTTTTAATATTCCTCTCTGCCCAACTCTCCAGTCTGCCTAGGTCTCACTGAATGGCAACGCAGCCTTTTGTTGTGTCAGCCACTCCTACCAGCTTTGTATTATCAGTAAATTTGTGAAGGTGGACTCTATACCTCCATCCAGGTCATCGATGAAGATGCTGAATAAGATCAGACCCAGTACTAACCCCTCGGGAACACTACTTGCTACAGGCCTTCAGCTGGACTCTGCACCTCTGATCACAACTCCTGAGCTCTGCCCATCAGCCAGTTCTCAATCCACTTCACTGTCCACTCATCTATCCCACACTTCCTATGCTTATCTACAAAGATGTTATGAGAAACAGTGTCAAAAGCCTAGCTGAAGTCAACTGTTGAAGCCTAGCTATAGACAACTAGTTAATTAGCTAGTCATGGTATTCAATTAATTACCACCATCTTCTTTTTAATAGATGAAGAAATGTGAAACATGGGAAAGTGAGGATATGCAGCAAACCAGAGCTCAAGAGCCTCTCTTGCTCACCTCTGCTATTATTCCTCTGCTTCCTGCTGTCATTCTGTACCACAGTTGTTTGTTGCCTGGTAGCCAGATACACTGCACACAGCTGCACAGAAAACGCTCCCTCAGTCCCCCAGCTCCTGTATCTTAGTTGATTGGTAAGATCCACCATGACAATAAGGAAGGCCCTAGTTGTGCAGAAAGGCATGTCCAGCCTTCTTCACTGATTATCTTCTTTCAATCAAAAATACAGATAGAGGGTAATTCTCAGTGCAATTTGTATTCCATGACCTAAGTATCCCAGTCAGTGCCAGAGTTGCTCATTTCCCTCCCTTGAAAGTCAGCAAAAAGAGTTAGTGGCATTCAGAAGAGGAATCAACTTGCCTTAGAACTGAGTTGGTATGTGTTAATACAAAAAAAAATTTACTCCTGCAAAAAGGTTGTCTCCTAGTTAAAAAAATCATTGAACCTTAATTTCTCCTCTCGAACATATTCCTCCTCTACTTGCTGAATGTGCTGATTTCACACTGGTATCTGAATTTGCACATAGTAATGCTCATCAAGCAATAGTAATGTGTAATAGTCACTTTACTATAGACTTCATTACCACAAGTTCCTGGAAGCTCAATGTTGTAAAGTTAGGACATATTTCTTACTTGTAGGATTAAAGGATTTGAAGTATTAAAAAGTGATTCACAGCAAAACAGGCTAGAAATGACTGCAAAACTATTTTATTCTGTCTTATACAGTAAACCACGACAGAATGAAGTTCACAGGAAAATATGGTATAAAGGGAAAGTAAAATAATTCATAGGTTTTGTGCCTTTCGTGAGTTATTTTTTAATGCATCAGACTATTTCTGATGTAGAGAAATGATTTTACAAAATCAGTGGAATTGTTAAACAAAGCAGATTCAGTCACCTACTCTTGTGAAGAAAAGTAAATGTAAAACGTATGTCTCTCCTTTACAATTGTTCATAGCTGTTTTTCCAAGACTGGTAAAAATTCACCCTGACTTTGGAGAGCTGGAAATCAGGGACAGTTTTCTGGTCTCTCTGAAGACTGGAAACCCTGTAGGAAGCAGAATAAATGCCACAGGATTGACTTGGTTCACTCTTGATATTTGGTTTAGCACGTGTGCTAAAAGTTGAGAAAGCAAAATGAAAATCTGGAGTAAAAAAAGTCACAAAATTAACATAGTGTTTGGATTTAAGATTTTCATTCATTTGGAATTGAACATTTCTATTTTTATTTCCAGATATTGAAATGTTAAATTAAAAAAAAAAAAAAAAGAAGAAGAAGAAGAAAAGAAAATAATGAAAAGCTAGACCATGGAGCCATTCGTGAAACCACAAAAAGGATGTGGCAGCATTTGTCGCCTCTCTCCAGAGTGTACTGATTAAGGAACTCATCTGGGCCCAACTTCCCCTTGCTCAAAAGAAAGAGCTGAGCTAAGTGTCCCTCCCCAAGACTCCCACCCTGCAGAGTCTCTCTCCTTCCCAGTGAATGTTTAGAACAATTCCATTTTGAAGTGGAACAAATCCAAAAAAGGAACAAAGACCTAAAGGTGAGAAATGCCCCTTTCAAAAGGAATGTAGATATCCAAACTCCTTTCTGAAACAGATAGAAATGAGCTTGGAGGTTTTCAATATGTTGGGCTAGTGCCCTAATCACCATTATTATGAGAGATGGAATTCCTTCAGCAGGTGCTCTTTCTGAATCCAGTTCAAAAAATGGAAACACTGTGTTTTGGAGAACACTGAAACTAATCTTTTTGACATTGCCAGCAGTTTTCTTTGCTTGCTTTTCCTCAGTCAGAGCATTTCTTTCAACTTGACCTGAATTTGCCACTGGTTTTAATTTGACTTTTGAATGCTTTTAAGTCATAAATTGTTAGAAAACACTAAAACCAGAAAGTATCTAGCTGCAGTCAGCACCGGACTCAGAGAACCTTTGCCACTCATCCCCCCCTTAAGAAGTCCTGCTCATTTACATTCCATGCCAACCTACTATTCTGCTAAGTCCACAGATTTCTATCTGCTTTCAGTGGCTGCCACTATCAGAAAAATTATTTCATCTTACAGTGGGAACTTTAGAAAAATTAATTTAGTCTAAACCTACTAATTTTTTGGCAATTTCCCTGTGAATCTATAAAAGCTTGCACATGTATCTTTGAGCCTCTTTTGTACAAACCTCCTCAACCTTGAATTTGAAGATTCCTTATGCAGTGAACAAAGGAGGAAAGTTAATGTAGCATTAGTCCTTTTTACTTCTCCTGAGCATTGTTCTGATCAGTCTGAAGTCTGGTCCTCAGCACAAACTGGCACAGCTGAATTTCATATTTAAGTAACAGTGGTCCATTATGGACCTCTGGGCAGTGCCAGTGATCCCTGACAAAGCCTCATCTGCATCATGTTCCCTTGGCCTCCTCCAAGCCAGGAGGGTCACTCTCCTGCCACAGTCCCTGTAAGCTCTACAGTATCAGAAAAAGTCTCTCTGGGGCTGAGGGAATCCTCAGTTACTGTCTGCTACCAGGGAAAGGAACAGCACAACTTCCAATCCAACAGAGTAGTGCTATAGGAAAGACCTATCCTTTTCAAATAAAAATAGCAAGTCATTTCTGCCCAGCTCATCTTAGCCTTTCTGCCTGGTATTTTCTACAATGGGCTTTCCTTTGTGCTTTCTGATTGCTTTCTGTTTTTTAACCTGTAATGATAACATCTATGTGCATTTCAATGTCTACATGGCAGGCATTGAAATGGTCTAGATCTCTGTTTCTACAGCTGATGATGGGGCTATATTTGTGGTGCTAACTGATTCCAAGTGTGCAATGCTATCTGAGCAAAGCATTTAACCACCTGCAACAGTTTAAAGTCGAGTACAGTAAAAAGGCTCTGGTACAACTCAGTTCTGACAAATAAATAACAACATATGAGGAAGAGACTTATTTATTGTTGTGGGAAATGGTGGACCTCCTGAAAACTGATGGGTGTAACAACTATCTTTCAATGGAGACAACTTAAGAAACTACTATACTATTTTATGGAAATATTCTACTCAAACATTAGAGACCTCCTCAAAAACAGAGCTCTGACAGGTTGTGCAGATATTTGTCTAAGTAAAGAGGCTTTTGGACATAGTGGAGGTATGTGTGTGAGAATTAGTCTAACCATGAGAGATGGTGAGTGATTGCTTTTGAATCATTTGTTTTGTTTTGTTTTCTCTTTTCTTCCACTTCCCCTTTGCTTATTTAACTTTTTTCCTTTTAATTCAGTCCATGATTTTTCTTGCTTTTCCTTCTCTTTTCATCTTGACCCATCCCTGGCTCCATTTTCTGGGCTCCATCAGAAGAGGGGTGGCCAGCACGGACAGGGAGGTGATTGTCCCCCCCTACTCTGCCCTTGTGAGGCCCCATCTGGAGTACTGTGTCCAGGTCTGGAGCCCCCAGTACAAGAAAGACAGAGAGCTGTTGGAGAGGGTCCAGAGGAGGGCCACAAAGATGATCAGGGGACTGGAGCACCTCCCCTGTGAAGACAGGCTGAGGGAGCTGAGCTTGTTCAGCCTGGAGAAAAGAAGGCTGTGGGGTGACCTCATTGCAGCTTTTCAGTATCTAAAGGAAGTCTACAAACAGGAGGGGAATCAACTCTTTGATAGATATCTTTGGTAGATAACGGCAGGACGAGGGGAAATGGTTCTGTGATTCTGTGATTCCTTCTAGAGTTGAAGTGGTGCATGAGCAATAGGCTGTGTAGTGCTTAGCTGTCTACTAGAGTTAACTCACAAGAAGACAAAAAGCAGAGGAAGACAAATGACCACATATGTACATCAGTATCAGAAAAAAAGGGACTGTAAACATAGTTGTAGACTCTTGCTAAGAAGATCCATTGAGTCTGTCAGCCAAACCAGAGTACAGATGGTTGTGCAATCTATCAAGAGGACAGGTACACAACCTAGGCCTCAGGCTGTAAGGGACCAGGGAAGGAACAATGAACAATGAAAGTGATTGTTCTACACACTGGAGCAAGCAGTACTAGGAAAACTAAACCCAATTAACACTGACCAACCTTTCTAAAGGAGCAGTACGCAATGAGATTGAAGAGATACAGAGCCTAATTGCATTTAAGAATCTGAAGACATGGGTTTTCGCATCACTTTTGGTCATCAGGAGTGAATTAATTGAGGTAGGCAGCCTCACCACTTCTGTATTCCCAGAGAAAGTGCTGTGAAGGCAGGAGTAACACTGGTGATCCTGGGGGCTTTCAAAATCAATAGCAATGATTTTTCTAGTGGAGCACATTGCATGTGACATTTGACTTCTTGGTAGCTGTGTAAATGTCCTCATATCCTAAACTTTGCTCACTCTATAGTCAATGGGGAAAAAATGCACCTACTAAGAATGAATTATCTCACGTGTCTTGAGTGCTCATTTCAGGATACGATGAATTGCCTTTTTGGAGAGACTGCTTTATCAGCTATACTAAGAATCAAATGGTTTAGACAAGAGCTTGTAGACTGCTAAACAGAACTGACAAGGATCCTCACACATGGTGTCATCATTCAGTAAAACTATCTCCAGTCAGTGGCTGGGAAATAACTTACTCCAAAAAATATTCCTTTACAGTGTGAAAGCTTATATTTATAAAAAGGTGTTATTACTATTGAGATTATGAATAATTAGGCCAAATAATCTTATTTCCAACAACAGACTTAATATTCCTAGAAGAAAACTTCATAATCTGCTTGTAACGTGACTTGGCATGTAAATGTTACATGTAAATATTTTTATTTTTGGTGATTAAATTTGAAGGGGAAAAAAGAGACAAACAAACACAATGAAATGTTGAGGATTCAATTTTTTTTTTGTCATAAAATTTTATATTACATGTGCTAAAAACATGAAATTTAAGGATTTTTGTATGACTACTACTGTGCATGCTTATGTGTCACATTTCAAGCTCTAGATACTAAAACATTCACAGGGAATGTTAAGTGTCCCACTATTTATTTCATACAAATTCCTGAAAGAAAGACAGTTTATATTGGAGTAACCTACCATAATTCTGATGCCTACCATTTGGATATCTGAATCTGATGTATTCACACTGTATTTCTTTTATGACTGTTAATGGATATCGTCTCCCAACAGCAATTCATTTTATGCTAAGACAAACATTCACACTAGGTTAAAAGAACAACATTCAACTTATTGAACAACTCCATTCGGTGTCAAACCTAAGGTAACTGTTCAGACTGAGATGCCTAAGTTTTTAATATCTGAAATTAGGGGAGAGAGTCTTATTCTAAATACCCCAGAAAGATCCAGACCTTCCAAGGATGCAGTTTCCCTACCCCATGAATTACTCTCATATTCCTCTTGAACACTGATGATACCTTCTGCCATTTTTTGTCCAAGCTGCTTCCTATCCAAGGTTAGAAAATGAGGCTGGGGCACAGCTGCAAACTGAATTCAGGCTCTTGTCTCTGAGTCCAGCAAAACTCTTAATACACTGTGCTGCCTCCTGTTCCCATGCTTCTGTTTGCAACCAACAGCAAGATCAAGCCCAATTTATGTAGCTATTTGTATGCAAATTAGGAGATATTTTCAGATGTATTCAGCTTCATGTAGGAGGCAGGCAGCATTTAAAAATGTGTTTTTCCCAGGACAATAGCGAAGTTTTCAGTTTCTATTTTGCACATCCTGCTTTTTTTTGGCAGACTGGTTCCTGACACTAATTTATATGTATTTTAAAGCCTAACATGTCATACATTCCATTGCACCCAACAGGGAACTGTCTAAGATTCCTCTCTGTTTCCCCTGCAGTGGAGCTTACTTGCTACTCTCCCCTCTTCCCCTATTTTTTGCATGCTCTGCCCCATCAGTTGTCTTCCTCTAACCCAACATGATTGGCTTTTGCATATGGTAAAGCTTTTATCAACATCTCTATTTCCCTCATGCTGCAGCTTTTTTGACACTCTTTTCTCTGGTGTCAAGGTTTTCTTCCATTTCCTTTTTGTTTCTAAGTACTCTGACTTATGTTCCTTATCCAAGCCCTGCATCCCAGTCTCTCCATTCTCCATGCTGGATCCAGATTTCTTCTCTCTGCCTCTCTATTCCCAAGCCATTAGTCCCTAATTTAAACTCACTTCATTCACTAATTCAACAAGTGTCTCAATTTCTCCCATCACTATTTCATAGTCTCACTTATCTTATTTCCATATCCACCTGTATTTTTCCATTTCTCTTGATTTTCCCATAGTAACCTTGAATAACTTCTCTGCTACCTCTGTCTTTGCTTTCTTTCTGGCCAATCACAACTCATTCACACATCAGTTACATGGGTCCCAGAGGTTCTGGTGGTATTCCACAGTGCATAGAATCATAGAATCATAGAATCTCCGGTGTTGGAAGGATCTTTAAAAGTCATCTAGTCCAGTTTCCTTGCAATGAAGAGGGACGTCTACAGCTGAATCAGGTTGCCCAGGGCCTTATCCAGCCTCATCTTGAAAGTCTCCAGGGATGGGGCATCAATCACATCTCTGAGCAACCTGTTCCAGTGCCTCACTACTCTCACTGTAAAAGACTTCTTCCTTATATCGAATTTAAATCTGCCCTCTTTAAGACTGAAACCATTTCCCCTATCACCACAGACCCTGCTAAAAAGTCTGTCCCCTTCTTTCCAGTAGGTCCCCTTTAGTTACCGATGTTCACCAAAGAGCCTTCTCCAAGCTGAAAAGCCCCAGCTCTCACAGCCTGTCCTCACAGAGGAGGTGTTCCATTCCTGGGATCATTTTTGTGGCCTTTCTCTGGACACTTCCAACAGGTCTATGTTTCTCCTGCACTGAGGAGTGCATATCTGGATGCAGTACTCCAAGTGAGGCCTCATCAATGCATTGTAGAGGGGAAAGCTCTTGCACCCAGAAGAAAGCTTCCTTAAAGATCTGCCTGCTCTGCTCTGCACCCTTGCCCATGAGGACAGTTTCCCAGGGTGTTTTGTTGACTAACTCCCTGAAGAGCTGGAAGTTAGCTTTCTTAAAATGTAGCATTCTAATTTTACTCTTTGCCTGTCTCGTATTCCTCGGGATAATGAACTCAACCATAGCACGGCCACCACAGCCCATGCATCTTCCAATCCTGATGTCACCAATCAGTTCATTTGCATTGGTGAGCATGATGTCATCTGTCAGTCTGCCCTGGACATGGTCACAGTGCAAGGAAGGAAAGGAAGACAAGGACCAGCAGGATGCCAAGGTGCTGGTGGATGTTTTGTTTTTTAATTTAGGCCTGGGACTCCCAGCACAAGAAAGAACTGTTGGTGTGTTGATGTGGGTCCAGAGGAGGGCCACAAAGATAATCAGAGGGCTGGAGTACCTCTCTTGCAAAGATAGGTTGAGGGAACTGGCCTTGTTCAGCCTGAAGAGAAGGCTCTGGGAAGACCTCATTGCAGCCTTCGAGTACCTAAAGAGAGGTTTTAAACAGGAAGGAGACTGACTTTTTACATGTCATGATAATAGCAGGAAAAGAGGAACGTATTTAAACTAAGACGGGAGACTTAGATTAGATGTTCAGAAGAAATTTTACTTGGAGAGTAAAAAAAAAATTGAAATGGAGAGGCATTCAAGATCAGGTTGGATGAGGCCCTGGGCAGCCTGATCTAATGGGTAGCAACCCTGCCCATATCAGGGGGTTGGAAGTGGATGATCTTTGAGGTCTCTTCCAACCCAAACCATTCTATGATTCTGTGGTGGATTTCTGATATCAGTATCACTATTTCCTGTTCTGTATGTTTGTGCTGTTTCCTTTCTTTCCACACATATCTCCTTCACAAGATAGTTATTCCCCTATTCATTCTGACATGTACTCTCCAGTACTCATTTTTCACTGATTTCCACATTACTGTTAACAAACGCTCTCTGTAACAAGCCCATTTTGGGAAGTGTCCAAGCTATAGATAATTTTCCTTTGTAGGGATTTGTATTACATTTAACAAGCTTACTAGCAAGCTCGGCTTTTCCCAAGCATGAAATTTTAGCAGACAGTGTTAGAAGCAAAAGAAAGTGAGCATTTCACTCACAAAATCATTTGAGAAAAAATTCTGATCTTGATCACATCATGGTGAATCCAGAGTAACCTCACTGAAGTCAGTGGAGCTACACTAGTATGAAATAAATACACCGCTGGGGTTATACAAATCCCAGATTACCCACTTTAGCACTTTAAAACTCAAAAGTTACCTATATGCAAATAAATTAATTTTCACCAGGGAAAGTTTTATAACAGTTGTATTCAATCATCTTCTTGTATTGTTGGAGTAGACCCTGGCATGGCTTTTAATACAAAATAACACTCTCCTAGAATAGCTCTCTGCTGTGTGCAGTTCAGGAGCACGAGCCAGAGACCATGCTCAGTTTGAGTGTAGACACCTGGTTAGGAAGATAAAATGTTTAATTGCATGGACAAAAGCCATTCCATACCAGCTGGTCTCTGTGACAGAAAACCGTCACAAACACACTTGATTTAATTGTATGTACGATCTTAATGGTGGATCCCCACAACCAGCCCACTGTTTCATACTAAGGATAGGTACTAGTGAAGGGATTGCTCTTCAACTGATGAGGACAAGAGTCAAGAACAGGTTCCTTCTGACCACCCAGAAGAACACAGAATCATAGAAACATAGAGTCGTAGAATGGCCTGGGTTGAAAAGGACCACAATGATCATCTAGTTTCAACCCCCCTGCTATGTGCATGATCACCAACCACTAGACCAAGCTGCCACATCCAGCCTGGCCTTGAATGCCTCCAGGAATGGGGCATCCACAACCTCCTTGGGCAGCCTGTTCCAGTGTGTCACCACCTTCTGAGTGAAAAACTTCCTCCTAATATCTAACCTAAACCTCCACTGTCTCAGTTTAAAACCATTCCCCCTTATTCTATCACTATCCACCCTCGTAAAAAGCCACTCCCTCTCCTGTTTATATGCTCCCTTCAAGTACTCCCATTGCGGGAGGCCACAGTGAGGTGTCCCTGGAGTCTTCTCTTCTCCAAGCTAAATAAGCCCAGTTCCCTCAATCTTTCCTCACAGGAGAGGTGCTCCAGCCCTCTGGCCATCTTAATGACCCTCCTCTGGACTTGCTCCAAAAGATCCACATCTTTCCTGTAGTGTGGGTCCCAGGCCTGGACGCATTACTCCAGATGGGGCCTCACAAGAGCTGAGTAGAGGGGGACACTCACCTCCCTCTCCCTGCTGGCCACCCCTTTTTTAATGCAGCCTAGAACACAGTTGGCCTTCTGGGCTGCAAGCTCACATTGCTGGCTCATGTCCAGCTTCTCATCCAGCAGGACCCCCAAGTCCACAGGGGGTTGCTCTCAAGGAGATCTTCCCCCAGTTTCTATAAACACCTGGGATTGCCCCAACCCAAGTGCAGCACCCTGTACTTGGCCTTATTGAACCTCATTAGGTTTTTATGGGCCCGACGTAACAGGACTGGGAGAGGAGTTACTGAGTCTCTGAGTCTTCTGCTCTGCTACCACTGAGAATCGTCCCACCTACTTTGTCTCATCCCACTCTGAGTTTTGAGGGAGGTGAATCTTTTTCTGTCCCCTGAGTCGCACCTCCCCTTGTCAGCAAGGGGTCACTACCACAATGGAGTCATCCAAGACTCAGAGGAATAATACACATCAATTTATTGAGCTTTCTTGACAACAACTAAGAATAAGTACTTGAGGGTAAAATTGACTAATTGGCTAATTACAATTAATAAGTGTTACAAGTAAGACAATTTTAGATAATGACTACTACAATGAGTAAAAGAATAAAAGAAGATCAAGAGAAAAGATAGAAAATGGGGAAAGAGACAGAAAACGAACAGATACACAAACACAGTAAAACAAAGAGGTTCATCACTCCTTGAACCAGCAATATCTTGGTGTCAGGTGCTGATCTTCAGTAATGGCAAGTCATCCAAGCTTGTGTTGTTCAGTTGACGACAGTACAAACTGTTACTTACAGTTTGAAGTGGCCAAGCCAGCTCTTTCGGAGTGACAGCTTCTGGCTTCAGAATCTCAGCAGAAGCTCCTTTGTTCCTGTCTTGCAGGCATTGCAAATTTATGTCAGAAGATAAGAGGAAACAGAGAGATGCCAGCTTGTATCTTGCCTACAGGATACAGTGGTACCATCTCCTAATCTCTTGTATCAAGCTGTTTTCATCTGTTCCCAGACCAAGCTTTCAGCCAATAAACACTCCTGAGCTCTCCTTTTCTAAGGAAAGCAACTCCAAAAAGCTTTTGGAAATGTTTCAAATGTAAAATAGTCCACAAAGTGATGTCAATTACCTCATGTTGATTTGAGACACTCCTTACCAGTCTCAGACATCCTTTCATAAAGTATTCAAGTTCTTCTCAGCACCATCTTCTACTTTCTTGAAACATGTCTCCCACAACACACTCAGAGAAGAAGTGCCTTAACAGGTCTCAGCTGACTAGAGGTATCAACTCCCAGGAATTCAGCACTTCCTACCCATTGCAGGCAAATGAGAAACTTAATGTCTCAAAATTTTTAAAACTTGTAAGTATTGACTCTTTTTTACTCATTGTATCGACTTCGTATAAGAGGGCTGGCTGCTCCTATTTTATTTTGTTGCCCCACGACATCAGGGTCTGGCCTTTGACACAGAAGTGCATATGAAGGAAAGGTGCCATTGAATTCTTCCATGAAGAAGAGTCACACACAGTGACAGTCATTGACACTTGTTGAATGCTGATGGAGGCCAAACAGTGGGTGAGCACTGTGAGTGGTGAAATGGTACATTACAGCAGTGGCAGCAGTGAGAGTGGATCACCTCCACTTGGTGCAGATATTCATGAGTGTACCATGCAGGCCCTTGTTCATCTCTGGCAAAAATGAATCACAGAATCACAGAATTGTAGGGGTTGGAAGGGACCTCTAGAGATCATCGAGACCAACCCCCCTGCCAAAGCAGGTTCCCTACACCAGGTCGCACAGGTAGGCTTCCAGGCGAGACGAATATCTCCAGAGAAGGAGACTCCACAACCTCCCTGGGCAGCCTGTTCCAGTGCTCCGTCACCCTCACCGTGAAGAAGTTCTTACGCACATTCGTGCGAAACTTCCTATGCTGCAGCTTATGTCCGTTTCCCCTCGTCCTGTCTCCACGTACCACTGAAAAGAGACTGGCCTCACCACTATGGCCGCCACACCTCAGATATTTATAAACCTGGATCAGGTCCCTCTCAGTCGTCTTTTCTCAAGGCTAAACAGACCCAGTTCACTTAGCCTTTCTTCATAGGGGAGATGCTCCAGGCCCTTCACCATCTTTGTGGCCCTCCGCTGGACTCTTTCCAAGAGATCCCTGTCTTTTTTGAACTGGGGAGCCCAGAACTGGACACAGTACTCCAGATGAGGCCTTACCAGGGCAGAGTAGAGGGGGAGGATCACCTCCCTCCACCTGCTGGACACGCTCTTCTTAATGCACCCCAGAATGCCATTGGCCTTTTTGGCCACGAGGGCACACTGCTGGCTCATGGCTAACCTGTCGCCCACCAGGGCGCCCAGGTCCCTCTCCACAGAGCTCCTCTCCAGCAGCTCATCCCCCAGCCTGTATTGGTGCATGCAATTATTTCTTCCTAGGTGTAAGACCCTACACTTGCTTTTGTTAACCTCATCCGGTTTCTTACTGCCCAGCTCTACAGCCTGTCCAGGTCTCGCTGAATGGCAGCACAGCCTTCAGGCGTGTCAGCCAATCCTCCCAACTTCGTATCATCAGCAAACTTGCTGAGGGTGGCCACTATCCCCTCATCAAGGTCACTGATGAAGATGTTGAACAAGACCGACCCAGCACAGACCCCTGGGGGACACCACTGGTTACAGGTCTCCAGACAGACTCTGCTCCACCAATGACGACCCTCTGCGCTCTGCCAGTCAGCCAGTTCTCAACCCACCTCACTGTCCACTCGTCTATCCCACACTTCCTCAGCTTTGTTATAAGGATGTCATGGGAGACAGTATCAAATGCCTTTCTAAAATCAAGGTAGACTACATCTACCGCTCTTCCCCCATCCACCCAGCATGTGACAGCATCATAGAAGGCCACCAGGTTGGTCGAGCACGACCTCCCCTTGGTGAACCCATGTTGACTACTCCTGATAACCTCCTTTTCTCCCAGTTGTCTGGAGATGGTATCCAGCACAAGCTGTTCCATCACCTTTGCAGGGACAGAGGTGAGGCTGACAGGCCTATAATTACCCGGATCTTCCTTCTTGCCCTTTTTGAAGGCCGGAGTGACATTAGCTATTCTCCAGTCTTCAGGGACCTCCCCTGTTATCCAAGACCTCTCAAAAATGATGGAGAGCGGTTTGGCAATGACCTCCGCCAGCTCCCTCAGCACACGTGGATGCACCAAAACGCACAGCTAGTGGTGGTGATTGTGTTGAAAAACAGTGTTTTGTAGATGTGAATTTGCTCCACCTAACAGTGTTATTTTGCTCCTTGTATCTGTTGTAATTTCAAGGGGAATAAATAGGAAGCATTACTTTCAGAGTGACCTACATAATTGAATGTTGTCTTACATGCCATAATGACCAAAAATGATCTAGTTTTGTATGTTTCTCTTGGTGCTACAAAGTTTCTATTCCATGTAGACTGAAGGACTTGAAGTTATCTCACACTTGTCAATAACTTACAGTCTCCTATTTAAGTATTTCTCCCAAGAAACAGTTCATAATGGTAGTTAACAAGCACTCACAGTAAACTGCCCTAAGAGAAAGATAAGGACAAGTGAATGGAGTAATAAATCAGTCATTATTGTAAATGATCAGTTTCCATCGTACAGTATTATTGCTTTATTGACCCCCACATAAAGATTTATCACAGTAGGGTTTTTTTATTGTTGTTACAGGACACAGAATTGTAATACAGAAGGGCGCAGTTTAACTTATGCTTCTCTTTATTATTTTAAATTTCATGTAGAACTTGCAGTGGACAAAGCTGAAAAAGTGGGACCCACAATATATGGGATAGAGATGGTCATTTTTGTGGAGTGGAAGCAGGACAGTAGGCACTGAGGAGGGAATGCTACCAATGGGATGATTTTCGTTTGCTTTAGAGCTGTGATGCAAACACAACATTAATGAGGCTGTAGACACAAAACTGTCTACAATTTTGAGAGCTGAAGTTAGGGGTACTACCTCTAACTCCACTGACTCTGTTCTCCAAGTTATTTCTACCTCTCCCTATTCCCACAAATCTAAGCTCACTGTTACTGTACCCTCCTATTGGCTGCAGATCTAGTTTCATTGTTGATTCCTCTACTGTTTCCATCAAATTGATGTCAGTTCCAGTTCATGAAATAAATTGACTTATTTTGATTAACACTAGAAAGATGTCACATACATCTATACTGGAAAATATGATATGGACCATAAACTAAAGCAAGGATGTTACTGAAGAAATCAAGGCTGAAAAGCTAGGGGTTGTATTCTGGGTAAAGTGGGAATGTTCTCTGTCAACTGCAGTAGAAGTGAAAGAGTTTGTCTATATGGGGTAGGGAGTAGGGGGTCCAGGCAGGTGTAGTGTTGGGAGGGCCTCCCAGGCTATTTGCAAGGGAAGAGAACACAGTGTAAAAGAGAACTGAGTACGAGAATGGAGAGAAAATCTATAGCAGCAAATGCTTCTTGGTGAAGCATGCCTTCAGATATAGTGTTTATCCAGCTCTTGGATGGTTCATCAAGAATTAAAGCTAGACCAGCCACAGCTACTTCATATGTCAAAAACCAACTGTACTGTGCTTTGCCTGGAAGAGGAAGAGAGCTGGTGGATGGCAGCCCTGCCCATGGCAGGGAGGTGGGACTGGGTGGGTTTTAAGGACCCTTTTAACCTAAGGCATTCTATGATTCCATTATATATATCAAGAAAAAACAAACAAACAAACGAAAAAAAAACTTTGCTAAAGCTAAAAAATCTGTACCGGCATTACCTGATCTGAGATCTGATCTGGACCTTGTGGGAGTGAGATGATGGTGAATGCTTCTCATAGACTGTTCAATAGGTTGCCTGGATCATCTCTGAGTATATAAAGAACACTAAACTGGTTCAATCTGTACATGAGAAGGAAAATTCACAGGTTTCAGCTTTGTTTCCATGGGTTGAAAGCTCAGGGGAGCATCCACTGCTTAGGACTACTCAGCTGTAAATCTGAAAGAAGACTGGAGAAACAAAAATCTGCCTATGTAGACAAACTACTTGGCTCCATGCCATCCTCAGTGTTTACTCAGGCTGCAGACTGTTTTAGCATAGAAATCAAAGAATAAATATGCTCTAAGGTCTGAAGATTCTCTCAGCTATGTAAAATCCAAAATAGGGGCTGGGAAGGGCAGCTGCTCATTTGCATTTCTGGCATCCGGCACTTGCGACTGGAGGAAACTTTAAGAAATGCTGCTTCTAAGAAAGCATCCATATTTAAAGGAAAACCACCCCTATTAGAACAACACATTTTCTCTTTCTCTCTCTTTTTTTTTTTTTTTTTTTTTTTTTCATTTTTGCACATTCTGTGCTCTTTGGTTCTGTAACTGAGATGCCCTCATACCAGACATTTGTATGTCTGCTTTTGTTTGCTGTGCTAAGCTCTCCAAGGTTTCTTTTCCAGACTGAGCTCTGCTCTTTCACATCTCACCACAGGCTCCTTGAGATGGCTCTACTACAAGGAACTTCTGAATGAATCTGAGATGTATATGTCAGTAGTTGGAGACCATTTGTATTTATTAGAGAACTTGGTTTGGGGGCACTGAGCACAGAACTTAAGGCATGAGTTGTTAAGCTTTCCCTATTTCCACTTGTGATGACTGCTAAAAATATTTTGTCCTAACTGGACCTGTTAACATTTATTTTATCTTCCAGCATTCAGATGGGTAAAAGATAATGGTATGCACCTCAGCATTTTTGGATGGTCCCCTGGTAAGTCACTGAAAAAACATAAAGATAAGAGCCAGCATCACATTTACACAAATAATTTTGCAGTAACTGCTGGTCTGTATCACAAAGTATAATCCTTCCTTTAAGCCTCAATAGGGCAACAGTGGGGAAGAGAGAAATTATCATTCTTTCCTATTTTAATGGAAAAGGGAGAGGCTCTGAGCTTTAATTAAGAAATCATTACTTACGTGTTCTGTACTCATGTGCTTTTGAGGTGCAGTGAAAAATTCAGAGCAAAATTTTGCTTTTATATTCCATGACTTTTGTGCACCTGCTGTCAGAGCCTGAACCTGTATAAAACAGATGTACGAATTATCACTTGGTGCAGTTCTGCTTATGCTTAGCTCCTTTTGCAGTGGTGTTACTTTGTCCCTTTCCCTCTATTCTATATCATTCCTCTATTCTATATCCTTCCTCTATTACTGGCAGCAAGACTGAGGAGATGAAATGCCAGTTCATTTGAAGTTAACAGCACAACAGTCATTGACTTTAATTTAGGGCCCTAAGTTTGGTACCTAACATCTGGGTACAAATGAGTACAATTGATTTCCTGAATTGCATTCACTGAATATATGGTTTATCCTAAGGATTTCCAAATGTTCTTTGTTCAGAAAGTAACCACAATAGATATGATGATGCTGTAAAGTGTCTCGTTTTTGGTGGGGTTTGTAGGCTGCATTCTGAAATTGGGATTTGCATAATAGGCATGGTTCTACACCACATCTATAAATTTGACCTGATGCTCCTGGATCTTTGATCCTTGTTACTCTTTGGGTTTTCTCACTAGACACTGTGGCTTCTTCTTCTGGCTTCTCTTCACTTTCCACCATAACAACCAATTTGATTGTTAGGTAACTTAAACAATGAACTGAAGAATTTACCAGAATAAGATGTGTGATAATAATCTATTTAAACTCATAGTATTTCAGATCACCACGACTAAGGTACCAAAGGCTTTGAATATATTAGGACCTGAAATTGCATAATCATGAAAACGTCTAATAGCCCCCAAATCATGGAAAAGAACAGGAGAGATGGCTGCACCATGGAGTCAGGAGCACATAACAAAGGATACTGCATCTATATGGAATATCAAACTGCAGTGGGACACTCCAGATCTTCCATCACATCTTACAACTGAGAACATTTTATCCCATAACACTGGCTTTTTTAGCAATCTCACTATGTTACATATTTAGCACGTCATTGAACAATTATGTATCACAACAAGCAATTACATATCAGAATATGAATATTGCATATAACGTAGGGAGCTGTTATCCTGTGTATAGTTCACCGAAACAAGGAAATTCGGTTAAAAGGCATGGTTTCTATGCTGAACGTAAATTCATCTAATGTGATTCAGTTGTAAAATCAGCATGACATATTCAGAGGAAGAAGGATTTGACAAAGGAGGTCAATAAAACTTTTATCTGTAAATCATGCAGAGTAGAACAAATATTGTTGTTTTGATCTGTACAACCAATCAGAAAATGAAGTGAATAACCACTGAAAATTGGCATCTTGGCTGTAAGCACTAACAGAGTAACATCAGACTTTTTTACTGAATCATAAAAGGCACGTGAACGAGAAACATCTTACCTGATGTTCACAAAGCTGTCTAGACATGAAATGTAGTGTTTGTGAATGCATACACCCCTTAATCAGACTTCTGAAGTTAGAAACCCACAATTTTGTAGGAAAGTGTCAAATAAAATGGCACTGTGGTTTATCAATAGGTGTTCTCTTTGTATCTTTGATACAGGATTGCTCTACCAAACAGAATCCTGCTAGTACTATGAGGGAAAATATCTATTTGCTTGATTTGTAATAGTAGTCATTTTTATTTGAATTCCAGCTTCTCAGCTGTAGTTGTAGTTTTATTCAATGAAGCCTGACAAAAGCATAGAAAGGGACCTCTCCTTGCCTAGCAGCACATTATAGTTTTGTCTCAGCCAAATGGTGATGTGCAACACAGGTACGCAGGTACAGACAGTGGGGTGTATTAGTATTGACTGGTGGCTTATGTGTATGAGACAAGGTTTTATAATATTACACTTTCAATTCCAGGCAATGACCGGCTGTCTAGAAAGTGGATTGCAAGTAAATTGTTCTCAAAGCCAGGCTATATAAGGTATTCATGTGAACAGGTTAGGAAATTGTGCCTGATCCAAAGTTGCTAGTGAATTTATCCTTCTAATTCATATGCTATTGAAAGAGAACATGTATTTATTAGACCCCTGCCTGAACTAAACACAGAAGTTTCTGGATGCAGTTAATCTTAAAAGAATGGAATGAAATAAAACCAGCTGACTTGCAATTAATTTACATTCTTGACTTGTTCCTTTTATTTTTATGTCATAGCTTGTAAAAAACAAGTAAAAAAGAAAGGCAGCTGTGGTCATTTCATGGTCTCACCTCTACTCTGGCTATCAGTCAAGTGTTTCCGTGTGGCTAGTGGGTTATCAGTTTCTTGAAGCCCAGCCATGCCCAGACCCATACTTCTCTGAGCCCAGGCTTGGCATGAGGGTGTGGGGGCTGTGCCAATCCAAGCAGCAATCAGGGCCGGGGCTGTAGAGACAGTGCAACCAATTGGGCACCCCAAGAGGATGGGTTTTGAGAAGTGCTGGACAGGATGGGGCTAGCCATGGCTGAATTGTTTTTCTTCTGGTTTTCGGCAGTCCTCAGTTTCTGGCTAAAATTTGTCAGCAAATCATGATAAGGGTTGTGGTTGACCTTTTTAATGCGTTTGTTATTTATGGTTCCAGCATGTTAAGCATAGATTCCTCCTGCTATCATGACCCACCTCCTCTGCTTTTGTTTATATTTTAATTTCCTTCCTTAAACACTTTTTTTTTCAAAGCTTGTGCTGTTCCCACATGAAGTACAACACAAGGTGAACCCAGTAAGGCCCTCTGTATCTCCCCACGTGGTCCTGGTGCAAGCTGCTAAAGTGCAAGGTATTTATAGTCTGGGGGAGCTTTTTGATGACGTTACATTTGATGACATTTTGAGAACTTATAAGTTATGACGTTTGGTTTTTCTGATTTTTTTTCTCTTCCAACAGCTACATTTTAAATCATTGATTTGATTCTCAGTCATTCCCGTGCCAGCTTATAAATCACTCACCTCCCAAATACTAATCATGTGTCTGCAACAAAGTGCTTTATGTGTGGTAATTTGACAGGCAATGAGGGAAAACTGGTACAGATAAAAAATGTCATATTTTTGGGGTGCTAAGCACAGAAAATGGAATGAGGAATTTTTCTTGAGGATAAAACTTCTGTTATATCCCATTACAAATATCAGAACTGGGATTTAATGGTAAGTCTGGCACATGGTACTGTTATCGTCCAAAGCAAATAAAGAATATGTGTTTACAAGGAATGCATTAATGTTCGATGAGGCATGGACGGCACCATAAAATTTCGGTTGCTTCATGTATTTATGAGCTGAACAGCCACTATTACTGATTTTGTAGAAAGGTCTATCTTGCATTAAAAGGCTCATGATGAGGAGTTTTAAACACAAACAACATTAAAGAAGACAGAGCTAGATGCTGAAGTATGCATAAGGAAATAGGTCCTCTGAAGAACTCTCTTATTGTTCTGTACTATGAACTTCTTACTTATCCCCTGTGGGGCTGAGCTGAGCAGATGTAAATTTGACCTCCTTCTTGCACTCCCAGTAGGTCTGAGCAGAGAAAAAACACTCTCTCCTTCACCCAGCATTGTATTAGCAGCTGTGACCCTTTTGATCTCTGAACTCTGTATCTGCTCCCTTGCAATCCATCCCACAGTATCCCTGCTGCCACTGCCACCACCTTGTTAAAGACAAAACTTTCCTGGTTTCCTTCCACCAGAGTTGGCTCTTGAGATGCTTCCCTGGAGCACTACAGGAAGAGGTAGAGTAATTTATGGGGATGCTTTTAGAGGAAATAACCCACAGTCAGAACACCTGTGCATTATTGCAAGGATTGCTTCTGTTTTAGAGTGCAATGTTGTTTATTCCTATATAAAGAACTAAAGAGAAAAATTTCAATGTATGACAAACCGTTCTTAAATGGAGCATCGGGGAACACTGAGTTGAGCCTCTCCTTGACCTGCAAAGAAGGGTCCTTTATACAATTACATTTTTGCTTGTTTGTTTGTTTGAGAAGAAAGTGTAATGTGTGAGCATGTTACAAATAGAAGATTGATTTTGAAGAGAACCATTTTAGCATGTTTGTGCTGTTCAGCCTCTCAGCTTTTTGCTTGCTCAAAGGCCCAACAACTGTATTTATTATTATCATTATCATTATTAGTGGAAGTAGGGTGTATTACTGCAACCTTTTTCTTACTGTAATAAATGAGTTCCCCTAAACAGGCAAGTCACGCATTTTATCACAGACCATTGTATAAGGGATACAAAATATTTTGCTTGACACTTCATATTGCTTCTGATTGCTTGAAAATTACAAAAGCAGCAGCAGAAGCTGAAAGACCACTTCTGCAGGTCTGATTCATAGGAAATAATATATTTTTGTCCAAACTGTCACAGCAAAATTGCATCAAAACTTTATTCAACGTGACTGGATAGCAGAGTCAGGTGCTCTTTGAATTAAAGTCTTTAACTTAGGGAAGAATTAAATGAGTATGGTTTCATCATTATAGTAAAATACATACCAATGAAGAAGAGATTAATTTTCTTTTCTAGTGATGAATTCTTGGAGACTTTTATATGATTCACTGCGTTTTATGAGCTGTGCTTCCAGGAATGCTGGCAGAAAACAGGATAGTCAAAACTTCACCATCATGTCAGCTTTATTTTAACCAGCCTCTACTGACTGCTGAAAATTAGGAACACATGAGCCATCAGCAGTTCTGTTTGTGTGCAGTATCTCTGCTCACCTTACTTTGCAGCCTGCCTGCTTTAGTGACTTTATCATGCTCAAAGGCCCCATTAAATTGTTTCAGAAGGAAGGAGCAGGGCAAAGAGTAAAACAACTGGGTCTTTCGAGCTGGGGAAGTGCATGCTCTGCCAGCAGCCCAGCCAGCAATTGGAACCATTCGCAAATCTGCAGCTTGCTGTGCTTTCTGGAAAGGTGCTGTGCAGCACTGCCTTTAGAGAGTTTACGTGAAGGCGGATGTCTGGATTTTAAGCCCAGAGTGAAACCCTGCCCTTTCCTCTCCCTTCCTTCCTACAACTTTCCTGATTTATATGTTTTCATAGGAAAAGGAGATAAGATAGATAATATTTTTTTTTTCAGGCTGGCCAAAGTAGAATCTGCTATCTAGGACAAACCAGTGAGCGTTGTATTTGTGTATTCCATGCTTGCGTGTCCTATACTCTCTTTAATACAAGTGCACAAACATTTGTCTCTCCTGAAATTGCACATTCAGATAAACTGTCTCCAGGCTGTTAGCATAAAGAACCAAGGACCAAAATAGAGCTCTGCCCCGTAGTCTGGGTATTCTGGGTTATTCTGCCTTCAGACACTTTGCAGCAAAACAATTATACTGGTGTTTCAGGCAATGTACACTCTGGATCTTAAAGCAACTGCTTGGGTCAATCTAGTAATCTCTCCAGGCCACTGTGCAGCCTCTAATCATGACTTGTGGCAGATGCTCAGGAAAAGGATGGCAGAAAAAAGGAAGCGAACACAGTGACGATGAGTTTGGCATAGTCCTCCCCTCTCAGTAATCAGATGCTTTGGACCTTTGGAGATGAAGGATGCATACAGACCATCATGCTGAAGTGCCACCTATCCTCTGTTCATTCAGTTCATCATTTTTAAAAATATTTTTCCCACGGATGATTCCTATCTCAGGCTTTCAGTGAATACCATATTACTCTATGCCATATATAAAAAATACCTCCTCCTGCTTATAAAATCACTCTCAGTAAGTTCACTGGAAAATATTCAGCTTTGATATTACAAGCAATAGTAAGAATCACAAATCATTTCATTCACAGTACTGAAGGTTTTGCAGACTCCTGTATCCCAGCAGATGCTTCACTCCAAGGTAAAGAATTGTCACCTATGTGGTTAATCCTTAATATGGGAGGTAAATTGTCCTGATTATTTCCCTGCTCGGTGCCTTTCCTGGTTCTGTTAGACTGATCTAGAAATGAGGTGACAAGAGCTGCAAGAGGTCTCTGGAGTGTGATTGTGCTGTGCAGTCGTGGTGGTGATATGATATTCTGCTGTACCCTTCCCTCTCTGACCACTGCTGAATGTTACTATGAAGACTGTGTATCTGAGCAGAGTTGTACTGGGTATCCTTGTACTGGATATCCAGACAAACAATTTTCAGAGAGTTCAACTTTCTAGTAATTATTTAAATGGTAATGGATTTTCCATACAGAATAGAACCTGAATTTTTGTATTTTTTAGCTTATACCTAAACTATAGCACTGAAGGAAAAAAAAAAAAAAAAAAAGAGAGAGAGAGAAAAAAAAAACGTAGCTCTTTTTCAGTTGTGCTTCCTGATATTCTAGTGGGACAGATCTTGTATTTGCAGCCTGGATGAGTTGTGTTGTGCTGGATTTTATATCTGCAGCTGTTCCAGAACTAAATATTACTCAACCTAGACCTCAGAAAAGTATAATTTTATGGAATAAAGCCCATATTTGAAGAAAGGGATGGAAAACTTAATGTTAGACCATTTTTTAAAACCTAGGTAGAGTTTGAAATATTGTGAGGTAGTCTCAGGGAAGAAGGATTAGCATCCAGAATTCAAGAAAAGTAGTCAGATGTGAATAATAAATTGCATTTGTCACAAGACTTTGTGGTTTCTCACATGGGCACTTCCAGGGTACTTTTATGACTATACATACGAGGTATTTCCATACCCTTTTATTTTTGTTTTTGTGCCCTTAATTTTATAGGCAGAGTTAATGGCATGTGTTTTGTCCACCTGAGCATATCTATGTATCACAGCACAGCTCCAAGTGGCATGAATGATTTATACTGAACATTTACAGCTAATAGGCAGTGGCCACAGTCCCTGATTGGGCTCATGAGCAAGTAGCCACACTGCTAATGACATGAGACTTTGCCCTGCCTGTCAGTCTGGGCAGAGGCATCAGTGTTTTACTTTTTAAGATGTTCATTGCTGGGAGCAACATCACAGGGCACTGCTGCCTGTGGGCTGGAGTGAGGACCATAAGTCAGGAAGTTATAGTCTTCATGCCCGTAAGTAATAAGGTTATATCTGCACACTTACAAGGCTCACATTCATGAAATATATTCTTCTTTCCTTTTCTATGCCGTCAGGAACTGAAAGTATACATTGTGGTGGTCCCAAGAATGAAGATTTGGAGACTGTGTATGACCTTGCTGATTCAAATGGATGGATCCTGGGATCTCGTTTTTTAAAGGGAGTGTCAGGCAGCAGATCCGCTCTCAGAATGCATATTTTTGGGATCCAGAAGTAAGAGATCAGTCTCAAGCCTGTCAGAAAACAAAGATCAAAATAATCCAGCAGCTGGTCTAGTTTTCTGATCAGAATTTATCCATGCACTTGGATGGCATTACAGGATTTTTTGAGAACACCCCAAATATTTTGTCCCTAATTCCTCTGTTGCATGGATTTAAGACCATTTTGCTTGACACTAAGTGAACTCTCCCCATGTTGCTGATGACCATTCTTCATGTATTTTTAAAGTGAATTCAAGTCAAGAGAGACTACTTTCAATGAAAATGCACTTGTAAATGTAATTTCACTGGAAGAACAACAGCCATTATGTAATAGTTTTTGCATGTCAGAGTTGCATCTCCAGTGCTTCAGAAAAAAAGATCTTCAGTTTTGAAACGATGGACAGACTTTAGAGCTTCCTTTTACAGCCCATATATTTTTCTTTTCAAAGGCTGTATCACAGACCCCAGGCCTCTTTTCAGATCGAGAGGACCTTAGCTACAATAACGTAAAAATGCACAGACAAAAAGTGCCTCCAGATTGATAGTCTGCTTTTGTACTGGTTTAGAAGTCTTACAGATTAATCTGAAGCTGTTCCAAACAGACAGACTGAATAATTTAATACATAACCTGGTAGAACTAGGTAGCAAAATAAAGTGATGATGCACCTGTTGCTTTGAGAAAAATACTATACAGTTGACACATAGTCACAGCTTTTCTTTACCATACAAAACCTGAGTCAGATGAGTGAAGGAGGGAAGAGAGGAGAAATGCTGAGAGCAGATATGTGAAAAAAAAAATTCTTTTAAGATTAACTAGTCTTTTAATCTCTGAAAGTTTTTTCCATTTTGTTCCTCATGAATAGGTATGTTTTCTGATTTCATAACCTTTCCATGTCAGAGGCATACAATAGAAAAGTCAAAAGATTCAGTAAATCTTGATCATGTGACTTGTAGAAATTATTTTATGTGACCTTCTCGATCTTTTTTGTGGTGTTTTGTGATTACAGTCTTCTCTAACCCGACGAGCTCAAACTTCGTGTGTTTGACAGCATGGCCCACTGCGCGCTACTCTCCAGAATGGATTGTTATGAGCTTTTCATCTTCTTCCCAGAACCAAATGTAGACCAGATGGATAACAATCTTCTCTGAAAGCTCCCTGAGGTCATCTTTTGTCTACCTCAGTGTGGAAATAATTACGTTAAATAATTACATTAAACTCAACAGCTTCCGCTGACCTTTGTCTTTAGCAAGACCCAGGCACCTCCAAGAGATGACCACTGCAGTGTAAGGATCTTACAAACTCTAAGAAATAGTTATTTTTTTTATCTGCAGAGCCTACAGACAGACATTTCACAGAAGACTCATCCCTTTCCTCAAGGGTTTACAATTCTCTTAATCTCTGGTTTATCAAGGATACCTCACCATAAAGATAGGAGGGAGAGATAGGTTGCTGTGTAAAAAAAAAAATCATTACATAACTCAGACATGTTCCTCTCATGCATTAATCCCTACTGCTACACAGTCTGAAGCTGGCTGACTGCAAATTGAGTATAGTGAATCTCCATTGGTAATTATATTGCAGTATATAGGACTATCAAGTTTTGTATATAGACTGTAGCTTACTGCTAGTTGTAGTGTTCAGACTCAGATCTGTAAAAATCTTTTTGATTTATGCATATCCGTAATGAATAATTTTTTTCTTAGAAATATAAATCACAAAATAGATTAATTAAAAACCACCTCCAATGACAAGAGACCTCAGTTGAGAAGGATCTTACCTTGTAGTCCAGCCATACACAAGTTATATGCTGATAAGACATATGAAGAACTACAGAGTAGATCACTGTAGTTTCATTAATCATTATGGATATCAATTCTTTGATAATTTCAGCTGTTTTAGCATGATAATTGATAGAGAATTATACAAATTATATTTATTTTATGCTTCTGAGGTTATTTCTGTTCATCTTGGTTTAAGATAGACAACTGCTATATTTGTGGCTACGTCACTGCAGAACTCATCATTGACTACACTACTACTCTCTTTCTAAGATTAAGATGTTTTAAATAAAATATCCAAATATGTTTGCCATTCTGTTTCTCTCTGTTCCTCATCCCTCTGGTCAGAGCAAATATATTCCAGATAGAAAAATTCTAAAGCAATGCTAAAGGACTGTACATTACTAAAGAGAGAAGATGGCGTCTGTCTTTCTGGTTTTCTTACTTAAACAATATCAACATCTGCATTCCTCTCTGCCATGAATTGTTAATTAAGCTGAAAGTCTTGTTGTGATAACTTGATTTGAAATTTTTCTATATTTTGGCCCTGGCTGTGATCTGAAGCTTTGAATTCTGTAGATTAGTAAAATCCAGAGGTGGACTGCATGCAGAGACAACATCTGTTGGAACTGATGTCATCTTTTAAAGGGTAATATCTTATGCATGGAGCTGAGTGGGACTGTATTTCACTGCATTCCTTGCTGTGCTTGCTGATCATACAGATGTACCTCAAGCTAACTTTAAATTTCTCATTTGGATAGAGCTACTAGCAAAGCAAAAGACACTTGGGATTCAGCGCAGACTAAATTGTCTGTTTTTCCCAGTTGCTGGGTAGATTTTGCTATCAAAAAAGATGATTTTAAGTCAAGGTTGAGTGTGTCGTTACAGGTTTCAGTTATGGCTAAGACCAGTGTGGAAATCAATTCTGACTAGTACAAAGGTCAATAAAATATTGTAAATATAAAATAGTCTGTATAAACGATTTTGTAGAAATACTATGTTACTATTTAATGTCCAAAATACCCCTTTTACTACCCAGCACAACATTATAGATCTGTTTCTTCATTCATTTATACCACTGACTTCGCAGTTACCTATTATTTACCTTTTTGTGCAGGGGGTAAGAACGGGGTATCAGCCCTTTTAGTTTATGGCTGTGCAGGGTGTATCAGGATGCCACGCCACTTCTAAAAAGACTAGGAAAAGCACAGTACTGAAGAACCTGAAACTGGACCCAACACTTCAGGTGTATCTCACCTGGATTGGGTGGAGGAGAAGGATCACCTTCTGCTGGCCAAGTGCCTCCTAATGCATCCCAGGATAATCTTGGCCTTCTTTGCCACAAGGTCACATTAGTGGCCTATGGTCAATGTGTCATCCAAAAAGTTGCCTTTGACTTCTAACAACTACTTTCCAGCTGACTGGTCTCCAGTGTGCACAGGTATATGGGGTCATTTCCCCCCATTGCATCATTTTATATTTTCCTTGTCTAAATTTCATGAGGTTCCTGTTGGACCAATTTTCCAGCTTTCTGAGGTCTCTCTGAATGGTATCTATGCCTCCCATTATGCTGACCACTTCCCTAAGTCCTGTTGTTAGGTCTATGAAAAGAAAGATACAGCTGCCTAGGGCCCCATCCAACCTGGCCTTGAGCACCTCCAGGGATGGGGCACCCACAGCCTCCCTTGGCAGCCTGTGCCAGTGCCTTGCCACTTTTACAAAACAAGTTGAATCAGACTGACGCAGAGCCAAAGTGATGGCACTCAGTCAAAAGCTAGTGTTTCTCTGCATTATGGTTTAAATAACTATCATCAAAGTGCTTTAAATTTGCCTTTCTGTTAAACATATTGATTTTTCCATGTGTGGGACTCACAAAACATAGATGAATGGTTAATCTAATGGTTAAAACATTTAATGGAGGGTATTGAATTCTTGGTTCAGGCCCCATCTCAGTCTGGTAAATACTTTGTTATACCATACCTCAGCTGTTACATTAGCTTGAGTTCCCATTGAACCTAAGCTCATTCTCACACTGCTTGTCTATGTATCATTTAAGTACATCACAGAATGGCCAGGATTGGAAGGGACCTCAAGGGTCATGAATCTCCAACCTCCCTGCCACAGGTAGGGCCACCAACCTCACCATTTAATTCTAGACCAGGTTGCCCAGGGCCCCATCCAACCTAGCCTTGAACACCTCCAGGGACAGGGCATCCACAACCTTTCTGGGCAGACTGTTCCAGGACCTCACCACTCTCTCTGTAAAGAACTTCCCCCTGACATCCAACCTAAATCTTCCCTCCCTCAACTTAAAAACATTTCCCCTTGTCCTGCTGTTATCTACCTTTTCAAAGAGTTGACAAGTACATATAAGTATATAACTATATTATATGAATAACCTCTATGTTTGCTATATAATGGAGAGTGAACAAACATAAGCAAGATAAACTATGTTTCCCAAAATTTCAGCTCTCAATTTTCATAATTTAAATCATTTTGGTAAAATTGTATTATTTTTTTAATCCACGAGAGTTCTGTATTACTGGAGATTTCTATTATGCAGCATTCTGTAGCTCCATGAAGTCCACAGGAGGCTGAGTAATTACTCTTTCCAGTGGGATAAAGCTCCTATTTTAGCATCATTGAGATTGCAAATGGAAATCAACTGCTGATCAAAAGCTAAATTTTACCTTGCCCAAACCCTGAGTCAATAGATCTCTATATTTAGATAAATAAATGAAATCCATTTGCAGTAGACCCATTAATTCTGTTTTAGTTGTAATGACAGATTACAGTCTGAAGCCACTCAGGAATGTGGAGGCAGAGCCAGTGGAGAGGAGTTCATGGTGTGTAGTGTAGCGGAGACTGGAAGACCGGTAAGTATTTACTACTGAGTGACACGTAGTCTTTGATTATTGAAGATAGACATATTGGCACCTTCTATGATGAGATGAAGCAGGGAAAAGTAACAAGATTGGTAACTTTAGGTTCTTCATCTGTCTGTTGGTATACATGCCTAAACATATGCTTCTCTTCTTGCACTTTTGGGAGGCTAGACTTACTATTATTACACAAAAATTTCCAGGCAACAGAGAACACAGGCAAGAGGATAAATTAATATGTTGATAAATTCATATATATCATACACACTACACATATATTATAAAGATAAGATACTGAGTCTTCTTTAATCCAAACTATCTTAAAATAAAAAGACATGAATTTTGAATGTTTTGCACAGAAAGTTTTGTATGACAGTAGCTTATTCACTTTGTATGCAGACATAAGTGGCTGTTTTTTGAGACTGACACAGTAAATCTTAAGTATGGCAAAATAAAACTACCGAAAGGATGATGTTGGAAAAAAATCTTATAAATAGGGGAAAATAGTAAGGCAAATTTATCTCAGATATTATTTTTACAGTACATTTTCAGCTGATGTAAACTAACCCAAAGTGTCAGCATTATTACTCTATTTTCCTAAGGATTTTGTTTCTTGGAGTCTCAGAGCAAAAGTCTACAGCAGCAACATCTTCTTGCTGTCTTCAGAAATGTTAAAACCACAACTAATCTCAGGACCCTACAAAACAAAATGGTTGTGTCATATGTCAAACCTGGAATACATCTACAGGAGATACGTAGTGGAGGGATAGCACTCTATCATGTCCAGCTCAAAGAAATAATCTTATCTCATTCTACACTGTAGCTGAGCTACGAATAAGGAAATATCCAGTGTTTACCATAGTTCATAAGCTTCCAACATTTAAACAAACTTTCTAGTAATAATTTTTACTGATTTTGCTCTGGGGAGTTGGGCTTTGGTCAACCTGCTGTTCTCTCAGTTCGTGCATCTGCAGCATATTTAAAGCAGGTCTCAAGGTCAGATTTCCCTTGTTTTCACAGTCTGAGCAAAAATTCTTGTGCACACGTAGGAAAACTCATGCTATAACTTTTTTTCTGGCCTCAGATAAGGAGCTACTTGCGTGGTGTGCTAGGTTTTTGTGCCAAGTTGTTGGTAGCAGAGCGTGCTACAGTTGCAGTAGTCGCGAAGAGAGCATGTAGAGACCTCCACATTCAACCATGGAGAAGCCCATGGGGCAGAAGAGGATGAGACCTGAAGAAGGCACAGCCCATGGATACCCCTACAGCAATAGCCCCGGGCCAGAGCTGCAGCCTGAGGAGAGCAGACAGCTGTGGGGCAGGAAGACTGGGGGACTTACCATCCATGGGGACATGTGGAGTAATATCTGAAGGGTGAGTCCCCTGGTACAAAGCCATGCTGGAGCAGTGCTTGGAGAGCTCCAGCCTGTGAGAAGCCCACACAGAATCAGTTTGGGAAGGACTGTGTGCCATGAGAGGAACTCATGTGGAGCAGAGGCAGGGAATGACCATGGAGGAGCAGCGGAGATTAAGTGTTATGGGGTGATCTCATCCTCCATTCCTCATTCTCCCACACACTTAGGGCACAGGAGGTAGAGGAGAGTGGATAGCAAAGAAGGTATTTTTCTTTTAGTACTCACTGTTCTAGTCTGTTGTCAAGCAATAATTCATATTAATCTCCCTGTGCTGACACTGTTTTGCACATAACAGTAATTGGTGACTGACCTCCCTGTCATTATCTCAACCCTTGAGCCCTTTTCCATCTTATTTTCACCCTTTCTTTCCTTGAGGAAAGGGAGTATGAGAGCAGTTACGGCAGGGTTTAAATGCCCATCTTGGCCATCTATCAGTGCTCCTGGTTAACTGGAGAGGTCCCAGAGGATTGGAGGCTTGCTGATGTGACTCCCATTTACAAGAACGGCCATAAGGAGGATCTGGGGCACCATAGGCCTGTTAGCCTGACCTTGATACCGGGGAAAGTAATGGAGGAAATCGTCTCAGGAGAGAGCGCACAGCATGTGGAGCACACGGACCACCTGGGTGGTGACCAGGAGATCAGGCCCAGCCAACATGAGATCATGAAGGGCAGGTCTGCTTGACCAACCTCATCACCTTCTATGACTGAGGGATGAGTCTGGGAGATGAGAGAAGGGCTGTTGATGTAGTCTACCTAGACATCAGCAAAGCCTTTGATACGGTCTCTCACAGGCTTCTGCTGGGGAAACTGGCGGCGCGTGGTCTGGACAGATATACACTTCTTTGGATAAGGAATGGGCTAGAGGACCATGACCAAAGGGTAGTGGTTAATGGAGTTAAGTCCAGCAGGCAACCCCCTATGAGCGGTGTGCCCCAGGGGTCAGTACTGGGGCCCATCATGTTTAACATGTTTATTGATGACCTAGAGGAGGGAATTGAGCACACCCTCAGTAAGTTGACAGATGACACCAAGTTGGAAGGTGGTGTTGATTTGCCTAAGGGTAGGGAGGCCCTTCAGAAGGATCTAAATAAGCTGAAGCGCTGGGCAGAGATAAATGGGATAAGGTTCAACAAGGCCAAGTGCTGGGTCCTGCATCTTGACCACAATAACCCCAAGCAGCGTTACAGACTTAGGGATCAGAGGCTAGATAAACATAAAGGAGACGGAGGGGTACTGGTTGATGCTCGGCTGAACATGAGCTGACAGTATGCCCAGGTGGCCAAGAGGGCCAAAAGGATCCTGGGATGCATTAGAAACAGTGAAGACAGTAGGAGCAAGGAGGTGAACATCCCCCTGTACTCAGCACTGGTGAGACCGCACCTCGCATTGTGTCGAGTTTTGGACCCCACACCACAGGAAAGATGTTGAGGCTCTGGAGCATGAACGAAAACGGTTAGGGGTCTGGAAGAAAAGACTTATAAGAACAGGCTAAGGAAGTAGGGATTGTTGAGTCTGGAGAAGAGGAAAATCATCGGAAACAGTATTGCAAACAATAACTTCCTGAAAGTAGGCTAGGGTGAAGAGGGGTTAAGCCACTTCATGAAGGCAACAGACAAGATTCTGTGTGGTGGTGAGGCGATTCTGTGTGGTGGTGAGGCGATTCTGTGGTGGTGAGGCAATTCTGTGTGGTGGTGAGGCGATTCTGTGGTGGTGAGGCGATTCTGTGGTGGTGAGGCGATTCTGTGGTGGTGAGGCGATTCTGTGTGGTGGTGAGGCGATTCTGTGTGGTGGTGAGGCGATTCTGTGTGGTGGTGAGGCGATTCTGTGGTGGTGAGGCGGTTCTGTGGTGGTGAGGCAATTCTGTGGTGGTGAGGCGATTCTGTGTGGTGATGAGGCGATTCTGTGGTGGTGAGGGGATTCTGTGTGGTGGTGAGGCGATTCTGTGGTGGTGAGGCGATTCTGTGTGGTGGTGAGGCGATTCTGTGTGGTGGTGAGGCGATTCTGTGGTGGTGAGGCGATTCTGTGTGGTGGTGAGGCGATTCTGTGGTGGTGAGGCGATTCTGTGTGGTGAGGCGATTCTGTGTGGTGGTGAGGCGATTCTGTGGTGGTGAGGCGATTCTGTGTGGTGGTGAGGCGATTCTGTGTGGTGGTGAGGCGATTCTGTGGTGGTGAGGCGATTCTGTGGTGGTGAGGTGACTCTGTGGTGGTGAGGCGATTCTGTGTGGTGGTGAGGCGATTCTGTGTGGTGGTGAGTCGATTCTGTGGTGGTGAGGCGATTCTGTGGTGGTGAGGCGATTCCGTGGTGGTGGTGAGGCGATTTTTTCTGGTGGTGAGGCGATTCCGTGGTGGTGGTGAGGCGATTCTGTGTGGTGGTGAGGCGATTCTGTGTGGTGGTGAGGCGATTCTGTGTGGTGGTGAGGCGATTCTGTGTGGTGGTGAGGCGATTCTGTGGTGGTGAGGCGATTCTGTGTGGTGGTGAGGCGATTCTGTGTGGTGGTGAGGCGATTCTGTGGTGGTGAGGCGATTCTGTGGTGGTGAGTCGATTCTGTGGTGGTGAGGCGATATTGTGCGGTGGTGAGGCGATATTGTGTGTTGGTGAGGCGATTCTGTGGTGGTGAGGCGATTCTGTGGTGGTGAGGCGATTCTGTGTGGTGGGTCGATTCTGTGTGGGCTTGAGGCGATTCTGTGGGTGAGGCGATTGTGGGGTGGCGATTCTGGTGTGAGGCGATTCTGTGTGGTGAGGCGATCTGTGTGTGAGGCGATCGTGTGGTGGTGAGGCGATTCTGTGGTGGTGAGGCGATTCTGTGTGGTGGCGATTCTGTGGTGGTGAGGCGATTGGTGGTGAGGCGATTGTGTGGGTGAGGCGATTCTGTGTGTGAGGCGATTGTGTGGTGGAGGCGATGTGGTGGAGCGATCTGTGGTGGGCGATTCTGTGGTGGTGAGGCGATTCGTTGGTGGTGAGGCGATTCTGTGGTGGTGAGGCGATTCTGTGTGTGAGGCGATTCTGTGTGGTGAGGGTATTCGTGTGTGGTAGGTGGAGGCGATTCTGTGGTGGTGAGGCGATTCTGTGGTGGTGAGGCGATTCTGTGGTGGTGAGGCGATTCTGTGTGTGGTGAGGCGATTCTGTGGTGGTGAGGCGATTCTGTGTGGTGAGGCGATTCTGTGTGGTGAGGCGATTCTGGTGTGGTGGTGAGGCATGTGTGTGGATTCGGTGTGGTGAGGCGATTGTGTGGTGGTGAGGCGATTCTGTGTGGTGAGGCGATTCGTGTGGTGGTGAGGCGATTCTGTGGGTGAGGCGATTCTGTGGTGGTGAGGCGATTCTGTGGTGGTGAGGCGATTCTGTTGTGGTGAGGCGATTCTGTGGTGGTGAGGCGATTCTGTGGGTGAGGCGATTCTGTGGTGGTGAGGCGATTCTGTGGGTGAGGCGATTCTGTGGTGGTGAGGCGATTCTGTGGTGGTGAGGCGATTCTGTGTGGTGGGCGATTCTGTGGTGGTGAGGCGATTCTGTGTGGTGAGGCGATTCTGTGTGTGGTGAGGCGATTGTGGTGGTGAGGCGATTCTGTGGTGGTGAGGCGATTCTTGTGGTGGTGAGGCGATCTGTGGATGTGGTCGTGATGGTTGTGTGGGCGATTCTGTGGTGGTGAGGCGAATCTGTTGTGGTGAGGCGATTGTGGGGAGGCGATTCTTGTGGTGGTGAGGCGATTCTGTGTGGTGAGGCGATTCTGTGGTGGTGAGGCGATTCTGTGGTGGTGATGGGTAGTTTGTGGTGGTGAGGCGATTCTGTGGTGGTGAGGCGATTCTGTGTGGTGAGGCGATTCTGTGTGGTGAGGCGATTCTGGTGTGGGTGAGTGGATTCGTGTGTGTGGTGAGGCGATTCTGTGGTGGTGAGGCGATTCTGTGTGGGTGAGGCGATTCTGAGGGTGAGGCGATTCTGTGGGGTGAGGCGATTCTGTGTGGTGAGGCGATTCTGTGTGGTGGTGAGGCGATTCTAGGTGTGGAGGCGATTCTGTGGTGTGAGGCGATTCTGTGTGGTGAGGCGATTCTGTGTGGTGGTGAGGCGATTCTGTGTGGGTATGAGGCGATTCTGTGGTGGTGAGGCGATTGTGTGGTGGTGAGGCGATTCTGTGTGTGGGGATGCGATTCGTTGTGGTGGTGAGGCGATTCTGTGGGTGAGGCGATTCGTGTGGTGGTGAGGCGGATCTGTGGTGGTGAGGCGATTCTGGTGGTGGTGAGGCGATTTGTGTGGTGGTGATGCGATTCTGTGGTGGTGAGGCGATTCTGTGTGGTGAGGCGATTCTGTGGTGGTGAGGCGATTCTGTGGTGGTGAGGCGATTCTGTGGTGTGGAGGCGATTCTGTGGTGGTGAGGCGATTCTGTGGTGGTGAGGCGATACTGTGTGTGGTGAGGCGATTCTGTGGTGGTGAGGCGATTCTGTGTGGTGAGGATCTTGTGTGTAGGTGAGGCGATTGTGTGGTGGTGAGGCGATTCTGTGTGTGGTGAGGCGATTCTGTGTGGTGAGGCGATTCTGTGGTGGTGAGGCGATTCTGTGGTGGTGAGGCGATTCTGTGGTGGTGAGGCGATTCTGTGGTGGTGAGGCTATCTGTGTGTGTGAGGCGATCTGTGGTGGTGAGGCGATTCTTGTGGTGGTGAGGCGATTCTCTGTGGTGGTGAGGCGATTCTGTGTGGTGAGGCGATTCTGTGTGGTGAGGCGATTCTGTGGTGGTGAGGCGATTCTGTGGTGGTGAGGCGATTCTGTGGTGGTGAGGCGATTCTGTGTGTGGTGAGGCGATTCTGTGTGGTGGTGAGGCGATTCTGTGTGGTGGTGAGGCGATTCTGTGGGGTGAGGCGATTCTGTGTGGTGAGGCGATTCTTGTGGTGGTGAGGCGATTCTGTGTGGTGGTGAGGCGATTCTGTGGTGGTGAGGCGATTCTGTGGGTGAGGCGATTCTGTGTGGTGGTGAGGCGATTCTGTGGTGGTGAGGCGATTCTGTGGTGGTGAGGCGATTCTGTGGGTGAGGCGATTCTGTGGTGGTGAGGCGATTCTGTGTGGTGAGGCGATTCTGTGGGTGGTGAGGCGATTCTGTGGGGGTGAGGCGAATCTGTGGTGGTGAGGCGATTCTGTGTGGTGAGGCGATTCTTGTGGTGGTGAGGCGATTCTGTGGTGGTGAGGCGATTCTGTGGGGGTGAGGCGATTCTGTGGTGGGCGATTCTGGGTGAGGCGATTCTTGGTGGATTGTTGGTGAGGCGATTGTTGTGGTGGTGAGGCGATTCTGTGTGTGGTGAGGCGATTCTGTGGGTGGTGAGGCGATTCTGTGGTGGTGAGTCGATTCGTGTGGTGGTGAGGCGATTCTGTGTGGTGGTGAGGCGATTCTGTGGTGTGGTGAGGCGATTCTGTGTGGTTGAGGCGATTCTGGTGGTGGTGAGGCGATTCTGTGGTGGTGAGGCGATTCTGTGTGGTGGTGAGGCGATTCTGTGGTGGTGAGGCGATTCTGTGTGGTGGTGAGGCGATTCTGTGGTGGTGAGGCGATTCTGTGTGGTGAGGCGATTCTGTGGTGGTGAGGCGATTCTGTGGTGGTGAGGCGATTCTGTGTGGTGAGGCGATTCGTGTGGTGGTGAGGCGATTCTGTGTGGTGGTGAGGCGATTCTGTGGTGGTGAGGCGATTCTGTGGTGGTGAGGCGATTCTGTGTTAGGTTGGTGGAGGCGATTCTGTGGTGGTGAGGCGATTCTGTGTGGTGGGGGCGATTCTGTGTGGTGGTGAGGCGATTCTGTGGTGGTGAGGCGATTCTGTGGTGGTGAGGCGATTCTGTGGTGGTGAGGCGATTCTGTGGTGGTGAGGCGATTCTGTGTGTGGTGAGGCGATTCTGTGGTGGGGTAGGCGATTCTGTGGTGGTGAGGCGATTCTGGTGGTGGTGAGGCGATTCTGTGTGGTGGTGAGGCGATTCTGTGTGGTGGTGAGGCGATTCTGTGTGGTGGGGAGGCGATTCTGTGTGTGGTGAGGCGATTCTGTGTGTGGTGAGGCGATTCTGTGTGTGGTGAGGCGATTCTGTGGTGGGGAGGCGGTTCTGGTGTGGTGGGGAGGCGGTTCCGCCGTGGTGCTCCCATCAGGGTGAAACTATAGCTGGCGATGGAATGACCATAGCATGTTTCACCAGACAGTCACATGCTGGATAGCAGGTTATCTTCGCCATGTGTTTCTTTCCAGAAGGGCTCTTACTCCCCCTTCCACAAAGACACCAGCAGTGGCAGAGCATGCTTTATTACTTGATTCACACAATAGGCTCACCACCTGGCTCTGGCACTTCGAGAAATGGCATAGATGTAGTCCCTTTCAGTACCTACTTTTCGTTTTAACTATATTTAAGGTCTATCTACTTTGCTGCTATCAAGCATCAACACAGAACAATTACTGACTGCAAGGCCATGGCACTTGAAGCTGTCTTAATTCTGTGTAGAGGTTTATGATCACAGTACAAAGCACCATGCTTTTTAAGCTCCTGGAGCTGGGATTGTGCTTCCGTTTGTACAAGAAAAGCCTGCTCTGGTTTATGTAGACAGAGGTGGGCCTTCTAAATAATTTCCGGTGGGGCTTCCAAAGGAGACAGGTGCTTCTAGACTTGGCTCACCCACCATTCTCCATTGACAACGAAGGAGAAGCCTTTCAATCATCAGTTAGCAACAGAACTGCTGAGTACCTTATTAAAATGCTTACCAAAAACATTTTCTTTATGCCTGGGGGATGCACATTTAATGAAAGGCATAGGACTAAAGACAACACAAAATATGAAGTAAGTATCGGGCATTTTTCTCCCTCCATGAATGCTTATTATTTCTCAGGCTCTTCAAATTTCAGGAGTTTATTATTCCATGTTAACTGTTTCTAAAAGACTGTAAATTAAGATCAGTTCCTACATCTGAGAATACTCAGGTGTTTTTTTTTTTTTTAGGGTCAAATTAAAATAGTCATACAAAACAAATTAGAACATGAATCGAGCAAGAGCCACTGAATCAATCTTTTAATATATTACCTTAAATTTTATTTTTGGTTAAATGAATCTGGGCTCCATTTTGCAAAGGTGTTTGTTTTGCCTGTGGACGAGGTCAGCACAAAGGTCACAGACACCAAGCTAACAAGTGCATTTATCTTTACTTATTTTCTTATTGCTTTTAAATTAAGTGAAATGATATAGCAAGAATAAAACCGAATTAAGCGATGCACCTATTACTACATGAGGATAGCAATAGTGACTAAGAAAAATACATCACCAGCCGCCAAAATACTTAACCATCATCCAATCCACAGTTGCTGGGGAGCTCTATCAAGGATTTAGAGAGCCTTTCCTGGAAAATTGGAGGTCCTATGCAGGTGAGGTCTCCAACTCTCCTACAAGATTGTTTAGCTTTTATATTGGTAAATAAACAAGCATACATGACAATTAGATGGAACCACCTGGTTTCATTCTCCCTTTTGGATTCATAGAAACACAGAATGGCCAGTGTTAGAAGGGACCTCAAGGATCATCAATTTCCAACCTCCTCTGCCACATGTAGGGGCCACCAAATTCCCCATTTAATACTAGACCAGGCTGCCCAGGGCCCCATCCAATCTGGCCTTGAACACTTCCAGGGATGGGGCATCCACAACCTTTCCGGGCAGCCTGTTCCAGCACCTCATCATTCTCACAATAAAGAACTTTCCCCTGACATCCAACCTTAATCTTCCCTCCCTCAACTTCAAACCATTTCCCCTTGTCCTGCAGTTATCTACCCACTGGAAGAGTTGATTCCCCTTCTGTTTGTAGACTCCCTTTAGATACTGAAAGGCTGCAATGAGGTCACCCTGCAGCCTTCTTTTCTCCAGGCTGAACAAGCCCAGCTCCCTCAGCCTGTCTTCAGGTGGTAATCAGGGGAGGTGCTCCAGCCCCCAATCATCTTTGTGGCCCTCCTCTGGACCCTCTCCAACAGCTCTCTGTCTTTCTCGTACTAGGGGCTCCAGACCTGGACACAGTACTCCAGATGGGGCCTCACAAGGGCAGAGTAGAGAGGGACAATCACCTCCCTGTCCCTGCTGGCCAACCTTCTACTGATGGAGCCTAGGATACCATTTTCCAAGCTGCAAGATCATACTGCTGGCTCACATTCCGTTTTTCATCCATCATGACCCCCAGGTCCTTCTCTGCAGAGCTACTCTCAAGGACTGCTCCTTCCAGTCTGTATACATGCTGTGGATTCCTCTGGATCAAGTGCAAAACCTTGCACTTCGCTGTGTTGAACCTCATTCAGTTCACCCAGGGCCACCTTTCAAGTCTGTTGAGGTCTCTCTGAATGGTATCAACAGCACCACTCAGCTTGGTGTCATCAGCAAACTTGCTAAGGGTGCACTCAATTCCTTCATCAATGTCATTGATAAAGATGTTAAAGAGCACCTGTCCCAGGACAGACCCTTGGGGAACACCACTCATTAGCAGCCTTTATCTGGACATAGAACCATTGATCACCACCCTCTGTCTACGGCCTTTCAACCAATTCCTTATTATCTACTGGGTGGTCCACCCGTCAATCTACATCCCTCCAATTTGGAGTTAAGGATGAGGTGGGGGACCATGTCGAAGGCCTTGCTCAAGTCCAGGTAAATGACATTGGTTACCTTTCCTTTGTCTATCTGCTGTCACTCCATCATAGAAGGCCACCAGATTAGTTAAGCATGACCTTCACCTTGTGAAGCTGTGCTGGCTGTCTTGAATTGCATGCTCATTCCTTATGTGATCAAGCA
This sequence comes from Meleagris gallopavo, assembly GCF_905368555.1. Lineage (NCBI taxonomy): Eukaryota > Metazoa > Chordata > Aves > Galliformes > Phasianidae > Meleagris > Meleagris gallopavo. Next base: position 152,882,686 of record NC_139404.1, on the reverse strand, counting down.
TGTCATCCAGGAGGATCTGCTCCATGATCTTCCCAGGCACAAAGGTGAGACTCACCAGCCTGTAGCTCCCCGGGTCTTCCTTGCTCCCTTTCTTATACATGGGAGTGATGTGACCCTTCCTCCAGTCATCTGGGACCTCACCTGACAGCCACAACCTCAAATATGACGGAGAGTGGCTCGGCAACCACCTCAGCCAGCTCCTTCAGAACCTTGGGATGCATGCCATTCCACCCCACAGACATGTACGCATTCAGTCTCAGCAGGTGGTCTCAAACTTGCTCTGCCAGTGGGGGGTGAGGGAGAGGGAGGATTTACTGCCCCAGTCCCTATCTAGAGGTTTAGGGATGCAGTGCTCAGGGATGTGAGGAATATTAAAATCCTGGCTGCCAGTGAAGACCGAGGCAAGAACTCATTCAGTACATCAGCCTTCTCATGCCAGTTTCCTGCTTCCTCAGCCCACTTTCTTATTCAGATGGATGGAGAGCTCTGGTGCTCTCAGAAAGGCATCCCTGAAGAGTAGCCAGCTCTCCTCAACATCTTTGTCTACATCCCAGGGGATCTCAGCCAACAAGCCATTGAACAGCTTAAAGTTCACTCTTCCAAAGTTCAGGGTCCTGACACCACTCTTTGCCAGGCCCACATTCCTCAAGATCACAAACTCAACCAGGGCAGTCACTGCAGCCCAGGCTGCCTCCAACCTTAATGCCTTTAATGAACTCCTACTCATTGGTGAGCAGCATGTTCAGCAATACTTCACCTCTGGTCAGTCTGTCCAATACTCAAACCAGAAGTTTATCATCAAAGGATTCCAGGAGCTTCCTGGACCTCTTGCAGCTTGCCGTGTGGTCTTTCCGATAGATATCTGAGTGGCTGAATTGTCCCACCAGTACAAGAGCCTATGAGCATGATGCCTCTTGCAGCTGAAGTGAGAAGGCCTCATCAGCAGCCTCCCCTTGATCAGCTGGCCTTTGTGAGTCTTGTCCCTAATTCTAACCCATAGGCTCTCAACCTGTTCCTGACTGTTTCTCAGAGGAAGCTCCTCACAGTCTATCCACTCTTTGACACAGAGGGCAACTCCCCCACCCTTCCTACCTCACCTATCCCTTCTACAGAGCCAATACCCCTCAATGGTGGTATTTCAGTTATGGGAGACATCCCACCATGTTTTTGCGATACAAACAAGGTCATAACTTTCAAGTATATCATGGTTTCCAACTTGTCCTGCTTATTTCCCAGGCTGTGCACACAGGTACAAAGGTGCTTCAGCTGGGCTTTTTATCTCACTGCCTTTATAGAGGATCTAGGAACCGCTAGAACAGCAGCATCCCCCTGCCCTACTCCACCCCTTTGTACTCCACCCTCTTTGCCCATCAAGTTTGGTATGAGCCCTTGAACTACCCATTCAACCCCAGTGGCCCTTATTTTGTCCCCTTCCCACTTCATACCTAGTTTAAAGACCTTTCAACGAGTCCCACCAGTTCCTCAGGTAAGATCCTCTTACCCCTCAGAGACAGGCTACTTCCACCTGCAGCCATCATGCCAGATGCTGATGAAATTGCCCCATGGTCAAAAAAAAAAAAAAATTCCTGTGTTTGCACCAACCTCTAATCTATTCATATATGAGGTGTCTTTTTTATCCTCTCAGTATCCTTCCCTGCCACTGAAGGTTTGGAGAAAAAACCGCCCGCATGCCTGTTCAATCAGCTACCTGCCCAAGTCCCCTGAAGTCCTTCTTGATAGTCCTCAGGCTTTTCACAGCTACTTCATCACTGCCAGCCTGAACTATCAATAAGGGGTAATAATCAGAAAGGCGAATCAGTCCAGGCAGTTTCCTAGAAACGTCCCTGACCCGTTCCACAGGGAGGGAGTACACCTCCCTACAGGTAAAATCAGGACTACATACAGGGCCCTCTGTTCCTCTCAGCCAGGAGCCGCCTATGACAACCACTCTACTGTCGTTCTGTGTGGAGGCAGTCTTGAGGCAACCTCACAGGTTGATCTCCCTTCGCACCCTCATTCACCTCTCCCTCGAGTTCCAGGGCCTCAAACCTATTGTGCAGAGGTACCTGGGGAGGTGAGGATGGTCAGGATGGAGGATGCCCACTTCAACAAACCAGTACCTGTTTCCACTTCTCCTCTCTCAAACTGCTTTGCTTGGCAATGGCAGGTCCACCACCGTCTGGTGAAGATCAGCTTGATGCTTTTCTCGGAGAGATTTACACTGCTTTTGCCACTGCCCCACACCCCCAATTCTTCACCATTGTTGCTAGGAGGAAGAGAGGACAGGGGGCTCACTGCAGCAGGATCACTGTCCACATGCTCATTCTCCTCTGTCACCTGTTTGCAAGGCAGCAGGGGGTGATGTGCTTCATGTGCAGCCTCAGCTGGCTGCCAAGATGTGAGGGCCAATAGGATTTGGCTCCACCAATCAATCTCCCTCTCACATTCCTTTATGCTCCTTAGCCTCTCCACCTACTCCTTTAGGTCAACCACAAGGCTGAGTTAGTCATTTAGCTGGTCACACCTCATACAAGTGCTGTCTCCCTCACCTGCACACTGGTATCTTGTTTAGGGACATAACTCTGGGTCCCCACATTTTTCCTGGCAGTAGCCTTCTGCAGGGGTGCAGCCATGGCAAACCAGCAGACTCACCAGCACTATTCGGGTAGCCTTAATGGGGCGTGACTGATAAGCCCTGCCCTACTGCCGGTAGTGCTGGCACTGCCCTCGCCGCGTTACCAGCCCGTTAACGGGTGCCCCCGCACTTATCACTCTCTTCACATTAATAACAACCCTCCTCCCTGTGTAGTCCCGTGAACGGGTGGCTTACCGTTTCACCGCCTCTGAACGGCCCACGTGATTCACACACCCTAACGGCCGCATTCAGTCCCCGAGGCTTTATCTAGGCAGGGGGCGTGGATGCAGAGCCGTTGCCCTGGCAACGCGCACTTCACGTCAGCCGCTCTCGCGAGAGCTGCCGGGCTGCTCTGTTATCTCGGGATTCCCTGGATGAAGGAACCGACCGAAACCCCGCTGTACCTCGCGGTCAGTCGCTGCGGTTCTGGCCGGAACAGCTCCGAAGCAGCTAACCTCGGAAATCAAGCCGATTCCCCCTTAAGCCCAGCAGGGCTCCAGTTGAAGTCAAGGAGGTTTGTGTACCAGCAGGTCTTGACAGTGTGTTTCTAAACGAAGAAAAATTAATACATTCTCATAATGCTTTATCTAAGCTACATCTATTGCTAATGAGATGTTTTGTCCAAGATATGTATTTCACTACTGATCATACATATTTCATTAATGATCAGATACTGATGATATATAATGCTGGGTTATGAAATTAATTTAGAGGTCGTTTGGTTCAGGCCTCAGTGCTTCAGTGCTATAGTTGAAAAGACACAATAAATCTGCTGACTCCACTGAACTAAGCTTTATTCCTTCTGGTAAAAGCTGACATTCTTTCCTTCTGCAGCAAACTCACCAAAGTTAAAAAGAAACCAGCCTAGATGAGGGAGTACCAAGGTATTATACAGGAAATACAGGTTTTGTCTGCCTCTTCTACTGACCTGCTGCATGCTTGTGAAATAAATCACATCGTCTCTTCATTACTTAGCCTTCCCTGTATCAGCCTGATTTGTAAAGAGTTTGAAAAAACATTGACAAAATACCTGCATTTTATCTTTATTGTGACAATCCACCAAAGACAATTATGTTGGACAAATATTAGAAATGGAAAAATTTCCCTGTCATACACTTAAAAAAAAATAAAGCAGTGTTGATATGTAAATAATAATAATCATTTTTTAAAAGAGTACAAACTATCATGCAAATCTCGGGCTGAGATTGTAATTTAGGCAGCAGGGAAACCCAAGAAAAACAGATTTTCCTTGAAAACTAATGAGACAAAACCATTGATCAGTCATACGCTGTTCATAGTACTGCTTCTCATAGCAAGAACATATTTTGAACTGTGAGTCATGATGGATTATCCCTGTTATAATATATTCTGTTATAATATATAGAAAAAAACTAAGACATTATCTGAATAAACAGAGTGGTACAAGATACTATTACGAATCCTAGTTCACAAAACTAAAGAAAGTACTCTCATTCTCCACTGTGTCCTTTGTTTCTGATTCTGATTTCTCTCTTCCATGAAGAAGAGAAAAATCACTTCTAGCTGGATCTAGCAATGCACCTAGCAAAGGCAGAGCTGGTTGGTCAGTGATGGTGCAGGAGCAGGACCCGACCTGCCCACATACCCAGGCAGGGCTTCTCATGAGTGGTATGGGGCTCCCAGTAGGCATGCGCTCCCCATCATCTACAGGCCTAAGAGCTGGGAGGGGAGGTCCTAGTAGCAGGAGGAAGGGCATGAAGCAGACATAACTTAGGGCTCTTCCCATCTCTCTCTATCCCTGCAGAAATCACTGCCTCCCCACCAGATTGTCTCTTAATATCCCAAATCTCTTGACCATCCCCATCTCCCCACTGCACATATTTACCCATGTCTCTAAGCAATCACTTTATCTCCCTGTCCACATCTACGAAGGCTGTACATGCTCTTCCTACTCCAACCTTAGTGCTGTTTCCATTGCCCTGAGCTGGAAGTGTTGATTACAGTGGAATGTATCAGCAAGGGTGGGACCAGACATGGTTTGTCAACTCATTTGAACCTTACCAATGGTTTCAATAAGCACCTCTTGTGAGCTTGTTGCTTCTGGAGGAGTGTCCAATAGCTGAGCTGGTTGCAGGTTCACAGGGCTGTTTGTATTGGGAAACTCATGTTGTCCCCTTCCATCCTCCTCTCCATGCCCTGAGCCCCAGAAAGGATGGGTGCAGAGCAAGAGAGAGCAGGCAGGGACTGCTTCCTCCAAGGATTCTTCTGGTCACACCAGCAAATGTGTTTGTGAACTGAGGTGCTCAAATATCTTTGTGCAATATTACTGAGTATTTCTAATCAAGGATTTATCTCTGTTGGCTTTTTTTCTTTTCCCCTTTGTAAATGTCAGATCATTGAGTACTGGACTGTTCTCAGTATTTTGAAAGCATGAGTTTTTAATTATTAATATGTGTCAGTTTGATCTTTTATTGGACTTATAGCTTCTTTCTGGAGATCAAAATAACTATTCCTAAAGGATCGTTTAGAAGAAACATAAAAATCTGAAATAAAAATTTCCAAATGGTCCAGTCCTTTTTTTTTTTAATTTCTTTTAAGTTGTTTCTCCTTTTCCCTCTTCCCTTCTCATCCTAATTGAAGCTAGCAAAGGCCTCACAGATTCTTTTTCAGAAAGTTGATCCCTCTCTATCTGTGGCTCTGAAGCAATGCTAGCATTAGCTAGTGTCTCTTTACCCCACTGACCCACTCTGCTGGGGTGGGGTGTGCTGGAAGCAGTGCCCAGCAGAAGCAGTGGAAGGACTGGGATCTACAGTTTGGATACACAGAGCTCCTGCAAAGTTGTCTTCAACCTTCACCACTTCTCGGGAAATACAAATATTCTGGGAGCTGAATTCCCAGACAAATTTTTCTATGGGCTAGGAGAATTACGAATAAAAGGAAAGTCCATGAGTGAGAAATTAAAGTAATGTATTTATCTTTTATTTTAAAAAGACCAAGTGCTTTAGGGAAGTGTTAGTCTCTGGTGGGCACTTCCCAACTGTGACAGGTTTTCTTCACAGTTAAGTAGTCGACAATAGATTATCTACTGCTGTAATAACATTACTCTGAAGCACAATCCCTGATTCTGGCCTGGAGTTCATGCTTGCATCCTTGAAAATCCTTGCTTAGTTGTTATTTCACTCTCCTTATGTCCTAAGCATGGATGAGATTCATCTCCTCAAAGAAGGATCTGCCACCAAAATGGCAATTCTTGCTTATTCTTTCTGGTCATGAAGATGTGGCCTTTTCATAAATGCTGGTTGCTGTCAATAATGGATAGTTTTTCTGGTATATTCAAGGCTGTTAGGTAAATCGGTGGGATTTTAAAAACTGTATTTGACAGTCCTACTGCTTACAAGTACGTAGACTGGAAATTCATTGGAAAAATAAATAGATAATATAACAGACTAGATTAGGTAAGAGATATTTTTCTTATCTCTGTCATAAATAATCTCACAGTTCCTTATCCACATATCACCCCTAACAGCAAGAATTTTACCACACACCATAAGAAATAATTTCCTTCAAGATGATGGAGTGAGAGAAGATGCTCCTCTTTGTAGCAGCTGAAGATGAATGAGTTATACAAAAAAGATGTGCCAGAAAGCTTGTTGGAGACACAAATACACACAGTGGAACAAAGCTTAACATGTTATTATAGTAGGGAGAGAATGGCTATAAATAATAGGTAATCAGATTTTTCACTTTTATGACTCTACACATCTATCTATTCCTTGGACACAGGGCTGCATTATTTAAAGACAAATGGTAGACAATATCATAAAACTCCAAGTGATTTTCAATTGCCTCACATTCCCTGACTGATATTAAAAGGAGAATGAAAAAAACCAACACACAACAAAACAAGCAAACTGAAAAAAATTGCTGAACATGAAATGAGATCTTAGACAGGATGATCGTCATTGTTATTGCTGGAACACCATCATAAATATTTCTTTTAATAGGAAAGATATGTATGGTAGGCTAGGCTTTTGTTAGAGAATGCTATTAAACACCAACAGCGTAAGTCGTGCAGATGTGTGAGTGGATGTCTTTCCCAGTCAGACCAAACTGCTTTGGAATACTATTCAGAAGGAAACTGAAAAGTGAGGGACACTCAGCTGAAATACTTCTGGACAGATAGCTTTTATGGTTTGTCCACTGAATATAAGTTGAATATCAGATTGGCTGATGGCTTACTGTCAGCTACTGATGTGCTGCATTTGTGGTTAAAGAATTAGGGATTGAATGACATTTTGAAGCATGAGAAAGCTGACATTAACCCATGGGAAATGAATTTTCAAATACATAAGAGTGAACACCTGTACTGTTTTTTAACATCTTTTTTGGAAACTAAAATACATGTTCACTTGCCAATTCCCACAGTAATCAAAGTAAGTAAAAACTTATTCTATGGTCAGAAATCCCCTCTAGTGTTCCTGGTCAGTTTTCCCTGGAGGAAAACTCTCTTGGTGCCCATGTAGGGAATAGCTTCACCTGGGACAAGACACACAGTCACTCAGCAGAAGGTAATATTAAATCCTTTGAAATGTGAACAGTCTGGACTGGCTCGTGCCAGATGGCAGCATGTCCTGGCGGGGAGCAAAATGGGCCAGGTCAAAGCAGAGAACAGACTGTCTGAAGGTGGCTACAGGAGCTTTGTGATGTGGCCCTACTCTGCCTGGTTTCTGGAAATATGAAAGGCATTTCATATTTCAACATCATTCAAGATTCCATATTTTTCAATATTGTGGGTAATACTGGTGGTAGGTGGACAGCTGGACTAGATGATCTTAGAGGTTTTTTCCAACCTTAATGATTCTGTGATTCAACATATCTCAGTAGTGTTATGGACTTCAAGTCTGCATTCCTATTTTGTGTAACAGTATATAACCATATTTTGCACTGGTTTAGCAGGAAATATGAGCAACTCCCCAGCAAGAACAGTACAGAAACATAACTCTGAATAACATTCAGTGAGCTGACCTTGGAGTTACTTCATGTGTCTGCAGTAAGGATGTACTGCCCATTCTCTGCAACGTTGCATTGAATGTTTTTTTTTTCTCTGAGGAAGGGGACCAGCATAGCACAATACATGCACTCTACTTGCCATCTGTAGATCCTGCCTTGTTCAGTAGAAGTATTCACTGTGAGTAGCTGCGCTTTGAAGCAAATGCATGTCTGATATGAGGATTAAGCCTAAAGACAAGAGAAATCTAGATTTCTTTCCTCAGGGACTCTCACTCATTCCTTATGGTACTGAACAGTTCTCATAAAGAAGGATTCTCTCTTTCTGAAAAGAGGGTCGTTTCGCCTTTCAGATGCACCATCTGCGTCAGGCATTTCCAAACCATTTTCCTTCAGATTTCAGGAGATGCAGAAGCCCAGCCCACCTCCCTCTTTCTCCCTCTTTCTCTCTCCCTCCCTCTTTCTTCTGCCACTTCAATGGCACAAATAGTGCACTGAGCTACATAATCTTTGCACTCAGCACATCAGTCTTCACCAGTCTTAAGGCTAACATGGGCTGTTTCTTCCAAGGACCAAATATTCAATAGTGCATGGTAGTGATAGGAAGTCCTGAAAAGCTAGCCCATAATGAACTGCAAGTCTGTCTTGACAAATGGAGGGCTGCTTCACTGCTTATGGCAAAGTATTCCCTAAAGTTGGATATATAATATGTACCCAGACCCTCCTTCTTCTTCAATTTCTTAGTATATTCTCTGCAATCTATATCACAGAATCACAGAAACACCAAGGTTGGAAAAGACCTACAAGATCATCCAGTCCAACCATCCACCTATCACCAATAGTTCTCACTAAACCATGTCCCTCAACACAACATCCAAACATTTCTTGAACACCTCCAGGGTCGGTGATTCCACCACCTCCCAGGGCAGCCCATTCCAGTGCCTGACCACTCTTTCAGAGAAGTAGTATTTCCTAACATCCAGCTTAAATCTCCCCTGCGGCAGCTTGAAGCCATTCCCTCTAGTCCTATCACCAGTTACACAAGAGAAAAGGCCGACCCCCACTCATTACAACCTCCCTTCAGGTAGTTATAGAGAGCAATAAGGTCTTCCCTGACCTCCTCTTCTCCAAACTGAACAATCCCAGCTCCTTCAGCCGCTCCTCATGAGACCTGTGCTCCAGATCCCTCACCAGCTTTGTTGCCCTTCTTTGAACCTGCTCCAGGGCCTCAGTGTCTTTCTTGCAGCGAGGGGCCCAAAACTGGACACAGTACTCGGAGTGCGGCCATATTATTAAAGCAGTTATGATACAAAGAAAGATTCTTGTTTTGCTCCTTTTTTCAGTGAGGGATGTCAGAGCATACTGAGTCACTCAACTAATGTAACTTCTGTAAACATACTGCCACAGCAAAACACTAGAAGATACAGGCTTTTCTTCATTTCCTTCCCATCCCATCCACTTTTTCATTGTTTGCAGTTTCTCTGTCAGATGAGCTGAAAATCAAAATCTTAGTGCTGGAGGGAACATATCATACATCTGTTTCCAAGTTCAGAAATTATTGGGATCATATTGTTTGTGGATCTACTAAGGCATTCCCTTGTTCTAACAAAGACTTATGCTAGTTCTGTCTTGTTCCATCATTACATTATTACTGCTCTATACTTCCCTTATTACTTTTTAAAATCATTACATTTCATTTTGATCATCCAATTGGTACGATACACAACATCACATAGCTGCTTAATTATGCATGTGAGTATTCAGTTTATCAAAGCGATATCTTTCATGTGCTAGTCTCATAAGGCAGCAAATCCTCTGTAGTTGCCTTGTGATACACATCCCTTCATGATTTTACAGCTACTTATACCCAAGTGTCACAACATTCACAACAGCGTGTGATAGCATGCTGCAATGTAATGAAAGCCTTGAAAAAATAGGAAAAATGTTGCTTTTATGTCATGCTGACATTGTTTACTGTGAAATGCATAGCAACCACACTTTTCTGGCAAAGGGCAGGACTTACCTTCTCTAAACCATTCTTGCTGTGAAGAACAGCACTGGGGAGAGAGCCCCTTGATGCACTTGCAACACTTACACAACCATGTTGTTTGTCTGCAGTTTTGTTGCCTTCAGTATTAGACTTATTCAGAGGCAGTAGATAGAGGGAAAATTTTCACCTTTCTTAAGCTCAAGAGTAATTAAATCTCTTGTGCACACAACAGGCTCAGACCAGACCAAAGTAGGCTGGCTTCCCTACTAAAAATCACTCTAGATAATACTCCTGGTGGTTTCATCAAACAGCTAGTAATGAATGCTCCCTTTATGCCAAAAAAATAGGTTTATGGATATTGCAGGACAGTGCATAGGTGCTAACAGTGCCAGAGTCTATTGTCTAAGTGCTCTGGCATCTTTCTTTGTAAAGAGAAATGACTCGATCTGGTCAAAAGATATAGCAAGAAACACCTACTTGATTTCAGTGCTATATGCTTTGTAAATTGGAGGATTACTTGTCAGCTCTCACTGTCTCCCTTGATTTCTGTATTAGTTAAGTCTGTTCTCTTGAACTAGAAATGTTATGCTTCTGAAACCAGGCTTCTGCAATGAAGACCTAAATGATTTGGCTCTTTGCATCATTAGCTCGTCCTTGCTGTTGAGAAAGGACACTGCTGCTTATGAGTCGAACATCCACTTCAGCTGATGAAGAATGCCAAAGAGATTAGCATATCTTCATCTCCCTTTTGTCCACGCTTCATATTGGATCTCCTTGCAGATTAAGAATAATGTAAAATGTTTAAATCATTGCAGAACTGTTCTGTGCATGCTAGCCCATGGTTAATAAGATGTATTACTGCAAATGGCAAATAGGCAGAATGAAGAGCTGGAATATGGAAAAGATAGGCAGGATAATGACATAGTGATGAGTAAAGCAGCAGTAGAGAAGGCTGTGGGCCAATTTGGACCAATTTAGGAACTACAGGGAGGTAAGTCCTACCGCAGTCATGATGGATATGTCATTTTCCAACAGGCCATACACTATCTAAAGAACTGATTATGGACAGTTCCCAAAGTAATGATAAATATGTTCTAGTGGAATATAGTGTAAAATAATCCGTTTTTTCGTGTGCGGCGATGGGTAGCAAAATAACATACAGGAGAGTCCAGATATTAGGTATGTTCCAGTGTTTGGCTGGTCTTAGCTGCAGCCATGCCTTTCTTCTCTAAGCCAGGATCCTTGTCACCCTGATGTGTTCTATGGGAGTTCTTAAAAATCCCTTTATAATATATCTTACCCAGAGTTCCTTACTTTCTAATAGATACAGCACAGTTTTATCCCTTTTAAGAAGTGGTTAGAATAGCAGTGTATTCATTCCCCTTTTGCCAGATTTTTCTTCAGTAGGGATGTTATTTTTAATAGCTTAAACTGTGTTCAGTTGCATCAATACAAATATATCAGGTTCCCAATATATATAGTTTCCCACTTTTAACATTCAGCTGAATCAGCTTGTAGCTACTTCTGGGTTTTAATTGCTTTAATTACAGCTTTAGTGTCTTTAGTTTTAGGAAATTAGCATATTAGATGGATTATCTCCCTTTTTCTTAGCCTTTGTATGGAGCTCTTTCCTGTTAAATACAGAAAATCATAATTCAGTACTAACCTTATTACTTAGACATGAAAGCAAATTGGAAACATGATTGCTGCTTCCTTTCATTCCTATAAACAAAAAAATATGTCCAGTTGTTAGAACAGATTTATCATGAATGATAATGGACTAATTGTTCACACAACCCTACCAATTAACACCATTACAGCAGGAATTAATTTGCCTTCTGACATTCAGGACACATGTTGCACTAACCAAGGGTATATGTGCGTACCCATTAATGTAACCTGACAATCATATCTGTGATTAGCTCAAAGTCTTTCACTGAAAATCCACTAGAACGGATAATCACTCCTATAGAAAACAATCATTAATAATATACTCTGGGCAGTTGACTCCCTCAGTATTTTTAACACTAGCTGCAGTGACATTTTATATCATTAAACATCTTTAACCCTAAATGTGAGCCTTTCACAAATACTTCTATTCATTACAAACAGAATGTGTGAAGTGTTTCCAGGAGACTGCATCCTTTACAGCCCTGATCCTGCAAATGCTTGTCTTTGATGACACTTGAATGTGGCTATTACTCACATGCCTAAGGTTAAGCATATTCATGTCCACTGGATCATGTCTAGCATTCTGAAGCAGGAACATTGCCTAGGGATTAGTATACCTCTGGGAATAAATTTTCATTGATGTGCTTCCATGCACAGTGAATAAAGAGTCAATGATGCATGCATTTCTTTTCTTTTAATGAAAATAAATCCATCCTATGTCCTCTGTGAGACTGGTTTATCACCGTACATCATAACTAAGTGAGTCACAAGTCACTTAAGGCCAGTCCTGCCTCCTCAGATCTTATCTCCTTGTCCCATGCTGGTTTCAACTCATGAAAACACAGCCATTAGCAGTATCTTGTCAGGATTTACACAGTGGAGGACAATTTCAAACCTGTTTTCTATATTTCAAGTCAGCCAGTCAAATAAATTTCATCCTACTTTTATAGGACCATACTGGGATGGAGCTCAATGGGTAGGTTTGGGTTTGACTACTACAGCAGCAGATGGCCCAGTGAATACAGGACTTGAAAGGATCAAGGTTGTGAAAAACATTAGTCACAATTATTGATTAAATATCATTGCAAAAGAGTGTACTTATAGTTCATTACTGCTACTTCAGCAAACAGGAGAATAATTGCAGTTTATGATTCTTCACACAGGCATTCACTGTTTCAGGAAGACAGTAGATTGGAAGAGGATTGAGATCGCAACATGTGAGCAGCAGAGGAATAAATACACAGATACAGGTAAGCACAATGCCTTTACTCGTATGAGAATGAGTTGTATCTGTCCTAATGCACTCTGATGAAATCATATGGAAGGGAATCGAGAGCAAAGTTCTACAACCAGGTTCCTTAAGAGAGAGAAAAAAAACAAGAAGAAAACCCCTACACACCCTAAAATCAACAGCATGGCACTACACATGTGCATGCAGACTTGCACTCCTGCCTTGCCAATTTCATTGTAAATGCTGGCTCTGCATCTGCCTCACGACTGGAGGGCAGAACCAGCAGCTTCAAAACCCAGCCTTGCCAAATTTTGAACTCAGACAGAAAAATACTGAAGAGATATCTCAGTAATATCCCTCTGTACTCCCAGGGAACAGCTAATTCAGACTTCAGCTTGGTAACAAGCCAGTCAACCCACCACAGCCACAAGAAGGATGCTACAAGTCCTCAAACTTCAATTGGCTGCTGCTCTCTCTATTCTGCTTCATCCTGCACCCCAGAGAGCCCCCCAGTTGCAGCGTTGCCCACGCCTCTCCATCCGTGCTAGGAGGTGGGGATATCCATGGCAACCAGCCTCCAGCACTGGGCTAAGAGCCCCCAGCCTCCTTCTGCCTCCGCACTGCCTATCATCAGCAAGCGTTTCCCCAGCTGCCTTAGATGGGGATGTGAGCCTCTGTCTCTCTTTGTTCCTCATTTCCTGAGGATGCCCTCACACTGATCACGCTGCTGGCTTAGTTCATACATTATAAAAAAATATATGTATATGCTTTCCACCAGCAGTCATCCTGCACCTTTCCCAGATTAGTGCTTGGTAAGTGTCACTGACAAACATACAAGTTCCAGCCATGCCAGGCCTTCATAAACCAGGCAGCCATATCATGAATAGATTTTATACTACAGGTAAACTGTGGGATGAAATATCTGTAGTTGCTATGAAGCCATTGCTTGTGCCAGAGATATCCAGGAAGGTAACATGTCGCATTGCTCGGTGGGGCTGGAGGAGCTGGCCTGCACACCGTGGGCCTGTGGAAGGGCAGCTGGGACCCCCATGGATTTGCAGCAAACCTATTAGCCATGGACCATGGTCTGTGGATGATGAGCAAACATGGATGTGAGCTTTCATACTGATTTCAGTTAATTTAGGATATCAGCAGCCCTGGATCAAGCCAGGCTGCCAAAGATTCTTGAAGTCTGTTCAGGGAGTGTTTCTATTCTTGCATGTGAGCTAATATTTTTTGATATCTAGCTAAATATGACTTGCTGGGTTTGTATTCCTTGAATGAAACACTTCTTTTTTCATTCCCTGGCTCTTGCCAGATCCTTGGAAGAAAGCAAGCCAGCAGTGTGATAGGAGTGCAGCACCAAGGCTGCAGCACTTCCAAGGACTGATGATAAACCTCTAACTGCACCCAGGGTGCCTCTGACTGCTGTATTACTCTAAAATGAGGCTGGAAACCAAGTATCTTACCTCATCTTTGTCCAGAGAGGGACCACTGTCAATTGCCTCTGGGTGTACATTCCTAGGAATCTAGCCTTCCCTTTGGCTAACTCACACAAAAAAAAAGCCTACACAGCTCTGCTTTGTTGTAAAGGCCTTTTAGTATTAGTCACTGGATACACATGCTATTAGAATACCTATGAAACATCTGTAGTAAAACTAAGTTTTTATTAAAAAAAACCTCACATTTGTAATTATTTTAAACAGTAAGGTGTGGGTTTTCTTTTTGGAGGGGGTTGGTGCTTTTTTTTTTTTTCCCCCCCAGATACACAGAAAAATCAAAGCATCTGCAGTCTGGAGAACCTCTTTATGTCCTCTGTTTAAATCTAAATCCCAAATCCCTGTAAGTTACTGTGAGGTGTGGGTCACAGAGGTATTGCAAGTGACTGATTGACGTAACTGGCTGAGTTGGCATCAACATCTTCTTCAGCTGTGTTGTGAAAACAGAAAAATCAGAAACCCATGTTTTCCCATGACACATGTGGTGGATGGGCCACATATGTGGCCTATTAATTCAGAGAGATGATATATACAGGCTTTATGCCTCATCCTTCTAAAAAGGTTATTAACTGTCTTGCTTACATCTAAGGGGAGAGATTGGCCAGAGCTGTCATACGTTCCTGTCAGATTTTTCATACTCGCACGGCAAATTAGGGCTTTGGGGAGTTACTAAAAAAATAAAGATAGGTTGTTTGGTGCTGAGAGTAAGGAAATGTTGAATGTGATATTTGCATAGGGTTTAGCAAGAAGAGGATCAGAGCAAAATTCATCTCTGTGGGGGAGTAGGGGCTAGCTTGAGTCTCATGAAACACCCCATTAAACCCTCACAGCTTGTGTTATGCACTCCACAGCACCGGCTAGAGTAGATTCTTTGCACAGAAAAAAATACTTCCATTAAAAAGAGCAGTCTGGCTTGGCTGTCCACAGTATTTCCCACTGACTTCAAAAAGATACAATGCAGTTTTAGGGTACACTGATGCTATCTTCAAGTACAATGAAACATATCAGATGCAGCTATCACTAGAACCTTGAAGGAGAGAGAGATAAACAGAGATATCATTGCAGTTTTCTCCTACAAGAAACAGCCAATACTGGTCAGGAATAAAAAAGCTATAGAAGTGAGACATTTCTGTTCTAGAAGTCCAGTTGCAGGAATCCTCCATTTTCATGTGATTTGTATTCTGAGAATGCTTGCTGTATGTTAGTATGTATGTTTACCAAAACAATATATTATCAATGCTGTCTCCCTAGGCAGCCCATTCCAGTGCCTGACCACTCCTTCAGAGAAGAAATTATTCAGAATATCCAACCTGAACGTCCCCTGGCAAACAGGGATTACATATATACAGTACATACCTTTTACTCCACATACATAATAGAATGCTAATAGTTATAGGAGCAAAGGATATCTCTGAATAAACAGCAAAAAAGCCCTAAAAGACTTTCTAGGACTGGTGAATTTCACTATCCAGAACCTGGCTGTTTTTTCCTGCTTGATCTTGCACTGAAGTCATCATAATCATGTTTTATGATGCCACAGTCTGTTGCCATGAAAATAATTGCCATGTCATAAATTCAGCATTATAACTTTACTGTGGGATGAAGAAAGAGAAAACAGACTGTGGAGCTAAAAACACTTGGTGAAGCAAACAAATGCCTCTGAAACTAGCCACAAAGTGATGGGGGAAAAAGCAGATGAAAACCTGAAAGTAAGCAGATGTAGGTGGTGGCACAAGACAAATTTGCTCCCAGCGTGAAAACTCTCTAACATGAGACAAACCGGAGCATTTAGGTCACAGAACAGTCATGCCTGAATGGAAAGAGGAACATATGGTATTTTTTGCTGTTAACAGGATGTGCCTATGGCAAGGCCACTACAGTTGGATTTGCTTCAATTCAGAAATGCTCAGCTCAGCATAATGTTCTGGTTGGAATTCAGAAGAGAAAATCAATTGGTTTGAGTTTTTTCCCCCATGAATGATAGAACAGACAATGCAGAAATGCAGAGAAATAACAATGTGAAGAATGGAAGAATCTTCAGAGACTCTGAGCTGGGGCACTGATGGCCCATGTATGAGGCCCAAGCTTGGGACTGTTCCTGTGCCTTTCCTTTTTACTCATGGTCAGCTTTTGCTCTCCAAAAATGAAGATAGTGATGTTTAGTGATATGGGTGAAGTTCACTGGGTTGGAATAAGGGAGATCTGGATTCTATTCCTGCCACTTCCATCACTGACTGAGTGATATTGGGCCACTTGCTTTGCTATGCTGCATCTTCCTCGGCTTGAAAAGGACTAACAATACTGACCTCCTCTAGAAAGAGCTTCTCAGTCTGCAAAAATCTGGATATTGTTATTCTGATTGGCATCACTAGGGATCAATTTGTTAATATTCAAATGCTTAAAGTAATTTTAACTCTTTCATAACAAGCCTAGGATTGTTTTCATAGTCAGTGGTAAAAGATGGGCACCTCCAATGGCAATTCAATTCATTCTGGGTTGAAACTGACCTAATTTCTGGAGGATATAGATACTTAGTGTTTGGATTAAGCTTTTACATTTAAAAGAAAATTACAGCTACTCTGAACCACACCTAGTCCTTTCCACCTTATTGCTCCCCTTCCCCACTTTAGTCACCTCTATGTTTTTTGCTTTTCTTTAGGAATTGCATTCTCTGTTTGCACACAGTATTTGTGGGACTCAATCAGATCACTGAATGTCAGTGCAATCCTCAATGTGAACATTTAGAATTATCTTTTGAAGGAAATGTAGAAATGCTGGAATTCTCAGAAACTGATATCCTAAACTGTGAAGAACATTCTGCTACCAAAAAAAAAAAAAAAAAAAAAGGGGGAATGGAGTCAGCCTGTCCAGATTTATTTTCCAAATACAAAGGACTTAACAGTAATCTTACTTGTGACTCCTAACAAAGTAAGGGCAATCTTACAGATATGAGTGTGATGCTTATTTCTCCTATGACACGTTTTGTGGGGCTTCTCTGAATTGATCTTTGACAATAATTCAAAAACCAGCAGTGAGGTGGCATACTGTAGACTTTGGATCAGATCTGTGGTGAACCACATTGCCATGTCCACATTGGGTTTCACACGAGTATGAATATGTCTTTCATGTGACTGTCCTTGTCACAGTAACCTAGGGACATAACAAAGTAGGACAATGTGATGCCTGGGGAAAAATTTCCAATAAAAACCCTTGGTGCTCATAATGAACCTCAGAACTAAAGAGGCTTGATGATATCACATCATCAGCAGCCTTTGAAATTGTACTTTCTCACCTGAGCATGAATGGATCAAAATTAACATTTTAAATGAGATAATTTGCTACAGGTAGAAGCAAGGAATCAATTACACTTTATCTAGGTCTTTCTAGTGCAAGAGAGTGTGAATGAAACTGCAACATTTAAAAGAAAGAACAAAGCATTGGCTATGCTATCTGTTAGCTCCAGAATGAAGAGGAGATTTTAGAGACATTTCACCAAAATGAGATGCTCCCTTTGTGAGCTTGTTTTATTTAATTTAAAAACAATAACAGCAAAAACTCATGGCTTTCACACTTATAGTAAAATGTGACATCTGGAGCAAGCTAAAGGTAGTTATGTTTGAGGCATCAGTCTTATGATCTGTTTTCTTTTGACATTTTCTGTTACGCATTTGCCATTAACTCAGCATGTTTGCTAGTTCGTTTGACAACTATGTTACCCTGGGTGTAGACTTGCTTATCATATCAGGTTCACTGAGGTTCAAGAGCAACTCAAGTGTGAAAGAGAAGTCTCATTTGGTTGGAGAATGTATCTGTACTTTCCCCAAGGACACATTGACTCCCAGACTACTGTGGGACATCATGATTTCTCATCAGCGTTGCAGAGGTTGAGAGCCTGAAAGGTTTTTTTATGTTTTATTTTTTCTCTGCAATGATTTAACAATGGAAATTTACATCACATGAGGTCTTCCAAATATAACCCACACTAATGAGAAGAGATATATTTATCTCCCTTTCTATTTCTCTAAGACCACCACACATACAACTAGTAGAGGGTTATTAGAAGTGACGTCCCAGCTGTTTTAGTGTCTTTGTAGTGCAGATTAATTTATTCACTAGGTTTATACTAATGAACAGAGGAACCCAGAGAAAAATTCCTTCATTGGACTGTAACAGATATCATGGCTTTTATTCAATTTCTAATATTAAAAAAAAAAAAAAAAGAATCTTTGAAAGTACAAAGAAGCAATAAGATGTTTTCCACTGCATGTATTTTTGCAGTCCAATCTATTGGAATCTTGTAAAATTATTCATCGTCTTTTCTTTTGAGATCAGTAGAGAAAGAATATCTCCTCTCAACTACTTCCTCTATGCTTGAGATAGCTACTGATCATGAGTAAGTTACTAGAAATTCAGCATCATGTCTATAAAGAAAGAAACAGAGTGAATATTAGTGATGAGTAGGAGATAAAGGTTGGATGCTTTATATAGATGACCAACCATATTCTTTCTTGCTTTTCTGAAATATATAAATAATATAAATAAATAAATAAATATATATATATATATATAATATGCATAAAAATTTCAACACTATTCTTGTTGTCTTTCTTTATATCTCTGAGTTTGCTCATGTCTGGGCAGACTTCCTGTAGTGAGCAGTCCTTACTCCTTATCTATGCCCATTACTACCATTACAGGGCAATTTTTTTTTTTCCAGAAATTTAATGTAGGCCGTTTATTATTGACATGAGGCAGGTGGAGACATGAGACAGCAGTTTCACCAGTTGCAGCTCCAGCTGCTAAGTTACTGTTAAGGCAACTAATTTCATATTTTCTGCTATTGTCCCTTCAAGGTAGGTGAGGTTTGAATTAGTTGTTAGGATTCTTTTTCACCGATCGCCATGTCCAAGAAAGAAAAAGAAAAGTATGGTTCATTTGAAAGCAGTACTTCTACTTCAGTTTCAGTAGTTTCCAGTTCAGTAAAGTAGTCTGCAACTCTGTGTTTGGAGGTTCAGCACATTGTTTAGATGCAAAGTCACTGCCTTTTAGTCTGGCCAATAACTTTTCTTAGCCAAATTCCAGAGGGATTTCAATTACAAGTCTAGACATGACCACTTAAATGGCTTATTCTAGAGGGAAGATGATTTATTAAATAAAATATTGCCTAATTTAATCATGTTGCGGAACTGACTTCTCTACTGATGACCTGGAGAATCCAGGAGGAAATGTAAACTCTCTCATCCTGCTGTCAGTGTAAGCAGTAGCCATGCTACCACCTGAGCTGTGCCTCCTGAATAGTTTGCCAGTAGATGAAGACTAGGAAGCATTTCTAAAACTTCAGGTGGTCCTGCACTTTGAAGTGTAAGGATCTTGAAGATTCAGTGGCAAAAATTCCCAGCTCAATAAAATTCTCACAGACTCACAAAATTGTAGGGGTTGGAAGGGACCTCTAGAAATCATTGAGTTCAACCTCTCTGCTAAAGCAGGGTCCCTACAGCAGGCTGCACAGGTAGGTGTCCAAACAGATCTTGAATATCTCCAGAGAAGGAATGTCCACAGTCAATCTAGGCAGCGTATTCCAGTGCTCTGCCACTCTGCAAATGGATGAAGAAATACAGACAAGTTTATCTGGAAATGTAGAACTGTTTATTATCTATTGCTATTACTATCTGCTCTGCACAGACATTACAAAAATTGTCAGTTCTAATGTACTGACTACTAAGTAGTCCAACCAATTTGGATTTTTACTCAGAAGCAGGCAGCTGTGGTAAAACAGTGCTAAAACAGGCACTTATCTGTGAGGGGGATTTAAACCAAAAGGTTCCACCACAGCTCCACAGGCATTTGTGTATGGAACGTGTTTTTGAAAGAACATATGAGGATCTGTGGTGATAGAACAATGGGAAATGTCTTCAAGCTCGAGGAGGATAGATTCAGCTTAGATACAAGGAAGAAGTCTTTTACAGTGAGGGTGATGAGGCACTGGGACAGGTTGCCCAGAGATGTGGTTGGTCCTCTGTCCCTGAAGACTTTCAAGGTGAGGCTGGATAAGACCCTGGACAGCCTGATTTAGCTATGCATGTCCCTGTTCATTGCGGGGGAGTTGGACTAGATGTCCATTAGAGGTCCCTTCTAACTCTAAGGATTCTATGATTCTATGATATACCATCATGGGTAGAAACAGAGGGCCTGGACAGTAGGTGTGATCCACAAATGGATCACCTCTTTGCCAGAACAAAGAAACACAGGGGAGTTGGCATATCCATGATCCACACCATGGGGTAAAACACACTACCAGGAGGGAGAACTAGCCTAGCACTCCAGAAGGCTTTGAAAAATGAGGCAACACACACAGCCAGGGCTACAAGAGGGACTGGTAAAACCCCCCATCAAATTTGACCCAGTGGCATCCATACACACACAGAAAGAAGTCTTAGAATCAGAAGACTGAGAGGACTTTATTACAAAGGGGTTCTATCCTTTATCTGCATTCACCCTCCAGAGAGAGAAATTACTGTTGAGCTTGCAGGATTTAATCAGTTTCCTGCACTGAATCCAGAAAAGTGAAGTATGCATTTTGGAGCCATGGCAGAGATCTCAATATGGTGATCAGAAGAGAAAAAATCAAAGTGTGTCAATGGTGAAGGATGAACAGAGGTGCAGACAGTTCCCCATCATGTAGCATGGAAGCATGCAGCATGCTGGACAATGCTCACAGAGGCACAGGGGGTTATTCTGACTTTACTTCATCTTCCAGTGAATCTGTTAGGTGACTAATGCCCTGTCACCATCTCTATCCAGTAAAAGTGGAAAAGCAAAAATCATCACTAAAGAATCCATATCTCACGTCAAAGAACAGCAATACCAGAAATGTTATGCATCTACACTGATGCAAAGTTGGAGTGCATGTAGAAAGACAAACATATTTGAAAGGCAAACCTGGGAAGCCCTGCCAGGTTCTCTTCCTTCAGAAGGTAAGGTCACCCCTGCCCCAACACCAGCGCTGACATCATCCAGCCAACAGGGTAAAATGGAGAGACAGTCTTGCATACTGTGCTAGTTTGATTAACTTAAACAAAGTAATTTTTATCCAGCTAATTTCTGAGATGGGAAACAGCAACAACAATGTTCACTGCTCACTGAAAGAATAAATGTATCAGGGTAGCAATTTTTCCCCATGAAATACACAAGTAATTGAAGAAGGGATCTTAGAGAGGAGACAAGAGGAGATAGGTTTTACATAACACATACACTGCAGCTCCATATAGCAACAGGTTCTCCAAATCCTCCTAAGGAGAGTTAAAATGTCAGGTGTGCATTGGTTTATACAGTCACAATTGTCAAAGGTCCAGCACCAGGCCTGTACTCACTCTTTTTTCCCTTTTGCTTCAATGAGCTCATATATTCTGAGCATACACAAACATGTTATCTTCTTAGACATAAGGCTTCAAAAACAAGAGGAAAGGCATGCTTTGCCAGGTCTGGACTGCTTGCAGGATTGTTCAGTTACACAGATCCCCCGCAAGGGGATTCACATGAGAAGACACACAGGGTATAGATATGGATATGACAGGGGGGAAAATCAAGCCAACTCACTAGCATCAGAAGAACATTCAAAAATGTAAAACCCCCAAACCAGATGCTTTCCAATATTCTAACTGATAACTGATGAAGCTGTGAGAAGACAAAGTTTATGAGGATACAGATAGCAGTTCTCCCATGAGGAAACAAATGGCCACGATGCCACCTCTTCCCTCCAAGAGGTGTTTTCCTCATTTTCTCTCTAGAACTGGGAATGAATTCACTGAGAAAGCGGCTTGTGGAAGGCATGAAATCTTCTGCTTAATATTTACATCTTCACCAAGATGGATATGGAAAACAGGTCTGGGAATGAAGAAGCAAGCGGCCTGGGGAATACTGGGCCTGGCTGAGACTCTGCAGAGGCAGACAGCCATCTACTGCCAAAACGTGAATCAGGGAACAGCTGGGAGCTGCATTACAGAAAGCTTCATGTGAAACAGCTTTGCTTAGCACACCAGGCCATCCATACCAGCCAGCATCAGTTGCAAACCTGTCTCAGAAAACAGTACCTTGTTCTCTCACTGACACCTCTGTGCTTCATCCAGGAGAAAAAAATCAGAAGCAATGGAGAGGATGCCTTCCTTCTGTAGATGTGCTGCAGGTTTTTAGTTTCTAACTGCGGAAAATCCCTCCTCCCTCTCCGTCCACCCCTCTCAAATATGCAGAACTGAATACACAGCGAATCCCCACAGTCACAGAGCTAGAGCTCTGACAAGGACGGGCAGCTAGAGGCTGCCAGCAGAGCAAATCGGAGCACTGGGAACTCACTGCAAGTAGCTGAGCATCAGGTTATCCGGATGGGATGTGCTCAGCTTCCCCTCATCTGGAAGGCTGGGAACAAAAGCCTCCTTGGCAGGCATTAAATGCAGCTCCCCTCGGTGGTAAACCAGGGCCGGAAGTGGGGGGCAGGCAGCAAACTGCAGGCTGTCCCTAGGGAATGGCCTATTTGAAGCCTGCTTGCAAACATCTCTGTATATGCACTGCATTTTCACGGAAGAATAATTTAATCTTCATTGCCATCATTAATTTTTGACAGAGAGCACCATACAACATCCTGTTTACAGCCCACTAAATCTCCATTATGAAGCTGTGCTTACAGAAAGAAGAACAATCTGCAGAGCTGCGTTAACTTCTATGATTACATTCCAGCCCTGAAATACAGAAAGATGATAAAAGTTTAAAAAAAAAAAAAGAAGAAGAAAAAAAAAAAGAAAAAAAGAAAAGAAAAAGAAACCAGTAGCATTTTGCTATGCTTTTTTCAGGACCTGAAACAAGAAAGTTTTGTTTAAGTAACTTATAGCAATAGAGCAGATACCTTTAAAAATGCACGTCGAATATATCAGAATTCATCCCTATTGCAATATTTACTCTGTTGTCTCTGGCTCCATTGAACAGAAAGGTAAGTCCCACTGTTTAGAACCATACAGCAGAACAGAAATCCTGAGACAGGGTATAACTGAGAACAGTGAGGTTTCACTGATACTTCTTCCTTCTCCTACTCACGTCCTTTAATTTAGAAACCTAAGAAGTTTGCTGATTTTCCATGGGGTAAAACACACTACCAGGAGGGAGAACTAGCCTAGCACTCCAGAAGGCTTTGAAAAATGAGGCAACACACACAGCCAGGGCTACAAGAGGGACTGGTAAAACCCCCCATCAAATTTGACCCAGTGGCATCCATACACACACAGAAAGAAGTCTTAGAATCAGAGAATCCTTGGAGTTGGAAGGGACTTCTGAAGGCCATCTAGTCCAGCTCCCCTGCAAGGAACAGGGACACCACAACTAGATCAGGTTGCCCAGGACCTTTTCCAGCCTTGCCTTGAAAGTCTCTAAGGATGGGGCATCTTCCTTGAGGTAACTACCAGTAACTTGTTACAGTAGGGCAGATCTCTACGGCTGTCACCGCTGCTGGCACACAGCAAAGAATGTATTTTCATTGCCATTTTCATATCACAAGTCTCTTTCCTGGCTGTGCAGACCTTCACATCTGCAGTACAACTTCACACCAGATCACCAGCAGTGCTCATGCTGAGCTGACTGCCCTACACATCCAGCCATTTTAGTGACAGCCCTTCAACATTCAAGTAAGCCCAGTCAGCATCTGCTGAAAGAGCAAGAGGTCCCCGTCATAAATCTTCAACCAAACATTTGTTCTCCATTAATAGGTGCACATCACTTATAACCAGAAACTTCACCCTTTGGGGAACTATGTGACACTGGACGGTCACATTTCACCAGACAGAGCCCAGCAAGCACTGGTAGCACCATTTCAATGAAAGAAATGTTCTGTTTGGATGTTAGTAAAAAACATATTTTCAGAAAAAGTGATGAGGCACTGGCACAGGCTGCCCAGGGAGGTAGTGGAGTCACTGTCCCTGGAGGTGTTCAAGAAAAGGGTAAGTGTGGTACTGAGCGACATTGCCACTGGCATGGTGGAGATGGATTGGGGTTGGACTTGGTGATCTTAGTGGGCTTTTCCAACATCAGTAATTCTATGAAAATCCTATCATTTAGACCAAGACTTGTCCAACTAAGTCAGGTGCACCTAATTCATTTAACATTTTCTCAGAAGTCAGTGAAACAAGAGAGATCCCTCCAGAGAGCAATTCCAGTCTTAGACTAAATTACTTCAAAATTAGCATAAGATCTGGATTATCCTCTGGAGGTCTTTCACTCCTCCCCTCCTGCAGAGAATGCATAGAAACACACTAATTAGTGCTGCATGTTGTGAAATAAATCTGGACAATACCTCTCCTTGAACACATGGCCTTTCCTTAACAGTGAGATGGGATTTTCTCTTTTGTCGTGGTTTAAAGGACATTCAAGACTTAACCAAGGTTTCTAACCCTGCCTAACTCTTCCAGCACATATTTTAATAAATATAAATATATATTCTATAAATTATTTCACTAGACATTGATGTATATATTTACTGCAGTTGTATTAAAACTTACCTTTCATTTCTGCTTCTAACAGCAATCATTCTCCTCATGCACTCTATCTCCCTTGTATTTTAAAAAGTTGTCTCATGGCTCAACATTCTAAAATAATCCTCAGTGATGTCAGCTCCCAGTTATCTGTTTCTAGTGGGTAACTTCAGTGGTACTTCAGCGGTGACATCTTCTGCCTGTGCACAGCAAATTCAGTTTTGCTTCAGTATCTTAATTCAGCAGGAATCACTGGAAAGCATTTCTCTGAAATTGAGAGAACAATGAGATACTACAGCCAATAGCACTGTGATTAAAGGACGTAGCACCACATTCATAGAATTAAAACAAATATATATCTATAAAATGTTATTGTTGTATATATTTTGCAAATTTACACAAAGCCCAGATTATTATGATGATTATTATTTTCAGTCTCCAAAAACAGCACTGCAAGCACCCATAACACTGTTAGAGTGATAAAGTTGAAATTTTTGGTGCTATTTTCCTGTTAGGTGATAGAAACAAAATAGAAAATGACTAACAGCATCACTATTTTTACAAGTTTGCTCACAGTTAAGTTTTGCAAAAAGGAGCAGGAGATATTTTTATTACTGCCTTCAAGTATTCTTATTCATAGTCTGGCAGTACTGATGGCTATCAGAAAATGACCATCTTATTCTATAAATACCAATATAAGCATATTTTTATATAATATATGTAGCAGCATGCTATATCTCACTCTTGAGTCAGAGCACTGCAGAGGCTTCATGTCGGAAGCACTGATGTTGTCCTGTTTGATACCTCCCCTGCAAACCACACATACATTTCTCCAACTCTGCTTTTTGCCCCCTCACACTTTTTTTTCCAGAAAAGTTGTTCTACTCCTTTCTAGCAGCTTAACTTCCCAGCCCTCTCTCATCCTTCCTTGGGGGTTACAAGGAGGTTGGTGAGAGAGCAGAGGAAACCAAGACTGCTCCTCAGCCCCCAAAGACTCACCCTTGCCTTCGCTGTCCACACTGCTCTGTGGAGTTCTCTGCTTCCAGTTTTCTCCACCATCAATCAAACGTGACACTTCACTTGAGATTTCCAGGCAGAAATATAAGGAACAAGAGTAGGAAACACTGAAAAGGTCTTAATTTCTCTAAAGATTACATAATTTCTCAGTTGGCAGAATCATCACTATCTCAGCTTGGCACCCTGCTTCTCTTTACCCTGCTGCACCTGCAGTGGTCTTTGCCTTCTTTGAGCTGCCTTGTTTCTCCTTCACCAAACCATAGAACTGTTTGAATTGCAAAAGACCCTTAAAAGACACCTAGTCCAACTCCCCTGCAATGAACAAGGACACCTACAGCTAGATCACAATGCTCAGAGACCTGTCAGCCTGACTTTGAATGTCTCCAGGGATGGTGCATCCACTTCCTTTCCAGGCAACCTGTTCCAGTGTCTCGCCAGCCTTATCATAAAAAACATCTTCCTTATATCCAGTCTCCATCTCCCATGCTAGTTTGAAACCACTTCCCCTTGTCCTGTCACCACAGATCCTCTAAAGAGTCTGTCCCCTTCCTCCTTACAGTCCCCCTTTACATACTGAAAGGCTGCTCTCAGGTATCCCCAGAGCCTTCTCTTTTCCCAGCTGAACAACCCCAGCTCACTCAGTCTGTCCTCACAGGGAAGGTGTTTTATCCCTTGCATCATTTTTTTGGCCCTCCTCTGGATGTGCTCCAACAGGTCTGTCTCTCCTGTTCGGAGGACTCCACTTCTGGATGCAGCAATTTTTTGCAGTAATTTTCCTTTCCTTCCAGCATACACAGCAAAGAGCAAATAACACAGCTTGTAGAGCAGACTGCGGTCAGAAAGCGAGCAAGTGAAACACTTGCTTTTGCTGACATTTCTTTGTTTCCACAGCTATTAGGGACAAAACTGAAGAAGGAAGTAGAATTAGCATCTGAACCAGATTTGTATTGTGGTTAAAGAGTCGCAAACTCTGCTGAGAAACTCTGATAATCTTTTTGCCTTTTTTTTCTTTTTTTTCCTTTTGCTTACGTCTAATGGACTCCTATTTAATTGCTCTGACAAAATTTGCCTTGTGGAGATCAGATAGAGGATTTGGAAGAGAGAGTAATTGTTAATGCCTGTAACAATTAGATTATGTAAATGAGAAAAGTGCTTCAGTACTTAGGTAGCAGACTTTGCAGAAAGCTCAACACCACAAACCTTTGCAGAATCAGTGTTAAACTTAAAGTTAATCCTGCATGGTATAATAGCCTTGACTGTGTGGCTTTTCATGTGGAAGGAAGGGCAGTATTAGCAGCTGTTGTAAAAAGATGCCCAAAAGAAGCTACTCTCAGCACCCAAGTCTTATTGCTTTACAAAATTACAGAAATATGCTATATGCTCTTTATGCTTGGGTTTTACGTATCACACAGATGCAACACATAATTTATCATTTAAAAAGAGGGAGAAGCACCAAAGATACCAAGAAGACGCTGTTGTATCTGTAGGGTTGCAACAAAGCCAGCCCCAAGAAGCCATATGCTCTAACTGCCTACCTCAGTGTCTAGATTTTTTCTGAAACAAAGAATGGTTCTTCACTCACTGTTCAGAAGCCAAGCCCATGGATGAGGGTTTTCAGTACACCATGTCTTGGTTCAAAAGCTCATCTCTTCTTTCCCAGATTTCAAAAGATTAAATGATGCTGAACTCAGTGTACTGGAAGGAGGAGAGTTATATTCACAGTGCTAAAGGATTTGGTTGTAGATGCTTCTTCCTCCTTCCTGTGCTATAGAAATGGAAGGGGACAGTTACACCTTGAAACATTTACAGTTTATGAGAAAGTTTCTGGCAGAGCCTGAAAGAGAGATCATGGACCTGACTTGTGACTCAGGACTTCATGACGACAGGGACCTCAAGCATGCAAAAGAAAACTGGCATCTAGTTCTTTTCGTACACTCAGTGCAACCCTGGTCCTCATCCCCTCTTGCAATTTGTGACCTATCCTTTCTCTTTTTTTCTCCTTCTCCTTCCCAGCATTTGGCCATCACGCTGTGTCTGGAACTGGTTGCTGTCCTCAGAGCACTTTATGCCCTGATCTGGAAGTCTGGGATGCTACGCAGAATACACCCATGATGATTCAGGTGGAGTCTCAGTTAGAGAGCTCCTCCACAATCTGGACTGTCACAGGTCCATGGGACTGGACGGGCTCCATCTTCAGGTGCTGAGGGAGATGGCGGGGTTGATTGCTGAGCCACTTGCAGCCAGCGCTCCTTGTTATCTGGAGAGGTCCCAGAGGATTGGAGGCTTGCCAATGTGACTTCCATCTACAAGAAGGGCCGTAATGAGGATCTGGGGAACTACAGGCCTGTCAGACTGACCTCGTCAGGAAATGTTATGAGCAAATCTTCTTGGGTGAGATCACATGGCATGTGCGTGGCATCCAGGGGATCAGGCCCAGTCAACATGGGTTCATGAAAGGCAGGTCGTGCTTGACCAACACATCTCCTTCTACGACTGGGTGACCAGACTGGTAGATGAGGGAAAGGCTGTTGATGTAGTCTACCTAGACTTCAGCAAAGCCTTTGACATGGTCTCTCACAGTATTCTCTTGGGGAAACTGGCTGCCCATGGCCTGGAGAGGTATACCCTTCTTTGGGTAAGGAACTGGCTAGAGGATAGTAGTTAATGGAGTTAAATCCAGGTGGTGATCAGTTAGGAGTGATGTTCCCCTGGGGTCGGTACTGGGGCCCATCTTGTTTAATATCTTGATTGATGACCTAGATGAGGGGATTGGATATACCCTCAGTAAGTTTGCAGATGACACCAAGTTGGGAGATAGTGTCAATCTGCCTGAGGGTAGGGAGGCCCTTCAGAGGGATCTAGATAAGCTGGATCGCTGGGCTGAAGTGAATGGGATGAGGTACAAAAAACCCAGGGGCCAGGTCCTGCACTTTGGCCACAGTAACCTCATGCAGTGTTATAGACTTGGGGCTCAGTGGCTGGATGAGTGTAAAGAGGAAAGAGACCTGGGGGTGTTGATTGGTGCTTGGTTGAACATGAGCTGACAGTGTGCCCAGGTGACCAAGGGGGCCAATGGCATCCTGGCCTGCATTAGAAATAGTGTGGCCAGCAGGAGCTTGGAGGTAATCATCCCCCTGTACTCAGCACTGGTGAGGCCACACCTTGAGTACTGTGCTCAGTTTTGGGCTTCACACTACAAGAAAGACATTGAGGCCCTGAAATGTGTCCAGAGAAGGGCAACAAAACTGGTGAGGGGTCTGGAGCACAAGTCTTATGAGGAGCAGCTGAGAGAGCTGGGATTGTTGAGTCTGGAGAAGAGGAGGCTCAGAGGAGACCTCATTGCACTCTACAACTTCCTGAAAGGGGAAGAGTTTGGCCTCTTCTCCCAGGCAACAAAATGGACCCAAGGAAACAGCCACAAGTTGTACCAGAGGACATAAGGAAAAACTTTTTCTCTGAGAGAGTGATCAGGCACTGGAATGGCCTGCCTAGGGAGGTGGTGCACTTCGACATCCCTGGCAGTGTTCAAGAGGCGTCTGGATGAGGAGCTACGAGACATAGTTTAGTGGCTTGTGATAGCAATGGTGATGGGAGGATGGTTGGACTAGATGATCTTGCAGGTCCTTTCCAACCTTGTGATTCTATGATTCTGGACATATCACATACAGTGGGAGAGAGCACATCTATTTCATGACAGATGTATCGAACCAGGCCCCAAACTCCAGCACCCTCTCTATCTACACAAGGCATCTGCAGCAGCTCATTCTTCTTCCACACTACCCCTGACATCCCCAGGCAAAGCTTCTCTGCTATTTATCTTCCTATCATACACAGGATGGATTACAGTGCATTTCTGTGTTCGGGGGTTTACATTGACGTGTACTTCAGATTCCAAGTCCCATCGGTTGAAGGGAAAAAAAGGGAAAAGATGAGCAACTTAACTGGATGAGAGCAGTGACTCAGGCACCAGCATGGACACTGAGAGCATCACTCTCCCCTCCTCCCCCTTTCCTGCCTCTCCCAGCTGGACATGGTGGCTGGAGAGCCCAGTCTCAGGCTCTAGAAGCAAAATGGACAGAAGATTCTGCAGGATCCAGGTTCACCTCAGAGAGGAGAGAGAGAGGCTTATGCACATGCCAAGCAGCAGAAAATCTGCTGTATCCCAGATAGCCTGAGGGTTCATGTTTTGTTTAATAGCGTGTTCATTATAATTTCACTCAAAGTATACCATAGGAGATGGAGTCAGTAATTGAGAGCCTTTGAGGGTCTAATCACACTCATTATTTGAATCTCCAAGTATAATAACAAACACACAAACTGCATGGGTTGTCACTGTTGCATGTTTTCTCTTTACTTATACTTTTTCAAGGATGCCTTTTCTAGAGAGAAAAGAGGGGAATTGGTGAACATATTAGGACACGCTGCAGCCAGAAAGAGGTGGATATCAAAATGAGATGAAGTGGATTTCCTCTTTGGAGATGTCTCTATAAAAGCCATTGGTGAGCGTAAGGAAGACTGAATCAAGTCTCCCTACTTCTGACAGCAGGTGCTTACAATGTAGTTGTGTCTCCCCAAGCTGATCTTAATCATCTTGCACCCACTCTGCTCTTCTTAGCAACCTACTCTCACCCCCCTTCCTACCTCATTGATTTAATGGTAAATCTCTTGAGAGACTGTACATCTTTTGCAGTCTTACCAGATTTGTGTTGCAGCATCTCTCTAGGCTTTGTTATACCACAAACACTAAGTATTGTTTCCAAAATGTAGGTTCATCACTTAGCAAATTCATTTCAGTGCTTTGGGTCTTTTTGTAGGTTCTATCTCGGATGCCATGATCATTTCAGGCAGTGCTAGAAAAAAGGCACATTTTTTTTATAAACAGTAAGTAGGAGAAATGTCAAGAAGCCAGAAATCTTCAAAAATTGGCACATTACCATGTGCTTTGGCATAAATAAGCTACTAAAAGACAGAAATGTCTGCCACATCCACTTTATGACTTCCTGTCACAATTCCATTTCTTCCTGCTCTCCCACACACAACCACTTTACATTTCCTGAGCCCTATCTAATGAAGCAAAAGTTTACTCTTGCTCTTTTTAACTGTGTTGTGCTGGCTTACACCGAGGACAGATAAAACCACCACCTTCATATGCAAGGGGTTTTACAGCCACTCAAATCACAGAATATTAGAATGGCTTGGGGACCTCACGGATCATCATACTCCAACACTGCTGCTACAGGCAGGGTTCCCAACCACTAGATAGTACTACATCAGATTGCCCAGGGCCCTATCCAACCTGAGGCCCTGGATCTTTAGCAAGGAGTTAGCCATGTCAGGCACATAAAGTATCTTCTTGCACTGCTTATGTGTAACCTCCACAGGAGCGTGTGCCCTTACTCCAAGGAACTGGCATATAAGGCTCCGCCTTTTCACAAGATCCATGCAAGTGCATTTTAGGAAGCCACAGGGTTCTGACACTGTTTCTTCAGCCAGCAAAAGTGAGAAAGCATACCACACACAAACCAAGGAAATGGTCAGTTGCCCCACCCTTGGTGAAGAATGCAAGCAGCAGTGGAAAGGCTGCATTCGTGGGAACCAGCTGGCCTGAAAGGAAAGGAGATACACAGCAGGATCCCATCTTCCTGCAGAGGCAGCAAAATAAGAGCATTTAAGAACAAACATTGAGGAGAGCAGGAGTTGGCAGAGAGGCATTTGGAAAAAAGAAAACACAAAGCAATAAGGATAAAGCAGGGACACTTGGGAACAAACCACTAAGTAAAAAAAGTGGTAGTGGAGGGGAACTGACGATAAAGAAGAAGAAGGAAAAAAAAAAAAAAAAAAAAAAAAAAGGAAAATATTCAGTAGAAAAAAAGTAGATGAGGAAGTAGGGGAAAAAGGACCCCCCTCTCCCAACTTTAATATTAGGTCTTGTATTTTACTCTGCGAAGAAAATCAGTGCTGATGTGCAGTTGAAATCAGGCTGTAGAAACAGCTGGTACCAAACATCAGAGCTGGGCTACCTTCCATCACACCATCATGTTTCAGAGAGTCACAGAAGGGATGAGGTTTGCAGGGACTTCTGGAGGCCATGTGGTCCAACCCCCGGCTCCATCAGGACTATCTGGAGCAGACTGTGCAAGCCCAGGCAGCTTTTGAAGATCTGCAAGGAGGAAATTTCACAGCCTCTCTGGGCAACCTCTGCCAGCACACTATCTCCCATAAAGGACAGAAATGCTTCATGATGTTCAGAGGGAACTTCCTGTGTTCCCTCTGTGTCCATAGTCTTGTCCTGACATTGGTTCACTGAGAAGAACCTGGCTTTGTCTTTTTTGCATCTTCTCTTTATGTATTTATACACATTGATAAGGTCCCCTCAGAACTCTGAGTTCTTTCAGAACTTTTCTGAGTCTCGATTTTCTCAGCCTTCTTAGCAACAAGGACACATGGCTAATTCGTGTTCAACTTGGTGCCCACCAGGACCACCAGGATCTTTTCTGTCAGGCTGATTCCCAGCTGGATGATGCACAGCACGTACTGGTGTGTGAGGTTTCTCCTGGTGGAGGTCCTAACAATTCTCACTGAGCATCATGAGCTTCCTGTCAGCCTCCATCTCTCGTCTGTTGAGATCCCTTTAGACAGTAGCATGATTTCCTGGCATATCCTCTGCCCCACCACCCAGATCATTAATGAAGATATTTGTTATTGGCCTCCAATTTGACTTTGTCCACTGATGACCATCCTATAGGCTCAGCTGGTAGACTAGTTTTCAATCCACCTCACTGTCTGCTCATCTTGCCCATACTGCATCAGCTTATGAGCTTCTTAAGGGAGAGAGCACTGAATGTATTACTGAAGTCAAGGTGGGAAAAATCCACAGCTCCCTCCCATTACAAAGCCTGCGTTTCATCATAGAAGCTTATAAAGCTGGTCAAGCATGACTTCCCCTGGAGAACCCAGGCTCCTATTACATTCTTGGTTTTCTTGTCCTAGTATGACTAGGAACAGTTTTCAGATTTAGCTCCTCTATCAATCTCTCCCTCACCCACTGATAAAACCAAATAACCCAAGTCTTTCCCATAAGGATAAGTTTGTTGTCTGTCTTGCACAAAAAGATTTGTGGACTAGATAAATTCTAAGGCAGAAGAAAGAAGAGAGTGGGGAATAGTACAAACCAGGGGCTGTTCTTATGCAACTGCCCCACTTTTCTTTCAAACACAAAAGTGTTTTCTCTCCCTCCACAAGGGTATTGACAAGCTTCATGCAAGTATGCTTTAAACTTTGTATGAAAGGCCTGGTAGGTGTGCAGGCCACCTTATCTAATTTTTTTAACCAAAAAAAGCCAAAAAGAAAAAGATCTTCTATTATTCTTTCGAGTCAAGAACTGTACTTATTGGTCTTTATTAGAAAACTGTTAGAAGTACCACTTGTTGATTTATTACACATAAGCACATATTATTATAAAAGCAGTAAAGTCACTGTGAGCAGTTCAATGGTGCAGCATACCTCTCTTTCCTTTACTGTTCTGTTTGGAAGGATTGATGTTCTCCCAAAAAGACTGCACCTTTGCTCCTTTCACAACAGCAGTACTAAGAGTCAGCAATGAATACTTATTTAAGCCCATGAAAGCTCTCAGGTTTTCCAGATTACTGCAATGGCAGAAGACATGAGTATCACAAATTTCAGTTGAGATCACAAGTTGGCAGTGCATCCAGCACCAACTGTGACTGCTCAGTGGCCAAAGGGCATCATGAAGTTACTGCCAGCAGGGCTGCAGGCTGTACAGGAAGGAGATGTGTGTAGCCATTGAGGTCTTAAGACCTTTTCCTACTCTCCAAAGCCTTAAGCACTGCTGAATAAAATACTTTCTAATAGTTTCTTAAGTAAATATGTGACATCAAGAAATTACTCTGTAGATTCTCCCCCATCTATATTTACCCAGGCATAATACCAGCTGCCTATGCAATTTCTGCCTTGCTAATGCACAGCAATAATCATAGATCCACCCACAACCCATCTATTTTGGTAGAGCACAGAAATAGACATTAAACCTATAAATGTCAGAGCATGCCTTCATTTTAGATGTTGGTATTATTTAAATTAGCACTTGTATGATGTTACCACAACGTGATAGCTTTTCAAATGATGGTGTATTGCACATGAAGTGTACTGGCCCTGCTTTAAGCACCTTCAACCCATTAGGCCCATCTATAATTTGGCACTTTTAGAAATGCAAACACATTTGTAGAAGAGATGTGGTCTCTCTGTTTATGCCCAGGGGTCCCCAGGGAAATGCTGATGCCATAATCACCTGCATACAGCTGAACATTAAGCTCTGCTCAGTAGGTGAATGCGCTGTGCATGCATTGTCCAGATGTATCTGGGAATAGCTGTGTCTTGGTGGCTGGATGCATCCTCCGCATTTCAATGTGACATCTCAAAGCAATACTGTTGGAGGGAAAAATTCAAAGTGTAAAATGGAATTAGCAAGTAATGTTTTCTCTGCACCTCTGAGAAAAGATAGTAGGAAGAAATCCTTCATTTATGTTCCAATCACTGAAAACACAATAGGATTAATTAGGGAAGCTTATTGCAAGGAAGTCTTGCTTAGAAAAAAAATACAGAATCACACTGCAGGTAGATCAGCTCAGGGCTGGTTCCAAGAAACAAAAATAAATCCTGCTGAGCCAGAACAGTTAAAAGGAGACACCCAGGATCAGATTGCTGAGGCACAGCGTGCCCATTGTAGAGTGTAAGAGTGGTTCCACAGTTCCCTTGCACAACAAAAGAGGCTAAACATCACAACTGAGGGCACCCATTTCTGAGAAGGCTGCATCTATCATTCAGCAAGCCGTCTTATTACAATAAGTTGTTCAACTATATTTTGTTACAAATATTGTGCAAACAGAGCACCATAAGACAGGCTAATCATTTACTTCTCTTAACCCAGAGCCATGGTGTGTTCCTTGCATGTGTTGTGTGGCAGAGAAGCAGTGCTACCATGAAACTCACACATGTAGAGATGCGCATACAGAAGCAACAGTGACATCTTGTGGACAATGCTCAAGTACAAATTTAATAGCTCAGATTTCTCCTGAAGCATTCATTGATAGCAGACTTATCACTGAAAGATTATGACAAATGTGTTTTGCCACACTGGAAAACCACACTTGACTGAGTTCTGGGACAGCATTTGGGAACACAGTATCAATACATGGTCCCACAGGAGGCATGTGACAACAGGATTTTAGTTAGTATTGGGCTCCAATGTCCCCACTTACTCTGATCTGGTTTACATCTGTGCTGTTTCAGTATGTAAAACCCAACTGGAACCATACCTTTCAGAAGCACACAGCCTGCATGAGATAAGACAAGGGGGAATGGTTTTAAACTGAGGGGAGGTTTACGTTAAATATTAGGAGGAAGTTTTTCCACGCAGAAGGTGGTGACGCACTAGAACAGGTTGCCCAAGGAGGTTGTGGATGCCCCATCCCTGGAGGCATTCAAGGTTGGGCTGGATGTGCCTCTGGGCAGCCTGGTCTGGTGGTTGGCGACCCTGCACATAGCAGGGGGGTTGAAACTAGATGATCTTCGAGGTCTTTTTCAACCCAGGCCATTCTATGATTCTGTATGATACGCCCAATTCACAGGAGTGGACATGTCCTCACCTGTAGCACAGAGTTCCCAAATGCAGTGCAGCGATGTCCAGCCCTCCCAGAGCCACACAGAGCCTCTGCTCCTTTCCTGGATGCTTAGTAAAGTCACACAGTTTTGAAAAAGCTGCTTCCAGGGTCTGGCTAACCTGAATCTTGCTTTCATGCTGTGCCCCTGACTATCTGTATTCTCCAGGACTGCCATTATTTCAGGCAGTCCACTTGACTTCATTTTTTGGAAAATGAAGATAAATTTTGTTCTTTTACAGTCTCTAAAACGACCGAGGAAGGCAAAACATGTATCAAATACACTGAAGAGCTAACAGTGACTGTAAAAACTGAACTATGGAAGTACAGAATCAATGATGAACCTCCAAAGTGATAATGCAGCCTGACAAAATGATGCATATTTTACAGCTCTAACACATCTGTCAATAACCACCTATGACAACTATGCAGATTGAGTAGATATTCACTATTATTTGTGCCCTAGCTAAGTCACTTCAAAGCACAAAAGCTATTCATACTAATACTTATGTAGCTTTAGGTTTAAATTGAGTGTCCAAATTCAGACCCTCTGGACCATACAACAATATTAAATTCTTAGAATAAAGTGTTATAATTGCTCTAATTGCAAATTGCTCTGCTTTCTTGCAGTAATGTTATTAAGCAAAGCAGTATCATGATGAATAGGAGATAATCATCCCACTTCAGATTAGCTGGACGTATCAGATCGTGCTTTCAAGCCAGACTTAAATTGGAACATGCCATTTATTAGAATAGTTTTTCAGTAACATCTGATCATCTTTTCCAGAAAAGTGAACAAAATACAACTTCAAGACACCTTATATAAGTATGGGGCCTCTTAGGAGGAGGGATAAGAATAACTTTCTGGCCAAGTTTTCCATCCATAAAAGATGTGAATACCAGAGAGTTCCCTATGTTAGCCCATCTTACCATACTGACCTATTTCAACTGCATTCCTAGCAAGTCGTGTTCCTTGCAAGGCAGTTTGCTAGCTCCAAAGAGTTCTACTGTATTAAGCTGAGGCAGAACAACAGCTTTGAAAAACTTTTTTTTTTTTTTTCCCCACAACAGAAAGAAAAAGGGAAAAAAGAAAAAAAAAAAAAAAAAAGGAAAAATTGGACTAAACCCATTAACCATCCCTTCTCCCAAGCATATATGCTTGCTGTTCTGCCTCTGGCCTACTGCACATTAGATTTCCCTCTCTACAGTAACACAGCTGCAACCAGAAAAGAAATAGCCCCTGTAAAACTACCTATAAGATAGAAAGGGATAAAAGAATAAACGGAGAGAAACACACACCTTATTCACAGTCTATTAAATGATTTTTTTTAGCTCTTCATCTGAAGGAAGTCTGGAGAGTATCTGCATGAGGGTAGGTTTCAAGTTAGACACCGCAGAGATACTCTGTTACAAGCCACACTTGTGTCCAGAACACAAGGATATTAACAGACGCCTTAATGTCAGGAGACACTTACCTCATTGCATTTTCAATTCTGTAGTTTATTCCTACTTGTTGCTATGGTTCATTCCTCCTCCCAGGTCAGATGTACAGTACAGAGTTCATCAAATCACTATTCTCAAAATATTTACACACTAAACATTCTACAGAAGAAAAATACCTTGTAATCCATTAAGAACTATGAAAATATTTTCCCAGGAAGAATTTATATACTCCCCACATCCCTTTATAAATCCTGTTCTGTCACAACCAGAAACTAAACAGCTCCTTTTCATCTTTCATGTAACCGGCACTACTGACAGTAAGATTGGTACCTGAAGTCTAACAGAAAATAGAATTGCCAGAGGCTGTGGGAAATGCAGCAATGACATTTATTGGAATTTCTCCAGGCATCACATGAAAAATTTGATAAGTAAAACAGAGGATAAAGCATATCCAGCCCATCTTAAAAAAAGATGCATCGGAATAACCTTGATTCTTTCTAACACACTACTGCAGTTCCTGGGATTGGTTTTCTCTATGAACAGCAGCTAAAACTTACTTTGAACAAAACAGCAAAAGAACTGCCTTTTCACTTGGCATTTCCCCACCTGGTACAATACAACACACAAAGTGTGTAAATACTTAGACAGATTCCACATAAATTTATACACAGTGTTAAGACCTCACACCCCAGCTGTGAAAAGAAAGACTGTTAAGTAAATCGATATTTTTAATCAAGTAAAACATTATGGAAGTAAAAAATAAAATAAAATAAAAACCGAGAGACCCCAAATCCTTAAGTTCCACAGCAGTGTGCAGCAAATCAGCACTGTTGTTCCTCCCTTTTAATCATGTTAAAGATTACATGGAATTGTAATACTTTTTAAGTACTCACTTTCTAAATTGGACTCACTTTCTAAATCTTATGCATAAAGACACTGCTGGATTTGGCACTTTGCTTCATTGTTTTTGTTTAAAAATGTTTCCTGAAAGACAGTATAAATTGTAAGAGATAACGTGAGCCACAGTAACACCCCATTAACAGTTCAGACATGCACTCCAAAACACGTGTCTATACAAATTTATCTAAGATTTCTCCAAAGTTCCACTCCAAAACGTCTTCAAATCTAAAGACATCTTTTTCAACTGTTATAAAGATATTTTCTTCCTTGAAACGATCAGAGCTTACTTCACCTTCTGCTCAGAACACATAAATCCGTGATTTTTTTGTTGTTGTTTTTCAAAGGAGACCACAAAGCAGGATTAAAACATGAAAAACCTGAAAAGCATTATTAAACCACACCCATACTTCAGAATCATCTCTGAAATGCATATTCACTATATGAAAATTGAAAGGTACGTGTCATGTTTGAAACTTACTCGGTCCTCTCTCAGTGCGTTTAACACTCTACTTCCTGCAATCGCCTCAATTTTCTTTTCAAATTAAATTTAAAAAGTTTTCTGGCTCCCATTAAGCTAAGACAAGGCTTCTTGCAGTATTTCTTTGGTTAAACAAGAACCTTTTACATGCCTACGTAAGTATCCTGTGGAATTAACATCAGAATAAATACTGCTCCACAGCTTTACTTGCATCCCCCCCATCATCGCTGACCAGTCCCAGGTGGAAACAAGCAGGCTAGGATGGAGGCATCACTGCTTTTGTAAGTATAGATACTTATTTCTTAAGTCTGAGTTACAAAGGCTTGAGATGGTGATGTGATGCTTTTTTTTCAGGTCCAACATGCATGTGGAAGCACACTGCTGACCGATACAGCCCAAGCATGTGGAAGCACACTGCTGACCGATACAGCCCAAGCAGTGAATAGCACTAGAGCTCCTCCTGCATGAACCAGGCCACGATACTTATTCTGCATTACTGGTCTATGAGCAAAACGTCACTACAATTAGAAGAGAGGCACGCATGAGTTCACACAGATTTTCCATAGAAGATGTCAAACATGCTGCTCTTTGAAGGGAAATTACATTCTTTTTTTTTCTTCTTCAAGTATTATTCAACATATATATATATTTATATGTATAAAGACACGCTATCTTCATCATTTCACTACAAGATAATCACATCCAGAGTGAAATTGTAGTTCACTATTATCTTGGCTTTGAGTACTCAAATTTATCTTTTCCTTTAGGTCAACTCTAAATATATATCTACTCATCATAATTACATGTGAGAATCCTTTATTTCCCCCTTGTGATTTATTTACATAATCATAAAAAAAAAATTAATAGCTTGAATTTGCATACTGAGATTTGAAGGCCCATCTGTAGCTGTAAGTGTCCCAGCACTAGTTTTGGATAATAACATTGCCTATTGCTAAGTCCTCTGAAAGCAGCATACTCATCTTTTAATTCCCTTAATATCTGAAGAAATGCTGCCCTACAATACCCTGGTTTATGGCTTATTCCTTATTTTGTTTTATTATTTGGATTGTAGTTTACTTCTTTCAGGAGCAATTCACAGTCAGACAATGCTTCTGCAGGTAAGTACTTAATTATCTGCTCAAGAGTCTTTTGATATGTTATCTTCTCCTGTTCCAGGGACTGAATTGCAGTCTTCATTTTGTTTTCTCGAGTCAAAATAGTCTCCAAGCTGGATTCCAGACTCTGAATTTTAGCATGAGCAACCTGTAAACAATAACGTTATCTTTTTAGTAAATCAAGATGTTCTGAATAACATTTTTCTTATGGCATGCTGTTTGGTAACAACATCACATAGCTACATAGATGTTTCTAAAAGACATCCATGTAGGCAGATGATACAAGCGATTTCTACTGTATACCATGCATTGAATCTCCTTAGAGATGCCAGATTAATCTGAAGGACTTCTGAAAGCTTTACACAAGGAAGGAGATACACAAGCTGCAGCAAGTAAGCAACACTTGGGAATAACAAAGAACAGAAGTTACAGGGGAAAAAAGAAAATTGGGAGCATTAGTAGCACTGAAAAAGTGCCCACTGACAGTGTGGGAGCAATGAGAACCCTATGAAATAAAATTAGCAAGGTGGAGAGATGAGAGAGGAAGTGAACCTTAAAATGGTTAACTTGAAAAGTAGACAGTGTTTCCTCCCCTCCAACAAAAGACCTACAGTTTCTCCTGGGAGTAGGACACTGAATAGAAATCAGAAACCCTGCACCTCAGCAGATGCAAATGCCTCTCCGTAAGAAGTGAGGAAATTCTGACTAATCCCAGGTGAGGGCCAAAGCAAAGAACAATAATGAAGAAGCAGTACAAACAAAAAGACAAAGAGTGTAAGGAACGTGTGAAGACACATTATGACACAGTAGTCTGGAAGAATAGAAGAACATTTCAAATTATTAACTCATAATTATTCTATGCCCTTGGTGCATTTTTAGAACAGAGATCAAAGGTCAGGCAGTAGTCAAAAAATAACAATAATATAGTAAAAATAATGATAATGAAAAAGTAATCCTTATTTTCAACAACACCAGAAGAACACTGCACAGCAATTTCAGCCCATTAAACAGAAAATTAACAATGTCTTGATCTCCACTTTTTTTTTTTTTTTTTTCTGTTTCTCTCTTCAGGTTTCTTGAGATGAAGTCTCTGAGACTTTCAGTATGTTTGTTCAAGTAACACTTAACACCAATAAATGGCCAGGTGATGCAAAAAGAGCTACTCTTTCAAGAAAATGCAAGACAATGCATATAAGAAAACCTGAAACAAGTCTTGGTCATTTTTATTGGAGAAAGGCTGAAGAGTGAAGGAGGAAAAGAAGTCTTTGTAAAGCATGACTGAATCAAGCAAGGTTTCACGGGCACACACCTTTATTCAAGTCTGCTACAAGAGGCCACCTTCCAAATCAAGAATAAGACTAGGAGCTTCATCAGACAGAAACAAAAAGATACTGCCTACAAAGATCTGGAGAAAGTAAGCCTACTCAACTATGGATTATTTCTTAAAACTCCTCAGTAGAGAAGCAAGGTGATGAAGGGACAGAACTGTTCTGTTTTGTTTTTTTCCGCAAGACGCATAAAATTTAACCAACAACTTTTATGTGAACTATAGAAATATTTTGAGAAAAAGGAATCTAAAACAAGAAGGAAGAATATAAGGAACAACAAGCAAGTTAAAAATGCCTAACAGAAGCAAATCCTTGTAATCGTTGTAATGCTTAGCTGCATAAGGTCTTACAATTAGAACATTTCCCATACAGTTAAAAAAAAGATACTTGATATTTGCTATCAGTTGAGCCATAGGAATGACTTCTCCACAAGTTTGTGATCTTTACTCATTTACCTGTAGCTTCTCCAACAAGTCCATGTTTTGCCTTTTCAGGTGGTTGTTTGCCCTCTCCAGCTTCTCCAGGGGTTCACCATCATCACAGAGATTCACATTTTCCTGCAGTTCATCCTGCAGAACATGGTACTCTACTTCATAGGCATGCAGCTGTTTTGAAATATCCATTTCAAATACCTGCCATGAGATACAAGAATTTTTAACTACATTGGAGAGACCGCACATTTATTCCATTTGAAAGTTTGTCTAAGAGAAAACTTTGTTTATTCTTATTTTTTTCCTGTAACTTTCAAAAATAAACTATTTTTCAAGCAAGAATATTTTAGCATATAGACTTTAGAATAAATCTGATCACTACAATGTTGCCAAGTATCACCTCTTACTATCAGATCTTATGATCTTTTGTGCAGGAGTGCTAAGTTGAAGACAAATTTTTATATAATTTTTTTAATTGAAGACAAAAGGGTGATCCAAGACAACCATCAGGGTCATACTGTTTGTATACCTGGTCACAACATCTCAACTTCTGAAAGTTACCAGATACTTTATACTAGGAAGGATGACTACTATGACATCAATGCTGTTCCCTATTACAGAAGTCACAAACATTTCACAAATAGAAGATATAAATAACCTTCAGGTTATTTAAAACGAGACAGTACTTAAAAGCATTTATTCTAGATAAATGCCATTTTTCTCTGCTGACTACCCAGTCAACTATCATTGCACTGTAGTCCTGCATATCTTTCATTATCCTGCATTTTTCTTTCATTCTCTGCAATAACAAAGGTCCTGAGAATGACAGTATTATGATAGCCAAATGACTCCACCTACAGCAGCCCAGGTAGGAGTGATATGATGCAAGCAGTGGGCACATGAATGCAGAGATCCAGAAGGCTGACCAGCATGGGACCACACCACAGGCAGGCAAGTGACCTTCAACATCAGCTATGTTGACCCATGTATAAATACACCCATTTCCACTGAGGCAACATAAACTGTTTACTTGATCAGATATGGCTCTGCACAAAGCCACTTCTACCATTCTCATCATAGCAAGGTTGCTCTGCAATGCACACAGATTGCAGGACAGAGATTTATTTTCCACAGTATCAAAAACACTGAACTATCATCTCTGCCACTGCCAGAATTACTGAGGTGTAAAGGTAGACACTGAACTGCCCCAGACAGGTTCAGCATTGCTATCACAGTCAATACAAAGAGGAAGTGAAGATTTAAATGACATCAACAAGTGACTTAACTGACAGCACTTGAATCATTCTAGTGTTAACTGAGCAACAGGAATGCATCAGTATTAACTGAACTCCTGCATGGAGAGATGTTTTTTTAGAGCTCTTCTTTTATCTCTAGTTGCCAGATGAAGAGGGAAAACTGCTTACCCATTCTCAGCTCAGGTACTAGACTGAGATTCACGCTCAATTTGCATCTTCATTGCAGAGAAAGAGGATGTGGAGAGATGAAGAACCGAAGCACTCTCAGTACTTCACAACAAACTGTAGGCGCTCTCCTACATCAATACCAGTAATTCTTTGTCTATCTTTCATTTGCAACTTTTGCCACCAAATTGCAGTGACACTGCTTTTACCCTTCTAAAGATGAAATGTATTGGAAAAGTCATGTTTTTCCAACAGCTGGGAAAAGATAACCTTCTTTTGTATCTTTAGTACTAACAATAACGTAGCAACTGAAGTCTTTCTAAAATGGGAGTTCAAAACCCGCTGAAAATTCAATCATCACACAATCACAGAAGGGCTGAGGTCAGAAGTTATCTCTTGTGGCCATCTGGCCCAAACCTGGCTCCATCAGGGCCACTTGGAGCAGGGTGCCCAGGTCCACATCCAGGCAGCTTTTGAAGATCTCCAAGGAGATCCCACGGCCTCTCTGGGCAGTCTGAGCCAGTGCTCCATCACACACAGTGAAGAAGTGCTTCCTGATGACCTATTTCTACACAAGTTACTGGGAAAATGAATCCATTGCATTTCACACCCAAAGGGACATCCTGAAAAGACTTCTACATACTCTGTAGGCCCTCCTTAGGCACAGACTTCTAAAAGTAAACTAAATTGAAAAAGAAGTAGAGAGAAAAACAACCTTACCTGGGTAATAATCTTTTCCATTTGAGGTTGAGTCATATCTGGAATAGTGGTTTTAAGAAAATCAACAATATTCTCAAAACTCTCACATCCCATTATAGCTGTCTCTTGACTGCTAAGTAGACTCAGTGCTACTTTAAATATGACTTCTGTTCCTTGAAGAAAAATAATGTCTAAAAAAGAAAAAT
This sequence comes from Meleagris gallopavo, assembly GCF_905368555.1. Taxonomy (NCBI): domain Eukaryota; kingdom Metazoa; phylum Chordata; class Aves; order Galliformes; family Phasianidae; genus Meleagris; species Meleagris gallopavo. Next base: position 152,839,448 of record NC_139404.1, on the reverse strand, counting down.
AATTGAAATACCTTGAAAATGATTTTTTTTGTTTTATTATTTTATTTTAAAGCAAACATACTGCAGATTTATTCAGTTCAGAAGTGCAACCTGTCTTACTTCAGCATGACGCTAAAACAGATACAAGCATTTCCTATCATCTTGCAAATGACATGCTGTCTATGTCTACAATAGTTGTCTGCAATAAACATTTCATTACTCCCTACTCAGCTACAGACTGTTAAATAACTGCTAACTGATTTTAAATGCATCTGTGACTGAAAAACAACTGGGAAGTGGATCACATCACAGCATATTGATGTTTTGCTGTTTTCTACATGCAGAAGCTAGTCACAGAATTGTTTGAGTTGGAAGGGACCCTTAAAGGTCATCTAGTTAAACTCCTCTGCAATGAATAGGGACATCTACAGCTACATCAGGTTGATCAGAACCCTGTCCAGCCTGACCTTGAATGTCTTTAGGGATGGGGCAACCACAACCTCTCTGAGCAACCTGTTCCAGTGCCTCAACACCCTTAATATAAAAAAAACTTTTTCCTTATGTCTAGTCTAAATCTCCCCTGTTCTAGTTTAAAACCATTTCCCCTTGTTCTATCTCAATAGATACCCTTCTATAGAGTCTGTCCTCTTCTTTCTTATAGCCACCCCCCCTTTAGAACACTGACAGGCTACTGTCAGGTCTCCCCAGTGGACCTTAATAGTCCTTAAGAATGATCATGAGATTTCCACTACCAACCATACCTTTCTCAAAATCCATCATAGCTATCACATTAGCTATAATTTATGCTTCAAACCTTTATTTATATATACCTATTTATATATAATATATATATATATATATATATATATATATATATATATATATATATACACACACCTATATTTATTATAATAATTGCATGGATGTGAGGGGAACATCCAGGCCCTGCACAATTCAGTCGAGACAAGCTGCACAGAAATTAGAAATCTGACTGCTAACTAAAAGCTCACTATCAGCAGCAGAACAGATGCTACTGAGATGAACACAACACATGAGCAGTTCAGATAAGCCTTCTGTGCTCTTGGGCTTCATCACACCGCCAAGAGCAGGGCTCTACTGCTGAACATCCTAGCCTCCAACAGTTATACCGTGAGGCCATCCCTGATCCTAGTCTGACACCATGGGATAGCATCAGGACACCACTGAGGCAGTCATACTATTCAGACAGTTTCCAAAACTTTCTCTTCTCAAGTCTAGGATACACATTTAACCAGTACAAGTCCATTCTATAAGCATATAATTTTTAATTGGTAGACATCAGCCATCTGTTATCAGTATGCGACAACTGCATGTAAGACACTGAAGAGGCAGGAATCCAAAGCACTAGGAAGTAAAACAGCATGTTGATTTCCCAATTTTGAAATAAAAACATGCCTTGCTCAGCTCATTTGACAGAGTAATAAACTCTAACCTAAAGAATTAGTTTTCCAAATCAAATGCCCACTGCAACTGGGGCAAAAAAAAAAAAAAACCAACACAACAATCAAAAATCATCACACTTTTGTCTTGAAAAATAGAATCAAAAAGAAAACACATAAAAATGCTTGAGTGTCCAGGAATTTGATGATCCTACTGGAAAGGACATGAATTAGTAACACAAATACTACTGAAAAATATAGAAATCAGTTGTTCACCCAAAGTGTAGTCAGAAAACATTTGCTGCAAAAAGGAAAAAAACACAAGTCTGGAATACAGAAATTAACATATAAAAACAAAGTAAGTAGACAAGATAATCCTTGCAAAGCAAGTAAAAAAAAGAAAAAACTTCTAATAATAAAATATGAGACAGAAGATGTACATTCCTTAAGGAAATAGAAAAATGAAAATCAAATGGAAAGGTGTCTGTTTTAAGAGGAAGTATATATTTGTTGCAGATTTGCACATAGTGAGTTTTACACATGGAACACAACAAAATAAAATAAAATGCTGCATTAGTAGGGGTTTTATTATGCTGGCAGTTCTTACCAACATTAAAAGAATATAAAACCAAGTACTTATGCTGACACTGAAAATTACAAGGCATAATCAATATTTAAACTTCTGTACCATGATCTAAAGAGTATCGTGGAAAACTACTGAAATAAAATAGGAGGCATACTAACACGAATACTTAAAACATCCTTTAAGTCCAAATTAACTTGAATTTTTATTTATCAGAAGCTTTTCAGATATAGTTCCTTAAAAACTAATACATTCTTTTTCTTCTTCACCGTGCTGAAGTTCAATTTGCAAGTTTCATGAGAACTTTTCTATAGATTTGACTAAACACCTGATGCACAAAATGCATTCACCATAAACTTTCTTCTGTTTACACTTCACAATTCAAATCCTGACTACTAACAGAAAATATAGTTAATTGCTCATGTCTGATGTTTCAAAGAATTCGGTTTCCTCTTCAAAATGGAACTGACATCCCAGTATGAGAAGTATTGCTACTTGACACCCAAAACAGTCACCCCAAACATCACTAGTATATAGAAAACTATTCCCTTTGAATTTCAAAATACAATGGACAATGTCATTCTATTTATTATTGCAAGAGAACAATCATTCTTACCAAATACTCTGGCTACAAATCCCAATGGAAACTGAGATGCAAACAGTGTAAGAAACCACGGTGCAGCATAAAGACTGGGGCTGATTTCATTTTCTTCAAGATGATTATAGAGGTCTCTGTGGTAGTCGTGAAGAAGCCTTGACAGCTGATACATCTGAATCTACAGTGCATCAGGGGAGCAGGGGAAAGGGAAGTGAAAAAAGACTAATTCAGCTTTACCTTTCATATTTCACTCAAGAGATATTAACTTCAATATAGATGGCACTGTAAAATGAAGCTTAATTGCTGCTTAGGGCCTCAGGTGATATCTACCCATATCTAAACAACTCAGTCCTAATGAATTAAAACCAACATAATCATCAATAACAATGAAAGTTTGAACCTCATTATTAATTAAAGAAGTATCAGTTCAGATTCATAAACTTCAAGTAAGAAGAGAACATACTGATCTAACTGGATCAACACACATAGAATTGCCATCTTGGATCAATGAAAGTAAAAGTAATGTAAAAACCTCCCATCAACACATCACAACTCTTAGTTAAAGAATCAAACTACTTCTGGCTGAAATTACCCATTTCAGCTTTCATCCTTTGAAGCTTGCCTATATTTTTGCTGCACTTAAGACTCCTTCTCTACAGACATCGCTTTGGACAGCTTCTGTACCCCCAGAATACACTAGATGAGTCTATAGAGATGTACCAGGTAAGTATTTCCCAGCACACCTCCCTCATGTCACCATTCCAGAGAAATTTAAGATATTGATACAAGAAAATGCTGCTATATAACCTCTCAAAAGGTACAACGCAAAGTTGTTAAAAGTTGCTATTCCATGCCAAAAATAGTACTCTGTGGCAAACTATTTCCTTATGATTTTGATTTTGTACTGATTTTAGATTCCAGAGTAAGTTGCTCATAAAAAGCAAAAAATAAGGAGCAGAAAGATATTTATTACTTGTTAGGTGCAATTCTGCTGTTACCAGTGTCTTGTGTTTAATATGACTCTATTCCTTGAGACGAAAATGACTCAGTGGATCTAGCTTCTTTCCTACTTATAACCGTCATGACTATTCTCTATCACAAACTGACTGCATTTGAAACTATCAGTCAGTGTCCACAGATAGATTGCTTCTCATTCTAGCAAGTTTGCTGTATTTGTGCATGCATTTGAATCCTTGCTTTAAATGGTAAGGATGCTAATTAAACACAGTCTGAATAGTGTCAATAGAAAACACTTTCATGTGAGAAATTTTTAAGTAATATCACAGAGGCAGTAAACCAGTTATAGAGTGGGGTTGTTATGAAATAACAATCTAGATCACTGCTTTTCCCTGAAAATTAAGAAGTCAAGTAAGAAGTTTTATCCTACAGAAACATTCAACATTTTTCTTTATGTTGCATGTAAGCTTGCACGCATTCTGGTACTGTAATTGCAAAAGAATTTGCAAGTGTTCTAATCATACTAAAAAAGAGAACAAAAGACGAGGCTTTAGTGAGATTCTTTAAGTCATCTTCAATAGTTTAGTTTGTTTTCAGCAAACTAAACTTCTACTTCTAACAACTTAAGAGCAAATGGTATGGGAAGAGATGTCAAATCATCTGAAGGGCAAGCAGGGCATTCTCAAAATTAGAAAACTTTCTTCCTACAAGTCTCCAATGAAGAAAGTTTCAAATTTACACAAATCAAAAAAAGAAATCCTAAACATCTGGTCATTCTTGAAGCATCCTAAAGTCTACTACTGCAGCATAACATACAAATGTTAAAAGGGCATCTCCCTAGGGAAAAAACAGTTAAGTAGATCTGAAAGATTCTGTTTCCTTCCTAAGCAGTCTTGAGTATCTGTAGATAACTAGTAAAGACTAATATTGAAAAGTCACCTTGTTTCATTACTAAGCTACACAATTCATTATTTGTCTGTTTTTATTCTGAATTGGGATTTGCAGTGGGAAGAAGACAATGAAAGAAAAGGAGCAGTATGATGCCACATGAGAATGGCCTACAGAGTACACAGACTGGCCACCGGGTGTCACTATTGACTTGACTTAGAATTTTATAACTCAAGTCTTCATGAATTGAAGAAAAACAAAATCAAATTTATCTTTAAACTCTATCTGTACATATGCAAGCAGAGAAAAGCAGACTTTGCAAACAGGAGACCACAGGAACATGTGGCAAGAAAAGTCTGCAAGTTCCAGACTTTTTTGTTTGCAAATTCAGAGGCACAAATGGGTTTAATGGTAACATTTTTTATGCACCTAATTACGTCCAAAACAGAGTTAAGAAGTTTCATAAGCCCCTGGCGAATATGAACAACCTCAGAGAGCTCAGAACTCATTTAAAACTCTGTCTGCTTTAGGAGAGGGTCTGACTTACCTGTAGTGACATCATGTCTGGCCTGTACTGTTTACGAAAGCCAAGGTCATACATGAGGAACTTCAGCATTTCAAAAGCCTGTTCCTCACTCATATGTAGAAGCAGCACTCCAGCTACAAAGCTTATACCTTGACAGTAACCCACTTCCTTGTCCAGCAAAGAGTATGCTTTCAGGAGATTGAAGAGCGATAGCTGTCCTGCTCCCAGCTGGGTAGAAAAGTAAGGATGTGTAGGGAATGTCCGTCCTGAGGTAAAGAGAGAGGAATAGTTGATATTCAATTCCTCCAAAATAGAAAAAAAAAAAAATACAAAAAAAACACACACACACAAAACAAACAAACAAAAAACCCAACAACAACAAACCCAGATCCATAGATAACAGCCTTCCTCTCTTCCCACAGGCCTCTTCCTTTCACTTAGATATGCAGGTTGATTTGAGTAAAAGCAATATTTTACCACAGGCTTCAGATTGTATCCACTGAACTTATTTCATATTCTCTTTTCCTGCACATAACTTGCAGAAATGACTGCTCAATTCCTCTTTTCAGACAGACGTAGAAGAGTGTAAATAAGAATAACATATCTACGAAATGACCTGCTACAAGGACACTAAGTGACACATGTAGAACATATTCTCACAGTACAGAAAACTGTGTTCATACAGCAGCATCCATCTCCAGCAACAGCTTTCATTAAGACTGGTGTATTTACTCTCAGACACATGAAAAACATCAGAAGAATTTCCCAGCCACCAACAGGCATACCTAGATCTACAAGGATGGCATGCTGCTGAGCTGTCAGTTGTTTCAGAAGCTCTTTGTAAGAGACATCAGGAGGCTGCTGCTTGTCTGGCAATCTGTGTCTGACTCGATGCTGCACAGCCAAAAATTGCCAAATTTCTCCTCGACGACTTTTTGGTACACCTGCAGGTCAGGCAGAACACAAGAGGCTTAAGTCAGGGCATGACGTTTGTGCTGTAACACACAAGAATTTGCTTTATGAAGTCTTAGCTTAACCAGCTCAGAGGATCCCTTACACCTTCAGAAGTTCTTCACTACATACTGCATTCTCTCAGCTCAGTCCCACTAACTAAACATTATCTACAAAGTTATGATAATTGAACTGAGCAATTTCATTAGGCAACTGAGGTATAGACATTACTTAGTTTGCCACCTCCGGGCTGTTAGCCTTCAGCAGGAAAAGATACACAACTCTATCTAGAACAAGATAAAGAGCTACTTTTAGGACTATGACTACATATCCTAGAATCACAGAATAGCTTGGGTTGGAAGGAACCTCAAGGATTATCAAGTTCCAACCTCCCAGCCACAGGCAGGGTTGCCAGCTGCTAGATCAAGTACTAGATCAGATTGCCCATGGCTCCATCCAACCTGGCCTTAAACACTTCCAGGGATGGAGCACTCACAACTTCCCTGGGCAACCTGTTCCAGCAGGTCACCACACCCTCAGTAAAAAACTTCCCCCTGATGTATAATCTAAATCTCCCCTCCTTTAATTTAAAACTATTCCCCCTTGTCCTATCACTATCTAACTGTATAAATAGTTGATTCCCCTCCTGTTTATAAATTCCCTTTAAATACTGGAAGGCCACAACAAGGTCTCCCTGCAAACTCCTCTTTTCCAGGCTGAAGAAGCCCAGTTCCTCCAGCCTGTCTTCGTGGCCCTCCTCTAAGACTCTCCAAAAGCTCCACATCTTTCAGACATAACACTACCTACTTTCAGTTCGATAGCCATAAAATGTGGAGATACGTGCAAAAAGATGGCAGTTTTTTTAAATGATTTTCTGCTACCAAAACCAGGGTACTGCTGGTGGATTTCCTTCAGTATAAAAAGGCAACAACAAAAAAGATCCTCAGACTTGATAGCTAAAAGCCATCCTATGTAAATACCTTCTTTCAAAATACCATGAATATCTTCCATATCACATCGAATTTTTGCTCTGCAGTTAAGCAACTTCTTATCCCAAACATTTATGACATCTTTCTGACATGTACCAACTTCATCATAGTCCAGTTTGACTTTTCTCGATTGGAGCTCATCTCTGCTTGCTAGAGCACAGAGTATTTAAAAAAAAAAAAAAAAAAGAGAGAGAGAGAGAGAGAAAACATGGAAAAACTGTAACATCAGATAATTATACCAGACATTAAAAATCAAGTTGGATATGTCCATCTGATAATCTCATCAGAGATAAATAAACTTACAATCTATCAGTTAACAGTTGAGATGGGGCCAATCCTCTGTCATAAAGTGCCACAGGTAGCAATTCAGTTTCTATTACTGGGTCTTGAACATTAGTAATTCATGAAATACACGAAAACATTTTTTAAGCTTGGGGCAAGAACAAAAACCTGCTCAACACACTGCACTGCAAAAACACCTCTGATTATTTTTTTCATTTATATCTAACATCAGAATGGTTTTAGCATGGAAAGTCCCAAACATGAATGTTTATAATAGAGATTTAAGAAACAAGTTAGGCAAGTCTTCTAAACTGAAGTCTGCCACACTGGCCCCAGTTTTCACACATCCTATAAGACGGTCCTTAGGGTTTCTTGTACTGCTGCCTAGCATCATCAGGCTGACTAGAAGTGAATAAAATGAAGACTCTAACAAGAACCATATGCAGAAAGATGCATCTGTACTTCATGCACAGAACGCACCTTACTGTAGACTCAACAATTTTACTGCATAACACTACCTATGGGCAAGATATTTTATCCAGAGAATTCCCTATTTTTTATGTAAATTACTCTGGCATTACTCTGAAACTTCATGGAGGAATAGCTTCCATTTGTATTACTGAGAAATTAACGTGGTTGTTTTATTATACATTACATGCACACAGTAAAACGTTCTGTTTCTATATACTACTGGCATCAAACTGGAGTTAAGATCTGAATGTGTCTTAATTTACAGAGATAGACTTAATTATTATTCGGCTGAACAGTGTATTTCACAATATCATCCCTGAAAGCTGAAATCCAGTTATCCCAAATTTGCTTTCATGGGTGTGCAGTATTCACCCCTTGCAGGAGACTCCCTCCTCTGCATAGATGAAGTCCTCCTCCCAACCATCACCTCTAAGTTAAAGCAAACTCTCACATCATTATACAACCTGTAAAGCAATGCAATCTGTTCTTTCACATAATCACCTCACTGTGCATGCAAGCAATGCTGACGAATCTGTAAGCTCACTGCACAGCTGACCAGAAGATTTAGATGATAAATCATTTCCAAAAGCTGTATGTGTCATGGTTTTATCATGTCTGCTTATCAGTATTCCACATCATAGCATCATGTAGTACACTGAGAGTTAAAGAGTTAATACTCCAGTTCTGGGTACCTGTCCTAGAAGTGAAGAAGAACTATATCTCCCAGAGGACTGCTTGCTGTTCCGTTACAGTTTCTGCACAGAGGGAAAGGTAAAACTGTTCTCTTATCATGAGATGCTCTCTCTTCCCTACTGCTTGCCTAAGCATTACAGTAAAGCCTTTGGTTTTTGGACACTCTCTCTCATTTTATTTATTAGCTTCAATTCTAATTATATTGTATTATAAATGTGCTATCTTGCATTCTGATATCTACTCAGCAAATTAGTTTCTTTCTCCTCAGATCACTGCCACTATTTTGTTTTTAGACCCAACTCCCAACCCTTTCCCCTTTTCTCCCTCCTTGGGCATGGGTCAATGGTTCCCCCACCCCACTAGTCACAGAACCGGGCCAAACCAGCCTGTAAACCATTGACAGTATGCTACAGCAGTGAGATTCTACTTACTGAAGACTCCCGAGTGCATGTAGAGGCAACTATTCTGCAATACTTTGCCATAGAGGCACAATACTCTTCCATAAAAATCAATAATGTGGTCTTACCAAAAGAATCTGCAGTCTGACTGGGCCAATTTTAAACACTACCCTATTATTCTATGGTTTCATTTGAGAATGCTCATTCTTCTAAGCAGTACACAAGTCTGTGATAGACTATCAAGAAAAGCAGCTTTTACCTGCTCAGAAAAAAAAACAAAAACAAAAACAAACAAACAAAAAAAACCAACCAAGCTTGTGCAATTTGTAAAACTTACCTTCTGCAAAACAAAGAGCTAATAGTATCCAAGTCTCCTCGACAGCAAAAATTAAAGGAAAAAAGGTTCTATTAACATTTTGTAAGTAAAAATAAAAACAAATAAAAAACCCAGAACACTACTGAAAACCATTCTACATCAATTCTACTTTAAAACCAGTCACATACAGTTGAATAAATTCGCAAGTAGGAACCTGGCTTCTAATAGAGAAATCAAAAATTAAAAAAATAGAGAATTTTCTAATAGATAATTTTTGTTATCACATTTTTCATTCCTGAGATCTACTCTTAACTGTAGATTAAGTTGCCAACCACTGCCTGAACCTGTGTTTATTTTTAAGCACACATCAGTTCTGCATATGTATCATCCACAAAATGGTTCATGTTACAGTAGCCACAAGAAGGAAGCCTAGAGATAGGCATTAAAGCAGTTTACTTCTCACTCTCTGAAAATGAGATAAGGAATTTGAGGGCTGGACTCAATGATCTCTAGAGGTCCCTTCCAGCCCCTACAATTCTGTGATTCTGTGAATTCTAGCTATGCAGAGCACATTATAAGAGGATGAGATTCACTACCAGTACTTATGATACTGCATACACGAACAGAGCTTCTTGTAGAGCAAACCAAGATGTCGGATAAGTAGATAGGTTCCAGTTTGGAGTCCTTATTGCTGACACTCACAGCACGTACTGACAGGACAAGGGGTAACGTTTAAACTAAAAAAGGTGAGATTTAGATTGAATTGAAATGAAATTCTTCACAATGAAGATGGTGAGGCACTAGCACAGGCTGCCCTGAAAAGCTGTGGATGCCCCATCCCTGGACACATTCAAGGCCAGGTTGGGTCTGGGCAGCCTGATTTCAAGGGTAGCAACACTGTAGGGGAGTTAGAACTAGGAGACCCTTAAGGTCCCATCCAATCTAAACCATTCTATGATTCTATGACACTCCTGTCTTTCCTATAAGCTATTAGGCAGGCAGAACTTCTTTTCTACAGAAATATCAGAACGGAAATAAATTACAGATGAATCTTTAAGGAACTGGTCTTATTTTAATTGTTTTCAGTAACTCAACTGTGTGGAGAAGGTATGGAAAAGAACTGACCATCTGAGGCTCAGATTACCAGAGGAATTAAGATGAAATTAGTCACTACAGCAGGCATCCAAACTTCTGTATCCCGCAACAGTAGAGTGATCATTTGCTAAAATAATAAACAATGATTTGGGTGAAGTTAAAACAGACATCTCTCTACATGATCCCTATGAATCTACGAGCTTCCACAGAAGTTTGTGCTAACACAGTGTGACAGCCAGTAGAGAGAGTACACAATACTACTTGTGTAGAAAATACTTTCATATACATATCCTTCCTTGTCTTCTCAGTAAGGATCACTAAAAAAGGAAAAACAATTAACTGACCTTTAAAAGATCATGATGTCTGAAGAATCCAGCTATCATATATTGAGGTTATACACCGTACAGGAGATGAGGAAAGCAATTGCAGAGAGGACATTTGAAATTTTTAACTTGCATTGAAAGCTATTCGTTTTGGGAACTTTTTTTATTCTAAGACAGACACTGCATCCAATTGTTCATTTGTGTAAGTCTTAACCAATCATAATAAAATATCTTAGTCAGGAGCTCTGACCATTAACAATAAGCATGGCCAACTTCAGATCTGTTTTTGACATACCTGAAGAGCCAGTTGGTCAAAAATCATACTTGGGTACAAATACTCATAAATTACCATTGCGATATGGTTAACAGGAGACAGAAAGTCTGGTCAGAAATGTCATGTGCTGCAAAGAACTGAAATGAGATATAGAAGGCAAGGTTTACTATACTTAATGTTCACACAGCATCCCTTCTCCTGACTCCACATTAGAATTCCAGGAGAAGTCAGCCAGATCATAGCAACTACTGTCCAATATGCACTAAAAGGGGAGAAAAAACAAAAACAACCCATATCATTTTATTTTACTAAAGTGTCTTGGAGAGTTGGAAGGTGGGCAGAGATCCCAATAAACTGATAGATGACTAGCACTGCTAACCCAGAAGATACAGAAACACAGTGTTTCAGGTACCTGACCAGTACAACTTCCAGTGTTAGGCAGCAGAATCTGTAATAGCTTTACAGGTATTTTCTAAATAGCTAACCTTCCAGCTTCTGGTTCTCTTTTTCCATTCGAAGCAACAGAATTTGCTGATGGATGGCTTTTCTCCACAGACTTTGTAGTTCTTCCGAGTTTTTCTTCTCTCCTGTTTTATCTGTAGCATCCTCATTCTGCAATATTAAAAGAAGAGGGTCTTCCTCCAAGGGTGGAGCAAGAGGGGATAGCGGTAACAATTCACTTCCGTCATGACTATCTGCAAAGAAACAGAAAGCTATTAGAGGGAACTCAGATTGTTTGACATATCATGAAAATTTATGTCACAGCAGAGCAAAAATAGCTGAGTTTCACGTTTAGCAGTGAGACATTGATTCCAAACAGAGAAAATGCACTTAACAGAAGAGTAATAGAGTCATTTTTAAATAAAGTGTTAGAGTCACACAGTAAATCAACACATAAGTACAACTTCTCCCAAGTGAGGTTCTAGCAAGAACACGGCATCAAACTGATCCCCCTTTTCCTTTCATATCTTCACATATTGCAGCTCACTGTAGTACTAACTATCCAGCAACAACTGCTTGAAAGCACACACAAACCTGGATGCTGCATCTTGGAAGCAGATCTGTTCATAGGTGAAGCTACCCGCAAGAATATTCTCTGCCGCCAGGAGATACGGCGAGGTGTGAGTGTGGCCCCTACTGCATTTAGAGATTCGCTACTGCAGATGTTTGTTGCTCTTTTCTTTCCCTCCCCATCACTGAAGGAAAAAGAAAAAAGAAAAAAACAAAAAAAACAGGTGGGGTGATCAAAGCAAGTCACCTTTGGATTAAAAAAGAACAAACAAATTGAAACAAACAAAAAATCTGCCTACTGTACAACAAGAACTGCGGAAGCATTTGCTAGAAAGCGTTAGAAGGCAGAGTGCTATGTGTGAGCTTCACCGTGAACACAGAAGTATCCAACTTGTAGCACAGTGCTGTTAAGTTTGCTCAACAATACCACTGGGAAGAATTCATAATATTCATACAGTGCTCAATTGGAAGAGAAGAATAAAAGCTAAGTTTATTAAAACCCAAGAAAACTTCAAGCGGGAGAAAATAAATGTGGTAATATTCAGCTGATAAAACTTGCCTTGCTGTACATCAGTCTTACACGTTTGCTCTGATGTAATATCCCTAAAAGCACAGATGTTGCTTGAACAGAGCACAGTGCTCCATTTAATGCCATTTTAAATATCATGATGAACTCACAGTATTCTACTGAAGGCAATGTTGTGCCTTTCTCTTACCTGTGTTTCAGGAAGTGGATGCTCCACTAGCAGAAAGGGAGTCAAAAGTCCTCATGTTTTACTAGCATCTTCAGTTAAAGGAACAATCTCTGCAAAGGGAGGCTCAACTCCCACCACAGTGAAAAAACATCCTTTCCAAACACCAGGTAGAAACAGATTTACACAGTAATTTCAATAGCAGCTTATGCTACTGAAAGAAGCAAGGAGAGGCTGCAGGGAAGCTTTGCCAGAAGTTTATTTTAATAGGGTACCAAGCACAACTCTCTGCTTACTCTTTCCAGAGATAAGGATATTTAGCTTTAACTTCTGTAAGTACTTGAACAATTTTCAGAAATATTTCAGTATTTTGCCCTTGCAGTAGTGAAGTAGATACACAGATACACAGATCTAATACAGCAATGGGTACAAACTGATCCTCTCCCACATATCCTTCCGCACATTAGCAATGTGAAACACTGATAACTTCAACTCTTCCTAAACACTCACCAGCTGCTTTTTTTTCATTGAACATCCAATGAACATAGAAGTCACCTGCAAGAGCAGCACTCTGGGACAGAGAGGACATACCAACCTCTTACAAAATAATAATAAGATGAGAAACGGAAGTACTTATCCACTATGAACCAAACACAGTAGAGATCAAATTCCATATATAATATATGGAATTGTATTTCCCCAAAGGTAAATCACTTTACTTGAAGATGCCTACATTTGACAGTGTCCTTTGTTAACTGGGCCTCAAGGTATCATTATGGGTTGGAGTAGATAAGCTGAAATCCCATAGACTGCAGTTACACTGAAGAATGGGTACGGTATCTCAGGGAAATCCACCATCCCTGAAGGAGAAAACAGCTGTATCAACACACCAGCAGCTGTACTCAGACCTTCATCCTGTGAAGAACTAACATGTTACAGAACAACGCCCATAAAAATGATGAAAAAATGATGAAAAATAAAAAGATGAAAGGAAAGCCCAGCAAATTGGGCATTTGCTATGCTTTTAGTGGTAAGTCAGTTGAAGATGACCAGTTTTCCAGCTGCAGCCATGCTCTCCACGTTTGGCTTGCACAAAAGGAGAGACACCTGCGAGGGAGGCAAAACCACATCTTCCTGAAGTTTCAGCTACACCAGTCTACCAGCTACACCATGCTGAGGGCACATTTCACAAAGAACACTGTGATGAACAATTATCCACACAACTAGGACAGACCTGTTCAGTGATCAGAGCTATTCCTATGCTAGCGATCTACAGCAACTCTCTGATATCCCTAAGTCTCAACAAGCAAACTGAGCTCGCTATTACACACAAACATTAGACATAGCTTTCACGTCACTGGCGGAGAAATAACTGTGTTCTCAAGTTCACTTGCCCACACTTAGTCAACCACCTCTGCTTTCCCCTAAAAACCACTACAGGCAATCAGCCCTGGATAACAGATAGCCCAAATTATTTGCCACTCCTGATGTACTTTCTACAGCGCTTCAGTTCCCTATGCTTAACACTACTGCTGGGTGGTCTCAATTGAGACCCCATGTTGCACTAACTAAACAGCAACAAAACCCAGCAAAAATCTTTCCAGGCTAATTCTTACATAATCCAGGAGGAACTACTCTTTGTTCTAGATAAATACATAAAGACTACAAAATACAATATACAGACTACAAAATCAATTTTGAAACTGCTGTCTTTAAAAGGTATTTCAGCCCAGTAACTCCTGGAAATATACTGAGTTGGATATAATAATCATAACAACTTGTGCTCCTATGAATAACAAACAAAATTGCTACTCACTACTTCAAGTCTTACTTATCATGTTAGAACACAAAAGTTATTCCAGGGCTTATTAAGCAAAAGCTGCGCAAGAAGTAAAAGAAAACTCAATTTCTACTGCCATGTACAAAAATCTATGTTTGACTGGTGCACTCCTAAATGGGCAGTCTTGGGTACAGCATTCAACTTACAGTAGTAAAATTTATAGGAAAGTCACAATAAGTGGTTGGCTATTTTAGGCTATGGAACTAAGTTGTTTAAAGCTGTTTAAGACATTCAAATCCCAGAATTCACAGTAGGATGCATCACTCATACATGCTACCTCATAAAATGTGCAAATCACACAATCCTTAGGCCTTTCATTTCCTGTTAGATCATACCTATCAAAATTCCCCTGGCATTTCAAGAACTACTACTGACCACTTCCTCTTTCTCTGATGAGTGATCAGAGAACTCACCTTGTACTCAGTACAGGGCAAGGGCACCAGAGAAAAAGAAATTGAAGAAACAGGAGACAGAAAGAGAGCAAAATTTCCTTATTTCTATTTAGAAAAAAAGAAAAACAGAAGATCTGAAGGTGTGAAACAGTACAGAATAAAGGAGGAAGAAATTTGAAAAAAATGGTAATATCACCTACCATGTGATGAAATGGTTCAAAAGGTTGATGCAAGAAACTAATGCGTTAACTCAATTACATATTTCCCAGTTTGAAAACATGACATGCACAATGCTTACCCATAGACTTTCCTATCTCCCATTTACTGACAAATCTGCAAGCTAAACCAGGGAAAGTCTAAAGAGTTTAACACTCATGGGTTGAAAAATACATTTCATTCTCCATCAGCCAATTAAAATGAGAGTTGGATTACCTCAGTCACTTACAATGTGGGGATTACTTGCTTAGCATGTCTTTACTATATTTATAATATTCACTTCACTAAAATGAACCCTGCTAGCTGACAACGCTGAATTCACCCTCAACTACTGTAATTTTCTTATCATAGCAAGTTAGATGTAGCTGTTTCCAGAAAGAGTCGTAACTAAAAGATGCCATTTTCACAAGAGGTTTTACACATTTCTTATGGAAATTGCTTTTGAAGATTTGAAGATCTCCTCAACTCACAGTTCAAAACACCATTACTGTGAAACCCCATACCTTTAGAAGCATATAACCAAAATGAATAAGAGTAGTACCTGAGATATTTCATCTTGGCATTAAGTATGGTTTTTATCAACACCTACGTTCCTCAAATTCAGAACACTATATTTAATAGATCTGGCTGCTCACGAAAACTGTTCCAGGATTGGTTCAGCTTGAACTAGGTCTGCTAACAGATGGGACCAGAGGAACAAAGTTGGACTGGAACTCAAAAAAACTCAAGGCAGTTTGTAAGAGATTATTTTTTCACCATTTCTTGCACATCTCAATTAGCAGACATCAGTTTCTGTTATTTCTATTAACCCACTTGCCACTTAGTCTAGTATTATTTTAGTCTAATAAGGAATGGAAAGTCTAGGTATCTAGTTTGCTTATATATCAACTATTACTGGACACAAGGTGTACAACAGGTGATATTAAAAGCCTACTTGTACAAGGATGTGATGACAATTTCTCCTCAAAATTTCAAAAGCATACACTGCTTCCTCCTTATTCATTTGTGCTTGAGCAGAAAGGTAGAGTCACTTAAAAAGTTATTCCGTCTTTAAAGATGTGACACATTACTAAGACTGGTTTTGGAAAAACTTCCCAAGTAATGATTGGTTTATATTATCCCCATATTAAGACAGGGAATCTAAGTAATTTACCATTTACTTTTTAAAAGCTGTGGACTTAAGTTGATGAAGAGAATGGGCACTGGTTCTGCCATTAAGGCAATGCAACTTTCCTGTAAGGATGCCTCACCTTATTGTACTTGCACACTAGTTTACTCTTCTGGAAAGACTCGAACTGCAGAATCCTCCCACTCTGTGTTTTATAATTGTCTCCATGTTACGAGTTTCTGGCTGTATGCTGTTCATGCTGTTACAGATAGGAGACCAGGAAGAGACATTATAAATGTCAGAAAAATAAGGCACAATACAGTGTCCTTAAAGAGAAGATATATATCTTGCATTTTGCTATTATGACCTGTGTATTATTTAGAGAAGATTAACTTAGACCATACCTTACGCCCACATTTAGGTCAGCTGCCTCCCATTAATTAGCGTATTTAATTCCTTCAAAGAGACAAGAAAAGCTGGAGTATGTGGGGTGTGCTTGGTGTGTCTCAAACACTTGTGGTGCAAGGCCGTTGCCATGACAACCAGTCAGAGGCCATTATCAGCAAGATACAAAATCCCGTGGCCTACCTTCTCGGCCAGAGTTTTGGCTACAAACTTATTTTTGACAAACCTGTTATTGCAAATTGAGTTGCTCACGACCTTGGGACGCTACACCTGCAAACCCAGCAGGCATAAAAAGGGTGCCTGAAGGGGATGCAGATCATCGTTGCTGTTTGCTGGTTCGAGGCTGTCATCCCCGTATAAACATGTTCACTCTACACCATCCCATTTCCAGCACCGTGAGCTGACACTGGAACTCCTTGAATGAGATCAATGATCTCTTTTCTGTCCATCTCTCTGCCTCTCTTGTTCTTTCTCCAGTTCTCTCTTCACTCCTATTTTCTCTTAAAAGTAATCAAGTAATTGCAAGACCTATTTCAGTTTTCTAAATGCCATATCTTGTAAAGTTGTTAAGTTGTCAAGTTGTTAAGTAATTGCAAGACCTCTTGGTTCCTTAAGGTCGCAGAGTTTATCTGCACAGCATAAGACTGATTCTAAGTGATAAGATGCCATCTTATAAAGTCGTTTAGTTTAGCCACACAGTAAGATAGATTTAATCGTTATAGTGCCAATATTTTAGGGATAATTGCTTATCAATATTTTGTGATAAATGTAGTATATAGATTCTCATTGAAATTGATGATTGTGTGTGGACTTCTGCTTATCATTTTACCTTAAGCAGACTAAGGCAGGGCTTTACAATTCTTTATAGCCCTTCCTAAAATGGAGATGACAAATTTATGTGAGCAAGTTTAATGAAACAGCATTCCACAAAGTGAAAAAAATTTCATTACACGCCCCTGAAAACTTCCATACCCATCTTACAACTGAAACTCCCACATAACAGAGTCTTGATGCATCCAAAAACAAGGTCTCATCAACATCTGTTTGTGTTTAAAGAGCAATCTACTGTTACTTTTTCAGGTAGAAACGGTCACGTGAATATATTCTACAACCCCAGAATTTCCTGCTGGAAATGGACAGAGGACAACCACATAGAGATGAGGAGTAGCAGAAACCTGAGAACAGTTCAGCATACAGAAATGAACAGTAGCTGTGAGTGTAAAGACTGAAATAGTCATTGACAAGAGAAATACAGAGGCGAGCAACTGACAAAAAACCATCATGAAATATAAAACAACAGTTCCACCTTCATCACTATCTTCAGAAGAATAATCCATAAGCAGTTTTCCTAAGCACAATTCTGAAGGAGTGCCTATTCTTTATACTAAAAAATATGACTTCCATCCAGATTCACACCAATGTCAGAAAGTCCTTCTTATATCTTGGCTTCTTCCCCGCTCATCTTTAATTGGAAGTCACTTGGCGATTCTTCCTAGAAATATCACAGCTAGTATCACTCAGCTAACTTGACATTCCCTCTTCCCCAAATACATCCCGCATTAGTACTTTGCTCTTTTCTCAACAATTCTCAACAATTACAGCCACACAGGCTGCTTTGCATTCAGCAGAGAAAGCATCCAACTGGCGTAACACTTCTATAAACACTGCAATTCAAGCAACAAACCAATGCAGCTGATTTGCAACACCATAAAAAAAACAAGACGCAGCTCCTAGATGTCAGCAGACAAGCCTCAGTTCTTAACAGGCTTTTTTGGTCAAAAGCCTATTCATCAGTGCAAATCAGTGTCACGTACTTAGGAAGTGTGTTAGAAATGCAGGAGCACAAGGCAGAGTAGGAGGGATCCCACATGTTGCATTGCACTGGGAATCCTGTTGTTAAGCCGTTGGCAGTGAAGAACTAAGCAGGAGACAATGCTCTCACCTCTTGGAGAGGTCACTTTCTGAGTGCTGGAGCAACCTTCCTGAGCCCTGGTAAAAAGTTTTCAGGAAAGAAGGGGCAGAGAGAGAGGAAGGGAGACCAGGTGATGCAGATTCACTGTGAAAGCGCTGAATCCCAACATTAGGACTGTGCAGGCAGGCAATAAAGAGAACATAGCAGACATATCAGCACGGAATCAGATACAACAGAATATCCAAATTAAAAACACTGGCCAAGTACCTCCTCTTTACTTAAAGTAACTTTGTTTCCTGGAAAATGAAGCATATCAGCTGCATCACTGCAGGTTTTTACACTGACGTTGATTTTATTATGTTTGATTTACTTCAAGAAACATTTTGATAGCATTGCACAGCAGGCAGAAAATCTTATTTTTTCAGCCTTATTATTCTCAAAGGGAAATTCAGTAAGATAGTTTCTGAAACACTCGAAAAATAACCTTAGAAAATTGCCTTCAATAACATGAATCACATTGTGAGTTCTGTCCTCCTCCACTTCTTGCTTTCAGAAATAATTTTAGTGGACTACTAGAACACACTACAAGTAGATATTATTTCAGTGCAGTATTTTGGAAGGAATTTTTGACATTTTTGTTGAATAATTTAATCAAAGACGACAGTCCTCCCACACAGTTAAACATTACTTAAAAAGAGGAAAAATGTACTGGGGAGACATTAAAATCAATTCAGTTTCTCTTATTTAACATATTGATTAATCATGAGTAGGAAAAGGGAGACTGAAAACCCCAACCTAGAGCCATGCTGTTACAAAGCAATTTGGACTGAAAACCTGCTGACAATGCAAATTGATCATCGGCTTCTTGAAAGTTGTTACAAAGAAGTGAAGTCAGGAAGTCCTGCAGGGTTTCCTGTTTGCATACAACATGGACAGTAAAGAAAAAAAAAAAAAAAGAAAGTTTATCTCAGTAAAACAAAAAAAACCAACACTCATTATTTATCTCTTTAGAAACAAAGCATAACATGGCTATTTCAAGTCTTCTTTCAAGCCTTGCATGAGAGTTTCTTACACTTGATCTCTTCCATTCTCTTGAAGAGAATAAAATTATTTGCTTTTCTCTACAAGCTGATGCAGCATTCTCATGGAAATTTTAATCTAGACAACAAGTAAGCAATAAGTGATTATTTAACATCATTTTCAGAGCCTTCAAGAAGCTTAAATTGCAGCCATGCACTGCAACAGATGAGCAGTCTGGAGAGAGCATAGAAAATACAGCCTGAATTGTAGAATGGCTTCAGTTGGAAGGGTTCTTAATGATCTTAATCTCATCTAGTTCCAACCCCCTGCCACAGGCATGGCTGCCACCCATCAGATCAGACTGCCCAGAGTGGCCCCATCCAACCTGGCCTTGAACACTTCCAGAGATGGGAAAGTCACAGCTTCTTGTAAAGAGTCTATATTATAAAGGTTTTAGAGTTTTGCCTGGTGACTTACTGATGAAGGTAAGCAGGATGGAGGCAGAGAAAGTAAATCTGAGTAGGTCCACAATGAACTATGGGTACCTCTCCTGACCAAGCAAAAGAACTCTGCTTGGCTCCTGAAACAGAAGGATCCCACATGACATTAGCAGGAGAGTTTCCAAACAGGGAGGGAAAGAAATTACAGACGGAAACTCCTGCGGATGGCAAATAGAAAAACTGCATGCCTCACAGTTCAGAGGAGGCATTTAATCATTAAGTCTTTTAGTGGGATTCTTCCGTAGTTTTAATTCTGGACATACTGTCCAGGAGCCTAGCTAATACAGCAATTAGCACTCAAAGCTGCCAGCACTTATCCCAGTGTAAATCCTCAAGCTACAGCCTCTGCAGTTAGAAGTGCTGAGGATCTCTTCTCTGGAAGGCCTGTCTGCGGCACAGCCAAAAGGCTCAAGCTCAAAGCTGGCAATAAGCAAGCACACAGGTCGGCACCCAGCCTGGCTATCTATCCACTGGCTTGTTGCTTCCTCTGAGTCACTCGGGGATCAGCCAGTTACTGCACCAAGCTATTCAGAGGTGGAGAAGACAAGCTGAAAGTAAACTAATAAACCCAGAGGAGCACAGAAGCAGCTCACATCAGAAGCTGGTGTGCTGACATTGCAGATGGGACTTACCTCGTGGGCTCAATGCTGCTCTGCCGCAGCAGTGGGGAGCGAGCACTCAGGGACCGCCCATTCTGGAAGGTTATCCGCCGCCGGGAGCTGGAGGGAGGGTGGCTGAAGGTGTGCGCACGTCTTCTGAACTGGGGGGAGTCTGAGTCCTCCTCAGGAAATGGCTGCCAGGCTGAGGACACCGGGGACGCCGGAGGAGTGGTTGGTGGAGAGTCACCCGGAGAAGCGTCCTGGAAGGAAGCACTGGAGGAGTGAGGCCTGCAGGAGCTCACCTAGACCCACCAACCACACGCAGCATTGGTGCTCTGGAGCCTCTCCACCCTCTTGGTCACGGGCCTATTGTATGCTAATTATCACCCAAAACAGACATCCTTTGTTAAGTTACGCTGAGACCTCAGCGTCCTTCTTGGAGGAAAAAAAAAAAAAAAAATAACCAACACAACAACCAACAACACAACAAAACAGAAAGAGAAAAGAGGAATAAAAATTTATATACTATGCAAAATCATACTGATAATTCCAGGCCTTCTCTTAAAGGATCAGCATCCCAGCTACTGGGCTTGGGGCTCTTTCAGGAGAAAACAGGGACTGAAAAGACTGGGGAAACCGCTGTGAGGTATAGTTTCCTCGACATATCATGAGCATGCTTCCTGCACCGTCACAGCGATATCCTGGAAGAGAGCCTGTTATTACACAGCCAGTTTGTGAGTAATTGTGGCAGGAAAACCATAACAGAATCTCCATCTCCTGGGAAAAACAGCAACCAATCCCTGCATGAGGTCAGAGGAAGATTGAAAACAGGAAATAAAATGAAAGTGAACAGCGTTCTGCCCCTCTACTCCCACAAAGCATCCCCAACAGATGTTTTCAGGTCAGCATTTTAACTTCCCTAAAGCAACTGTTACTTACAGAAAGGATTCCTCACCTTCAGAGCATTTCCTTACATTGAGATATGACTATTTACAATAGGTTCAGCAAAGCTGACCAAAAATTCCCTGCTTTTTGTAAAAGCAAAGGAAACGTAGGAAAAAATACCCAAAACACCACCAGTCTGGCAATCAAGCAACAGATTAAAATTGAAGCTCCAAGACAACGCATATGCCAGCTTTCCTACAACCTCCACCTCCCACTGGAAACTCTTATCTGAGTTTAGTAAATTGATGTGCTACTTCGTTCAAACTGAAGAAAAGAGGCAAGCTCATGCTTCATTACCACCCATGCATGAAAGCGTGCCCATTTGAACTAAGCTCCTTACGCACTTTGTCAGAAGCAAGGCTGTTACAGCGCTCAAAGCTGTCCACACTCCCCAAGCGGCCTCGCATTCTGTTGGCTCCCTGCAAGAAAAAAAATGAATCATTTAGTCCAGCTTTTTGCTTTTTCCAAAGATTAAGCAAAGATGGAAGCAGCTGCATAGGTGAGTACAGGACAGTCCAGGCACGTGACATGTTTGATAGAAAACATCAGATAATGGGGCAAATACTGGATTTTGCAAGCAGTTCTTTTCTTTCCCCAAGAGTTTTAACCAGATAATTCTTGTCAGGAGCAACTGAATATTCATTCATGTGAGGCAGAACATCTGAGCTGGCTTGGTCAGACTGAGAAAACCTGCAGACTTTCGTAGAGCACCCTGCAGTGCAGCTATCAGATGCACTCGACATGCTATGATCTCAGAGAACTTATACCATATCTAGAGATCTCAGACAAATTAAGTCTATCTGGGAAAAAGTAGAGAAAGCAATACAACTGGGTAAGTGCTCTTTGGCAGCAAATCCAACCCAATAAGGTTGGATATGAGCAATCCCTTACAAAGGCAGTGAGGTTAGCACTAAAGCAAAGCTGATAGAAACTGACATTAACAGATCTTGGCCAAACATGTTCAGAGTTAACTGGTTTCACAGAAAGAGATTACAGATCAGCAGTGCTTTCTACTTCCTTCTACCTGTCTTCAATACCTACAAAATGTAGGCAACATTTAATGTTGGACATTACTGACTGCTGAAGTAAGTTGTTTCCACCACTTTAACAGGCAAAAAAAAAAAAAAAAAAAAGTCTAGGCTTTGGATAAAACATAGACAGGGCATAGTAGCTCTTCTTGGTATTTCTGTAACTTACAAGGGAAGTTTTGTCAACATTAGCAATGTTTATTTAGCCAACTTTTCCCTGGTAAGGTTTATTTTCATTTTCAAGACTTAGAGTGCCCCTTAAGTACATTGTCCCATTTAAGCTCATTACCAGTGAATGCTCTGCCTGAAGGGGATCTCTTCACTGACCCTCACAATAAAATAGGAGCAAAGGATAACTTGGAAGTTTCTTATTAGATTTAAAAACATGCTTTTGGCACACTAAGAAAGGCTTTTTGATTCAGAAGAAACAACAACAGAAGTTAGTACAGCATGGGCTAGTAGAAATGTGTTCAAAAGGTCAAAAAGAGGTTATATTTATTTTTTCTGAGATAACTGTTAGGAAACCACAGCCTGTTTTCAGTTCAAACCTGACAAAAACAAGATAATTCCAGCAAAACAAACAAGTGAAAAAGTGGCATTCCTCTGGGAGAAAGATGCCAGAGCACAAAACCCAGCATGTTTCCCCATGGTGAGTGGTGAACAGCTACTCATTCAAGTAGCTTAAAATGTCACAATTCTATTTATCCTAGCTATGAAGCTATTCACTTAAGAAGTCTTCTTAGATACCTGGCCACCATATAATTATTTCTAATTTGCTAAGATTAAGGCTGCTTGAATCTCACCTCACATTTACTGACTTTTATATATATATATATATATATATATATATATACACACACACACAACACATACACACATTTATATGTGTGTGTGTGTGTGTGTGTGTGTATATATATATATTTATTTATTTAAATATACAATAAGATACTGAATACCAATTTTATAAGAACTGACTTTCTTTCCTACTCTCTTAGTTAATAATTACACTTTAAAATAAAGATGGTAAGTCATGTACAATTAGCATTCCATAACATTAATACCGAGTAACTGGTAGCAGGCTTAAGGGAAAACAAACAAAACAAAAAAATCCACTGCACTAATGGGTATTTGATACCTAAATACCTTTAGGAATTAACTGTGATCTATTAGACTTGTTATAATAGTCTGATGAATAGTAAGAGCTACAAAACAGCCATTATACAACACATGTACACATGTATCACACACAGAATGCACACACATACTGTACAGAAACAATCATATACTCAGAGAATCATCAAATGTCCCCACTTGGAAGGGGCCCATAAGGATCACCAAGTCTTGTGATCCTGGTTTCACACAGGACAACCCAAAAATCAGTCCTTAAGTCTAACTGCATTGTCCTTGAACTCCTTGAACTTTGGCAGTTTGGACCCATGACCACTGCCCTGGGAGCTTGTTCCAGCATTCCACCACCCATTGATTACTTGATTTAACCACATTAATAGTGACTGAACTGCACTGTAAACTATTTTTCTAGTTCTTGCATTGTGTGACCTTTAAAAGGATCTGCAGTGATGAACCCCTCCATGCATCATGATTCACTGCAACACAATGCTGTTCCTGATCTCTAGCAGTTACAAGCAAAAGATGAGATAATCCTTCTAACAGCAAGTCTTCTTCACAAACAAGCAAACTTAAAATGGCACCAACATGGATTTGGGTGTCCACTGCTGTTAAACTACATCACAGACTGAAAGTGGATCTTTGTGCTATAGAGCACAGCATGGCACAGTGGCCCTGTTGAGAAAGGAACATAATGTATCAGAAGCAGCAATCAATGAATATCTCCGTTCTGAGATATTTCAACTCAGCAGTGCATTTCTCATAAAAGATTTTTCCTTCACATAATACAAATACTGTGTCCATACATGGCCAAGCAGCTTTCCTGGGTTATTCCCAGTGATGTATGCTGTTTCCACAATCACTGCAGAGTTCATACCCCACTGTCAGATCACATTCCAGTCACATGTCCTTTAGACATGAGAAAGAAATCAGTCTCAGCATAGGCATGACAGCTGTCATCAACTGATGGTATTTCAGACTGATGAAGTTATCCAGATCTTCTGAATATCATCTCTCTTTTGCTCTCTTTCTATATTCAGACCAGATTCCAAATGCATAAAATTTGCAACAAAACATAACCCAGATTCGACCAGGTAAGTATTAATCCTAGAGTCACTCCTAGGCCAAATTCACTCTTCACCTAAGTACAAGCCACTCTAAAGCTTCATCCTGGCAAATAATGTTTTGATTTCTTAATATGGAATATCTGTGATATCTCAGGTTTGGAGGTTACTCCAAGTGCAGCTTAGGCCCTGGTGACACAGTACTATAACACTTTTAAAACTATTAGCAGAAGGAGCTCAAATTCAATGCTTGAATTATATTTGGACCTCATCATTTGTATCACAGCTCTCTGTCCCTTCTTTGTAGTGACACACAGGACACATTCTTCTCTTACTTCTCTATACGTCCCTCCTCTGCATATAGACAAGGAGCAAAACCTGCAATTCAGACTTTTTCTTTAAAAAGCGAATTAATGTAAGAGATTTCCAGTAATTATCCATATTGTAGCTGGTTAGCAACACAGATATGAGGAGTATTTATTTTTTTTCTTTCCCTTTTTTTCTACCTTTTTCCCCCCTTTTCTTAAACAAGTTCTTTTTTTTTTTTTTTCCTACAAAAGGACTCCTTAGCTACTACTTTCCAAAGATTGTTAATGACCAACGTGAGCTTTAGCTACAAGAAGCAAGGTGTTAATTCTCCAGTTTCTGTACGTCCATTTAACTACTTCCAAAAAAAAAAAAAAAAAAAGCAATATATCCCTTTATAGGATATAACCATTCTGATTCTTTTTTCACTTCTGAAGCAGTATCTCTGATGTTGCTCAGCTAATTCACTTGCCACCTGCAAGAATGGTAATTATTCAGAAATTTGCCCTCTTTAACTGTTTGTGTGACCCTACCATAAGCTTTTTAGTGTAGTTAAGACAACATCAGCACATCAAAACGGTGATGTAATTTCATCATATATTTATTAAACTGAGGCCACAAAACAAACAAACAAAAAAAATTTGATAGGACTTTACTGTCAAGGATATCTGGGAAAACTGCTGACAACAATTTGTTAATCTTACCCTTGAGAAGATATTTTCCAGAGAGCTAGTCAAGGATTTCTTGGCCTTGTTTTTCAGAACGTCAAGTTTAAACCTGCCACCACTGGTGGTGTTTTCTGGAATCACACTGTTAGACGCAGTCTGTTGATATGAGCAAGGACACAATTCAGTTTTGGCAATTGTTTTTGCAACTGCAGACCTCCAAAGACTGGACCTAAACCAAGTTACATAATAGACAATACATCCCTATTCTTTATTTTAAATATAAATTAAAAAAGAAGTTAAAGGAATGTTCTATTCCCTAAAGACTATCTTGAAAAAGAATATTCATTTAATAATATTGATATCTATTTTCCTTGCCAGATAAAGTAGTTGTTTAGACTGACACCAACGCCCTCTTCGTTCTTATTTTGCTCTCTCTAGAAATGACTTTTTGAGAATGGGGATCAAGAAGGAAGGAAAAGAAGACAGATGTGGTATTCTCATACTGCAAAGAAACAAACCTAAAAATAATCGATTGTCTTCTCTCTCTTCCTACTCCTAAGCATGTCACAGTAAATTAAATCAAATTACTTTTTTTTCCATCATCTTCTCTCAACTCAGTTTCAGCTATCCCTGATGAACTCTAGCAGCAACCTTTCTGGTAGTCTAGGTTACACTTGAATACGAATGGAAGGAGGGAGAGGAATCACATGAAATCAAGCTTTACCAATGGAGCTTCACCAATGTGAATGTGTGTTTTCTGCTTAGCTTCACAGAGTTGGCGTAGATGTAGGATCACAAGTTCATTTTCTTCCTGGTCATTCTCAGGCTTCATTTTCTGTTAGTAACAGAACAAAGAAAAGAAAAAAATTAGTCTTTCAAGTCATTATTTGCTTATTTTCACTTCCATATGTATACATTCTTTGAAGGTAACATACTGACACTCCAGAAGCCAAAGTGCACAATTAATGAGTCACATTACATCATCATTTGTGCGCCTTCGTACTCACAAGTAAAATAGACCAAAAAATTCCATATGGAGAACGTTGCAGGATGTGGAGGTGGAGGGGAGGGGAAGCGTTAACACTACACATTTTGTTTTCAAAGGTTGTCTGCTGTTGTCTAAGCTTATAAAAGGAAAAAAGAACCTATATAAATCAAACAGGCGTTCCCTTCTTGAGGCTTCTAGAAAGCAGTGCAGCCTTTGGAAGCATGAATTACTATATAGGTCATTCACTTGAGTACATTTTCTTGCACCAGATTTTTGCCTCAGAATTTAGGTCAAAAGAGAGCTTCTGAAAATGCCAGCCAGTTGCCTGACACCTGCATATCTCACCTGCTCCCAATTCATTCTCACATCACTTGCGGGTAGAGAAAAATGTTTACAGATAACATAAAATATCCTCTGGGTAAGAACAGAAGAAGTCTCAGCAGAGTTGGGAACCAAAATTTGTCTCAGAGCAGCATATCACGCATTAGGTTAGGTTAAAACATACTATTTCAGTATGATGGTTGATGAAACAACAGTAAATTCTATGCAAATAACATAACAAAACAAACAAAAAACCCATATAATCAAAAGAAAAAAAATCCAGTCCATTTTGGCACGGGTTTTTTCAAATCTGAGACAGTAGCTTCTAACTTATTACCTGAACACGTTCAAAAATGTCTGCTTGCTCATTATCAGTTAGTGACGACAGATGCCTCTGAATTACAAGCTTGGCTCTTGGTGGATAAAGTCCTGAGAAGAGAAAGGAGTATTAAAGCTTCTCGATTCCACACAATCTTTTGAAACAGTTTTGGAAAAATAAACCAAAACAATGGTATAAACAAATATAAACTTGCATTTAAATTCATAAAAGCTTGATGCGTGGTATTTGTATATTGGCAGCATATTTGATAGGAGATGCCTTAGGTCTTTCTAAAGCACAGGGCTTTGTCTCATTTTGATAGCAGTAAAAATAGAACTAACAGATACTAAGTGGCTGGTTCCTCGGTATAATATTGTCAGTGGAGCATCACATCTGCCTTCCTAGTAACAAGAGATGGAAGCCTGACATCTGTACAGGAGGGGAGGAAGAGAAGAACAGACCACAGATAAGGTCTGAAAGATACTCAATGCACAAGATACAAAGAAGCTACCCAAGGCTTTTAATTGAAAAATTTAGATGAATTTCTGGATAAGGAAAGGAAAGAATAGAGGCCATACCAGAGAACATCACCTTTAAAAACAAGAGCAGCATAAAAGCTATCAGAAATTAAGAAAAAAAATCCGATATTCAAAAAGGCCCACATTTGCTCAGACCTTATTCTAGGAACCTACAAAAACCCATGGGGAAAACAACTGCCCTAGATCAGGTAAAAATATATTCTCCTCCACCCAAGCTAGATATTATCCTAACAGAACTGGAATCAGAGCAGATAAAAATCTTTTAAAGTCATGAAGTCCTGGGTTTGATTATGGTAAAATTCTAGATTCTAAAAGAAGAAAGCAAAACAGACACTGAAGTCTTTAAGTCACTAAGCAAAAGTTTAAGAAAATTCTACCATGGTATTCAATTTGTTACCACAGGAGAGATTTTATTTGGATACCAGATGCTTAACCTAGTCTTGCAAGTCTACACTATCAAGATAATTATGCTGCCTCAGATGGAAACCTCTATAGTTTTCTATTCAGGGAAGACTTTCACAGACAATTTTTTACTCTGGATATCTACTGCTGAATCCAGGAAAAAAAAAGTGAACTGAATGTCACTCCCCTAAGATCTCATAGTTTGTTCTTCATCCACCAGCGGGAGATAAGTAGCAATTACCATCATTATCATCACCAGACCAGGAGTTACAAGACGACTTGCTTATTTTTGCCTAAGACACTTTGCAAGGAGATATATCAGAGTGACTACAAAACCAGGATGCTGCTATTCATAATTTTTAATTCTGTCTTATAAGATATTTTACACGGGCTTTGGTATACCTCACTTCCACAGAAACCAAAAAGAGTTGTGGATTCATATTTAAAGTCAAGTAGTTGTTTAGACTTACTTTATTAGATATTAATTTCCTATCACAGAATCACAGAAACACCAAGATTGGAAAAGACCTACAAGATCATCCAGTCCAACCATCCACCTATCACCAATAGTTCTCACTAAACCATATCCCTCAACACAACATCCAGACATTCCTTAAACACTTCCAGGGTCAGTGACTCCACCACCTACCTGGGCAGCCCATTCCACTGCCTGAACACTCTTTCAGAGTAGTATTTTCTAACATCCAGCCTAAATCTCCCCTAGTGCAGCTTGAAGCCATTCCCTCCAGTCCTATCACCAGTTACACGAGAGAAGGAGCCGACCCCCAGCTCACTACAACCTCCCTTCAGATAGTTATAGAGAGCAATAAGGTCTCCCGTAAGCCTTCTCCAGACTGAACAATCCCAGCTCCTTCAGTTGCTCCTCATAAGGCCTCCTCATAAGTTGCTCCTTAAGTTGTTATCTTAATCATTTATTTCCTATGATAGGAAGGAAACCAGATTTTGAAGTACCTAAGAGAACAAAGACAAAAATTAAAAAACAAAGCCAAAAAAAAAAAAAAAAAAAAGACTAAGAACGCCTCCCACATTTTATTCTTCTCCCACAAGAATGAATACATGAGAAAGGAAGATCCTCTGTTGATCACTACTGTCTCTTCATGATCCATTTTGATCCATTTTGAAAGAATGTATCTTCAGGAAAGGGAGAACTGTTGTCTTTTTTGTCTCTCTTAACACTTAAGATAAGTATGACAATAAAAGAATATGTTTTTTTTTAAACACAATCTGTATTATACTCAGTTGCTCATTACTGCAGCCACCTCCATTCAATTGCACAGAGTGGAAAGCAATGGAAAGACTTGCTTATTGGGAAACTTTTCTCTCCCTTCCCACATCAATTAAACTGAAAGTGCATGGTTGACACAATTAAATTTTACATGTACAGTATGATATTTCTAGAATAATCAGGCAAAAAAAATTATAACACAAATTCAGCTGCTACCTTCAATTCTTTCACAAAGTTTGTGCAATGAATGCATAGGACAGGCCTCACACAGCTTAACCTGTGTCTTGGCACTTTGAAGAGCTGCAGCAGTGCTAAAGGCTTGCTTCAAGGTAAGCATTACCTCATCAACCTAAAGGTGAAAGAGCAAAAAGACAACATGTAAACAATAGTGCATGCCATATACATCAAATAAGGTTCACACCTTATAACAGAGACAGCTGCTTTGCCATCAAACAACCTGTCTGCTGTCTTCTAGAGTTCAAGGTTTTATTCCCTGCTTTCTGCCCATTCTATCCAAAGACAAAGGCAATGAGTTTGCTATCTGAACTTCAACACTGAAGTTTTCTGAAACCTCTAACTACTTTGCTGACGCAGAGGATTTAGTGATGTAGATAATTTCAAAAGGTAAACGGACACATAAGGATGGAAGATAGAAGTCTGTATTTAGAAGGGCCTTCACATCTAACTTGCATTGTGTCTAGGATATATCTGCATCCACAGGCACCCGAATACTTCTAGAGACTCACCTGCCAGTGCATTTGAAAAGAGTTTCAGAGACATATAGTAAGTCTCCATTAATAGTAAAAATGATAACACAATCATAATTTTGGAAATGAGTTTATCATTTACTCTGTGCAAGGATCTCAAACTATGTTTCCAAGTTCAAAATTCACTATCTTAAAGGTCAGTTAAAAGCATAACTTTGAATATCAAACTATAACTCATAGTTACTGGCTAAATAAAAAATTAATTTGTTCTCTTTAGGTTCAAGTTTCTCCTGCAAACTACATTAGTCCCCCTCAATTATATTTCTCCAATAACCACTCACCTTTTAGCACAAAGCCCCACAGACCTAACCCTGCCACCAGACAGCAGCTTCCCCCAGTTAAATCACTGGCACCAGGTACTTCAGCCAACAAATACGTACTTTATGAAATTTTTATTGGATTTTTTAGTTGCACACATACCATGTGTGAACTCAGGTTTTCTGCCTCTTTGATTAGATGTTGTTATTTTCCTCTCCCGAGAGCTAAGGATAAGCAAAAACACAGAAGCCACGTGCAAAAACAGGTTGTAAAAATACTATCTTGAAAAATCTGTTTGGGTTTTATCATCAGCTTTGTTACTAATTCAAAACAAGTAATTGTATGATTAATAGGTAACCAAGCATCTCAACAATTAGAAATGCAAGAGTTACGAATACAGAGTCCAAACATGCTTGCAGCGTGAATGTATGAACCCATCCACCTGGACTTTTTCTATTTGTTACTGACATCCACATCAGGAGAGCACCAGCATAAGTCTATAGAAGGACAGAACGTGTGTGTTTCCTATATCTTCGTTTCAAATTCACAACTGAGGTTCAGAGGTATGAGACATGACCACTGAGACTCAGTTTATAGAGTAGAACAGAGATTCCCATGGTTTCAGAAATGCTTTAGACACAATCTGATGGAGATGTTGGGGTCATTTATAAATACTCACCAGAGACTCACTTGCACACTGGAACACATAGCAAACATACTGGCTTAATGCAGGTTCAACAGATTCCCGGCAAATGAAGCCAAAGTGATCAACGTGTTTTATACCCTAAAAAAAGAGTTTTTTAATGAAAAATATTGCGATTAAAATAGTCTAAAAATCAACATTAGTGAACTATTTTAGAAACATGTTTAATTTCCAAAGTGAAACCAAAACTAATCACCGGACTCCAACACTTAACACAAAAAAAACTATAAATACATCCTTCTAATGATTTATTATACAAATTCAATAGTTAATTTTTAATATTTTTTTTCTTTTTTGCATTAAGAAATTACATAAAGCTGTAGTTACAAAACAATAGATCTGGACCTGAATGTCTTCCTTGAGGAGAATAGATATTCAGGGAAGACAACAAAGCAGTTCAAGGCTTAGAGAACAGTAGGACAGGGGGAAATGGCTTTCAGCTGAGGGAGGGAAGATTTAGGTTGGATGTCAGGAGGAAGTTCTTTACTATGAGAGCAGTGAGGTGCTGGAACAGGCTGTCTAGACAGATTGTGGATGCCCCGTCCCTGGAGGCATTCAAGGTCAGAATGGATTGGGCCCTGCGCAACCTGGTCTAGTATTAAATGCGGAGGTTGGTGGCCCTGCCTGTGGCAGAGGGGTTGGAGATCACGATCCTTGAGGTCCCTTTCAACCCGGGCCATTCTGTGATTTTGTGTAATTCTATGTTTGGAACAGTCCCTACAGTGAAGGCTGCATGCACTAAGCCCACACTAGAACATGGGACTGGAGTAGCATCAAAGTAGCAACAGATCTTCTCTTTCCTGTAAATAAGGACTGAACAACACGAAAAGGAACAGGAAATGAGCAAAGGCACGTAGAATTCCAACTGGATTCTTAAATAAATTCTCTAGTTTTAGATTGTTACATACTAGAAGTTTTATGAATTCCTACACATTACTACTGATGTTTTATTTCAAGATACTATTCTAACTGCTTGAGAGGGAACACTGCCTTGCTAAAAACAGCACAGAGAAGATCAAAGACAGCTGCTTCCTAAGCACGATATTCCCAGTCTCAATTCATGGAACATGACTCACTATTGTTAAAGCTCTTGCCAATGTTTTTATCATCTAAGTATGGTAATAGCAGATTCTCTCCAGAAGAAAGCTTAATCCCTTAAGTTCAAATACATCAGAAAGCACAACTTGGTTGCTTGGATCCACCTCCAAAGAAAACACCTGTATCATAGAAGAGGGGAGGAGGCCAAACAACTTGACTGTCCCTACAGAGAACACTCCAGACAACACTGGTAACACACTACGTGACAGACTGAACATATTGTTGCTACTCCCAGCAGATTTTAAACTAAAAACAAAATTCCAGAGGTTACATTTGTCCACTTAAGAGAAACTTAAGTGCAGAGACATTCTAAGAGAGTACAACTTCCATTATTTTTACCACAGTCCACACCAATTCTGACTTAACTGAACCCATTTTCATGTAACACACAAAGTCTACAGAAGAATAATAATTAAAACAAAACAAAACAAAAACAGATGGATACACACATTTTAATTGATATAACAGTGAAGGGTTCCTTTGTTTTGCAAGAAAGTTGTGTTTACCTAAGGTGTATCAGAGAGATGCCAGTTCCCTGGTTGCTGACCATGCCTGGACAAGCCTACTGCTGTCAGATTTGTCAGGCTCTGCAGGAGAACATGCGTGGGGGAGAAGGACATGACACTTGCACCAAAGCGTAAACAGTACAGTATGTTCCCCCACCACTTTTCTTCAAGAGTGGTCTGACTGAGAATGCCAAATCACACACACCTTTCTCATTTTTCTCAGTTCTCTCAAGGTCAGCAAAGCTGAAACAAGGAAACTACTTCAGTTGCCTGACAGTGCACACACAGGGATCTCCTGTCCATTGTATCTGCTGATTTGACAATTATGCAAAGTGTGGATAGCTAAACGTGGCCAATCAACCATACTCAAACTATAGAATAAAAACATCTTTATTACACCAGACTAAGAGAATCCAGAATGCAAGCTGAAAAGAACATCTTTTTCATTGTTTTCAAAGCTCAGGAGAACAAACATTAATAAGATGCAGTCTCACAACACATAGTAAATCACTTCCCTATAAATCCACACAGAGAAGCCCTGTGGCTAGCAGAGTTCTTGAAGGAAATACTGATGATCTTTATGCAAGCAAACCCTTACTTGGACAAATTACATATTTTATTTCTACTGAACATAGGAAAAAAAACAAAAACAAAAACTGACTTCTCTAAAGTAATTTTGCATATGAGAAAACCATAGTATTACCAGTGTTTAAGTTATTCAGGCATGCAAAATGACAAAAACATTTCTCCAGAAGACAGCAAAATCCTCTACTTCCAAAACCCAACGTGCAGCATCACCTGACATTACTGACCATATACAATTATTTTACTGAAGGAAAAGCAAGATGTCAGAGGTCTGCAGTGGTCTTGCTTGTCTCCAACATAGAATCATTAAAGTTGGAAAAGACCACTAGGCCATCTGATCCAACCATCAATCCATCACACCACCATGTCCACTAACCATGTCCCTCAAGTGAAATATGATTCTTTGAAGCCAGCAGAACAAAAGTTGTCCATGTCTAGGACAGTTTTGTTTGCCCATTTTAGGTATGTACCTACAACACCAGAATCAAGTACATAATAACTATCACTTTTATTCAGCTCAGTACACCATTCAGTTTGGCGGTCTGATGGAAGGAAGAGTCAAACCATCTACCAATTTTGCTTTCTGTAACACTGCTTTAAGAATCTTTTTAATCTATATTTCTTATACAGTTATTAATAAATAACTGCCTGATTATATTGTTCCACTCTATATTTGCACATGCCTTTTTCCACTGTAGACAGACTCCACCTAAGGGCCTTGACCTACAACTGGGCAGTTTAAGTCCCCTTTGATTTTCAAGAAATGAACTGTTCTTAATTCATGTTAACACTAGTAGCACAGCCATACAAGAGCAGATTTCTAATCAGCATTAAAATGAGGGGTGCAATGCAGGCTTAGAGTATGCCAGGAAACATACTTAAACTAGAATAACAATGTTCAAGGTGGCCTGAAATAATGCAAGTGCATGGGCAATGGGAGAATGCAATTTAAAAAAGACCTCAAAACACAAAGCGTCACAAGTAACAGCTGTTGAACAACAGCAAGATAGGACAACAAATCCCTCAGCCTTGATGATCCACTTTTCATAAGACACATTTAGAAGCTGGAGATAGTTAGGTTAACCTATTACCATACTCTCTAGAAGAAATGATGCAGGTAAACTGTTTTTCTGGAAGGCTGATCTGATGTGCTTCTCACTTCACTCCAGAGGCTTCCAGGAGATCAGCTACTCAGAAACAGCACTCTCAGAGCATCCTGAATGGATATTAAGCTGCTTCCAAAATTAAATCCAATGCTTTTCCAAAGCAGAACAGTTTATACTTGGCTTTCTGACCAGTGATGAAAGTTACCACTACTGCAGCTCATGCTGATTATTTTGTGTTCATCATTTCTGTACTTAAGCTCTTTGGGAATGACAGTATTGTCGGTTGTTTTTTTTTTTTTTTTGCAGAATCTACTCGTAACTGCTACCAGACGAGTGTAATCTCCAATTTAAATAACAGCTCTCAGTATTGTAAAGAAAAATCACTACTTCGTCTACTGTAACTGCTTATGATGCAATCACAATTTAATATCCAGCTATTGCAGCTGTACTCCCCAAAGAAGTCAGTGACATTTTCCAGTCAAACTTTGTGCAGAGTTAATATACACATTTGTCACAATCTCTCAAAATCTTCCCTATTTTTAAATTAAGGATCGAATGGGATAAAGCAGCAGTCTACTATTTATTGTAATTTAGACAGGCGGGATAAACTTCTTAAAAGTGGCCTTTGAGACTGAAGAAAGGAGAACAGCACAGAATTCTCAAGAAAAAAAAAAAAAAAACTTATTTTTTTCAGTTTTCTGTAAGCTATTAAAGCAACCAAGCTAAGAACAAATCAGTTCCTTTTCATAGAATGGCCTGTGTTGAAAAGGACCACAATGATCATCTGGTTTCAACCCCCCTGCTACGTGCAGGGTCGCCAATCACTAGACCAGGTTGCCAGAGCCACATCCAGCCTGGCCTTCAATGCCTCCAGGGATGGGGCATCCACAGCCTCCTTGGGCAACCTTTTCCAGTGTGTCACCACCATCTGTGTAAAAAAACTTCCTCCTAATATCTAACCTAAACCTCCCCGTCTTAGTTTAAAACCATTCCCACTTTTCTTCTGATAACCTATACATTGCTTCCCATTAACACTTACCTGAGAACATGAAGAGATATCTTTAAAATTCTTTTCAAGCACAACTGATTTGGTGTCTGGACTGATGAGGTTAACTTCAAATCTTCCAACCTTGGAAAAAAACAATAACAGAAAAAAACAAAACAAAACAAAACAAAGAACAGGAAAGTCTAGTTTATGACTGCCTTGGAGGCACAGTGTTAATGGCAACAAAAATGTCAAAATCTACCTCTTCCCATCTCACACATAGTACCTTCAGCATACCGGCTTACTCAGTAGGAGTAAGGGTGCTGTAATTAAGCTTATATTCAGTAATAGTATTTCAGCAAGAACAATACACTCCATTCAATAGAAAGAAGATTTAGAAAGAAGACAGCTGTGGGGGGTGGACTTTTTCATTTTGAGTTATTTTGGTCAAAAGATCACTTATTTAGCAGATTATTAAAATCTTTGATACAATGTGATCAAACGATAAGATCCAGTAAAGAAAACAGCAGAACTACACAATCTGTGGATGGTTAGATTTGAAAAGTAAAACAAAAACAAAAAAATCAAAAGCTAAAACCTCAAAACCACCAGCACCACAACAGTTCCACAGATCAACTGAGAAACTATGCTAATCTTAAAGTGATTCTTTTTAGTTTTTATACTGATTATGAATGAAAAAGTAGAGGTTCTGTAGCAAGTCATCTTTCAGTTTTCCCAAACCACTCCTCAACATACAGAACTTTCTCCATAGAGCTTGGGGAATTTTGCAATAAATCCTCTTCATTACTAGTGATAGTCATAGCCCAAAGGGCAATGCATTCTCACTTCAGTTAGCACTTCCCCGATAGAAAATAAAAGGCAAGAATGATCTTAAATGCAAATGGAAACTCAAGCATTTAGCTCCCTGTTATTTTAAGGTTCAAAATTTATTTACTTTCATTTTATGGGTCACCTCCCTTAAGTGTCCTTTTGTTTTCTCAATACAAGCACAGAAGATGTCAAATGCACTTCAGGCAAGAGAAGAAAGGACTGTGAGGCTGGAAACAAGAAGGCCTCAGTGCATGCAGAGATAAACTTATCTTTCCCAGATAAGTAGTAATTAATCAGCACAATTTATCATAAAGGAGCTGGCTCAAGCATATAGCTGCAAACTTAGGAGCTTCTTTTTAATTGAACAACAACAAAACAGGATATATTCATAATAAAATTGTCATGGATTATCTTTCTGAATAAAATACTTCTTTTTTCAACTGAGCCCCAGATCTCACCAGCACCTCATCAAATCTCAACCAGAATTACATACGAAATACTCAAATCTATCCTCAGAAACTCAGCTTTTGTTGAGCACAAATAGTTTCTTTTTCTTTAAGAATCTATCTGGGCTCATGAATTGTGCTGACTACCTTAAACCCCAGCTGCTTTTATTCCAATTATTTATGAATAAATATTTCTGAGAAATCATGAAACCACACCAAATACACACTACTTATCTTACAAGACTTGTCTCAGCTTCACACTGGACAAGTGACAAAGTCCTAGGACACACCTGAAATAACATTGTCCTGTTCTTCTCAGAATCAGAGGGCTGAACATGACTGGGTGCACTTGCATGTCTTCTACGTGGCTGTATTTTCAGGTTTGCATCTTGAACCCTTCTTTGCATAACTGCAGTGACACTGCTGCACCGGGAACGAAATTCCTGCTGCTCATCAAATCCAGAGTCCTCCAAAATTCGCTCTGGAAAGGAGCTACGGGTGCTGGCCAGGTTGGTCAAATTGTTCTGGCTGCCAATTGTAAACATCACAGCATGCCCTGTGGTGGTATTTGGACTTTCCAACTCCTCAAATGGACTATCCAATGGAGAAGCTGGTGCATTTCCCTCACACAGAGCTAAGTCCAAACTTGACTCATTATTCCGCTGTTCATTAAGTAGTTTCAGGCGCTGACGCTCATGAAGGCTGAATTTCTCAATGCAATCATCAATTAATGATGAGGGAGCTTTCTTGTGAGCCACTGTAACCTTCCCACAGTACAAGACCTCAAATTTTTGAGAGTTATAGAAAGCATCTTCACTATCCTTACTTGGTTTGGCATCTTCTTTCAGTGCTGCTTTGGAGACTTGTCTTATGCTGCTGATGACATCAGGAACCTAAAGGACAGTTTAAAAGGTCTCTTTAGCAGGCACAAATGAGAGCATAGATAAAGAAAAAACAATTGTTACTGTAAATATTCCCACAAGTTATTCAATAGAGTGCCACTACTTCTTGGCTGTCAAAATAAAAGCAAATTCAAAATTCTGTACAGACTATTTCTGAAGTGGAATCAAAACAAATAATTTCTAATATTTTTCACAAGAATCTGTTTCAGAATATAAGGTTTTAAACTACCAAAGTAATGAGCTTAAAGTCTACTGACAGATGTCTGCATCTACTCTTTTTTTCCTTTTACTGATATTGCCTTCTCTGTTCTGCAGCCCTATGAGAAAGCATTAATGTTTCATTTTCCTGCTGTCTCAGTCATCACAGAACGCCTACATCTCTCTTCTCCTCCACTGTTTTTCCCTACAGGTTCCTACTATATCTCTATTAGGCCAAACTGCACATCACTGTAGCAGAAGTTCTCAATTTCAGCCTTGTATCACCCAGTCATTTAAGTTCTACCTCCATTATCCCAGTCATACCCACATTATCCCAGAGAACGTCTGCCTTCAGTATCAGCATACTTAATGTACAAGATCCACCCCCCTCCCTTTTTTTATTCTTGCCTTCACTGAAAAAAAAAAAAAAAAAAACAAGACTCATGCAAATCTACCGATAGTTGATCACAGTGATTTTACTTCTTTCAATACTATCCACCTCTGGATAAACCCAGCCTCTTTGTCACCAGCTCTCATCTTTTCCAGAAGGATAAAAATGGCATCATGGCACATACATTTGGAAGGATGTGAGTTACAATGAGATGCAGGGAGGCTATCTATAATACTTTCCTTGCAAGAGAGATCAATTCTCTGTGGTTACCTATCCAAAGCAATCAATCAGTAGTGAATGTTGTATTTCATATAGCTTCTTACCACTTGTATAACATTTGATTTTTTTCAAAAGAAATAAAGAAAAATAAAAAGAGAAAACGTAATTCTGAAACCACAACTTAGAAAATAAACTTTGCTTCCTATAGTGTTGTTTTATTCCAGTCATGATACAATCTGTAACATGCTAATTAGGCAGTGATCTTGTATGCCAACACTTCTGCAACTCACGGTGGAAAATCACTTGGTCTCAACCACCATCTCCCGTTACGCACCCCTCCTCCACTGGGCATTCAAATGCGAATCTTCTTCCACTTCATTTGTTGCAAAATTAATCCATTATCTACTGACCTCCACTGACCTTTGGTTTTTACCCTTATAGACATCATCATCATCATCTTGGTTTTCAACGAGGCCAAAAGTTAGTCTTGATACAGTGCAGACAGTAGGCTGTATTTAATCTTTATTCATTCTCACTGGCAGGCTGCTTTACCATTGCCCATTGTGCACTAGCCCCCAGTCTGTGTCAGTTCAGCTGGAGGCAGACATCTCTCAAAGTATCCATACTGATCCATCTTCCAAGAGACAGTTTTTCCTCACTGACTTTTTTTTCTTTTTGCAAGAAGCCCTAGTCACCATCACAATTACACCATCAAAGTTGTGTAACTTCTTTTGGATTTGAATATTAGCTTATTAGTAGTTAATATTGAAATTGCAGGGCAAAGTTAGACAAAAGAGTAAGCAGAATGGAGATTAAAAATAGTGAATTAATGGGATCAATCTGCTTAAATATTTTTAGAAATCAGTTTAGTAGCATTAAGAATAACTAGGCTAGGGAAACATAAAACTTAATATAAATGTTTCAAACTTCTAGTACTTTCCTACAGAAGTCTCACGAAATTAAGCAGCTAGAGGGGAGAAATGGGGTGCTTATTATTTAAACCCATATGGACACTTCACATCTTCCTGGACATAAACCACTGGCAGTCAGTTACAGTAGAGCAAAAAAAGTTAAGCAATTTTTTTTCATTCACCTACACTGAAAAGAAATAAATGCTTAGAGTATTTAAACAACCAATTTACCTAGTGTACTGAGAACTTTTTATCATGAAACTTCAAAGAAAGTTACTTCAAGCAAGGAGACTGGTAGAGGAAGATAGGCAGTGTATTTGCAGAGCCATACTTTCAGTCCTAACAAATCCAGTGGAGAGAGTGCTGGAATTCTGTAAGGAGAATTAATTCTCACAGGTCTCATCACCCAATACTGCTAAGCAGAAAAACAGAAGATGACTACATTCCAAAGGGAGTCACAGAGGTCTTCCCAGGTGAAAAAGTATGAGTTAATAGTTCGATGGCACTTTTCTGGGACAGTTGTTCTCAAACCAGGAGGAACCAAAAGTGTAATACAGGACGAACCAAAAGTGTAATACAGGACATGCCTATATTTTTCACTCATTAAGTTTCCCTAGATTTCTGAGGAGTAGTGCACTGTCACATTATTACTGTAACACACATTTTTACAAAGGGTAAAAAGGATGACCCAGGGAACTACCATCCTGTCAGCCTCTCCTCAGAGCTAGGGAAGCATAGAATGGATCCTCCTGGAACCTATGCTAAGATGTACAGAGGAGAGGGAGGTGATATGGGACATCCAGTATGGCTTCACCAAGGGCAAGGCCTGTCTGACCAACCTAGTGTTCTATGTATTCTATGTTGATGTAACTGCAGCAGTGGACAAGGGAAGAGTCAGTGATGGGAGCTCTGGATGTCCCTGTTCATTGCGGAGGGGTTGGACCCGATGGCCTTTAAAGGTCCCTTCCGACTCAAACCATTCTGTGATTCTGTAATGTCATTTACCTGGACTTCAGTAAGGCCTCTGACACAGTCCTTCATAACATCTTTCTCTCCAAATTGGAAAGACATGAATTTGATAGGTGGACTGTTCAGTGAATGAGGAACTGGTTGTGAGATCATACTCAAAGAGCAGTGGTCAATGACTCAACATCTGGATGGAGATCAGCGACAAGCAGTATTCTTAAGGGGTCGCTGCTGAGATCGATGCTCATTGGTGACATCAACAGTGAGATCGAGTACACCCTCACCAAGTATGCAGATGACACCAAACTGCATGGTGCAGTCAACATTCCCAAAGGACAGGATGCCATTCAGAGAGACCTACATAGGCTCGAGCAGTGTGCTCAGGGGAATCTCTTGAAGCTCATCAAAATCAAGGTCTTACACATGGGCTGTCTCCCACTACCAACACAAGGTGGAGGACAAAATTGAGGACAGCCACACAAAAAGAATGCGTAGGCTTCAGATGAACTTCGCTCCCTTCCAAGATGCTGAGAGATGTACACATTTACCAGAGACAGAAGTGGTACTTCAACTTTAACACTCTTGAAATAGTGTTCACAGCTACTCCTTCTAAATCTCAGTAACTTAGTGGAATTATTGAGATGTTATCCAAGGCTAACAGTTGAGAGCAATTGTTCAGCAATTTGTAAGAGCCAAGAGAACTCAAGAACTCAAAAGAACAGAGATCTTCCTTCAGGGCCTATACAAAAAATCCTCAGTGTGAAGAGAACTGCCTCCAAAACTTGGTTTCACAAAAATAAAATGTCTAAAGGTGAGAGGCAAGTAAGAATAGCTTTGTAACGAGGCAATATTTCATGCTAAGGAAACATGATTTATCTGCTAAGTCTAATTAATGAAAAAGCCACTTGGGAATCTAAATCAGTTATCATGCGTATTTGAGTAGCCTAGCTTTGAATGAATCACTCTTTACCTAGTTAGATCTTATTCAATGCACTGATCCAATAAGGAATATCAGCTGTGCTCAAATCAAAATGGATTTCACTAGTGAGTTCTGCACCATCTACAGTATGATTCAGCTCTGAACATAAGAAATAAAATGTGATACGCATTACACTCTTTCCAGTGGACTGTAGGGCTTTGGTAAGCTGAAACTAAAAAAAGCAACGTTAGCCATATGGACCTCCAAGTTATTCCATTTGCACTTGGTAACCCACAATTTTGGTCATACAAACATTATGAACTACTGTGGTGCATAACCTATTTGTCCAACTAGTTTAGATTAATGCTGCAGCACTTAACGTTGGAGGGGGGGAAAAAAAAAAAAAAAAAGGTATATTAATATTCTAGATCTGCTGATTTCAGCTCTGCAGTTCAGTTTCCATTCAATCCTGTCCTTTGTGACTACATGTTCTAGTTTCAGCTGAGATACTTTACTTTCTTCCTAGTAGCTGATAACAGTGCTGTTTATTCGTTTTAAGATAAGAATAATGTTGATAATGCAGCAGCATTTTTGATTGTTGCTAAGTAGTGCTTACACTAAGTCAAGCACTTTTCAGATCCTCAAAAGGAGATGGGGAGGAAGAACCAGGACAGCAGACCCAAACTCGCCAAAGGAATATCTTACACCATATGGTGCTGTGCTGAACAGTAAAACTGAGGGAGCTGGCTCAGAGGGTTGCTGCTGCTCAGGGAATGGCTGGGCATTGGTTGGCAGGTGATGAGCAATTGCACCGCGCATCACTTGCTTTGCATACTCTTTTATCATTACTATTTTATTGTCATTATTACTATTATTTTCCCTCCCTTTTCTGTCCAAAAACCGTCTTCATAATCAACCCATGAGTTTTATCTTTTATTTTAATTCTCTCCCTCATCCCAATGGTGGGGAGTGAGCATAAAGCTGCATGAAGATGAGCTGCTGCCAGGTTAAATCACACCACACCTGCAAGAGGGTCACATAAGGAGAACAAACACCTTCCTTATGTATAAACTGTACGAAGTACATACAAATACAGTAAGAGCAAGAATCGTTGTACTATACATCAGGAAGCATAACTGAATTCAAAACAGAAATGTACTTTCATGATGGGGAGGGACATCATTTAAACTGATAGCTCTAATGCTAGTTTCTTTCATCTGACTTAATTAAAAACAAAGTCAGCAAAGGAAGACCACATGAAAATATTTAACATCAAACTGAAACTTTCACAGAACCACAGAATCGTAGGGGTCGGAAGGGACCTCTAGAGATCATCGAGACCAACCCCCCTACCAAAGCAGGTTCCCTACACCAGGTCGCACAGGTAGGCGTCCAGGCAAGACTTGAATATCTCCAGAGAAGGAGACTCCACAACCTCCCTGGGCAGCCTGTTCCAGTGCTCCGTCACCCTCACCAGAAATTAGTTCTTACGCACATTTGTGAGAAACTTCCTATGGTGCAGCTTATGTCCGTTTCCCCTCGTCCTGTCTCCACGTACCACTGAAAAGAGACTGGCCTCACCACTATGGCCGCCACACCTCAGATATTTATAAACCTGGATCAGGTCCCCTCTCAGTCTTCTTTTCTCAAGGCTAAACAGACCCAGTTCACTTAGCCTTTCTTCATAGGGGAGATGCTCCAAGCCTT
Organism: Meleagris gallopavo; assembly: GCF_905368555.1. NCBI lineage: Eukaryota > Metazoa > Chordata > Aves > Galliformes > Phasianidae > Meleagris > Meleagris gallopavo. The sequence goes on along the minus strand of NC_139404.1, from coordinate 152,796,563 downwards.
TCACCATCTTTGTGGCCCTCCACTGGACTCTTTCCAAGAGATCCCTGTCTTTTTTGTACTGGGGAGCCCAGAACTGGACACAGTACTCCAGATGAGGCCTTACCAGGGCAGAGTAGAGGGGGAGGATCACCTCCCTCGACCTGCTGGCCACACTCTTTTTAATGCACCCCAGAATGCCATTGGCCTTTTTGGCCACGAGGGCACACTGCCAGCTCATGGCCAACCTGTTGTCCACCAGGACGCCCAGGTCCCTCTCTGCAGAGCTCCTCTCCAGCAGCTCATCCCCCAGCCTGTATTGGTGCATGCAATTATTCCTCCCTAGGTGTAAGACCCTACACTTGCTTTTGTTGAACCTCATCCGGTTTCTTACTGCCCAGCTCTCCAGCCTGTCCAGGTCTCGCTGAATGGCAGCACAGCCTTCAGGCGTGTCAGCCAATCCTCCCAACTTCGTATCATCAGCAAACTTGCTGAGGGTGGCCACTATCCCCTCATCAAGGTCATTGATGAAGATGTTGAACAAGACCGAACCCAGCACAGACCCCTGGGGGACACCACTGGTTACAGGTCTCTAGCCAGACTCTGCACCACCAACGACGACCCTCTGCGCTCTGCCAGTCAGCCAGTTCTCAACCCACCTCACTGTCCACTCATCTATCCCACACTTCCTCAGCTTTGGTATAAGGATGTCGTGGGAGACAGTATCAAACGTCTTTCTAAAATCAAGGTAGATTACATCTACCGCTCTTCCCCCATCCACCCAGCATGTGACAGCATCATAGAAGGCCACCAGGTTGGTCGAGCACAACCTCCCCTTGGTGAACCCATGCTGACTACTCCTGATAACCTCCTTTTCTCCCAGTTGTCTGGAGATGGTATCCAGCACAAGCTGTTCCATCACCTTTCCAGGGACAGAGGTGAGGCTGACAGGCCTATAATTACCCGGATCTTCCTTCTTGCCCTTTTTGAAGGCCGGAGTGACATTGGCTATCCTCCAGTCTCCAGGGACCTTCCCTGTTATCCAAGACCTCTCAAAAATGATGGAGAGCGGTTCGGCAATGACCTCCACCAGCTCCCTCAGCACACGTGGATGCACCCCATCAGGTCCCATGGACTTGTGGACCTTAGTACTGCCTAGGCGCTCACGCACGTCCTCTTTCCTGACTAAAGGGAAATCTCCCATTCCCCAGACCCTCTCACTAACCTCCAGGGTGTGGGAAACCTGAGGGAGAGCCTTTTCACTGAAGACGGAAGTAAAGAAGGCATTCAGTATCTCTGCCTTCTCAGCATCCCCCGTTACGAGGACCCCCCCCACACTTAGTAAGGGGCCCACATTCTCTCTAGTTTTCCTTTTGCTGTTAACATACTTGAAGAAGCCTTTTTTATTATCCTTTATCACTTTAGCCAGATTCAATTCCAGGCGGGCTTTAGCCTTCCTCGTTGCATCCTTGCAGGCCCTGACTACATTCCTATATTCTTCCCAAGTGGTCAGACCCTTTTTCCACATTTCATGGACCTTCTTCTTTCCTTTGAGCTTGCGCATGAGCTCCTTGCTCATCCACACAGGTCTCCTGCCACCTTTTCCCGATTTCTTGCTCACAGGGACGCACCGATCCTGAGCTTGGAAGAAGAGCTGTTTAAATGCTGACCATCTCTCAGAGGCCCCCTTACCTTCTAACACCCGAGCCCACGGGATAGCTCCAAGTAGGTCCCGGAAGAGATCAAAGTTGACTCTCCTAAAGTCCAGGGTAGCAATCCTACTTATTGCTTTGCTTCTTCCACTCAGGATCTTGAACTCCACCATCTCATGATCACTACAACCCAAGCTCCCCCAACCTTTACTTCCTTAACAAGTCCATCCCTGTTGGTGAGAATAAGGTCCAGTAACACCCCTCCCCACGTCGGTTCCTCCACCACCTGCATCAAAAAGTTGTCTTCAAGAATTTCTTAGAAATTCTCATGGCACGCAATGAGATTCTTGCTATAATAACGTCCAATTTTATCAACCTTGCTTTAGAAAGAACAAGAAACTTAACTACTAGGTGCTTACCACTTATAGTTAGAAGTTGTAAAATAGAGAGTATATCAAGTCTACTAAATCATGCATGCTGCGGTTTTCCTCCATGCTTTTTTTTGTCACAATTCCAGGCAGAGTATCTCCATGGAGATACCGCACGTTTTCTTGAATAGCAGTGACAGAAGTCAGAGTGCTAAAAAAAACAAAACAAAACAAACATTCTTTGAATTTACAGCAGCCTTCACCAAACAAAGGAGCTCACCTTTTTGCTGGCGAGTCATCCTTCAGACAGCAGTAATTAACACTTTCCATTTTAAGCAAAAACAACGTTTTAACGCTATGAATATTGCAAAAAGAAGCAAAATGCACTTGCTGGATAGTTTCACGTCCAGAGCTACAGAGGATTTCATTATGCCACAACTTTTCTAGTTGTTTCTGATCTCTGCTAATTTCAGACTGGAATTCAGGAACAAAGCAGAGCCTCTCTTCTTAGCACAAGGCTTAAAGCCATCAGTATGAAGGACTAATCTGACAGATAAGCCTAATAACTCTGGCTGACTAATGACAGCAGTTCTAGTAAGGAGATTACACACAGAGCACCAGAGCCACTCTGCCTTTCTCACTCCACCACCCGGTTCCCATTAGCATCAGATCTTACCAGCACACTTTGAAAGGAGAGAAGCAAATGCCCCGCATGTAGTAATTACCTTACGGCATGGGCTCCAGCTCAGGAGCAGAGGCATGTTCAGGCAAAGCTGTCACCAAACCTTGGTGCAAAGAGCACAAATGCTTGGCAGCAGATTCCTGCTATCAGTGAGAGTTGGGAAGATCCCCAGTCGGGAGGGGCTGGTGGTCATCTGGCAGTGCTGAGCACATCTACTACTCAGCTCGCAGCATGGCAGCGCAGCAGACGTTAGGCTTTGGGGGCCAAGCACTTCCTGGCTTGGGACTGGGAGCTGCCTGTATTTGAATAGCTGCAGTCCCACTGGTGATCTGTGCGTATTTGAAAACAAACAAAAGGAGAGAGGAACAAAGAGAAGCAAGATGCTTCTTGTCCCAGAATTCCATACTCAATGTTTTGTTCATTATTGAAAGTTCCACATCCATTGACTAGAAACCACAAAAATGAGCAACTTTTTTACAGGAATCAGACAAACATGACTCCCATTTCAGATAGTGTTAAGCTGCACAGCCACAAGATGGGAGAGGAGAAGCCAGCTGCTGCAGCAAAGTACAGGCAGAGACAAATAAGCCACGTATCATATCTTGCTGCATATCAGGCATTCCACACTGAAGAAAGGTTCTTAATCTCACACAAAAACACATTCAAATGCCAGCTGAAGCCTATATATCAATAACTTTCCTCAACCCAGAAAGACAGGAAACAAACTGCCGTAACTGCTAGCTTCTCTGATACAACTGCTTTTAGACCCATCCAGGCAATACCGCACTGATCACACAGTCCTTCTGCACTCCTACCTCTGCTGCAATCTGCTGCATCACACACTGAGGACAATGCTCCTCAAGTGCTCGCTATTAAAAAATGCATCTTTCTCATAAAGAGATAAAAAGACCAACTTTGGAGTGATTCAATGTAGGCAGTCACACAATTGATTTGTGGGCTTTGTTTATGTCAGATATTTAGAAACTGGAACAGAAGAATTGTGTCCTTCAGTTGACTTAGTGCTGAAGGAAAACCAACATCTTTAGTTTTACTGAAATGAGGATTTGCAGTCAAGAGAAATGCTATTGCAAAGGAAAAGAATAACAGAACTGCTCAGCATTTCTGCAACTCATCTGCATTTAGTGTATTTAGTGTTTAAAAAAAAAAAAAAAAACAGCTTACAGAACACCGAGTCAGGCTCTCAGCAGCCACTAATAAACTTCTTCCATCAACTCTGGACCATTCTGCTGCAACATAAAACAAAGCCAGTAGCAAGGAGGACAGAACATGGGCTCTAGCAAAGAAGGACTCAGTAGAAGCAGCTTCTGAAGCTTCTAGCTAATACTCATCCTAGCAGCTGGTGCTTCCACACTTCTGCTGTTCATGCCAAAGCCTACAGCAAAACACAATGAGTAAGCCAAAAAACCCTTTCAGGATTGCACTCAGCTTACAGGAGACAGTGTTCACCTAATTGCCTGGCCTATTCTGTTTTCTAGGTCTCCGTTAAGAACTCAGTTAGGTTTGCTACTACGCACTGAAACAGGTTGCCCAAGGAGGTTGTAGATCCCCATCCCTGGAGGCATTGAAGACCAGACTGGATATGGCTCTGAGCAGCCTGGTCTAGCGGTTTGCAACCCTGCACATAGCAAGGGGCTTGAAACTAGATGATCATTGTGGTCCTTTTCAACCCAGGTCATTCTAAATGATTACTATGACAATGCTCTTGTTTTACTCTGCTATTCAAACTCATGATACATTTTTAGGACACCACACATTCCTGCTGAAGGCAGACCTGAAGATCATTATACCAGCCTAAAAGGAGAGAGATTTTTTGATAAGCAAGATAAAAATTAAATAGAAAAAAAAAATTTAAAAAATCATTTGTCAAAATAAATCTTACTTGAAATCAACCCAAGAATTACTTGCACTTTTTGGTCTCAATGCAGTCACCAGATAGAAAAGCCTACAAAAACTGCACAACTTTCATTTGGAGAACCTGCCACGTTACCTAATGTGCTGCTGGAAACTCACGGATCACTTAACGCATTCTGTGCACCACATGCACACAAGATGCTCTGTGCCAAGTATCCAAATTTAAATAAGCAGTATATGATAAAAGGTGGATCAAGTTACTTAACAGGAAAGAATGTGTAAGAGGTACAAGATTGTTCGGATGCCTGAGCAGACAACGGAAGTCTTTTTTTATGCTTGCATGCTAGCACTCTACCAGGCTATATCAAAGAACTGAATGGATGGCAGTGCAACAGGAACATTGCTTTCCGTGAAGAAGGTACATATGGTATTTTGTTCCTAAGTTTAGGCCAATAAAACTTCTGCTTTTCCACCTTTCAGAGACAGCTCACATACACACTGCTTGAATACTTTGCAATCCACAGAAGTGTCAGTACAGATAAACACAACTGTCTGAAGATTTGTATGTTCTTCCTTAGAACATGTAGAATAGTAAGCCCCAATTAATCTACCAGTAACATACTGTGAGCGTACGCAAGTATTCTCAGGTTTGTTTCCAAGTTCAGGATATAGTCATAGAACCACAGAATGGCCTGGGTTGAAAAGAACCACAATGATGATCCAGTTTCAACCCCCCTGCTATGTGGCAGGGTCGCCAACCACTAGACCAGGCTGACAGAGTCACATTCAGCCTGGCCTTGAATGCCTGTTACCACTTATTTGCAACATCCATTCATCTTGAACTTTCCCACTGTTTCATCCCATGTTTTCCTCAAGCATGAAAGCACAAATTCAAAAAAGAAATATGAAGTTCAAAACAACTTCACTCAGCACTTAATTTACTAAATTCATTCAGATTTACTAAAGAAAATGACTCCCAGGAGTCTGTCTTGGGATCAGTGCTCTTTAACATCTTTATCAATGACATCGATGACAGAATCGAGTGCACCCTCATCAAGTTTGCTGATGACACCAAGTTGAGGGGTGCGGTTGACACGGTGGAAGGAAGGGATGCCGTTCAGAGGGATCTCAACAGACTTCAAAGGTGGGCCTGGGAGAATCTAATGAGGTTCAGCACAACAAAGTGCAAGGTTTTGCACTTGGGCCAGAGGAATCCCAAGCATTTTTACAGACTGGAAGTTCTCGAGAGCAGCCCGGCAGGGAAGGACGGATGGATGAAAAGCTGAATGTGAGCCAGCAGTGTGCTCTTGCAGCTCAGAAAGCAAACGATATTCTGGGCTCCATCAGAAGAGAGGTGGCCAGCACGGACAGGGAGGTGATTGTTCCCCTCTATTCTGCTCTTGTGAGGCCCCATCTGGAGTACTGTGTCTAGGTCTGGAGCCCCCAGTACAAGAAAGACAGGGAGCTGTTGGTGAGCCACAAAGATGATCAGGGGGCTGGAGCACCTCCCCTACAAAGATAGGCTGAGGGAACTGGGCTTGTTCAGCCTGGAGAAAAGAAGGCTGTGGGGTGACCTCATTGCAGCCTTTCAGTACCTAAAGGGAACCTACAAACAGAAGGGGAATCAACTCTTTGAAAGGGTAGATAACTGCAGGACAAAGGGAAATAGTTTTAAGTTAAGGGAGGGAAAATTTAGGTTGGATGTCAAGAAGAAGTTCGTTACTATAAGAGTGATGAAGTGCTGGAACAGGCTGCCCAGAAAGGTTGTGGATGCCCTGTCCCTGGAGGCGTTCAAGGCCAGAATGGACTGGGCCCTGGGCAGCCTGGTCTAGTATTAAATGTGGAGGTTGGTGGCCCTGTTTGTGGCAAGGGGTTGGAGATTCACAATCCTTGAGGTCCCTTCCAACCCAGGCCATTCTTTGATTCTGTGATTCACTTCCTTTAAAAAAAAAAAGAAAAAAGAAAAAGAAAAAGAAAAAAAATGCTATAGTTGGACAGCTCATTGAAGCATTTTGCCCATTTATGGCAAGTCCTCAAATGCAGATCAGAAGATAAGGGATTTCCTTCTAGCTTTAAGGTGCGAATACTAAGACAAGTGCTCCATATCTGATGTCTAAGCAGATTTTTTTTTTTTTTTTTAATTCAGTAAATTTAGACAGAAATTCTCAAGATTTTAACTTTAAAAACATGAACTAACATACTGACTAAGAAATTAGCACAGCCCGGTAAAGCGGCTTTTCCCTAGTTGAGAGATCAAGGTTTCAGTGCTCCTCAACCACAACTCCTATTAGCCCACATTTCATTGAAAACCACTTGCATCTGACTTCCATGGATGCAACATGACTCGTTTGTTAGAGTAGCTGCTGCCCTTCTATCACTGAGGAAGACGACAGTATGTGTTCATTAATTCATCATGAACTCCCAGAGATGGAGAAAATGAGACTCCATTCTGTCTAAGAGAACTGGCTCTACCCCAGGGCATGGTCAGGTACTGCAATAACTGCAAAAAAACTCCTTAACAATGCTGGAAATTCCTTAATGACACAAAAACATAGAATCATTAAGGTTGGAAAAGACTCCAAAGATCATCTAAGCCATCTATCAAAAACCAAAGAGTTATGTCTTTTCCCACTTGATGTCTTCCCAGAAAGTTCTAACTGCAGTAATGAAAGTACGGTAAGACTACAAACTTTTATAAAGGTTTTCTTGAAACTTCTTCTGAAAACTGCTTTGCTAGAAAGGGCATTCACTAAGAAACTGTGAAAGATAAACCAGTATTTATCAGCCAGTGTGCACATGGGAGAAAAAACATAGACTGTAACAGCTTTTCAGTAGCTTCTCTACTCCTGTCAAGTTATGTTTGTTAGTTTTCTAGCAGTTTAGAAGCATCCACTTGTGCAAGTTCCAGCTGGCATGGAAATCTCACACTTTACAAGAGGAACTGCTTTATCTTACAAGACTATAAAACACCTAAGAAACAGCAGTACCATCATTTTCCCAGATAGTAACCAGCAAATGACCCTACAATAAATACAAGGAATAAAAAAGCCTTAGGAAGCCCTACTGATCCAGATGCTGAATTCTCAGCTGCTCAGAGCCCAAAGTGACTGGTGGAGCAGGAAGCACTCACTTAACCTGGTTTCCTCCAGCACCACTCCTTGAATCATTGCTTTGCCTGACTGGTGGGGATAGAAAAAGCACTAAAACCATGCCCAAAGGCATAGCTAGCACGCCACAAAACACCCAGACCTGCTCTCGCTGGGAGTCACGAGTCTAATCTTGTCAATCTCTAGCTGTTATAATACTATGATTTCATCAGAAGCTTATATTAGCTGTGAAAAGAATACTGTTAGATAAGGCATTCAAAATTAAATCCAGACAGCTGAATGTATAAGAGTATCTCAGATTTAACAGCTGGAAGCACTATTTTAATTTTTTATGCAGAGGAATTCCAAAATAGCTAGAGTTGCCATCAATAGTAAAAAAAATAAAAATAAAAAATAAATTTAAAAAAGCACAGCTCATACGACTCAGGGGTAATAGAAATGGAGATGATTTCCCAGAAAGCTCTGACACAAGTCAAAGAAGTAGAAAAACAGTAAAGCAAGATTACTGCACCAACACTGATATACAAAATGAGCAATCTAAGGGGAAAAAGACCCAGGAGACCACTTGCATATATTCCCAAAAAGCTTATGAGACAGTTTTGGTTTGGTTGTTATACTAAGCTCTGTAAAACTGTAGACAAAGGGCACGAAGGCAGGCAGTTACCATATAAGGCAGAGAACACAATATGCAATCAAAACAGAGAACCAAGACAGATGGAAGGGAGCTGAAAACATGCGGTGGGGCAGGAGGCTTTGTTTTTAAGCAAACATTTTCTTTTACCTCAGGTAAAAGAACATTTGCAACGCATCACTAATTGTTGCTAGTAGATACTCCTTGTCTCCATGCTCCCAACTAATCTTTGTTTTCTCACTTCAGTAGGCATGGTAGTTATTTCTAAGCTAGCAATTGCCCGACAGCATAAACTGTAAGATAGTCCATCCTTAGCTAAGTGAAGAATTCAGGGAACCAGCTGCTGGGGCTGGCTCCCATCTATGCAGGTAAGACGAGGAAGCTAGCTGGAACTAAGCAGTGTTAAATTAAAACAGTGGAAATTTAGCTTAGATGTTAGGAGGAAAATTTTGACTCAGAGAGTGATGAGGCCCTGGCACAGCTGCCCAGAGAAGCTGTGAATGTCACATCCCTGGAGGTGTTCAAGGCCAGGTTGGATGGGGCTCTGGACAGCCTGAGCTGGTGGGTGGCAGCCCTGCCCATGGCAGGGGGGCTGGAACTGTGTGGGTTTTGAGGTCCCTTCCAGGTATGCAAGCTATTCTATGATTCTGTGAACTTACAGAGCTAATACTGCTAACAGCGTTCACAGCAAGAAAGGCTTTATCTCATCCTAGCAGTAAGACCATAACTACTCCAAGGATTTCTGGAATCTGGAAGCCCACACAGCTTCACTACTTCTGCCAGCATCTCCATCTTCCTAGTATTATTAGCAAATCTTACTTGGCTACCTATGCATAAAGGTATACTCCTTGCATGTACAGAAGAAGGGCAGTAGAGACCTAGTATCTAGGGTTTGGTGAAAATGTATTTAAACATAACAGAGCAATTTCTGTGATATGGCTGTTTCTAACCTCTAATCTAAATGCTCACTTTAGGACTCACACAGGGACGAATGAGAAGGAAAGAGTGTTTTCACCACTGACCTAACAGAATTCTTGTGACAGCAAGTTATTTTAAAGGATAATGGAAATCCCATTTGCTTCAGAACACCACAGGAGTTTCTTAAATCATTTCAGCTAGGATATTACTTCTCATGCTCAGCTGTAATCAAAGCAAGAGTGGGCTTTAAGTAACTTCAAGTTTGAGAAGTAGCAGCAAGAGTTATTCTTTCTTAACAAGACAGTTTCCTTTTAATACTGATTTTAGGACTTATTTTATCCAGTTACACCATTCTGCAGCTGAAACTAATTTATTACTTTTTTTTTTTTTTTTTTTTTAACTAAAGACAGTTCAGATTATGAAATACTTTCAGCACTGCAACTCAATTTGCTGAGGAGAATTAACAGTAAACATGAGGCTACTGATGGGAATAGAAAAATAAGCTCCCTGAAGGAATAAACTACATTCCTCCCCCTTCTCCTTATCTACCCTCTCTCTCCCAGGGGAGTTTCCCCTATCTGGGAATTATCTACAATGGAATTTATTCTTGATCATGTCTGGATGTCCTGTTCTCCCTGAAGTCAAGGCTGAAACTTGTTTTGCAAATCCAGCAAGGACATATGTCACTTGTCTCAATAAGGGCAAGCACATTTCATTATATATCTGCCCATTATCTCTAGGAAGACAAGATACATCTTACTCTCCGAGCTTCAGTCTCCTGTGTGGGGGGATTGGCATGCATACCTTCTTTCGCATGCTGTGTCATCTGTAAGACCTTCTAAAACAGTTTCATACTTTTCCATACAGTAGACATTGATGAACTATAGAGAGATGCAGTAACCATGTCCACTTTGAAGTTTATTCTAAATATGACAGAAACATGCAACACTAGTTAGATTTATTCTGTCGGGGCATTTTTCAATCATATGTAGCAATCATATGTAGCACAGTCTCAGGTGCTTCAAAACTGAGTTTTACAATGAAGCAGGAGTAAAAGATTGATGGCTTATCAAGAGAGCATTATTAAAACTACAAATGTTCAGAAATTCACATGAAGCCAGCTAGCCAGCAAAATGTGAAAAGTGTCCAATTCATTTGAGAAGGTCAACTAAATTCAAAGACTAAGATGGAATTTAGTTTGTATGGATTTGTAGTTGTTACAGAACAGAAGTGAGTAAAGCTCAATATATTAGTAAAGATATTATCATATCTTTAGATAAAGAGGAATCAAGCTGACACGTTGGATTACTTTTTATGTGTGTGAGGAGGCCACTATAAAAGGATTATGATGTATATTAATGCAATGACAAACTGTAAGTAAAAGCAATATAAAAACATAAGCAAACACATCTGTTCTTCCAAACAAAGTGCTTGGTATTTAAAACATTTTTAAGTGGTATACAAGTGCAGTCAGAGTTGACACTGGCCTGGCTGAGGCTGCCCTACTCAGACAGTTCAATTCTTGTAAAATGATTTTTACATCCTGTTTCCCTTCATGGGAATACTGGGCATGACTAGCTCAGTCTTGGATCTTCAATTTTATATCACAGTAAAACTACTACAGCCCTTTTGAAGAGTATATGAAGTGATGGTAAGTGAGCTTCTACTGCCGAGACACAAGACAACTGACCTCTACTACAAACTGTGCAGAGCTGAGATTTCATGTCTCTGTTTGATCTATATTCTCTGTTTTTACACATGCTTACTTTTCCCAAGTAGTGAAAAAGTATGAAAGGACCTATTCTATGCCAAGAGCTTTCTGTTTATCTCAATCTTTGCTCAGCCTATGTGATTGCTTCAAAGATGCATTACACATGAAGAGCTATTCAAATCACTCACCAGCATGTAATAATTGAGACAGTATCACTTTCCATTAGTAGCAGCCTCATAATAATTGTTGGTCTAATTGAAATTATGCCTGAGGCTGACCACAGCCTTCTGGGAATCCAGAGGAACACAGATTTACCGCAAGGAAATCACGAGGCTCAACAGCATTTTCTCATGTATTGTAAAAAATACTACCCAACAGCAAATTCAAACTTGTGCCCTATTTCGTACTAACTTCGCAAAAGGAAAGTACTTCAAGCACCCATTAAAAATCAGTTACTGTTAAAAACATGCTAAAATAAGAGCTTACAAAAAAGTGTTACCTGCAAGCTCAGCTAATTATAGGAACACAGAACAAATTCTGCTATAACTGGTTAGGTTGACAGATCTGAAGTTTTAGGTATGAATGCAGATCAAAGAACAACAGTCCTCCAAATAGTTCCCTAAAGCATCAAGACTGAGTGCTCATCACTTCTGAAAATCAGTCTGGCTGAGGTGGATAACCAGGTAAGCAGAAAGCTAATTTCAAGGCAGAACTTCTAAGAGACATATTAGATAATAACAAATATGTCATATAATAACATCCTGACGTAACACATGAAAGTGCAATACAAAATATTACAAGACTTATTTTCAGTGATAAGTATTTGATGACTTTACAGTTCAGATATAAGTAAAGAACAGTAGCGCTAACATTTTGGTTTTTTTCTGGACCTATCAATATAGGCAGGAAACGAAGACTAAAGTAAGGTAATGCTGCTGTAATATAAGCTGACTAAAAATTATTTTACCAGAAATAGTCATCTTGCATGCATTTTTTTTTTTTCCAGGAGTCTTGTATTGTTAACATATAGCTACACCAATTATCAGCTGTAGACTCCCAAGCAGTTAAGAACTGCTCATGATACACATGCTTCATAAACTGCCACACCTTGATAAAGCCCAAGGGATGCACACCTTCCTCTCAAAAATCAAGATTTCTCCCCCACAGCCTTTAAATGACCACATTTCATAATCTGGAAACCTACAGTAATAGAGCTGTCATTCTTTTAAGAAAAAAAAATCCTTGCATAATTTTTACCCAGATAATGGAATACTCTACTGTTAATCCAGCAAACAAAAAGCCATACAAATACTTAGAAGACAACTTATGTACTACACAAGGATTTCATAAGAACACCCCTTATTTTATAATTTTCTCTATAGCCCGGGGCAAGCTTCCCTATTTTCTACTTCTTCTATTTTCTCCAATTTTAGAAAATTCTTTAAATAGAAAAAAAGCTTATGAAAACAGAGGAGATACTTGATGGAGAAAGCTATCATCCACTGCTTCTAATTCATATTCTTTGATTTCTTTATCAGGGTTTAATTTATTATGGTTTTTAGGGGAGAAAAGAAGACATGCAGCTGCTGAAGCAGCCAAATCCCAAGACTTTTTAGTCTCACAAGAACAAAGTATGTGGTAGTTAAGCTTTTACAAATCTCTTATTATGTTAAAACATGGAAGAATACAACACTTTGTGCTCTGCAGTTCTCAGAAGGAACCTGACAGGAAGCTGACATGCAGCTAACAGCTCAGTAATACCCAAAAAGCAAGTAATTGCTAACATGGCACCAATCCTCTCAAACCAAGCAGAGTTCTACCGTCAGAGCAAGTCCTGATATTTTATGGGCTGAAATTAGTTAGGGGAAGAGATGAAAGAGCAAAGCAACTCCAGCTGCTAAAGCCACACACACATGCTCCAGGAATTTATCAAAATGTTAATGAACAAAAAGTGAAGCAGTATGTTTCACCTTGATTGCAGAGACCACAAGGGCAAAGCCTAAAATTGGCATAAAGAACTGTATGAGTAGTGACAAGAGGAAAGGTAGAACCCCTGCCAGATGAGAACCTTAACAGTTGGTGCTAAACATGCAGCTAACAAGGAAAAGACACACCTGGAAGTTGTGATGCTAAAGATCTCCCCTGGTATTTTTTCTCAAGATATCACACCGCTAATGTTTGTTGCCATATTTGTCCTTCCTAGAATCACAGAATCATTTGATTTGGAAGGGACCCTTAGAGGTCATCTAGTCCAACTCCCCTGCAATGAACAGGGACACCTACAGCTCCATCAGGTTAATCAGAGCCCCACCCAGCCTGACCTTGGATGTCTCCAGGGACAGGACATAAACCACCTCTCCGGACAACCTGCTCCAGTACTTCATCACTCTAATTATAAAAAACTTTTTTCTTATATCAAGCCTAAGTCTCCCATTTTAAACAGAAACTCTTTCACCTTGTTCTATCACAAAAGACACAAAAAGACCTTATACTGATTTTGTCCCCTTCTTTCTTATAGCTTCCCTTTAGATACTGAAGGCCTGCTATCAGGTCTCTCTGCAGCCTTACAGCTGTAAATAAATAAGATTGCAACATCACAGTGATATGTTTTTTTAATGTTGTGTGTGTATGTTTTTCCTTGCTTTTTTTTCCAGGGTCTACTTAGAAGCTCATGCCCATAAAAAGTAAAAGAATTCCAAATGCTCATTGCAAGTATCAAAAGTTTTCCACACACTAGTGCTACCCAGCACCTTCACAGGCTTTGTGAGCAAGTTTTCTCTGAATATTGGTAAAAAAAACTATGGCTAGGAGACTCTTTCTAGCAGCTGCTGTTCAAAAACTGGCAAAAAATGGAGTTTCAAAGCTCTGAAGTCCATAGGTCATTTAAAATATCTAAAAGATTGAGTAGGAGAAGGAGCTGCCCTTTCTAATAAAAGACACCCCTTAATCACTTTAAGAACAGAGCTGTATTTATATTATTTCACCGCATATCTGAACACTGCTCTCCATTATCTAGCATAACATACACTGTCTTTCTATGATAAAACACTCTGCACTGAGGCACTCTTACATTTCCACAGGCCTGGAGCACGTGTACTGAGCCGCACTACAGACACTGCAGGTAGTGCAGTGATAGTCAAAGGAGGCCAAACAGATGTGATGACAGCAGAGACAGCCCTAAAAGGAATGAAGGTATCCAATGCTTGGTGTAATTTGATCTTTCCCTTTCCTGATTAAAAACGAAGGACATGGCTGAGCCCAGCAACCAACACGGTAGTGCCTCAGGGAAATTGTAGGTAAAGGGCAAAACACCACACAAGCAGTGCCGTAAGAAGTGCAAGAAACAATCCTGCACTTCAGATGCTGGAGCAGGGATTCTTCCACAGCCTGTGAAAAGGACCCATACCAAAGCACGGGCAAAGCATGTGGAGGAAGGAGCAGAAGAGAGGAGCTGTTATAGACTCACCAGGACCTGGACTCCTCATTGCCCTGTACTGTTGGAGAATGGCAGGAACGAAGAAGTGAAGTTGGAAAGAAGGGAAGAGGGGAGGTGTTTTACTCTTTGCCTTTGTTTCTCAACATCCAAACTGATTTCAATTGGCAAAAATAAAATTTTCCTCTCAGTCCAGTATGTTTTGCTGCGATGATAGTTGGTAAGTGATCTCTCTTTAGGTCAACCTATGCATTTCTCCATCTCATTTTCTCCTCCTTCCCACTTGGAGGGGATGAGTGAGTGACTGGGTGCATGTCTGGATGCTGGACAAGGTTGACCCACCGCAGATGGTTAAAAAATAGAGATGCTTTACACTGTCATTACTATCCATATAGTCTAAAACAGATTTCTTACCTTCTTCTAACAGCCTATTTTAGCACCTAGATTTAATCACACTGTTCCAATGCAGTAGAAGTCCCTGAATTGAAAGGACAGCACAGGCTCTATTGCATACCTTTGCTACAGTGACCCACTGACAGAAGCACTAATAGGGGAGACTTCTAACTTTAATGCAGAAAATGATCACGTGGCAACCACTAACTGCTGCCTCCACATCTGCTGCTTTGGAGCAGTAGCTTAGTTGTAAGGCTGTTCTCATGCCTCAGTGCACCACTAGTGCTTTACTCTAACAGAAAGGAGCCTTTTACATTTCAACCTTCATGTTTTACACAGCAGTCAGCCAGCTGTGTTACTGGCTACCAGTTTCCCACATAGACAGCCAAGAACCGGACAGCAGGATTTTATTTTGAGGTCAGCAAGGAAGAGAGCAAGATACACCCACCCACATGCAACGGTGCAGTAAATAAACCTTGCAGCACGCACAGTGGGCTTCAGAGCACTTGGCAAAGGAACAGAGGTGCAGCTGCAGTGCCCGGCCTCGTTCCTATTGTTCTGGAATATTCTATTGCTTTCTCAGAGTTCATTGAGGACCCTGTGCAAGTGTGTTTAATCTTCAAAGAGGAAACTGAGAAAGTATTCCTCATCCTACTATGAAGGGCAAAAAGTGAACTTGTTTACTACTGTGTTCATTATACTCACAAGCGTAAGTTGTTTTTATTTAGCAGATCTGCTTAGCAAGTTTGCCTATAAAAGGTGAAGGTTATAAAATTGAATTTATTATAGTCTATCTGCTTGGAGGAAAAATAACTCACTTTTCAGAGGTGTTCAAGGAGATGAAAAAAAAAGGAAACCTCTGCTCATTCTGGCAGCAAACCACTAACCTCCTGTCCCACCAATGTTTCTGCTTTGTGAAGATGCAGGCTCTAAGCTATCTCCTTTCACATCCATGTCCAGAAGAGTCCAGATCAGCTGCTTTCTAGAATGGTTCCTAGTAAGCAGGTCTCCATGAAAGAGACCTCTCAAAGTCAGCCACAAGATCAGCATTTTATATGCCTTACATGCAGTGCCTTAGGTCTGATACACATCAATGTACAGCAGTAAGATTTCCATATAGTAACTGCAAACCCCATGCAATAGGAAAAAAAAAAAAAAAAAAAAAGTACATGAATTACTACAACTTTCTGCGTCAAATTTTTTAAGCAAAAATAGCTCAGCTACATAGTCCAAAAGTTTTTGGGTAGGTGATGGATGATTTTTGGTTGTGTTGTTTTTAAGAGAATCACCTTGCCTAATCCCTGACAGAGGACACAGCTTGTTTGTTTTTTGGAATAAAGAGTTTTCTCTCTTCTGCTGCTGCACTTGTTTGACTAGGAAGCTGGAGAGGAATTCTTCTTCACTATATTTGCTAACAGTGGAGAGAAGGAGCAAACAAACCTGTCTGCTCAAATGCTGCCCTTCCACTACTTTATCATTTAAACAACAACAACAAAAAAGTTGCCATAATGTGAAAAAAAAATAGAATGTAAGTACTTCTTAGTTTATTAAAGTCTAAGTTCAAAGGCTTCTCTACTTCAATCTGATTCCCCTCTCCCCTTAAATAAAGCCCAAGAATCATAGAATGGCTTGGGTTGGAAGGGACCTCAAGGATCACCAAGCTCCAACCCCCCTGCCACAGGCAGGGCTGCCAACTTCCAGATCTGATACAATCCAGGCTGCCCAGGGCTCCATCCAAACTGGCCTTTAACACATCCAGAAATGGAGGATCCACAGATTACAATGTGACTTTATTATCTCTTTAAAACAGAAGTAGATCAAAACAAGAAAGTCCATAACTCACAAAATGGCAGAAGTATTCGTTTTGCAGCAATGCAGACTTTCATTATTATCCAATGAGAACTTGGGCAATAAGTTTCACATGAAAACCAACAAAGTGACCGACAGTCATCAGTTGGTTCCTCAAGCACAAGCCTTCCTGTCCTACTCCTCCTTAGGCCAGTGGTAGCACCACCACATTTGGCTAGCCAGGGATCTTCAAATCCAAGATAGTCATATAACATTTTAAAACTTAGTCTGAATCTCATATTTTTGATGAAGTGAGCTAAAGCAATTCACAAATGCAATAGATCTGAGACTGTCAAACAAAACATGACTTCTTAAGCTTTAGACATGACTATTTATAATAAGTAATATCCAGTAATAATGATACTGGATTAATAATTTAGTGGGTGGTAAATAAAAGATGGTGAGGAATATTATTATCATAACTTATTCATATGTACTAATAATCTGATGAATAAAATGGAACTGCAGGAAAAAGATGTGGGGGAGGGGAAAGCACGACAGGGTGGAATCAGCTGCAGATTCAAGTTCTACTACCTCTACACAAATGTCAGTTGTAGGCTAAAGGGAAGGAGTTTCTTGTACATCTGCCACTCTAAGAATCAAGAGAAAGAGTTAATTCGATTTGGTTAGTAGTTACAATGAAATCATGCCTGCAAAGAAGCCATTACTGCACCGCAGAGAAATTTTTTTTGTATTTAGCACCTCTGCTACAGGTGTGACATATATAGAATCTACTTCCATTATTTCACAACTTCTTATTTTGTCTTTTATTTTAGACAGACTTTCAGTGAGACCCAAGAGTTTTACATTAGACAAACCACCAATAAAACAGACCAAGAATACACCCAGTCAACCATATCACCTACAACAGAAAATCCATTTATTGTAGTCTCAGAAACCAACTATTATGCCATTAACTATTCCAAAAGATGCCATGATTGTTCTCATCCAATAGCTCTGCTAGAATAGCATAGCTGCTATTGGTACAGCAGCAGTTATGATACTGTCTGGCAGCAAAGAACTATCTACCAGTTCTTTGTTCTTGAAAGTGGTAACAAGTCAAGGAAATAACTATCTCACAGTGTTAAAAAATATTACTGTTACATCAGCTATTTGGTCTTGTAGATTCTCCAAAATGGTTAACATAAACTTGAGATGTCTTCTGCACCAAGTAGATGTACTGATAAAGGTATTTAACACAGTGTCTCCAATTACAAAACTTGGACTAGTTGAATGCACCCAAAACAGAAAGGTTTTTCAGACAGATTGAGAGCAGACAAGTTTATTCTTGCAGGTGCATCACCTATACTTTTTGTAACACTAAGGTTAACAACTTGCCTACATCTCAGTACTTGGAACAATGAAGTCAGAATAACATGTCACCATTCAGTGGATCCTTTTGAAATCCTTCAGTTTATCCCACAGATGAATCTAAGCATCTGAAAGGAAGCATGCAACCAATTTAATGGAAGGGAAATAACTTACAGAATAAATGACTAAGTTGAGGTCACTCACAAGATCACATTAGAAAGTTTCTGTGTATATTGGATATGAAGTTACATTGTACAAAAATTCCTAATGAAGAACTTCATATTTAATCCTGCCTCTTTGAATCGAACTATATTACCAAAGAAGCTTAAATGGAAGAGAGGCTTAAAATACTTAAGTGTCTTAATAATCAAACAGAAATCAGACGACACATCTTTAACGCACAGTTTTTCAGCAACTGACATTTTTGCAGCTGATGATCAGCCATGTTAGTCTATCTAAGCAAAGCCCAGAAGATATTTCTCGGTAACTGAGCACTTTTCCCTGTACCTTTGTTGCAAAGCAGACAGGTTTGAACAAGAGTTGGAATATGTCTTGTGCTTTAACGTGTACTCATCCCTGGGCTGGTTTGAAGGTTTTCCAAATAGGTAGTGCTGTCTAATGGACAAGAGCTTGGGTTTAAGAGCAGATGCACTCAAAGGTGGTGTTGAACTAATTTGTTAGGTCTGAGGATCCTAGGCATCCACGTTATGCAAGTCCAACAACAGGGACTCCACCTGGCATGTCTCCTCCATGTTAGAAAAGCTTCATGTGACTGTGGAGTAGAAATTGATCACCCAAGGTGTCACTGCCAGTCAGTCAAAGGTGGAATTCAAATTCTCAGCATCAGAATGTATCAGTTATGCATTCCCCACAAGTTGTTCCGTTTGGGGTGGAGAGAGGTGAAAACACAGCTTTTAAAGATTACATTTTATACGTGCAGTGTAATACAGTACCACACACAGAGTGAAAAGAACATGCACCATTCTGAAACCACTGCTAATGTTTACCATCAAAAAATTCCCTTCCAGGTCCAAAACACTGCCAACGTTTTGGGGTTTTGTTACATAGCTCCAAGAGCTGTTTCAGCTCCCAATGTTTGCAGATTTTCTGTACTAACAATTATTCACAACTGTTTTTCCTGCTGCATTATGGGACAGTTGGAATGATAAATGTACCCAAGAGCAATATTTGAGTCAAAGATCATTGATATCAAGTGTTGGTATTTGGCACGAGATGAACTATGTTCTGCTCCATTATGGACCACTCCCCTCGACCAAAATCCAACCCTCATTTTCCAGAGAAGGAAGAAAACCTCAGCCTAAGTAAAAACAATTAAGAAGAAAACCCAGGCATACTTGAACTGATGTTCATCACAGGGCACAGAGTTGACCTGGGCTTTGCAATATACTCGTCTCCTTCAGAACCGGGCACTAACATCAACAGCCACTAGTGTGCTTTCGCCCACTTTCTTTTTAATCAAGGATGTTTGTTTATTCAGCCATTATGAACTGGGAGAAAGTACAGTTTTGCTTTGGTAAACTTCGATCACTGTCAGTTCTCCCCTGGGAATTATTGTTCATAAGGGCAAAATCTGCTTATCTTAATATTTCAGTATTTTCTCCTATTTGTACCGAACATCCTTTTTATCAAAAGGTACACATAATACTGTGTTATTTTTTTTTTTGAAGCACTTCAAAGCTTTACTTTTTAAAAACAGCTACTACACAGATACTCAGCTGCAGCTTACCTCTGTGAACAGTAGCTTGAGGGCCTCTTTTACACAGTGCTGGAAGCATCTTGCGAGCTCCACACTCACAAACATGGACACATGAGATGGATAGGAAGCACCATACAGGAGCAGTGGGATGAGGATGCTGCAGCAGGGGAGGGTGCAGGATTGGAGCCTTGTTGTTCTCAACAAAGAGGTGGGAGAGGGGGAAGGCAAGAATAAACTAGTAGTGCCCTACATAAGTGATATATACCTACCTAACTGCTTGCTGCATTAACAATTAATGCAAGTACCTGAGGAGTGAACTACTAACTCCAAGCAGCTTCTCAAAAGCCACTATAGGCCATGAGATGAAGCACAAGTGAAGAATGTGTTACAGCTAAGGTAACCAAGGGTTCATCATTTTTTGTAAATTAAGTAGCATAATCAGAGACTGAAACTCTTCTCTTTAAGCATTACAAGAGCAAAGTTAGATTTCAAGCATTTATTTGTGACTACATGTAGTTCCTCCTGGTTCTAAAGTTTGAAAAAAGCACTGGAACATGTGAAAGTTTGGCACCATATGTATGTTGCTTAAGGCACTCTGAACAACACAAAGAAACAGATACAGAACTGTTTGAAACTGAAATACTAAAACAAACAAACAAGTAGACTCTATCTCCTGCCACACTAGAGATGCAATCCTTACAAGTCAATGGAAACATACTATGAGTTTATATAAAATTATAAAAAAGGAGGGAATGTGACTGATTCTTGGTAAATATATTAACTGACGTAGAAGAACGCAAAGATTACCCTTTAAACACACTGATGCTGAGACATATATAGTAGGATTTTTTAATAGTCTGTTTCAGCTCTTCCTGCAATAATCATCCTTCTTTTCTCATCACCTCCAGCATTTTTCTCGTGCATGTAGTACTTCTCATAAATTTTGCTGCAGAAACACTTGAACCTCAAGTTGATTAATATTTCTATTTGTATTTCTTTAAATGGAAATTGATGGAAGAGTGAAGTTTGTTTATCAGTGCAATCAACGGAACAGACACAGATTAGATTAAAATCTCTACTCCGCAAAAATGTGGTGACTATAACTGTGACGTGTCCAATTGGGCATAGCTGAAGCACACGTCAAGAAATGTTGCCTGTGCAAATATTATGTGGACTCTTAACCACTCAAGTGGCATGAACCACTTCTGCTGTCCAGGGAGATCAAGTGAAGAAATAAGCAATGGGAAAACTCGTATCACTTTAATTGATAAAGAAAAGGAGACAAAGACCAGTATTTCATAAATGATAATAAATGCACTTTTTATTGGATTTCTCTCTTCAATCTCCATTACCACCTAATTTTCCTAATACATCTGTAGTTCATAACTAAGTGTACCTTACACTAGTATTTGCATAACAGACTCTATAAGCCCCAGTGTGAATATACTTGACCTTATAATTCCTGTAGTTGAGCAACTGAGCCTCACTTCCATACACGCTATCACAAACCAGGCAAATCATAATACCAAGACACCGCAGAAGAAAACAAGTACCCAAATTATTACAGAGCAGTTTATTTTGAAAAGTCTGAAAATCTCCTTAATGTTTTGCATT